>NC_141669.1:128806029-129470196 GCF_028749965.1 Puma concolor
ATGTTTTTAATTCTCTTGAGCTTGTACCTAGGAGTGGAATTTCCAGGTGACACCATAACTCTATGCCTACCTTTCTGAGGAAGCGCCAGACCGTTTTCTAAAACAGCTGGACTATGGGGCGCCTGGGTGGCGCAGTCGGTTAAGCGTCCGACTTCAGCCAGGTCACGATCTCGCGGTCCGTGAGTTCGAGCCCCGCGTCAGGCTCTGGGCTGATGGCTCGGAGCCTGGAGCCTGTTTCCGATTCTGTGTCTCCCTCTCTCTCTGCCCCTCCCCCGTTCATGCTCTGTCTCTCTCTGTCCCAAAAATAAATAAACGTTGAAAAAAAAATTAAAAAATAAATAAATAAATAAAACAGTTGGACTATTTTACCCTACCATCAGCAATTGATGAAGGCTCTAATTTTCCACATCCTCATCAATGGTTGTTATTGTTCTTTTTTCTTTCTTTTTCTTTTTTTTTTGTAATTATCACAGCCATCCCAGTGAGTGTGAAGTGGTATCTCATTGTGATTTGGATTCCCATTCCCTTAGTGACTAATGACCTTGAACAGCTATCTTCTGTGTTGATTGGCTCATTGGTATTTTTGGGGAGATGTCTTTTCAAATCACGTACCCACTTTTAAATTGGAGTATTTATCTTTCGGCCATTGAATTATATGAGTTTTTATATATTCTGGATACTAGCCACTTATCAGATACAACTATTTTCTCCCATTCTTTGCATTGTCTTTTCAGTTTCTTGATGGTGGCCTTTGAAGCACCAAAACTTAATTTTAATGAAGCTCTGAATTACTATTTTTACTTGAGTCCTTGTACTTTTAGTGTTACATCTGAGAAAGCATGGCCTGATTCAAGGTCACAAAGATTAGGCCCACGGTTTCTTTTAAGAGTTTTATAATTTTAGCTTTTACATGTAGGTGTTTGATCCATTTTTTAGTTCATTTTTGTGTATAATGGGAAATAGGAGATCATTTTTTTTAACACGTGGACATCCCCAGTTGTCCCAGCACCATTTATTGTAAAGACTGTTTTCTCCCCAGTGAATTGTTCTGGCATGCATGTTGGAAATCACTTAATCCTAAATATAAGGATTTATTTCTGGGTTCTCAGTTCTGTTCCACTGACCTGTATGTCCGTCTTTATACCAATACCACCACACTGTCTTGAATGAAATCAAAGTGTGAGTCTTCTAACTTTGCATTTCTTTTTTCAACATTATTTTGGCTATTCTGTATCAGTTGTGTTTCCACATGAATTTAGCATCAGCTTGTCAATTTCTAAAAGGTAGTAATCTGGGGCGCCTGGGTGGCTCAGTCGGTTGAGCAACCGACTCCAGCTCAGGTCATGATCTCACGGTTTGTGAGTTCGAGCCCTGCGTCGGGCTCTGTGCTGACAGCTCAGAGCCTGGAGCCTGCTTCGGATTCTGTGTCTCCCTCTCTCTCTGCCCCTCCCCCACTCATGCTCTGTCTCTCTCTGTCTCAGAAATAAACAAACGTTAAAAAAAATTAAAAAAAAAAAAATATGGGGCGCCTGGGTGGCACAGTCGGTTGGGCGTCCGACTTCAGCCAGGTCACGATCTTGAGGTCCGTGAGTTCGAGCCCCGCGTCAGGCTCTGGGCTGATGGCTCAGAGCCTGGAGCCTGTTTCTGATTCTGTGTCTCCCTCTCTCTCTGCCCCTCCCCCGTTCATGCTCTCTCTCTGTCCCAAAAATAAATAAAAACGTTGAAAAAAAAAAATTAAAAAAATAAATAAAAGGTAGTAATCTGGGATTTTGATAAGGATTGCATTGAATTCATAGATCAATTTAGGAAACATGGCCAACTCCATTTTTCATTAACCTCCGGCTTATAAGAAGGATAGATCCATTCTATTCTTAGAATGCTCAACAAATATAAAATCCCTAATTATGTCTCACATTTTAGGCAACATGTTTGATAAAAATGTCTAGCATTTTGTACCTATTTTTATGTTTTTTTCCCTTCACATTTGTAAACACAGTTGAAGCTAAAGATGCCACTCAGGCTTCACTTAGCAGTTTCTTTGTTGTTGCTGTTAAGTTTATTTTATTTTGAGAGAAAGCACATGAGTGGGGCGGGGGGGGAGGGGCGGAGAGAATCCCAAGCAGGCTCTGTACCATCAGTGGACAGCCCAACATGGGGCTCGAACCCCTGAACCATTAGATCAAGATCTGGGTCAAAACCAAGGGTTGGATGCTCAACTGATTGAGCCAGCCAGGCCCCCCAGTTTCGGTCTTTCAATAAGTATGGTTTGAGACTCACACCTTCTATGACATACAGTACGTTTGACGTTCTCATGTTCCAATCTCATTATAAAATACAAATAAAATAGGGGCACCTGGGTGGCTCAGTCAGTTGAGCGTCCAGCTTCGGTTTAGGTCACGATCTCACAGCTTGTGAGTTCAAGCCCCACGTCAGGCTCTGTGCTGACAGCTCAGAGCCTGGAGCCTGCTTCTGTGTCTCCCTCTCTCTCTGCCCCTAACCCACTCGCATTCTATTTCTGTCTCTCTCAAAAATAAATAAACATTAAAAATAAAATAAAAATAAATAAAAGAGGAGGAGCTCCTGGCTGGTTCTGTCCGAGGGGCGTGCGACTCTTGATCTCGGGCTTGTGAGTTTGATCCCCACGTTGGGTATAGATATTACTTAAAAATAAAGTCTTTAAAAAATTGTTTCTTTGATAAGTAGAGGACCGGGCAGTCCTATTGTGAAATAACTGGAGAAGTACTTGTGTTCATGCAATGAAGGCATTACCGACAGAACGGACACTCGGGCCAGCAAAGCCTGACGTCACGCAAGAGCTCGGCGTAATTCTCCCCCCTGCCCCTGCCGGTGAACAGAGTGTAAAGGGGAGACATGAGACATTCAGGGTGGTGAGGAATGAAGTGTGTGTATGACTTGTGGCGAGTAATGACTGCCTCGATGTGATGCCATGGTGTCCAAAACCACCCTCACTTAGCTCTCCCACCCTCCCCTCTCTAGCAAGACACGCTGGATGCAGATATCCACATAGAGACAGAGGACCAGGGCATGTATAAGTGCATGTCTTCCCAGCACCTCTTCAAGCTGCTGGACTGCTTGCAGGAGTCCCATTCGTTCTCAAAGGCCTTCAACTCCAATTACGAGCAACGGACTGTCCTGTGGCGAGCAGGTAAGGCCACACAGCAGATGGGACAGGTGGCCACACCGGTCACCACCCTAAAACATGGAAGCCCTTGGGAAACTCCTGATACTTGTACACTTAGCTGGAATAACTTGGCAGATAATTTTCATGCTTGAGGGAAAAAGAAGGAATGCTGGGTACATTCCATCCTGGTACCAGGAATTCCAGGAATACTGCCTGGCACGCGGGAGATTTTCACTAAGTATCTGGCGGAAAAGTGAATTCATAGAGACCGGAACTGATCTAGCAAATCAAGGTAAAATTATGTAGTTAAATATTTTTGTATCAAAAATTGTGGTGGTCTAGGAGAAACAGAAAAGCATTCAGACATTTTCTGAGGCTTTTAGGAGTTCTCCTTCCCGCCTCCAAAAATAAATACATAAACTCTGGAGGTGATATAGAGATACATATAGATACATACACAGATTTATATAGATATATTTATATGTAGATAGGTATGCATGCATGGTGCCAGTGAGAGTCTCATTTCGTGAACTTTGCACAAAAGTGAGACTTTATATAATTTTTGTATTGTTACTGTTACTGGGTAACCATTCATTTTCTTCCCAAATGCTTATTTTAATCCACAGTTTTATAATACTGTTTTCCTTTATGACTTTAACAGATCTAGGTATTTTATGCCTTTGCCTGTAATAAGGCTTTGCTTGTGAGAGTTGTTTACGTATCTCTGTGGCTGACTGGTACTGCTTTGTTTAAGAAAATGTGTTTAAGAGTAATGTTATATGTCAGCTAGACTTCAGTTAAAAAGAAGGTGAGATGTTTCGGTGTTCTTTCCCTAAGGTAACTAGATTAGGTTCCCGCATGACTTCTCAGTCTTATCCTAGAAGTGTGCACTGTTTATCTGACTGTCTAATCTCTAGGTTTTAAAGGCAAATCTAAACCCAATCTTCTAAAGCAAGAAACCAGCAGCCTGGCCTGTTGTTTGAGGATCCTGTTTCGGATGTATGTTGACGAGAACCGCAGGGATTCCTGGGATGAAATCCAGCAGCGACTTTTAACGTAAGAGATTGGTTCCTGATTAAATGTCTTATCTGTAAAACACAAACTGCATCACAATAATACTCTGAATTGAAAAGAATAAGAAAAAACATATACATGCTGACACCCTCACAAACTGCTTTTCTTTTTTTGTGTTTTCTATTTGCTGATGCTTTTTTTTTTTTTTTTTTTAACGTTTTATTTGAGAGAGCGCAGGCAGGGAAGGGGCAGAGAGGGGAGGACGGAGGATCTGAAGGGGGCTCTGTGCTGACAGCAGCGAGCCTGTTGTAGAGCTTGAACTCATGAACCTTAAGATCATGACCTGAGCTGAAGTCGGATGCTCAACCGACTGAGCCACCCAGGTGCCCCTTTGCTGACACTTCTACTTCACTTTTCTTAATGCCCTGAGGAGGGTGGGGCCTCATTTCTTTCATTTATAGGTTGAGAGGGGGCGAGAGAGAGAGAGAGAGAGAGAGAGAGTGAGAATCTTAAGCAGGCTCCCCATTCAGCGTGGGGCTCAATCCCACAACCCTGGGATCATTACCTGAGCTGAAATCAAGAGTCAGACGCTCAACCGACTAAGCTACCAGGCGTCCCTCATTCATAAATTTCTTAAGGCACAAAAACATGGGCAGTACAAAGTACTCCGAGTCAGCAGGTCCGGAGTGAAGTCCTGACTAAGTCCTCTTTAGGGCAATGTCCACTTAAACCTCCCACCCTTCCTTCTTCCCAAGAAGCACGTGTTGGAATCCTGTGGATACCAGGGTGTCCTGACTTAGATTATGCAGAAACGCAGCCTTGAGGAGATGGGGGGTGGCATTGAGAGTCCCAGACAGAAAAGTAGACGTTTGAGGGGCGCCTGGGCAGCTCAGTTGGTTAAGTGTCTGGCTTCGGCTCAGGTCATGATCTCACGGTTCGTGACTTCAAGCCCCGCATCAGGCTCTGTGCTGACGGCTCAGGGCCTGGAGCCTGCTTCGGATTCTGTGTCCCTCTCTCTCTCTGCCCATCCCCTGCTCATGTTCTGTCTCTGTCTCAAAAATAAGTAAAACATTAAAAAAATTAGAAAAGTAGACGTTCGCCACCCAGCATCTTGTGAGCAAGACACCATGTCTGCTCCCCCTTTTCCCTCCTTTATGATTTCAGATCATTAGCTTGTGGTGCTGGCAACCACGATAGGATGTGTATTCTCCTGCACTGCTAGGAGGAGTGTACAGTGAGGGGATTTTTCTAGAAAGCAGGTGGCATTAAAATCAGGAACGTGAAAATGTTCAGTGCCTTTCTTTGGCACAGTAATTCCACTGTCATGGAATCTAAAATGTCTTAGAGGGGTGCCTGACTGGCTCAGTCTATAGAGCGTGCGACTCATGATCTCAGGGTTGTGAGTTTGAGCCCCACTTTGGGCATGGAGATTACTTACAAAACAATTTTTTTAAAAAAAGAAATTTTGTTAGAAATAGGAACCAGGATTCCCACAAAGAACTCTTCACTGCAGACTTACTTATAAAGAGAAGAAATATCAGGTGCCTGGCTGGCTCAGTTGGTAAAGCATGAGACTTTTTTTTTTTCTTTTAAGATTTTAAAGTAATCTCTCATGAGTTCACTCTCATGAGTCCCCATGTTAGGCATAGATTACTTTTTAAAAATTAAAAATACGAAAATAAGAGAAGAAATTTAAAACAGCTCAGCTGTAGAATGGATAACTAAATTATAGTCTATCCTGTGGTAGAATATTATGCAGGCATTGAAAATGAAGTTTTACAAAATAATTTTCCAGAATGTGGGAATGTGCTCATGATACAAGTTTCACCACAAAACAGGATGTAAAACCATATAGATCTGATTTTTCAGCAATGTCTTTTAAATATCACAGACAAAAAGACTAGAAGGAAATAGGACAATATTTTGATATATGTCCCTTAGGATGATGGAATTACGGGTATTTTTTTCTCCTTTATAATTTTTTTGCACTTTTCGTTCATCATAATTAATTATAGAGACACCAATAGTTCATATTAACTTAAATCAAGCTCAAAGGATAATTATCTACATAGTCTCATAAAGTTTCTGTAAAGGAGATAAATTTGTAATTTCTAGCATAACTTTTTTTTTTTTTTTTAAATTTTTTTTTCAACGTTTATTTATTTTTGGGACAGAGAGAGACAGAGCATGAACGGGGGAGGGGCAGAGAGAGAGGGAGACACAGAATCGGAAACAGGCTCCAGGCTCTGAGCCATCAGCCCAGAGCCTGACGCGGGGCTCGAACTCACGGACCGCGAGATCGTGACCTGGCTGAAGTCGGACGCTTAACCGACTGAGCCACCCAGGCGCCCCAACATTTTTTTTTAAGTAGGCTCTACCTCTAGTGTGGGGCTTGAACTCACAAGTTTGAGTCACATGCTCCACCAGCTGAGCCAGCCAGGCACCCCAGCATAACATGTGTTTTGAAAGTAGCACTTGTAGCGCACCTGACTGGATCAGTTGGTTAAGCCTCTGGCTCTTGATTTTAGCTCAGGTCATGATCTCACAGTTCATGGGATTGAGCTCCATGTTGGGTTCTGCACTGACAGTGCAGAGCCTGCTTGGGATTCTCTCTCTGCCCCGCCCCCTCAAAAATAAACTGAAAGAAATAATAACCAAAAAGTTAAATAAAAGTAGCATTTGTGGGGCACCTAGCTGGCTCAGTTGGTAGAGCATGCTACCTTTGATCTCGTGGTTGCAAGTTCAAGCCACATGTTGGGGGTAGAGATTACTTTAAAAAAAAAAAAAGTAGTGGGGTGCCTGGGTGGCTCAGTTAAGCGTCCAACTTTAGCTCAAGTCATGATCTCATGGTTCATGGGTTCAAGCCCGGTGTTGGGCTCTATGCTGACCGCTCAGAGCCTGAAGCCTGCTTCAGATTCTGTGTCTCCCTCTCTCTTTGCCCCTCCCCTGCTTGTGCTCCCTCTCTCTCAAAAATAAACAAACATTAAAAAAAAAAAAAAAGCAATTATATGTGACAGGAGAAGAGAAAGTCAGTGTGTAGCCAGCTGTGGATGATAGGCTCTATGTTCATTGTGCACAAATGCTGATTGGGCCCTCTTCTCTGAGCAGGCCCTGAGCTATGCTAACATTCAACACACCAGTCTCATTTAATCTTTACCACAGTCCCTTGAGTTGGGTACAGTTATTTATCCCTGTTTTATAGCTTTGCCCAAGAGGGCATAGCCAGAAGCCAGAGCAAGTGCCCAGCAAATAAATACTCATTGCCAGAATGAAGAGTTTTCCACTATATGGGGCACCTGGGTGGCTCAGTCGGTTGGGCGTCTGACTCTTGATTTCTGCTCAGGTCATGATCCCAGGGTCATTGGATGGAGCCTGGCATCAGGCTCTGTGCTGAGCATGGAATCTGCTTAAGATATTCATTCATTCATTCATTTTCTCTCTCTCTCTCTCTCTCTCTCTCTCTCTCTCTCTCTCTCCCCCTCTCCCCCTCCCCCTCTCCCTCCCCCCACCCCCGCTTCCTCTCTCCCTCCCTCTGCCCCTCTTTCCCACTCACATGCTGTCTCTAAAATTAAAAAAAAAAAAAATTCTCTAGTAAAATGTGAGAGGTTAATCTTGTGGGTTTTTAAAAAATTTTTTTAAATGTTTATTTATTTTTGAGGGAGAAAGAGAGTGTGAGTAGAGGAGGGGAGGAGAGAGAGGGAGACATAGAATCTGAAGCAGGCTCCAGGCTCTGAGCTGCACAGAGCCCCACATGGGGCTCAAACCCACCAACCGTGAGATCATGACCTGGGCTTAAGCCGGATGCTTAACCGACTGAGCCACCCAGGCGCCCCGAGGTTAATCTTGGGTTTGATGTGCCTCCCTGTTTCCGACTCTTCTAGCGTGTGCAGTGAGGCCCTTGCCTATTTCATCACCGTGAATTCGGAAAGCCATCGGGAGGCCTGGACAAGTCTTCTGTTGTTACTTCTAACAAAAACCCTCAAAATAAACGATGACAAGGTATAAACCAGGAAACTCTAATGTCTCCACTAGGACATAGGTTTGGGTTGGCATTTTACTCGGAATTTCAAGACTGTTTTTCTCAATTCTTCTAAGGATGGTTGCATAACTAGCACCATTCTAGATGCATTGGAGAAAAGTTAATTCATGACAGACAGTGATGCTGTGGCCCATTGGGGCTCTTTCTCTCCAAGAAGCCCAGTTGAGAAAGGCTGATGTTGAGACCGTCCATGCGGCTGTTAAACAGCGGCAGTGATTATCAGTGCGGCTGTGTTGGAAGAGAGGGTGGCGATTGTGAAGCAGTGGTTCAGAGCTGGGAATCTGCTTTGCTAAAATGAAAGTTGACTTCGGCAGCAAAGCTGTCCCCCAAAGAATTTGTGTTTGGAGTTAAACGTAATTAAGAGACATTCTAATTTGCAAATTTCTCACATCAACTTTTTAATAGCAAGAAAAACCACCAGAATCTTGCAAGAAGTTCCAGGGTGAGATGAATACTCTTGGCAAAGTAGTGCCAGAAAAAATAGCTCCCTGTCTAATTCTCTCTCTCCTTCTCTCCCACCTCAAGTTTAAAGCACACGCTTCTATGTACTACCCCTACTTGTGTGAAATTATGCAGTTTGACCTCATCCCTGAGCTCCGAGCAGTCCTGCGCAAGTTCTTTCTGCGGATAGGCGTTGTGTATAAGATCTGGATTCCAGAAGAGCCGTCACAGCTACCGGGGACACTGTCACCAGTGTGGTAGCCCCGGCCCGGCGGGCCACTGCTGCAGCTCTGCAGAACGCTCACCATGCCACCTCTGCCTGGCACATCTCGTGAAGGGTCAGATCTTAGAAACGAGGAGTCGGCCTCTGGGAGCTCAGAACAGCCTGGAGGAAGCCGGCCACTGCGCTGGCCCCATCGGTCCCTGACTAAGACGTTGTGCCGTTTCATTAAAGTGTTGCATACCCAGTTAACACAGTAGGTGGGGAGTCTGTTTCCTCTCCGTCATTCCATTTTACTGATTAAACTGTCAAACCTGTCACTGCACATGTGGTCATTTCCTAGCAGAGTCCCACGATTGGCTGTCCGTGTTTTGTCCGAGGAAGTTGCTCTCCTTGAAAACACTGAACATAGCTGTATAGGTTTGTGATTATTAGAGAGTATGTTAATAAAATTTCTTGTTGTAACGGCTAAGTGCCACCTAAAATATGCTGGATTTTTTGTTGTTTGAGCGTGTTGGAGAATTTTGAGTGTTTTTGTCAGTTGTGAGTCAGCTGTAGTTAAATTAGTTTGGAGAAAGTTAGTGGGGAAAAGGGTTGTTGCTTTTTTTTTTTCTGTTTTGTTAACGTCTGAGTGATTTTTAAATTACTTTATGAAAAGATATTATTGAAAATTTCATTGACAGCAGAGTTTAGTAATTAAGTTATGAGTAAGAGCTTGCAAGGTTAAAAAACAAAAACAGGTAGTGCCTCCTGGCTCTCCCTTTTTGAGTAACTTGGGGAGAAAACGTCTGTAGGAAAAAGTAAAAAATGTAATGAAGATGATTAGCCTTCCTTTGAAATAAGTATTTGTGGATGGGTATTAAAATTTCCAGAATGCATTGTCCATCTCACACATTGAAACCTAATCTATGAAGTAGTAACAAAAATGAAGTAGTAATTTAACAGAGTTAATTTATATTTGAGTAAACCTTTTATTTTTACCTCAGAACAGCGCGTGTACCAATTGTTAGCGTCCCTGCTGTGCACAGTCCCCGTTAAAGGGCCCTCGAGAGGGACGGTGGCTGTGCGTGACAGGGGTCGTCTGTGAACCTTGAGTCGTTGACCTGGAGTAGGCCTGTGCTGTTGTGGGGCCAGCACAGCTGAACTGTGACCGCGGCAGGAGATGGCCCGTGCCCAAGTGCTTCCGTCAACTTGAGCTCAGGGGCTGCGTTCTTTGGGAAGGGTGGACTCTGGGGGTCCTCCCTGTGTTGGTGAAGTCGCAGTACCCCTCACCGCCGTTAGAACGGAGTCCTGACGCGGCAGCTTCTGTAAAGGTTTGCAGTACACAGGCAGGGCCTGACGCCTGCAAGCAGTCTGTTTGGAAGCTGAATTTATTCTGAGTCAGCGAGAAAGAGGACACACGCTTCACTCTGCCCCCTCATCCAGTGCTCACCACAAGCCGCACTCAGCATTAGAAAAAGTGTTACACAGAGTCATTAAAACATTCAGACTTCTACCTATGCCCTCTCGTCCTGTAAATTGGGTTGTATTGATGTCAACTCTGGTGCCTTAGAAGTTAGCAAGTTGGGAAACTATCTAAAATCAGCTATGTTTTCTTTATAGAGAAGGATTTCTGGTGCTTTTGTTTACTAAGAGACTGGTTTCTTCAGCGTTTTTTGTTTGTAACAGCCTTGAGAAATGTCTGGTTTGGGCCAGCAGTACTTTTTTTTTTTTCTTTCCCCCAAAGTATTTTAATTTCTCTACCAAAGAAAAAAAGAGCAGGTTTAGGTTTTTATGTTATTCACATACATTAGAGAAGAGGAGCTGTATAATTTAGGAGGAAGGGACCGTGGGAGAGTATCTTACTGTGAATGGAAAATATTAGCACCTTTGACTTACCTGTCCTGAAATCCATGACATCTTTACGCCACAGCACGGAACCTGTGTTCTAGACCCATCCCTGGTACTGTAGCCCGTCACAGCCTCAACAAGTCCGTGCCATCATCCGCCTTTGTACTAAAAGTACACACAGGAACGCGCGTGTCCCTTCGTACTTCTGTTTTCTGTACCATATCGCCGCGTTCCCGACTGGAGACTTTTCCTTTCCTTCTGGGGTTCCCGTGTGACATTTTCTTCATCATCTCTGACTGCATCACCAGTCATTTTTGCCTCCTTTTGCAGAGCAGGAAATGTTTGAGCGCATTTTGTTACACACTGAAACACTCAGCCTTGGAGTTCTTTTAAACTTTGTCTTTTAAAAGATTGGATTCTCTGAATGAGGCATTTGAATTGTACCAGCACGGACCTTTTGAAAACAGGGATGTAAAACCATTTGGGGTAGCTTTTCTCGTAGGGGGCCCGTGACATACAGAGGAATTCCTTACCTCTACTAATAAGCCATTCAGCCTAAATTCTATTTTGTGAATCAGTCTGTTCTATCTCATGGTAAACGTGGCTTGTGCCACTCAAACACTAGTGAAAAGAGTGCGTATAACTCTGCAGCACCGGGCCAGGACACCGTTCACAAAGTTAGAGAAGATGGAGCATTTCCAAGGCCTTATTTCTTTCTCAGAATGCTTTAAGTATTGATTATATGTGCTGGGTCTCTAGAGAAGTTTTGTTTGTTATAATACTGCTACTGTGAGCAATTTTGTTTTCTCTTCATTGTCCTTTAGGGCAATCACCAGCTCTGGCATCGTAACAACAAACGGTGGATGGGAAATTTGATTCCTAATCTGCATCTTGAGAGTCAAATACACCTTTTCCCTGTTACTCGTCACGTACAACCAAAGAACTACATTATGGAAATTGTATGATAATATCTGGAAACACAACCTTTTCCTCTGACAGATGACTTTTGTACAACATGCAAAAAAAAACAAAAAAAAACAAAAAAACCAACCTAAACCTTTTTGTTGTTCTTTTGTCATTATGGCTATACATTTCGTAGCTGTCACAGTTCTTGAAGGAACCTGCTGACAGATCCAAGTATGAGCACCCCATTCAGATGTCTGCTGTTACGATGCAAACGGATATTGGCTGAGACAGAAGCTAGATCCTTAGTACCACGTTTTCTGAGTTCTGTTTTACCATTTCTGTTAAAGTAGAAATAGCTTGAACTCCTGTGAAATCCTGGAGTTTTGCTATCAGCAGCTTTGTAGTTTGAGAAACAAAGAAACCAAAGCTGAATATTTAAAAGAATGATTATATCTGGAAATCCTTGCTCTCAAAGACACTCATTAAAGGTGTAGTTTTTCTCAGTGTTCTAATTTTTAAAAAATTTTATCTTCATATTTGCATCAAATGTTTCTTTATGTGCAAAAATGTGTTTTACCTCCTTAAAATGCCTAAAAAGTTAGTTAATAGCTACTTTTGTTTAATCTATACATGATGATTAAGTGCATTTAATATTGGTAATTTAATGAAAAGCATTCCTTGCCCAATGGATGTATACATTTTTGAAAGAATAAGCCGAATTATATAATATGAAATGCTATGTAAAGTTTTCTATGTAAAAATATTATGTATAATACTGTTAAAATCCCATGCTTTAATCAGGTGATAAATCAATAAAGTTTTAAAAAATAGAGCTGTTTTTAATATAGTAATTTATATAAATATATCAATTTATATAAATATATATATTTATATATATCAAGCTATAGTTTTGGGTTCATTTGTAATTATGGCAGCTGTAAGCATGTAGTTCTCAATTGGTGGTAAAATTTGGCCTCAGTAATTAACAAAAATAATTTTTTTTTTTTAATTTTTTTTTTCAATGTTTATTTATTTTTGGGACAGAGAGACAGAGCATGAACGGGAGAGGGGCAGAGAGAGAGGGAGACACAGAATCGGAAACAGGCTCCAGGCTCTGAGCCATCAGCCCAGAGCCCGACGCGGGGCTCGAACTCGCGGACCGCGAGATCATGACCTGGCTGAAGTCGGACGCTCAACTGACTGCGCCACCCAGGCGCCCCCAAAAATAATTTTTAATGGAGAATATTAACAGTGCGTTTTAATTATTTTAAGTAAGGTTCTCTTCTTACTCCTTCCCTCCCCATGAAAGAGGGGAAAATCCAGTCATGGGAAGATTCTTATTTATCTCTTGAATTCGCTTTAACTCATTAGTTTGAACAGTGGGTTCCCAAGAGAAGACAGAAGTCTCCTCTTGCTGCCGTTGAGGGGCAAGATTACAAAGGAAGACTCACAGGGTAGCCAACTTGGGCACTGAGTGGGATACAATTCTAAGGTTCACAGAGGTTGCCAACATAGGAGGACATGGCTTGGCTTTAGTGCTTCTGAATTCAGAATATTCTTTCTGAAATATTCTAAAATTGTAAATGACTATTGTACTTAAAATATTCCCCTGAAATCGACTAATACTTTTGCATCTTTATTAATTGATTGGAGTAAAACTGCGACTCTCTGTGGTCCTACATTTCAGGTGCTTCCAGTAAAGAACAAAAGGAAAAGGTTTCCAAAGCGTCATTATCTCTCCACAGCAGATGGTGCCTGGGTTTTATCTAGAGCAGTCGTTTTCAACCTGCTGCCAATCACTGGTTTTCAGTTCTGTCCCCAAGAGGCACTCGAGACACTTGGCAATGGCTGGAGACATTTTGGGTTGTCGCAGCAGGAGAGAGGTGGGTAGGATGCTGCTAACCAACCCCTACCGCAAGGAATTACCATCCCCAAGGGCTCTCTCTCTCTCTCTCTCAAATAAACTTTAAATAAATACCAGCCTCAAGGTCTAACTGGTGCTAAGGTTGAAAAACCCTGAACTAAATCGACTCAGTCTAACAGGGTTTCCTCGGCGTGGTGGTGTAAACCCAAAAGTCCATCTGTGGCAGACCCTTTCAGCTTTCTTTGGCCTTATTTTAAAAAGTCACTTCTGCTTACCCAGTTTAGAAAGGAGGGCGTGCTGAGGTCACTGGTCGAGGAAGGGCCAACTCCACTTTATTTATTTAAAGTGCTACTGGGGCGCCTGGGTAGCTCAGTCGGTTAAGCGTC
This sequence comes from Puma concolor, assembly GCF_028749965.1. NCBI lineage: Eukaryota > Metazoa > Chordata > Mammalia > Carnivora > Felidae > Puma > Puma concolor. The sequence goes on from NC_141669.1 coordinate 128,819,872, forward strand.
CGACTTCGGCTCAGGTCACGATCTCGCGGTCCGCGAGTTCGAGCCCCACGTCGGGCTCTGGGCTGATGGCTCAGAGCCTGGAGCCTGCTTCCGATTCTGTGTTTCCCTCTCTCTCTGCCCCTCCCCCGTTCATGCTCTGTCTCTCTCTGTCTCAAAAATAAACAAACGTTAAAAAAAAATAAAGTGCTACTTATTTAAGCATTTTGAAAGGTAATTTCAGCATTATGTTGCATTTGTAACCGTGCCAACAGACTGGAACATGTTTGAGGCAAAAGTACGTTTTCTTTTTCAAAGGACCAGAGTGGTTCCCTAGAGGTTTTGTTTTTGTTTTTGTTTTTGTTTTCATGTTTACTTATTTATTTATTTAGAGAGAGAGAGGGAATCCCAATGCGGGGCTCGGTCTAATGAACCGTGAGATCATGACCCGAGCCGAAATCAAGAGCTGGATGCTCGAGGCACCTGGGTGGCTCAGTCAGTTAAGTGTCCGACTTCAGCTCAGGTCATGATCTCACAGTTTGTGAGTTCGAACTCCCCACATAGTCGGGCTCTGTGCTGACAGCTCAGAGCCTGGAGCCTGCTTCAGATTCTGTCTCTCTCTCTCTCTCTCTCTCTCTCTCTCTCTCTCTCTCTCTCTCTCTCTCTCTCTGCCCCTCCCCTGCTCACGCTCTGTCTCTATCTCTCTCTCTCAAAAAATAAACATAAAAAAAAAAAAAAAGACGCTGACCTGACGGAGCCACCCAGGCACCCCAGTTCCCTGGAATTTTTGCAAAGCTGTGTAACATGCCTGTTGTCCAGTTAAAGAAATCTGCGAAATCGTCCTTGAGTTAGTTATTTGTGTCACATCTTAGGAGTATCAAGCTTAGTAAAGGCATCTACATGCTCACAGCAAAAGAAGGGGTGGGGATTCCCCAAGGATTCTGGCAAAAATGATTTTAGTATTTTTTTGAAATGTCCGTTTCTAAATGCAAGCCAACCGTCTCTGGTAATCAACTGAAGATTGAGCCTCTGCAGATAATTTTATATGTCAATTTTCATCTTTTCCAGAGATTCCCAATCCCTGCATAAAGCTTCTGTAGCTGCTTCTTCGTTGACCTAAAATTCATCTTGATTTATGTTCAAGAAATACCATGCATTCTGGTAAACTTCTTATCTTGAGTGAATTTGAGCTTAAATAATGGCATATTGATTCTCTTGTCCAGGGTGCTATGGTTTTCTGAGAAGCAGGCAAAAACCAAGCACCATTCTATGGGAGAGGCCAGTGGACAGATCATGGAAGCTGGAATGAAGAACTCTTTGTACGGTAGGATTTGTGCTAACTTTATGCCCCTTTTAGGGCATCAGCAATAAGCAGACTATCAATGTCACTTCTTAACATTTACTCATGGTTTCCTGCACTCCAGATACAAGTGCTTTGCATACAAGAAGTCCTTTTAATACTGCAACAACTGTATGACATAGCAGTATTAGACCTCCCTTTTGTTTTTTTAAGTTTCTTTATTTATATATTTATTTTCAGTCATCTCTACACCCAACACAGGGCTCGAACCTACAACCCCGGGATCTAGCCACATGCTCCACCAGCTGAGCCAGACAGGCACCCCTCACCCATTTTTTAGATGTGGATACTAAGGCCTAGAGAGGCCCACTGAGGCTGTGTACCTGGATCACACGGTTGGGAAGCAGCCCAACTGGGACAGAGCACACACTTATCATATGCCAACCACACTGCCTCTTGCGGTCACTGGTTAATCTGAGGGAAGGGGTGGGGCAACCAAGCAGGGTATCCAGCAGAACACAGTCCTGGTCTCTGAAGAGCTTATGTTCCAAAGCCCCTGTTTGTAAATTCATCTGCTTGGATATTGCAAACACCTGAGTTAGAAACAATCTTTACCGGGGGCACCTGGGTGGCCCAGTGGGTTGAGCCTCCGACTGGTGATTTCGGCTCAGGTCATGATCTTGTGGTTTGTGAGTTCAGTCCCTGAGTTAGGCTCTGCGCTGACAGCACAGAACCTGCTTGAAATTCTCTCTCTCCATCCCTCCCTGCTCACTCACTCACTCTCTCTCAAAAACAAATAAATAAAACTTAAAAAAAAAAAAATCTTTACCAGATCTCTTACACTAGCCTTCGTAATCAACGTCTGAAAGCACAGTACAAGTTTTGTACCTGAACTGCTGTTACGTGCACTCTGCCACTACAATCCGAGTATCTTGTCTTTCGCAAAGGGTTTGGGGAATGATACGTTCTGCCCACAGGGCCTATGCCAAGGCAAGCAGATCTTTCTGAAAGTAGTATGTTCTGTGTTTGCCTTTTAATTTACAGCTTTTCTTGACATTTTTGTAATGTTGTGGATGAACGCCAACTTTCAGACAGCCCACTTAGCCTGTCCACACGTATCTTGATGCCAAGACTCCATTCTTCGTCCCCAGGTATTTTGGGGAGTAACAAACATTCTCTCATCCTACTTAGCCTCCCTAGATTTCTCATGACCTGTTAATGCGTGTCCGTGGCTGGGTGCACCTGTAGTTCTGTTTAATGGTCAGTGGAAATGAAAAAAAAAAAAGTCTGCATTATTGCAGTTCTGGTTTCTCTTCCATTGTGTGTCACAGACACCAACCCACCACTCATTGGAAAATGGTAAAAAAAAAAAAAAAAAAAAAAAAAAAAGTACAATGGATGCATTGAAGTTATATGTAATTGTATAAATGGTGCGACAGTAATAAAGTTAAACAATTAAAGAAAAGACTAGCCTTTTGGGAGCTGTACCTTGGACCCTTTCATGCCCACCATGGATATTGTCTCAGAAGCTGCCTTCATTTCTCCATTGAAATGTTACACACCTCAAAGTCTGTGACACCAATTAGTGACTTCTTTAGATTTTCACAACTTGCTCGTTCCTCAGTGACTTTGCCCTTGCTATCACCTCTGCCTAGAAGGCTTTCTCTCTAGATTGCTCCATGGCTGGTTCCTCCTCCTCCCGGGGTTCAACCCAGTTGCTAACTCCTCGGTTACCTCCACCGTGTCTTCAGAACCCACTGCCATCTGCAATGATGTGTTTGAAATCTGTCTCCTCCACTGGAATGTAAGTGTGTGAGGACAGAAACCCTGGCTGTTTTATGACAATCTCACTTGCTAGAACACAGTAACAGATGCAAAGCAGGCACTCGCTAAAGTGTTGGTGAAAGTGCAGGATTTTTTTTGAAGTTAATTTATTTTGAGAGAGACAGAGAGAGAGAGCGCGCGCACAAGCAGGGAGGGGTAGTGAGAAGGAGACACAATCCCAAGCAGAGCTGGATGCAGGGGCTCAAACTGATGAACCAAGAGATCATGACCTGAGCCAGATGCTCAACTGACTGAGCCGTCCAGGCACCCCAAGGAATTTTTTTCATGGAAATTCTAGAATTCTCACAGGACACTTCACAAACTCAAGAGAATTGGGTCATTTCCTTGGCTTTCCTGGGTTGCTGGCATTCCACTCTCCATTTTCCTTCCTCGGCTTGAAGAGGAAGCTGGCCCACCCAAAGGCCCAGTTCCTCTCCATACCTGCTATGATGGAAATCAGCTCTAGGCACTGCTTCCCTCTGAGAGAGTTCTGGAAGGTGCTCAGTCCTCAACTCCAAAGGCCACAGGTACCCAAAGGGCTCTGGTTTGAAGCTCCGTATTCCCTGGACTCTTCCCCCTCCACCAAAGGATAAGAGAAAGAGAACTTCACTCCTCCTGTCAGGCTTCCCCACTGATCATTTTATATACTCTTTCCATGTCAGCTATTGTTGTTCTCATTATTGAGATAGCACCTAGCAGCAGATTGATAACAGTAATAATGATCATTTATTGGATTCTGAGCGTGCCAGGCATTTGCCCTGCACACGTCATCTCCTTAGACTGTCACAACCACTGCCTAAGGTAGGTGTCATTACCATCATCACACTCTGCTTTTTATAGAAGGGTACCTGGGGCTCAGAGAGGTCAAAGAACTCATCTAAGGCAACACAGCTAGATTCAAAGCCCTGCAGTCTGGCTCTAGAGCCTGCCTCTTAAACGCTGTCCCACACCACCTCTTGGTGCTGGAACGCCATGAGCTCCTGGCCCCATCCCTCCAGGCACTGCATCCTTGATGCTGTCTTTGGTCTGTCTCCAAGGACGGATCTCACACAGGGAGGACTGTGTTGATGTACAGGGTACAGCAGGCATTCAGAAGTAGATGATGTAGGGCACTGGCCCCCTTCGGCAGAAAGCACAGCACACTGCTGACGTCTGTGGCTCTGGGGCAGACATACAGATGTGGCCTTGCATCCAGTAAGTGTAAATGTTTAAAAGTTGGGGTGCCTGGGTGGCTCGGTGGGTTAAGCTTCCAGCTTCGGCTTGATCATGAGGTCACGATCTCATGGCTTGTGAGTTCAAGCCCCACGTCTGGCTTTCTGCTGTCAGCACAGAGCCCACTTCACATCCTCTGTCCGTCACCCCCCTCAAAAATAAATAAACATTAAAACTAAACTAAACTAATAAATATTTAAAAGTTATATGTCAAGATAGTAAGTGTTCAAAAACACACATTCCATCTTCCTTCCTTGACAAGCAACACCTTTGCAGAACCTGGAAGCCCAGGTTCAAAGATGGAATTCTACAAAAAAAAAAAAAAAGATGGAATTCTCAGGCTCAGACTTCCATGTCAGAACACAGCAACATGGGGAGAATGAGCCCTCGTCCTGCACCCTTTCTCTTCCCACCCCAGGCCTCAACCTGCACCACGAGGCTTTGAATGTGTGTGCGAGGATACACAGCTCTGTCCAAACCCCCTGCAAACACATCTGTCCACAAGTCCCACTGCCAGTTTAGGGATGCTCACAGCTGCTGTGTCTCAGCTCTCAGGAGCGACCCAGGCAAGAGGTTTCCACAGACCCTGGAAGAGGGCTTGGGGCCTGTCGGTGGAGAATTCCAGGGTCCTGTGTCACCGGAACGAGGTCTGAAAGGAGGTGGTATGGGTTCTGGGTGAGCACACCCACTTGGAGCAGGGCCCCCTCCTCACCTGTGGGAGCTGGGGCAGGACCAGAATGGCACCTTTTAAAGCACAGGGGCCAAGGCAAGCATCCAAAGGCCTGTCCAGGTCTCAAGCGGTACCATCTGGGAAAGGCAGGACTGGGGACAACAGGAGGACATCAAAAATACACTGCCACCCGGTCACAGGATGGGCATAAGACCTAACACTGTTTGGACGGTTACTGTTTTTCAGGTGCTTCTCCACGGGCCTCATCTATCCTGTCTCTTTCATCCTCCTGCCTACCCTGTGAGGCCAATTCCTATTACTATCACTACTGTAGAGACTAGACAGCTCAATTACAAGTAACGTGCCCGCTGTCATGCAGATGGCATTAAGTCAAGTCCATGGGTAGTCAAGTCTGTGCTCTTAACTAGTGTGACACAAGATCAAAGAGTGACGTAAAGGGCTGGTAAAAGATGTGTCAAGACATGTTAATTCTATCTCAGTGAAGCCAGGGGGATGAAAAGATACGTCAGGAAACTGTTAACCAAAAGAAAGCAAGTCTAATAATATTGATGTCAGACAAGATAGAATTGGAAGAGGAAAGGTCTGAACAGGCCAAAGAGGAATATTGAGCACTGTGAGATGGTCGATAGACTTCAACATCTGGAAGAAATGGCAGGAACCTTATCTGCCTAATAGCTTTACAACATACAACAAAAGACCAGTGAATACACTTTAACAATGACGATGCCAGAATCACGGTGGGAGACCAATAAATGAGCCTCTCAGAGAACATGTGATAAAGCAAAATTAAAAGTAAGGACATAGAGGGGCACCTGGGTGGCTCAGTCAGTTAAGCGTCCGACTTCAGCTCAGGTCACTATCTCGCGGTCCATGAGTTCGAGCCCCACGTTGGGCTCTGGGCTAATGGCTCAGAGCCTGGAGCCTGCTTCCGATTCTGTGTCTCCCTCTCTCTCTGCCCCTCCCCCGTTCATGCTCTGTCTCTCTCTGTCTCAAAAATAAATAAACGTTTAAAAAAAATTAAAAAAAAAAGTAAGGACATAGAGAACACAATGCAGATTCCCAGGGGAGTCTTCAGGTATCACCCATGGAGGTTGGAGGACACACCAACCTTTTTCTGTGCCCCTCACCTGCACGGTTCTTCTCGCGGCTGCAAGGAGCAAAGGGAGTGGGCACCACTAGAGTTGTATCCACAGACACGGGAACCTTGGCACACTTCAGGGCTTTCTGCAGAAACTGGCACAGATGCTGGACGACACAGGACTCCAGCCAGCCTCCCTCGTGATTAGCTCTCAGAGATGGAAAACTGTTAAATCATCAGGATTGTTCTCACCAGGACTGGAAGACAATGTTTGTCCAGGAAAGCAGATACGTATGATTGATTGCTTGTCCTGTTGCTGTAATGGTAAAAATACATCTTTTCCACCAATGTCCCAGTAACTTACATCTTTCTCAGTGGACTTTATTTATATAGGGTATTTCATTCAGCATTCAACAAATGCTTATTGAGCAGGTGTTGTGTGCTAGGTGCTGGGGGGTACAGCTGTAAATAAGATAAATGACGTCCTTTGTTTTAAAGCTTATTTCTTTATTTCAGAGACAGGAAGAGAGAGAGCCCCAAGTGGGCTCCAAGCTGTCAGCACAAAGCCCGATCCAGGGCTTGATCTCACAAGCCGTGAGATCATGATCTGAACCAAGATCAAAAATCTTGGGGCACTTGGGGCGCCTGGGTGGCTCAGTCAGTTAAGTGTCCAACTTGGGTTCAGGTCATGATCTCACGGTTTGTGGGTTCAAGCCCTGTGTCGGGATCTGCACTGACAGTGCAGAGCCTGCTTGCAATTCACTCTCTCTCCCTCTCTGTCTCTGCCCCTCCCTGACTTGCACTTTCTCTCTCAAAATAACATAAATAACCTTAAAAAAAAAAAAAAAAGAGTCTGACACCTAACTGACTGAGCCATCCAGGTGCCCCAAAGTACTTTTTCTAATAGAGTCCTTAAGCTAATGATGAGGGGAACAATTAACAAAGAGACAATCACAAAGAGTGATAAATGCTATGAAGAAAACAGAAAGATATGAGGCTAGGGTTGCCAAATAAAATTCAGGGCACCTGAGTCAATGTGAATTTCAGATAAACAATGTATAATCTCTTAGTATAAGTATGTCCCATGCAATATTTACACTAAAAAAATCATGCACTGCTTTTCTGAGATTCACATTGAACTGGGTGTCCTGTATTTTGCTTGCTAAATCTGGCAAACCTAAATGTCGAGTTACTGGGTGTGGACAGCGGGCAATTTCAGACAGGATGGTGACATTCGAGTTGGAATCTGAATGTACAGAGATGGAGTCAGTTATTCAGGGGTCTAGAAGAGCATTCCAGGCAGAGGGAAGAGCAGCTACAAACACTCTGAGGTGGGAGAAAGCTTGGATCTTGGAAGAACAAAAAGGAAGGTGAGGTGGCTACACTAGTGAGGGTGGAGAGGAGGAGGAAGGAAGGTGATGAGGTCAGGCAGGTTGGCAGGGGCCAGATCTTGCAGCGTTTGTGGGCTGTGATAAGAGATGTTGAACAATTTTACAAAAACTTACATCATTCACTCAAACAGAGCATTTTTTTTTTTTTACATTTTATCTCAGGAATTGCTTTTACATGTTCATAGGCAGGGTGCTATCAAAGATAAACAAAGCTGGACATTGTTAAAACAGTAAAAACAGATTTTATTCAGTAACTACTGACAGTAGGGGAAAGAGCAGATTCCGACTATGCAGAGGTGATTGGGCATTTTAAAGGAGAATGAGGGAGTGCGGGAGAGAGTGAGGACACAGGTAAAAACTTACAAAGGGTTGGTCGGTGTAAATGTGATCAGGTTAGCTATGTCTGCTAGCTGGCAATTATCAAGGTTGCAGCCTCCCACAGAGACCAAGAGACCGAGGCCTTACCTTCCTGATGATTGTATTTCAAAGGAACGGCTTTCAGGTCATTGAGAAAGACACTCCTAATTGCAACAGATACATATATATCTCAAAGAGACTGAAGAAGAATTCACAATTGTAAGCCCTTCTTAGTAAATGCTCTAAGATGGGGAGCCTGGGTGATTCAGTTGTTTAAGCGACCAACTCTGGATTTCTGCTCTGGTCATGGTCTCATGGTTCATGAGACTGAGCCCCGTGTTGGGCTCTGCACTCACAGCCGAAAGCCTGCTTGGGATTCTGTCTCCCTCTTTCTCTGCTCCTCCACTACTCACGCTTTCTCTCTCTCTCAAAATTAATAAACTTAAAAAAAAAAAAAAAGTAAATGTTCTAAGAAAGTGAGGACCTATCCTTAGGTGTTGGGCTAGAACAAACACAAACAGTAAATTCTCCTGGCAGCATTGAGTTTTCTCAAGCAGTTATGGGGAGGGGGGGAGGGGGAGACACTGGGGTCATACTAAGGTCATGGCTTTATGCTGCTAGAAGCCAAGTTCAAGTTCGGTCATTTCTTGCTGCAGAGGTTTGGACAGTCATTACGTGGTGAGAGTTCTGCAATTCTCAGTGCCTATGTAATTCTGTGTTCTTATATTTGTTTCCTTGAATGATAACCAAATATGTGCCTTTCAGTCCCTGGAGGAGCAAACTAGCAATTGCAAGGGATGGGCTCTGAAAGAGCTGGGCCCGCTGGTGGCCAAAACTGAGGGCTGGGCCATAAGTCCTCATTGCTTCCTGTCATTGTCACACTCAATGGATCATAAGATCCTGCAGGCCCTACCTCTACAGTATCTCCTGAAGCTGTCCACTTGTTTCCTTATGCACCATTACTCACCTGAGTCTGAGCATCTCATCTCTCTCCTGGAGGCCTCCAGTCTCCCCTGCTTCAAGCTCTTCCCCCCATACAGTCCATTTCCACACAGCAACTGGTGGGCCTTTTAAAATATAGATTTGGGGGGTGCCTGGGTGGCTCAGTCGGTTAAGCGTCCGACTTCAGCTCAGGTCATGATCTCGCGGTCCCTGAGTTCGAGCCCCGCGTGGGGCTCTGTGCTGACAGCTCAGAGCCTGGAGCCTGCTTCTGAGATTCTTTGTCTCCTTCTCTCTCTGCCCCTCCCCCGTTCATGTTCTGTGTCAAAAATAAATAAACTTTAAAAAAATAAATAAAATAAAATAAAATAAAATAATAAAATAAAATAAAATAAAATAAAATAAAATAAAATAAAATAAAATAAAATATAGATTTGGTGGCCATCCTGTAGTGGATGCACATAAGGCACAGTCTAACAAGGCTTATGAGCCCTACATCATCTGGCCCCTGCTGGCTTCTCTACCTTCCGCCTCCTGTTCCTCTGCACTTCATTAAGCCCCAGCCTAGTTCACGCCTGATCTTCACACAGCTGTCTCCTTGTTGAAACTCAGGCCAAATGTCACTTGTTCAGAGGCCTTCTCTGACCATCCAATGACCTTCCAAGTCACTGCCTGTCATATCACCCTGTTTTAAATTTTCTTCTCATAGCGCTTATCAAGATCTGAAATTATTTTGTTTATTCCTTCTCTCGCTCTAAAACATGCGCTCTGCGAGGTGGCAGAAAGTTCTCCGTCTAAGGCTATGGACAGGACTTTGAGCAGTTCGTTCAACAGTTATATAAGACCTACTACGTGCCTCACTGAAGCCCTATGTCAGACGAAGTCGCACTCCAGCTGCCCCTGGCCGAACCAGCGTCCATCTGCGGGGGGGGGGGGGAGGGGGGGAAGGATGAGGATTGCGATGCCCGCCCGCGGCGGTGATCTAAGCCAAAGGGCATTGTCGCTTGTGACGTCAGCGCAAACACGGAGCGCGTTTCCATTGGTCTTTCGAGTTTGGGTGGGGCCCGAGCGCTCCTGGCCCCGCCCCCCCCGCCTCTGCCCCTCTCACGCATGCGCCCGGGCCGCAGCCTCGCCGCCGCGCCATTTTGCCGGGGTTTGAATGTGAGGCGGAGCGGCAGGGGTGGGTAGTGCCGGCCACAGTTCGCGGCTGAGATTCCCTTCTCCGTTCCCGTATCCCGAGGAGGTGAGGCGCGGGGCGTGCACGGCCTGGCAGGGTGGCTTCTTGGGACCCAGCTAGGGGAGGGATGCGGCGCTCCTGACACTTCCGAGCGCTGGGAAGCAAGGACCGCGCCTCTGGGCGAGAGCGGAATGCGGGCCCGTGCTTCGGGAGGCGCCCTCAGGCGAGGTCTTTGCCTGCACCGACGGGTCTCTCTTCACCTCACCTCGCGGCGTCCCGAGGCTCGGGCCCACGCCCGGCGGCCCCAGGGCCTGTGAGGGGCGAGGGCCCCCGAGGCGCGGCCTAACGCGAGCTGCCCGAGCGTCCGCCCCTTCCCCTCCAGCGCCGCGCCGATTGGTCGCGCCGCCGCCGGGCCGCTCGGGAAGGCCGCCTCTCATTGGTCGCGCCTGCGCGTCCGTTCTCGTCGCTCCCGGCCACCCGCAACGTGAGCTGAGTGCCGCGGCGAGGCCTGTCCGGCCGGGCTGCTGGGTGAGGGCCGGCCGCCGCCCAGACCTCCTCTTGCCCCGACTCACTTTCTGATTTGAGAGGGGGGAACTTTAACTTCCCTGTGCTTCAGTCTCCCCGACCGTAACTGAGCATCGTGATCTCACTTTGCTGAGTTAAGGAGTATGTCCTAGTCCCTGCACCTGCCCAGTAATGTAGAGTCCAGCTCTTGGGGGGAAACGCGATAGTACGGTAGTTCGGAGCATGAGCTTTGGAATTCGAAGGCCTGGGTTCGCTCCAGATTTGGCCTCTCCCTAGGAGTGCAATGCAGGGCTAGTCACTTCATCCCTCGGTGTCTCCCATTTCGTTATGCGCAAAGTGGGTTTGAAAACAATCTGCTTGGTAAAGTGGTTGTGAGAATCCACTCAGTTATTACCGTGGTTTACAGAGTCCCACCTGAAGTGACCGTTGTCCGCCTCTTCCACCCATCTGCTCTTAGCCGCTGTAGCTGTACTGCTGACTTCTGTTTTCTTAAATGTTCCAGGCTCGTGCCCACCGTAAAGCGTTTGGACCTGCCTTTTCGTTTGCTTGAAACTTACCGACCTCTTAGGTTTGCAAGACTGGCTCCCTGTTTCACGCCTCTTACACCTTCTTTGACCAACTTCTCTGAGGGCTTCTTTCTTTCACCTCTTAATAGCATTTATCATTATCTAGAACTACTTAGAGTTGTTCACTGTCTCTCGGCTGCTGGGCTGTGAACTTGAAGAGCAAGGACCTTGCCTGTCTTTGTTGTTGTGTTCTGGTGATGAGTGCTTGCCACGTGGTATTATTCCTTGGAAGCACAGAAGGGGACTTTTACTCTTGGATCCCACCAGCGTTCTTTTCTCATCCCCTCGCCCCCCACCCCCATCCGAAGTTTTTACTTGTGTGTGTGTTTCTCCAGTTTTTGCATAATTCCCAGGACTCTTAGTTCACCCTGTTCTCGCCACCCCGCCCGCCCCAAGACTCTTCCCCTTCTTTCCATCAATGCAAGGGAATTTTCTCTTCCCATCTGGTTACTTTGATTTCTGCTATTTGGGGGCTGGGACAGAGGTTTCCTACATTTGATCTTAGCCAAAAGGCTGAGAAGCGGTGGGCGCAGAGGTTTCCTATACAGGATTGGATGGGTTTGAGAGCACTGCTCTAGCTTTGGAATTAATTTGTTCTTTTATTCATTTAATAACTATAGAGCATCCACTTAATCTCTGGAAAAACAGTGAAGAAATAAACATGGACAGGGTCCTTTCCCGTGGAGAGCTTATATCCTAGTGGGAGAAAGAAACAATACAAATAAATGAATTAGATAGTTTCAGATACTGATAAGTGACAGGTGAAGAAGGTGGCATATGAGCTGAGACCAGCCATGGAAAGGTGAGGGGACAGAGGATTCTAGGCAGAGGATATAGAAAGTACAAAGGCTCAAGGATAGGAATAGACTTAGAATATTGGAGGAAGATCCAGCATGCTACAGTAGTGTATGAAGAAAGGAGAGGTGTCCAGGGGCCAGATCATGTAGGGCTTTGTAGACAATTACAGAGTTTGGATTTGATTCTAAATGGTATGTTCCTGTGATTAGAAAGCAGAGGGTGGGTCAAAGTGCCTTGGTATGTTCTTGATGTGTATGTGCCAGATAGTTTTCATTCATTGGAACTCTTTCCCTTTCCCCAGATGTAAGGACTCAGGAATGGTTCTCTAATGTGGAAGAAATATCTAAGGAAAAGGCACAGATCTTGGATCAGCTTATGTCACAGATGTCTGTGAGATGGCCTTGGAAAGCTTTTATTCCAAGTGTTCATCCATAACTGAGGGCCTGTGGGAAGAGGCTAGACTTAGGTCCAGCCATTCATTCAACAAGAAGAACTTGGAATTTAGATAAGTTTCTCATAATTGAGTTACTGTGGCACATGTGTTTTATTTTTTAACTGAATTGGTAAGGATTTCCAAAGATAGTTCTGTGGAAAAACTAAAGCATCGCCCCTTTTTTAAAGGCAAAAGAATGTATTTCCCATTTTTAGTTTGAATCTTTATTTTAAAATCAGTAACACTTTCTATGTTTACATCTTGCTGATATTTTAAAAAGTCAAAGTACTTTCACCCGTTGCCAAATTAGGTAGCTTAATTAGACCTTGATTTTGCCCATGTATGGTGAATACCTATGGAGTATTCTCTAAAATTACCTTATTTGTCATGCTTTCCCAAAACAGGGCTAAGCTTATAATTTGGTTTTATAGACATTATCAGTAAGGAGATACAAAAAGGGTTTGTTGATAAATATTTAGTTCCTCAACTAATACTAAATTGTAGAGTCTGTGTAGTATTTTGACTTTTAGGGATTGTTGCATGTATGTTTGTATATCTCCCCTGTCCCCAATGCACACTTTTTTAAAGTTTATTTTATTTTGAGAGAGAGAGTGCATTGGGGAGGGGCAGAGAGAGAGAATCCCAAGCAGGCTCTGTGCTGTCAGTTCTGAGCCCAAATCAAGAGTTGGTTGCTCTGCCAATTGAACCACGCTGGTGCCCCCCCGCCCCCACTTTTTTTTAACTTACAAATAGTCGTATTTTAGTACCTCAACTTTGTCATTTTAGGGTCATTCTATCATGTGGTCTTAGAATCAGTTTTCCCCACCTCTTATTTTTCACAGTCAATTGACCAGAACAAACGTGTGAAATGATAATGCTTTTGATGGAAAAATCAAGGGAATGTAGCTTTTGAAAATAGTATAAGAAATATATATTAGGTATTTATCACTATTGTAAAGCTCTAGGGAGATTGAAATGAACAAAACACAAAGCCCCTACTCTCATGGAACCTAGAGTCTAGGGAAGAGAGAAGCACAGTGAACAAGAAAGCAAAGTAATATGGCCTATAATATTTGGGAATTTGGAGCTTGGAAAAATAGAATAAGGGAATGGAGAGTGACTAATGTGGGTGCTCTTTTAGATAGGATGGTCCAGGAACTTATCTCTGAAAAGAGACAACCTTGGAAAAAGACCTGAGTGAAGTGGGCAGTGAGCCATGCAGCTCTCCAGAGGCAGAGCTGTTCAGGCAGGGAGGATGGTAAGTGCAGGATCCTGAAACAAAAGTATGAACACTGACACAATATGAACAGTAATATAGGACAGATCTCAAATTCACTTTTTTAAAGAATTTATTTTGGGGCGCCTGGGTGGCGCAGTCGGTTAAGCGTCCGACTTCAGCCAGGTCACGATCTCGCGGTCTGTGAGTTCGAGCCCCGCGTCGGGTTCGGGGCTGATGGCTCAGAGCCTGGAGCCTGTTTCCGATTCTGTGTCTCCCTCTCTCTCTGCCCCTCGCCCGTTCATGCTCTGTCTCTCTGTCCCAAAAATAAATAAACGTTGAAAAAAAAATTAAAAAAAAAAAAAAAAAAGAATTTATTTTTTTCTTTTTTGGGGCGCCTGGGTGGCGCAGTCGGTTGAGCGTCCGACTTCAGCCAGGTCACGATCTCGCGGTCCGTGAGTTCGAGCCCCGCTTCAGGCTCTGGGCTGATGGCTCGGAGCCTGGAGCCTGTTTCCGATTCTGTGTCTCCCTCTCTCTCTGCCCCTCCCCTATTCATGCTCTGTCTCTCTCTGTCCCAAAAATAAATAAAAAAACGTTGAAAAAAATTGTTTTTAATGTTTATTTATTTTTGAGAGAGAGACACACACACACAAAGGATGACACAGGCTCTGCACTGTCAACGCAAAGCTCAATGTGGGGCTCGAACTCACTAACCATGAGATCATGACCTGAGCCGTAAGTCAGACACTTAACTGACTGAGCCACCCAGGAACCCCATTAATTTATTTTTTTAATTTACATTCAAGTTAGTTAGCGTATAGTGCAACAGTGATTTCAGGAGTAGATTCCTTAGTGCCCCTTACCCGTTTAGCCCATCCTCCCACCCACAGCCCCTCCAGTAACCCTCTGTTCTCTGTATTTAAGAGTCTCTTATGTTTTGTCCCCCTCCATTTTTATATTATTTTTGCTTCCCTTCCCTTATGTTCATCTGTTCTGTGTTTTAAAGTCCTCATATGAGTGAAATCATATGATATTTGTCTTTCTCTGACTAATTTCGCTTAGCATAATACCCTCTAGTTCCATCTACGTAGTTGCAGATGGCAAGATTTCCTTCTTTTTGATTGCCGACTAATGCTCCATTGTATGTATGTGTGTGTATACACACACACCACATCTTTTTTTTTTTAATTTTTTTTTTTTTCAACGTTTATTCATTTTTGGGACAGAGAGAGACAGAGCATGAACGGGCGAGGGGCAGAGAGAGAGGGAGACACAGAATCGGAAACAGGCTCCAGGCTCTGAGCCATCAGCCCAGAGCCCGACGCGGGGCTCAAACTCACGGACCGCGAGATCGTGACCTGGCTGAAGTCGGACGCTTAACCGACTGCGCCACCCAGGTGCCCCCACACACCACATCTTTATCCATTCATCTATCAATGGATATTTGGGCTCTTTTCATACTTTGGCTATTGTTGATATTGCTGCCATAAACATGGGGGTGCATGTTTCCCTTCGAAACAGCATACCTGTATCCCTTGGATAAATACCTAGTAGTGCAATTGCTTGTTGTAAGGTAGTTCTATTTTTAATTTTTTGAGGAACCTCCATACTGTTTTCCAGAGCGACTGCACCAGTTTGCATTCCCACCAACAGTGCAAAAGAGATCCTCTTTCTCCACATCCTCACCAGCATCTGTTGTTGCCTCAGTTGTTAGTGAGCCATTCTGACAGGTGTGAGGTGGTATCTCACAGTGGTTTTGGTTTGTATTTCCCTGATGATGAGTGGTATTGAGCATTTTTTCATGTGTCGATTGGCCATCTGCCTGTCTTCTTTGGAGAAGTGTCTATTCATGTTTTTTGCCCATTTCTTCACTGGATTATTTGTTTTTTGGGTGTTGAGTTTGATAAGTTTTTTATAGATTTTGGATAGTAACCCTTTATCTGATATGTCGTTTTCAAGTATCTCTTCCCAGTCCGTCGCTTGCCTTTTAGTTTTGCCGATTGTTTCCTTCGCTGTGCAGAAGCTTTTTATTTTGATGAGGTCCCAATAGTTCGTTTTTGCTTTTGTTTCCCTTGTCTCAGAGATGCGTTGAGTAAGAAGTTGTCATGGCCAAAGTCAGAGAGGTTTTTGTCTGCTTTCTCCTCAAGGATTTTGATGGCTTCTTGTCTTAACATTTAGGTCTTCATCCATTTTGAGTTTATTTTTGTGTATGGTGTCAGAAAGTGGTTCAGGTCCATTTTTCTGCATGTCGCTGTCCAGTTTTGCCAGCACCACTTGCTGAAGAGACTGTCTTTATTCCCTTGGATATTCTTTCTTGCTTTGTCAAAGATTAGTTGGCTGTATGTTTGTGGGTCCATTTCTGGGTTCTCTATTCTGTTCCATTGATGTGAGTGTCTGTTTTTGTGCCAGTACCATACTGTCTTGATGATTACAGCTTGGTAATACAGCTTGAAGTCTGTCGGATTCACTTCTTCCTTGAAACACTTTTAAGTGAACAGAAACGAATTATGGTGGGTAAGTTGGTCATGTAACTGAATTCCTATGTTGTTGGGGTTCCTCATAACTGATCCTTGAAGAATAGTCTCTAATCCATACCGGGAACTCCTGTTTTAGCTAGTTGACTGACATTGACTCATCCTTTAGTTCATGCAGCAAATGCTTACTGAATATTCTATGTGCCAGGCAGTGGTAAAAGTCCTGGGCTTACAGAGACAAGACATACAAAGTCCCTGCCCTAAGGAGCTTACAAATAAGGATAGCAGTTACATTAAAGATACTTAAAAAAGGCAAAAAAGCTATTTCAGATGATGTTACTGCTGTTAATAGTGTAGATGATAGTGATGGAAGGCCTTTTTAAGAAGTTGATGGTGGGCTGACAGCTGAATGATGCCCCGTATCAGATTAGAAGGAAGAGCATTATTACAGGCATGGAGAACTGTCTTGGCTGGTTCAAGCAACAGAGGGAAGGCTTTGTGGCTTGAGCACAGAGCCAAAAGGAAGGTAGGTGAGGTTGACAGGTGTCAGATTGCATAAGACTTTGCCATGGTAAAGAGTTTGGATTTTTAATTCAGATAAATTATGAGGAATCTAAGAGATTTTGGTTGTGATATGTACAGTGCTATAGGAACATAATGAAGAAAGTTAGTGAAATGCAAAATTATTGAGGAGTGTATTAAACTCAACAGAATAGATCCAATTAATCTCTAATCCTCCCAACACACACACACAGTTTCTAACATGCTGCCTTGCGTAAATCTCAAAAAGGTAGGACAAATTTGTGTGATAGAAAAAGAGGAGTTTTGTTTCGTATTTTTTAAGCTCGTGTATACTGATGTAAATAATTTTGCTTGGCAACAGCCAACTTTCATGATTTCATAACAGATCGAGCATTTCAACACAAAAAAAGAATGGGAAATAAATTGATTAAATCACATGTTGCAAAGTTTTATATGATGAAGTAGTTCTGTGGCCAAGTAATGAGGGGGAACTCTGGGTTAAACATTAACCTGATAACTTACTGCTTCAGTTCCTGAAGACTTTAAGGTGAATTTCCAAAAGGGGATTATAATGTATAGCATTTGCCAAACTATTTTTTTGTAAGATTTTATTTTTAAGGATCTCTTGACCTCACAGCCCTTAGATCAAGAGTCACATGCTCCACCGACTATGAGCCGGCCAGGCACCCCTACCTTTTCCAAACTTTTGATATAAAACCCAGAAAGGGTGGCCTCTCAAATTGTGTGTATGGTTGAGTAGGACTTAATATTCATGCCATGGAGTGTTTTGCCCTGGGTCAAAAGAAGTGAATAGATTGGTGGGCAAATCTACTAGAACAGTCAGAATATTGGCTTCCCTTATGATAAAAATGTTTCCAGTTTCTAATAAGGAGAATACAGATAGTTTCAAACAAATCTTTCTCCTTAGAAGGTTGTGGTTTCTGGCTGTGGAGGTATAAGCTGCACAGGCACAGCATTAACTATAGCCCTTTGTCTATCTGTCTCCCTCCCTCCCTCCCTCCCTCCCTCCCTCCCTCCCTCCCTCCCTCCTCCTTTCTTCTTTCTCCCTTCCTCAACATGTCCTTTCTATTGCCATTCCCAGTGCTTCCATTCTAGGTCAGGCTTCTGTCATTATTTCTTCCACCTGAGAGATAAGATAGCCTTGGTAGGAAGAGAGTAGACCTATAGAGTCAGACTGATTTGATTTTTTTTTTTTAAGTTTATTTATTTTGAGAGAGAGCAGGAGTGAACAGGGGAGGTGCAGAGAGAGAGAGAGAGGGAGAGAGAGAATCCCAAGCAGGTTTGCGCTGTCAGCACAGACCCTGACACAGGGCTCAAACTCATGAACTGCAGGATCATGACCTGATCCGAAACCAAGAGCCGTTCACGTAACCAACCAAGCCACCCAGGCGTTCCTGAATCTGATTTTTATTAACTCTGTGTGACTTGGGGCAAGTTAATCTCTCTGAGTCTTCTTGTATGTAAAATGCTTATATGAAATGATATGAAGCATACAAAAACATTTAGCATTGTGCCTGGTTCATAGATTGTGGTTCGTAGCATTGTGCCTGGTTCATAGATGTGCCTGGTTCATAGATTGTCCCGTTTAAAAAAAAAGAAAAGTGTCCTAACAGATCTTCACTTGTTCCCTTCAGCTCCATTCCGGAAACCATTACCAGCCCAAAGTTCATATACTCCACTTTCATTAAGTTTTGACCCATTTCAAAAAAACCGTAGTGGCTTCCTATTGTACCTTAAATCATGTAACTCTTCAGCTAAGTCTTAAGGATCTAATAATATGATCTGATCTCAGCCTCCAATTCCACTGTTCCCCAAAGGAGCTATGTAGCTTCCTGTTTGTTACTTTGCTCACACTAGTTCTTGTGTTGGATGGGTCTTCATTCTGTTTTGCCTTTCCAGTTCTATGTATCCTTCAAGTTCAACTCAAGACTCAGCCTCTTGGAAATCTTGGCCCACATGGAAATGTAGGCCAAGTGACTCTCTTGTTAACAACCTCCTAACAGTTAAGTTTTTGTGTGACTGATTTGGCACCTCTACTCCAGGGGACAAATGTGTTTCAGGCTTTCTTTTTGGATGCACATACTGTGGATTATGCAACTTTCTCTGTGGGATGTGGGGTAGCACTCTGCAAACACGTTAGTATTTCTTAAGTAAGACAAATTTTTATACAAAGTAAGATACTTTATTTATAGCCTCAGGCAGTTTGGGCCAGGTTTTGCTGCTAAATGAGTTTGCCACAAACTTAAAAAACAACAACAAAAAAAAACCTTTCAGTTTATAGATTTTTGGATTTCAAAACTGCAGGAAAGGGATTAGTTTGTAGCTGGAATCACAGTTGTGTCTTGTCTTCCAACTAATATGTAAGCTCCATTGAGAGCCTAAATTTAATTACCTGTGACAAGGTCATTTTAAAAAGACAACAAAATTTTATTTACTTACTTTTTAATGTTTATTTACTATTAGTGAGAGAGCGCGAGCAGGGGAGGAGAGAGAAAAGGGGACAGGATCTGAAGGGAGCTCTATGCTGATAGCAGAGAGCCCTGTGCAGAGCTAAAACTCACAAACTGAGATCATGACCTGAGCCAAAGTTGGATGCTTAACTGATTGAGCCACCTAGGTCCCCTTAAAAATGCCATAAAATTTTAATAACTTTCTGATTGTAAGTGTAATACATACAGGTAGTTCTGTAGGATATCAGGAAAATCTAAAAGAATATGAAGAGAACAAAAATGTCTGGTGTTCATCACATAGTTTATCACTGTTTACATTTTGGAGTGTATTTTTCTATAGATGGGGGTATGTATACATTTTTTAAAGATTTTAAGTAATCTCTGTACCCAGTGTGAGGCTCGAACTTAAAACCCTGCACCCTGAGATCAAAAGTTGCACACTCTTATCAACTGAGCCAGCCAGCCACACCTAAATTTTTTTTTTTTTACATAGTTTGAATTGTAGTGTATTTGACTTTTTTTCCACTTAGCTTAATTACATTTCACGAAAATTATTACATACTTAATTTTTTTCTTCTTTGTTCTAGAAGCTCCAAATTTAGTTGGGTGCATGGTTGCCTTGAAAAGGCGACATTTCCTAAGTTCCTGGGAGCTAGTGTGACTTTTTCCCTAAAGCTGGGTCCTGGGATCTAAGCAGAAGTGCAGTTTTAAAAAATAACTATTGAAGTATAACTTACTGTGAGTTCATGTGAAGTGTACTTTTTGGTGAGTGTCATTAATAATTGTATACAGTTGTGCATCTGTCACCACCATCTCATCAGCACGGTTTTAGAACATTTTTTATCGCCCCAGAAAGTTCTGTCAGTTTGCACTTAATTTTACCTACTCAGCAACAACCCGGAGACCACAGAGTCCTCTTTTATAGCATTCTCAAGCTTTTTGTTTATGGAGAGTGATGTGTGCACGCACTCACTCTTATAATCTGTATATATGTGCTGTTTTTTCTGTCTGTATTTCTTTATGTCATCAGTCATGTGGGTATAAGCCATAGATTTAGTTTAGAATTTGTAATAGATGTGAATTTTTTTTGGTCAGTGGCAGTGTATTCTGTGATTTATATTTGGTGTTGTTTAAGATTTGAATATTTACTTAATAAAATTGTTACTTTTTTAAGTTTACTTATTTTGAGAGAGAGAGGGAGAGAGAATCCCAAGCAGGCTCTGCACTGTCAGTGAGGAGTCTGATAGGGGGCTTCTTGAACTCACGATCCATGAGATCATGACCTGAGCTGAAATCAAGAGTCAGACGTTTAACCTTAACCAGTTGAGCCATGGAGACCTTCCATCCTCCCCCCCTTTTTAAGTTAATGGTTACCTTTTTTTATTGAGCTGTAATTGACATTACCATTAGGTTTGGGTGTATAATACAATGAGTAATATATGTATATATTGTGAAATGACCACAGCATATCTAGTTAACATCCATAACTAAACATAATTACAGATTTAAAAAAAAAAGTTTTTTTTAATGTGTATTTATTTTTGAAGGAGAGAGAGAGAGACAGAGCAAGAGCAGGGGAGGGGCAGAGAGAGAGGGAGACACAGAATCTGAAGCAGGCTCCAGACTCTGAGCTGTCAGCACAGAGCTGGATGTGGGGCTTGAACTCAACGAGCTGTGAGATCATGATCTGAGCTGAAGTCAGATGCTTAACTGAGCCACTCAGGTGCCCTTACAGATTTTTTTTTTTTTTTGTCATTAGAACTTTGTTTTTCTTACATAGGCTCTGTGCCCAACATGGGGCTTGGAACTTATGACCCCAAGATAAAGAGTCCCATGCTCTACCGACTGAGCCAGCCAGCTGCCGCACAATACAGTATTGTTTGTTTGTTTATCTATTTTAGTAATTTCTGCACCCAATGTGGTGCTTGAACACACAAGCCCAAGATCAAGAGTTCCATGTTCCCGCAACTGAGCTGGTCAGATGCCCCCTATATTATTAATTATGGTCACCATGCTATACATTATATCCTCATGACTTACTTATAACTGGAATTTTGTACATTTTGACCCTCTTCACCCATTTCATACACCCCTAAGCCCCACCTCTGGTAACCACCATTTGGTTCTCTATATGTATGAGCTCTGGTGTGTTTGTTTAAATTTTAAATTCCACATTAAAGTAATCATACAGTATTTATCTTTCTCTGACTTATTTCACTTAGCATAATGCCCTCAAGATCCGTCCAGGGCGCACATGGCTGGCTCAGGGCATGCAACTCTTGATCTTGGGGTCATGAGTTCAACCTCTACGTTGGGCATAGAGCCTAATTAAAAAAAAAAAATCCATCTGTTTTGTCACAAGTGGCAGGGTTACCCTTTTTATGGCTGAATAATATTCCATTGTATACACATTATCACATTTTCTGTATCCATTTATCCAGTGATGAACACTTAGGTTATTTCCCTGTCTTGGCTGCTGTAAAAAAAAAAAAAAAAATGCTGCCGTGAACATAGAGGTGCAGATATCTTTTTGAATTAATGTTTTTTTTTTTAATTTTTTTTTTTAATTTTTTTTAATGTTTATTTTTGAGACAGAGAGAGACAGAGCATGAATGGGGGAGGGGCAGAGAGAGAGGGAGACACAGAATCGGAAGCAGGCTCCAAGCTCTGAGCCATCAGCCCAGAGCTTGATGCAGGGCTCGAACTCACAAACCATGAGATTGTGACCTGAGCCGAAGTCGGACGCTCAACTGACTGAGCCACCCAGGCGCCCCTTGAATTAATGTTTTCACTTCCTTTGAGAAATACCCAGAAGTGGAATTTCTGGATCACATGATCTGTGATAGTTCTTTTTTTAATTTTTTGAGGAATCTCCATACTATTTTCCACAGTGGTTGTACCAGTTTACATTCCCACCAGCCGTGCACAAAGCTTCCCTTTTCTCCACATCCTCATCAACACTTGTTATCTCTTGTCTTTTTGATGATTGCTATTCTAACAGGTGTGAGGTAATGTCTCATTGTGGTTTTGATTTGCATTTTACTGATGATTAGTGAAGTTGAGAACCTTTTCATGTAACCGTTGGCCATCTCTGTGCCTTGGAAAAATGTCTGTTCAGATTTTCCGCCCATTTTTTACTCAGATTTTTTTTTCTTTTTTTTTGCTTTTGAGTTGTGTGGGTTTTTTTTTTTAATTTTTTTTAATGTTTATTATTTTTGAGAGAGAGACAGAGACAGAGACAGCAAGCAGGGGAGAGACAGGGAGACACAGAATCAGAAGCAGGCTCCAGGCTCTGAGCTGCCAGCACAGAGCGTGATGCGGGGCTCGAACTCACAGACTGCGAGATCACGACCTGAGCCGAAATCGACGGCTTAACCGACTGAGCCACCCAGGCACCCTGAGTTGTGTGGGTTTTTAAAAATATATTTTGGGTATTAACCTCTCATCAGATATATGATTTGCAAATAATTGCTCCCATTTGGTAGGCTGCCTTTTCTATTTTGATGGTTTCCTTTGCTGTGCAGAAGCTTTTTAGTTTGATGTAGTCCCACTTGCTTATCTTTGCTTTTAGTGTAGAAGGTTCCTTTTTAATCATAATAATAGCTGTCATCCTCTGAACCCCAGCGTTCTCTCCCCAGGTACAGATTCTTAGCATCTGGTTTGTTGTCAGTGCTTGTGATTGCATGTTGTGCACAAAGAAATTTATTCTAGTTTCTTTAATCTCAGAACTCTTTATGGGATCCTTACTTCTTAAAATTGTAATTTCTTATGGTGGCCCCTTTTATTTATTTTTTTTAATGTTTATTTTTGAGAGGGAGTGAGACAGGTGCTAGCAGGGGAGGGGCAGAGAGAGAGGGAGACACAGAATCTGAAGCAGGCTCCAGTTGAAAACACAGAGCCTGACATGGGTCTCCATCCCACGAACTGTGAGATCATGACCTGAGCCAAAGCCGGACACTTAACCGACTGAGCCACCCAGGCACCCCTATGGTGGGCCTTTTTATTTTTATTTATTTATTTATTTATTTTTTATTTTTTTTAATTTTTTTTAAGTTTATTTATTTTTGAAACAGAGAGAGAACATGAACAGGGGTGGGTCAGAGAGAGAGGGAGACACAGAATCTGAAACAGGCTCCAGGCTCTGAGCTGTCAGCACAGAGCCCAACGCGGGGCTCGAACTCATGGACCGCGAGATCATGACCCGAGCTGAAGTCGGACGCTCAACCGACTGAGCCACCCAGGCGCCCCATGGTGGGCCTTTTTAAAAAAAAGTTCCTACTGAGTCTTTTTTTAAACTCTTGTCTGCCTTTTTTTGTAGCATTAAATCTAATAAATGTTATGTGACTTTGATCAATTATTCAGCTTTGTTTTTCTGCACCTTCTTTTTTTACTTTGTGGTATGTATATTCTTCATCTCAAAATTAGCTAACCATTTTCAAAAAAGCCCATTATCTTCTGGAATCTTGTCTGAGCTGAGTCAGGCTTATATAGCCCATACCTTAAAATGTAACAAATGGATGACCTTCAGAGAGGGGAAGACCCATAGTACAAAAGTACTCTTTTATGTAAATCACTATGTCCCAATGTGACCAATTTACCAAACCTCATTTTTTGTTTTAGGTTCTATGGCAATGGAGCTCAGCGATGCAAATTTGCAAACGCTAACAGAATATTTAAAGAAAACTCTTGATCCAGATCCTGCCATCAGACGTCCAGGTAAAGAGAATAGATGTTTTGTGGTTTGATCTATTCTTTAAGAACAGGTGAGGAAAACCTTTGTATAATCTACCTGTATTTGTAAGTTAAAAAAAAAAAAGATTTACACTTTGATTTTCAGGCATAGTTTCTTTTTCATTCTCCAGCTATAAAGTAGATGGTTGGCTGCTTATAGCTGCTGTAATGTATGGTGATGGGTGTTTTTGGTTTGGTTTTGTTTTTTGAGTAAAATCTCTTTTATTTGGTGTCTTGGATTAAAAAGCACTGTGTCTAGAATACCTTGTCCCTTCACCTTTCTGAAAATCCCCACATTTGCCAGTTTTAGAGAGATAATAATTAGGGCACAGAGATGAAAGTTAATTGCCTAAAAAGTGATTAATTAAATCAGGTAATGAGACAGTCTCATAATCCCCATGTTGAGTTTGATTTAATTAATATGTTTTAAGACCAAGGTTCCTCTCTTCTGTATTTGACCAGTTTCTGTTAGAAATTTAGTATAAGCTTAGATTTTCTTTTAAGTTTATTTATTTTGAGAGAGAGAAGAGAGAGAGTGAGTGCCTGTCAAGTGCAGGGGAGGCAGAGAGAGAGAGGGAGAGAGAGAATCCCAAGCAGGCTCTGCACGGAGTGCTGGACCAATGCGGGGCTTGAATTCCTGAACTGCCGGAGATCATGACCTGACCCAAAGTCAGACCAGAGAGATCAAGAGTTGGATGCTTAACCCTGTAAGCCACCCAAGTGCCCCTAAGCTTGGAATTGTAAACTCAGATGCCCACAGGAGTCAGATGTGAAGGTAAATGATGGAGGCAGGCCAAGTGGGGACTGGTAATATGTGACTTACATACCTTGGTTAAGGGCTTTTGGGATGAGCTAACTTTGGGGGATTCAAACCAGTCTTGCTGAATCAGATTTCCAGCTTTGCTTCAAAAATAAAAGACGTTTCTGTGAAGTGTGCAATGTCCTCATTTTTAAATGATAACATCTGAGTTCAAAAAATTGAAATACTGTGCAGAAAAAGCAAACTACTTCTGAGAGCCAGATGTCTCTTGTGGGAGGGGTAGTCAGTTGATGGTTCTCAATGTAAGCCTTATTAAAACCAGGTATGCTCATCCCACTTCTGCAGAACATACTAATGTGCATGCTCAGAAAGAGGCTTTTAGCATGGCCTCACAAAGAAATGAGTGAGTGCATGTGTGTATGTGTGTGTGTTGAAGATTTATGTTCTGTAAAATAAGTAGAATTGTAAACATGTTAATACATCCATTCTCTTCTAGGATAGCCTTGTGATTTCTGAGAGGGAAAATTGTGGTTTTCCCCATTAGTGCTTAAAGAAGTAATGTGTTCCTGGAGGAAGGAAAATTAATGGCTGTAATCTTCTTAGACTTTCCCAGAAAGCCTCTGCAAACCCTGTCTGTTGAAAATGATTTTTAATAATTGTGTGTTTGTAAGGTGAGGTGGTTACTGTTTACGATTCCAGGGACAGAGTGTAGGAATAAATTGATGTTTTCTGGAAAAGAGTTATGAACATAGCATTTCTCAGGTTGTACTAGACCAACTCAACATCTTTAGAAAATGATCTGGAGGTTGAAATGTGTAGCGGATCTCAGCTTATAGATAGCACTGTGCTCCTTTGGTTCTTGAGATGAGACTGGTATGGATGAACTGGAAGACAGTTTGAGGCGCTTTGAGTGTGTAGAAACATGTCGTTGTAAATATTTTGTGAGCAAGTTGAAGGAAATGAGCACAGAAATAATTTGACGTAAACTCATGAGACTTCTTTCAGGGTATTGATTTCAATTTAAGAAAGAGATCTGGCAATTTATATGGGCTTTCCCCAGAGCATGGATACAGTGTGTTGCCCTGTGGGCAGTGCTAACCACTGAGAGGAAACAGCCAAAGCCTTCCAGACTCCTACAAAACCATAGTGTGTCCCTCTTGAAAATCATTTTCCAGTTCATTTTATTTATTAATGTTTTTATTTTTGAGAGAGAGAGAGTGTGTGAGCTTGGGAGGGGCAAAGAGAGGGAGACACAGAATCCAAAGCAGGCTCCAGGCTATGAGCTGTCAGCACAGAACCCAACATGGGGCTCAAACTCACGAACTGTGAGGCCATGACCTGAGCCAAAGTCGGACATTTAACTGACTGAGTCACCCAGGTGCCCCAACATTTTCCAGTTTACCATTCCTCATCTTTTTTTTTTTTTTTTTTTGAGAGACAGAGGGAATGAGAGAGAAGAGAGAGCGTGCACATGTGAGTAGGAGCGGGGTAGAAGAGGAGAGAGAATCTTAAGCAGGCTCTATGTCCAGTGCTGAGCCTGATGCAGTGGTCAGTCTTACCACTGACTGTGAGATCATGACCTGAGTTGACTCTCAGCTTACTGAGACACCCAGGCACCCCCTAGCATTCCTCATCTTTTATTTTTTATTAAAAAAAAAAAAAATGTTTTTAACGGTTTTATTCAGTTTTGAGAGACAGAATGTGAGCAGGGGAGGGGCGGAGAGAGAGGGAGAAACAATCTGAAGCAGGCTCCAGGCTCTGAGCTGTCAGCACAGAGCCCGATGTAGGGCTCAAACCCACGAACCATAAGATCATGACCTGAGCTGAAGTTGGATGCTTAACTGACTGAGCCACCCAGGTGCCCCATATTCCTCATCTTTTAAAAAAGACATGATGGGGGCGCCTGGGTGGCGCAGTCGGTTAAGCGTCCGACTTCAGCCAGGTCACGATCTCGTGGTCCGGGAGTTCGAGCCCCGCGTCAGGCTCTGGGCTGATGGCTCAGAGCCTGGAGCCTGTTTCCGATTCTGTGTCTCCCTCTCTCTCTGCCCCTCCCCCGTTCATGCTCTGTCTCTCTCTGTCGCAAAAAATAAATAAATGTTGAAAAAAAAAATTTAAAAAAATAAAAAAGACATGATGAGCACAAAGTAGGGAAGATTTGAGGATGGACGCCAAACTCTTGGGACCCAGTTCAGAAAGAAGAGAGGTGTAGATTGTAGAAAATCTAAATTGTAGAAACTAATAGATGCTGGGGCGCCTGGGTGGCGCAGTCGGTTAAGCGTCCGACTTCAGCCAGGTCACGATCTCGCAGTCCGTGAGTTCGAGCCCCGCGTCGGGCTCTGGGCGGATGGCTCAGAGCCTGGAGCCTGTTTCCAATTCTGTGTCTCCCTCTCTCTCTGCCCCTCCCCCGTTCATGCTCTGTCTCTCTCTGTCCCAAAAATAAATAAACGTTGAAAAAAAAAAAAAAAAAGAAACAAATAGATGCTAAAAGGAGACCTTCTCAATACATATCGGGACCTTAGGGTAGGTGTTGCCTTATGAAGCTTGTAAAGAGGAAATGTTATAAACCCTCACTGTGATCAGTAAACTCAGAAGACTGATTATCCCTTAAGTGTAGGAGTTGAAAATATGTGGGTAAAATCTTTGAATATTTTTTGCTGGTATTAACAATGTTTAGTTTGAGAAGAACATTGAGGGCCAGTATGATAGAATAAGGACTGCACTAAAACTTTATCAGTGATGAAATCTAGCTGTGTGATCTTAAGACTACCTAACTCCAGGGGTCTTGTTTTTATTATTCATTTATTTATCTATCTATCTATCTATCTATCTATCTATTTATTTATTTATTTATTTTCAGGGGTCTTGTTTTTAAAATAAGGATAATATACCTATGGGTAGTAGTGACAATTAAGGAAATAATAGATCCGAGATGTGAGTAAAGCACCAGACCCATATGATTAATAAAAATATACATTAGCATGCATTAATTCATTTGATTTTCATCACAGTAGTATAAATTTTTTTTTACTGCCATTGCTAATAGTACTAATAATAATCCTTCTGGAATAAACCAGAACAGTCTTCAACTTGATGGTTCCACTCAGTGAAAAATTTTTTAGTGTTTTTATTTATTTTTGAAAGAGAGAGAATGAGTAGGGGAGGGACAGAGAGGGAGGGAGACAGGATCTGAAGCAGGCTCTACACTGACAGCTGAGAGCCCAGTGTGGGTCTCGAAGCCACAAACCGTGAGATCATGACCTGAGCTGAAGTTGGACGCTCAACTGACTGAACCACCCAGGTGCCCCTTGGTGATTTTTTTTTTTTTTACTGTAATTCTTTATAATTTTTTTTTACATTTATTCATTTTTGAGAGACAGAGACAGAGTGCGAGTGGAGTAGGGGCAGAGAGAGAGGGAGACACAGAATCCGCAGCAGGGTCCAGGTTCTGAGCTGCCAGCACAGAGCCCGACGCGGGGCTCAAACCCATAAACCGTGAGATCATGACCTGCTCTGAAGCTGGACGCTCAACTGACTGAGCCACCCAGGTGCCCCATCCATCCCTCAGTGAATTTTTGATGATAGGTTGGTGCAAAAGCAACACATGTTTAGTAGAAACCATACTTCAGATTGTGAATTTTGAACTTCTCCCTGGGCCAGTGATAGGCGGCAGTACAATACTGTTTCACGGTGCTGGGCAGTGACAGCAAGCCACGCTCCCATTCAGTCATGTTGTCACAAAGGTAAACAACCAGCACACTGACAACCATTCTGTACCCATATAACTTTTCTGATTTCACTCTCAGTATAGTACTCAGCAAATTACATGAGATAGAAACACTTTGTTATAAAATAGGCTTTGCAATAGATGGTTTTGCCCAACTGTAGGCTAATTTAAGTGTTCTGAGCACTTTCAAGTAGGCTGGGCTAATGAGTACATTAGGTATAATGAATGCAGTTTTGACTTCTGACATTTTGAACTTAGCATGCTTTTATCGGGACATAGTTCCATCCTAAGTTGAAGAAGGTCTCATTATGAATTTGCCAGAGAGTCACTTAATCTGAGAAGCAGATTTTCCTTCTGCAGGGGTGATCAGTCAGGCCATGTTACAGGTTTGCCAGAATCAAGTGAGGTGTTTTTTTGTGTTTTTTTTAACTAAAAAAAAAAAAAAATTTTTAATGTTTATTTATTTTTGAGAGAGAGAGAGCACAAGCAGGGGAGGGGCAGAGAGAGTGGGAGGCACAGAATCTGAAGCCTGCTCCAGGCTCTGAACTTTCAGCACAGGGCCCAACATGGGACTCAAATTTACAAACCTTGAGATCATGACCTGAGCCTGAGTCTGACGCTTAACTGACTGAGCCACCCAGGTGCCCTCAAGTGAGTTTTAATGGATGGTAAAGTGATTTGAAACTGTTTATTTAGAGAGAGGGAGACAGTGCAAGAAGGGGAAGGGGCAGAGAGAGAGGAGAGAGGGAAAAAATCCTGAGCAGGCTCCACACTCAGTGTGGAATCTGATGCGGGCTCAGTTCCACAACCCTGGGATCATGACCTGAGCTGAAATCAAGAGTTGGACACTTAACCAACTTAGCCACCCAGGTGCCCCTAATTTTTTGATGCTTTTAATCAGATCTACATAGCTCACCTGTATATAAAATGGAAAGATTTGGTTAAAGTAACAAATCTTCTAACATGAAAATTCTTTTACAGCTGAGAAGTTTCTTGAATCTGTAGAAGGAAATCAGAATTATCCACTGTTGCTTTTAACTTTGCTGGAAAAGTCCCAGGATAATGTTATCAAAGTGTGTGCCTCAGTAACATTCAAGAACTATATTAAAAGAAATTGGAGAATTGTAAGTATTTTGTGAACACACAGTCTCATAACCTGTATGTTTAAGATTTATATATGCAGTGCTCCTGAAAGATTCAGACACAGATTAAAGATAAAATTAAATAGAACCCTCTTCAACAAAATATTAGCAGATCAAATCCAAAAAGGTGTAAAAAGAATTACAAACTATGACCAAGTGGGATTTATCCTAGGTATGCAAGGCTGGTTCAACATTGAAAAATCAGTTAATGCATCATATCAGTAGATGAATAAAAAGCATTTAACAAGATCCTACCCCCATCCATGGTAAAACTGTCAGTAAACTAGGAATGGAAGAGAACTTTCTTGACTTTATAAAGACTAACTACAAAAAGCCTAGAGCTAATATCCTACTTAATGGTGAGAAACTTGAAACTTTTTCACTAAGATGAGATACAAAGCAAGGATGTCCCCTCTCATCACTCCTTTTCAACATTGTATTGGAAGTCGTTGCTAATGGAATAAGAGGAAGGAAAAGGTATACTGATAGGGAAGGAAAACATAAAACTTTGTTCACAGATGACATGATTTGTCTGTATAGAAATTCTGAAAGACTTAACAAAAGCTAGACAGGATGCTTCTCCAAAGTTCCTATTGTTTCATTTGAGTTCATATAGATAACTTGAACTTGCTAACCCAGGTTGGTAGAGTGTGAGACTTGGTTTTTGCCTCCATTATGGTTGAAAAAAAAAATTTTTTTAAGCTTATTTATTTGGTGGGGGGGAGACATGGACGGGGGTGAGAGAGGAGAGAGAGAATCCCAAGCAGCCTCCATGCCGCCAGTACAGGGCCTGGTATGGGCCTCCATCCCACAGACTGCGAGATCATGACCTGTGCCAAGATCAGGAATTGACTGAGCCACCCAGGCGCCCATCCATTATGGTTGAATTTGAACATAGCTCATTGTCAATGAAGAGAGATTCTGTGGGAAGACACAGATCTTACTGAATAATTGAAGCAGTGTCTCTTACGGACTGGAAAAAATTAAACACAGTTATAAAACCATGTTACATATATTAAAAATTTGTAGAATGTGAAATAATTTAGATTTGGAGTTTTTGATAAGGGGTATGTGGAAATAGATTCTAATTTTAAGGTGAATCCTATTATATTGCAAGTTTAATTGCAAAATTAGAAATTAAGGTATTTTCCCTACCTTATGACAGTGGTTCTCAATGGGGGATAATTTTGCCTGCAAATATCTTTGGAGACATTTTGGTTGTCATAGCTGGGGGCCCAGGGTCTAGTGGGTAGAAACCAGGGATGCTGGTAACTGCCCTACAGCGTACAAAAAAGATTCCCATACCAAAGATTTATCTGACTCAGAATGCCAGTAATGTTGCGATTGAGGAAACCCTGACTTAGGGTAAAGAAAAAAAGAAAAGAATTGTTTTGAAGTGATAGCAGTGATGATATTTAGAAAGTATTAAGGTTGACAAAAATGGTCAGTTTTTCTAAAAAGTCAACTATAAATATGCCTAAATATTTATTTAGAATTCTTCTTTTGTCTTCATTTCGTGAAAGAGTTTATGAGGTAGTAAATGTAGTAAATAGTTTTTTTAAGCTTGTGCAGTTAGGTGTTACCACACATAGTGAAGAAACAACTAGTGAAACGTAGGATGTTTAAAAATCCATCCCTCTGCAGACACGCTAGCCCTCTTCTTCTGTCTTGATTTGTAAAAGTGGTGAGACTTCCAGAACCTCTTTGAGTGATGTAGTCCTGGATGTTTTCCAGCTAGTAATGATCAAGAAGTTTTCATTGAAAAGACCTCTGACTTAAGGCAAGGGTCAGATTGAAGGTTCTGGAGATGGATGTGGCCTGTGCCGTGCATGTCCATAAAGACTTTAACCATGTGTTCTGAGAATGGTGACATATAGAACTCAGATTTTTCACTGGCATCAGGGAGCCAGTGAAGCTCGTTGATTTGTATGTAAAATATTTGCATTTGGGATAGAATATACATTTTTATCTATAAACCCATATGGTCATGGATATGGACTTCATGTTACTTGGTATTGATGTTTTGCTTTTAAGGTTGAAGATGAACCGAACAAAATTTGCGAAGCTGACCGTGTAGCTATTAAAGCCAACATAGTGCACTTGATGCTTAGCAGCCCAGAGCAAATTCAGAAGCAGGTAATGTAAGGCCCTACTATTTAAGGAGGCTTGTTTGCAGAGCTTTGATCTAATTAATCTTTTCCCTTCCCGCTCCAGTTAAGTGATGCTATTAGCATTATTGGCAGAGAAGATTTCCCTCAGAAATGGCCTGACTTGTTGACAGAAATGGTGAATCGTTTTCAGAGTGGAGATTTCCATGTTATTAATGGAGTCCTTCGTACAGCACATTCTTTATTTAAAAGGTATTGATAAATTCTTTTTTTTTTTTTTTTTTTTTTTAAGATTTGTAAGTAATCTGTACCCCCAACTTGGGTTTCAAACTCACAATCCCCAGATCAAGAGTCTCATGCTCTTCCAACTGAGCCAGCTAGGTGCCCCGATAAATTCATATATTTATAAAATATTAATTTTATTTATTAAGAGAGAGAGGGGCAGAGGGAAGAGACACAGAATCCCAAGCAGGCTTCCTGCTGTCAACACAGAGGGCTCAAACTCACCAACTGTGAGATCATGACCTGAGCTGCGATCAGGAGTTGGAAGCTAAACTGAGTCACCCAGGAGGCCCAATTCATATTTTTAAAATACTTTTTTTCAAATGCTTTTGTTTGTGTAAATAGTTGTATTTTTGTGACTGTTGTCATTCCTTTGAACTTGGTAATCTTAGAATAAGAGATAAGCTTCTCAGTTCATTATTATGTTTGTTTCTTAAGTAGTCTAATCTATCCTTGAAGGCCTAAAGTCAATAAACATAAAGCTTGTAAATTTACCTACTTTACCTTAATTTTTTAGATATCGCCATGAATTTAAGTCTAATGAGTTATGGACTGAAATTAAACTTGTTCTGGATGCCTTTGCTTTACCTTTGACTAATCTGTTTAAGGTAATGGAATACTATCTTTGTGATACTGTAAAATTACTTAATATTTTAAACTGCTTAATTATTTGTGTGGATTTTATTTAAGAGAATGCTTTAAGTCTATTTGATAGGTAATACTTAGAGCAGCATTTCTTTTGAAAAATTCCAAACCTGTACAGAAATAGAGAAGATGATGTCATTAACTCCCATGTATCTGTTACTGTTACACAAGGTTAACAGTATTACTTTTTCCCCCTCCCTTCCTCTCCTTTGTAGGAATACTTAAAAGCAAATCCCAGACATCATATTTCACTCAAGTATTTGAATGTTTGTTATTTTTTAAAATATAATTTATTGTCAAATTGGCTTCCATACAGCACCCAGTGCTCATCCCAACAGGTGCCCTCCTTCATGCCCATCACCCACTTTCCCCTCTCCCCCACCCCCCATCAACCCTCAGTTTGTTTTCAGTCCTTAAGAGTCTCTTACGGTTTGCCTGAATGTGTGTTTCTAAAGGAATCGCTCCCCATTTTGATTTGACTTTACATATAGTTCAACTAATTAATTTATATATTTGTACATCTTATGGTGCACAGGCTGCTTTCCTAAACATGTTCTTTATCTCTGAGAATCCTATAAGATTGAAAGATTTAAAAAAGTTTTTTTTAAAATTATTTTTAAGCAATATCCACGTGCAATGTGGGGATTGAACTTAAAACCCCAATGGGATCAAGAGTCACGTGCTCCACCAACAGCCATCCAGGTGCCCCCGTTTTTTTTTTTCCCTCTTAAGTTTTTTTAAGTAATCCCTACACCCAACAAGGGGCTTGGACTCAAGATGCCAAGATTAAGAGTCACATGCTCTTCTGACTGAGCTAGCCAGGCACCCCGAAAGAGATAGATTTTTAACCTTTTTTCAGATAAGGAGAGAGGATTCAGTATCCCCCAGCTAATAAAAAAGGGAGCCAAGCCTTAACCTAGTTTTGCTAATAACTCTGGAAAAGCTACTCCTTTCCTATATTCAAAAAAGGAAAGTTGTATGATACAACTTCTAAGATGTAAAGTGTGCACAGAAATTTTTCATGGTTAGGATGTCTTACTGATTGTACATTTTTTCTTAATGTTTATTTATTTTTGAGAGAGCGGGGTGGGGAGGGGATCTGAAGTGAACTGTGTGCTGACAGCAAGAGCAAGGGGCTCCAACCCCAGAACTGTGAGATCGTGACCTGAGCCAAAGTCAGACACTCAACCGACTGAGCCACCAGGCTCCCTGTCGACTGTACATTTTTATCTAAGAAAATAAAATTGGATAAAATGTAATCAAGATTTTCCACCTATTGGGTTGGCACAGATTTTTATTTCGTTTTACTAATGTTAAAAGTGTTAGAGTGCAGTGAAATGAAGTCTGATGTCCTGTCCATTGGATTATAAATGGTAGTGTCTGGAGTTTGACATTTCATTAAGAAAACCTTTATATTCATATTTCTTAACTCCAGGATATAGGAAGTAAGATTTGTTGAGTGTCTTTTACATATTCCACGAAGTACTAGGATATTTTATGTGTATTTCTTCATTCTCATTCTCTGAGGTAGGCATTATTTTCAGATTACAGATGAGGAGATTGGGGCTCAGTAAAGTAATTGCTCAAAGTAATGCTCATGATGAACAAGAGTCTGGATTATATCCAGTTTTATCTGGCTTGCAAAACCTGTGCTCATAGCATAGTGCTCTGCTTTGGTAATACACTTCTAGAATTTCATACTGCAAAAATTAAAGGTATGCATAGTTTTAGATCAGCCTGTTTATTATAGTTAGAATAATAAATAATTGGAAACAAATTAAATGCCAGGTGGCAGGGGAATTATTTAATGAGAGCAGATAAAGACAATTTTGTAATATATTTATATGCACAAAGGAGGATAGAAGGATCTAGTTGAAATATTAACATTGGACTTTTTAGTAGTGCTATTATGGACAATGTAAAAATATATACTGTTGTAATATATTTTTTCAGAATCTCTTATATGACCGTATACTATTTAAAGGGTAAATTTTGGAGAAGATATAAGTAGTCTCACCTTATTTGACTAAAGTTTATATAACATTAAAACTGTGTTCCTAATTTCCTTGCCAAGGCCACTATTGAACTCTGCAGTACCCATGCAAATGATGCCTCTGCCCTAAGGATTCTTTTTTCTTCCCTGATCCTTATCTCAAAATTGTTCTACAGTTTAAACTTTCAGGTGAGTTTTGTTACATTTCTTTTTTTTTTTTAATTTTTAAGTTTATTTACTTATTTTGAGAGAGAGAGAGAGAATGAATCCCAAGCAGACTCCATGCTGTTAGCACAGATAGCTAATATATAGCACATATAATAGCACATATAGCTGTTAGCTCCATCCCACGAGCTATGATGACCTGAGCCGAAACCAAGAGTTGGATGCTCAACCGATTGAGCCACCCAGGCGCCCCAGTTTTGTTGTGTTTCTTGCTTTTGATTCTTTGATGTCAAATATATAGGTTCTGAATTGATAAAGACTTCTTGGCCAGCATTGATTTTTCTGCAAAGAAAGTAATTAGTATTTCTCTGACTTCCTCCATTTTTTGTCTGCAAATAGTGTTCTACTTTATAGTTGTTCTGGAGATATTTCTAGGATATTTCTAGTGGGTATTTTGTGGGGAAAGGTAGTGTTCTCTTGTAGTCCAATAACTTAGAGAAACCCCATTTCCTAAATCACTGCTTTGGAGAGTCACCCTGTATACAGTATTGAAGACACTGAGAGATCACATTTTCAGGCCTTTCTCTTTTATTCATTTAAGTGGATATTAACACTGGGGAAACCATGATTTGGTTACAGGTCTCTGGCTAGCTTATACAAAAAGGCTTTTATTGAAAGCATAGGGGACAGAAGGCTGAAGAGCCAGGTGTTGAAAGGTGTAAGAATTTGTGGCATTTCAGAAGAAACACAGCCATGGACTTCTAGTAGAAAATGTCTGGTCCCCCTCTTGCTACTGAGATAGTGGCCTCCATTCTTTTTCTTGAAATGTTACTTTAAGATTCAGGGCTCCAAGAATGAGAAGAAGGGTCTTAACACAGAGCCTGATGGGGGGCTCCATCCCTCGAACTATGATGACCTGAGCCGAAACCAAGAGTTGGTTGCTCAACCGACTGAGCCACCCAGGTGCCCCAGTTTTGTTGTATTTCTTGCTTTTGATTCTTTGATGTCAAATAGACAGGAGGAAGGTATTTGGCTTTTTCATTGCTCAGAGCCAGGGCCAAGTACCTGAACGTCATCCTCATAACATGACTACACTCACCGTGGTAGGAAAAGCATTCTCTAAAAGGAATGGGTGGAATAGGAGATGAACATCCCAACATGGCATATCTGCATCTGTGTTCCGCTGGACACCAGTTTGAGAAATTTTTACTTAAAGGATGTCACTATTTTTGCTTATACCTTCTTTTGAATTCTATTTTTAGAAATCAGGTAGAATTGAGGCTCTTAATAACTTGTTAGGCATAGTTAAGGAAACCAAAAGAGGAAATATAATCTTTACCTTGGGGGGCTTATCCCTCATTAAAAAGGCAGTACTATGGCACAGGAAATCAGTAACTGTAAGATGATGAGTTTGAATGGGTGGTCATCTTACAATAAATGTGATAGTTCAGAAAGGAAAAGGAAGATACTGGTAAGCACTGAGTTTTTGTAAGGAAAGGTTTCATACAGTCTTAGACCTTCCGAGAGAAAGTAAATTTAGATTGGGACAGGAAATAGAGGTGGCCTCATTTTGTGGTTGAAAGTGTATAAACATAAGACACAATGGTTTATTCAGCTGCCAGACCCAGCTGGAATAGAGAAGTCTTGTCTAAATAGTTAATGGTTGGCTCAGGATGAAAAGTGTGGACTTGAGGCAGTAGGTATGTGGGAAATGTTTGGCATGGGGCAAAACTTACTAAAATAACATTTATTTTAATCAAAAGTCTCAAGTCAGTGTTTATTCTAGGATCTCCCTGAGTTTTTTGAAGATAATATGGAAACTTGGATGAACAATTTTCATACCCTCTTGACATTAGATAACAAGCTTCTACAAACTGATGTAAGTATTGTTTTAAAATGTTTCCCAAGTAGCCTTTTTTTAAATGAAGAATTGTTTGAAATATTCGATTTTGATTATATCTCAGTTTTTAAATATGTAAAAAAAAATGCCCTCTGAAACCTTTGGAATATAATTAGACTTCAAAAAATGAAATAGTTATTTGAGAACATTTACTTTATTATTATTTTTTAATTAATTAAATTTTTTTTTAACGTTTATTTGTTTTTGAGACAGAGAGAGACAGAGCATGAATGGGGGAGGGTTAGAGAGAGGTAGACACAGAATCTGAAATAGGCTCCAGGCTCTGAGCTGTCAGC
Source organism: Puma concolor (assembly GCF_028749965.1). NCBI lineage: Eukaryota > Metazoa > Chordata > Mammalia > Carnivora > Felidae > Puma > Puma concolor. The sequence continues at coordinate 128,856,568 of NC_141669.1, forward strand.
ACAGAGCCCGACGCGGGGCTCGAACTCACGGACCGTGAGATCATGACCTGAGCCGAAGTCGGACGCTTAACCAACTGAGCCACCCAGGCGCCCCACAAGTAAACTTTGCCCAACATAGGGCTCGAACTCAAGACCCAGAGATCAAAAGTCTCCTGTTTCACTGAACATTAAATTCTGGATCCTAAAATTTTTTTTACTCTTGCACTGTTGATAGGTAGAACCCAAGAAGGCAAGTAATATTTAATTATGTGGGATGTTCTATGTTTGGTTATTTGTAACATACAGAATTACTCTTCTTGTGGGCCTGGTGTAGGTAGGTCCATGATTTATAGAGAAGGCTATATCATTACATTGTTAAAAGGAGAGCCTTGGGCGCCTGGGTGGCGCAGTCGGTTAAGCGTCCGACTTCAGCCAGGTCACGATCTCGCGGTCCGTGAGTTCGAGCCTCACGTCAGGCTCTGGGCTGATGGCTCAGAGCCTGGAGCCTGTTTCCGATTCTGTGTCTCCCTCTCTCTCTGCCCCTCCCCCGTTCATGCTCTGTCTCTCTCTGTCCCAAAAATAAATAAACGTTGAAAGAAAAAATTAAAAAAAAAATAAAAGGAAAGCCTCAGAGTATTCACACTATGACCATTTTATGAAATAGAAAACCGTCACTGAAGATACTAAGAAAACATAAACCTTTGCAACAATAGCCTCTTTTTAAAAAGCATCCGCAGCATGGGAAAATGGGGACATTATGAAGGTTTGTAATGTGTTATAGTTTCTGGTCTGGGGTTTGTAATAATGCATACTTTCCAACATAGGGCACTTACTTTGTGTTGCTCATTTGTTTGTTTATTAATAGATTCGTGATCTACTACCTCTTTCCCAAGAAATAAAAAACATAAAAAGTAAAATACTGAGAATGCTTCAATTTCAGATAAAATTAGAATAGGTGATTCAAATCAATTTTGGGGAGTGGGGTGCAGAGAGAATTGTTTCAGTGGGTATATAGCAAATTTTCTCTGAGATTTACCGACTAAAGCAACAAAAAAAGCTATGGTTCCTATGACATAGTTCTTTCAGTCCAGTGAAATAAAAACAATGCCCTCAGAAAAACAAAGCTCGTCTTCACACTTTAAAGGAAGATTTTCACCTAGGATTCTTACAGGGAGCTCTTAGCCCGTTTAACCAGTTATACCTTATGTCCTCTTAATATGTAACATTCCTTATGTTTATGCCTTGAGGAGCCACCTGTTAGGGAGTTCTTTTTATCTCTTCTAAATTTGAATTCTTTGTCACATGGTACAGCTTAAAAGGTGTTTATGGATTGCTGTTACAGTAGAGAGCATCGTATAAATGACTGTCATGGTTTAGATTGGGGTTGGCAAACTTTATCTGTAAAGGTTCAGGTAGTAAATATTTTTGGCTTTGTGGGCTGTACAGTCTCTGTCCCAACTACTCAGCCCTCCATTTGGAGTTGAAAGCAGCCATAGGCAATACTATAAATTATATAAGTGTAAAGAAGGAATGAGCAAGGCTGTATTTCAGTAGAACTTTACTTACAAAAATAGGCAGCAGGCCTGCAGACCGTAGTTTGACCCCTGAATTAGTTTGCTGTTTAATACTTTATAACCAGAGTATTGTTGGTGAGAATCTTACAGCATTATCTTATATATTTGAAGAGACAGCCTTTTGGGAGGAGATAGCAAGACACCTGACCATGTTGCAAAGGAAAGTGTGATATGGCCTTTATCATTTGGATTTCTGTAGGAATACATTATTTTCACTTTAACATGTAAATATTTTATAATTCAACAACCTGAAGAAAAGTCTTTTTTTTTTTTTTTTTTAATTTTTTTTTGACGTTTATTTATTTTTGAGACAGGGAGAGACAGCATGAACGGGGGAGGGTCAGAGAGAGAGAGGGAGACACAGAATCTGAAACAGGCTCCAGGCTCTGAGCTGTCAGCACAGAGCCCGACGCAGGGCTCGAACTCGGACCGCGAGATCGTGACCTGAGCCGAAGTCGGATGCTTAACCGACTGAGCCACCCAGGTGCCCCAAGAAAAGTCTTTTTAACTTGAAAACTTGAAATTACTCTCACTGATTAATAAATGAGAAGTATTTCATTTGTTCTGTATTTGAAAGACTAAATGAATAAATTGATAGTGGCATCAATGCCATTTGTAACACTAGGCTTTGGATTACATTTTTAAGGAGTTTGTTTCAGGAATTAAAGCTGTTCTCTATGTATGATAACATTATACGTGTATGTTTGAGTTTTCTGTTTTCTCTTATATGAGGATGAAGAGGAAGCCGGCTTGTTGGAGCTCTTAAAATCCCAGATCTGTGATAATGCTGCGCTCTATGCACAGAAGTATGATGAGGAATTTCAGCGGTACCTGCCTCGCTTTGTCACAGCCATCTGGAATTTACTGGTTACAACAGGTCAAGAGGTTAAATATGACTTGGTAAGATGATGGTGGAGAGACAGATAATTAAGACATTCCCTCCCTACCTCCCCCAAGAAAGAAATGATTTAGTTTTGCTCTTAAAAATATGCCTGTTTTTGTGTTTTTGTTTTTGTTTTTTCCCAGTTAGTAAGTAATGCAATTCAGTTTCTGGCTTCAGTTTGTGAGAGACCTCACTATAAGAATCTGTTTGAGGACCAGAACACGCTGACAAGTATCTGTGAAAAGGTTATCGTGCCTAACATGGAATTTAGAGGTAATTATGGCAAAGTCTGAAGCCTTTTCAGAAGATTAAAAGCTTGTTTTTTTAAAGAGTATGTTAGTATAAAGTTTAGTAAGTCTGTTCCCTGCTGCTTTTTATATAATATATTGAGTCTGATTTTTTTTTAAATGTTTATTTTTGCGAGAGTGAGAGTATACACACGTGCAGGTGGGGGAGGGGTAGAGGAAGACAAAGGATCTAAAGCTGGCTCTGCTCTGACACCAGAGAGCCTGATGTGGGGGCTCGAACCCATGAACCACAAGATTATGACCTAAGCCAAAGTCAGACACTTAGCCAACTGAGCCACTCAGGCGCCCTAGTTTTTTTAAGTTTAACTTATTTATTTTTAGAGAGAGCTCACATGCTACACTAGCAGGGGAGGGGCAGGAGAAGGAGAGAGAGAATCCTGAGCTGAACAAGAATTGGACGCTGAATCAACTGAGCCACCCAGGAAGCCAGTCTGATTTTTTTCTTATTGCTAATTAAAACTTCTGCAGGTCACTTAATTGCCTATTTCTGAAAAAAATGTTTATTTATTTTGAGAGAATCCCAAGCTGGCTTCACACTGTCAGCGAGGAGACCGATGCCAGGTTTTGATCTCGTGAGATCATCACATGAGCTGAAACCAAGAGTCAGATGCTTAACCGACTGAGCCACTGGGGTTCCCCCACTTACTGCCTATTTTCTACACTAAGACAAAGTGTAGTTTAAAAGATATTTGTGAGGGGGGGCCTGGGTGGCTCAGTCGGTTAAGTATCCGACTTTGGTTCAGGTTGTGATCTCACAGTTCGTGGGTTTGAGCCCTGTGTGGGGCGCCGTGCTGACAGCTCAGAGCCTAGAGGCTGCTTCGGATTTTGTGTCTCCCTCTCTCTCTGCCTCTCCCCCGCTCACTGTGTGTGTGTGTGTGTCTCAAAAAAAACTGAATAAAACATTAAAAAATAAATTTTAAAAATAAAAGACATTTGTATCACTGTGGTGAGGTTTGTTTTACACTGTGGAGGGTTTTTCACAGAAATATTGAATAAGACTAAAAAAATTCCTATTCCATGGATAAGAAAGTAAACCATCCAGGATGGTGTTGTTTGAGTTAGTGTTTCACCAAGGCAGATAGCAGTTTTCAAACAGTGTAGTTGAGAGTGGAAGTGATTGATAACCTGTAAATACAGAGCTGAAGCCCACCTAGTTTGTAATTAAGGTTAAGAGAGTCTGAAGAGTATTAGTGTACAAATTGTCTCTCCTTCTTAGAGCTGAGAAGGACAGGTAGTAAATATGGAAGGAATTGTGTTTTATGTTAAAGTATTCATTAGATCAGTGGTTCTCAAATTATCAGGAACTAAAAGGAATAAAGGACAATATCATGTAAGGCTTTATTTCCTTTTGTGTTTTTTTCATGAAACTATAAAGGACAGATCTTTTTTTAAATTTTTTTTTTTCAACGTTTTTATTTATTTTTGGGACAGAGAGAGACAGAGCATGAACGGGGGAGGGGCAGAGAGAGAGGGAGACATAGAATCGGAAACAGGCTCCAGGCTCCGAGCCATCAGCCCAGAGCCTGACGCGGGGCTCGAACTCACGGACCGCGAGATCGTGACCTGGCTGAAGTCGGACGCTTAACCGACTGCGCCACCCAGGCGCCCCATATAAAGGACAGATCTTTATTCTGATATTGTCCATCCTACTTTTATTGGTGTGGAAATGACTTTTATGAAATAATGGTGGTTATATTTGTTAGGCTGTTTGGTTTTTTAATGTCCTTATTTAGCAGAATAAAAAGTTGGCATCCCTAGCTTGGGCTCCAGCAGTCACCTTTTTGATGTTGGTGGTTAAAGTCCCGTTCTGGGGACACTATCACATTAGAACAGGTGAGCTGTGTGAATTACCTATACTTACCCTCTCAGGGTGGCATTTGTGCTCTAAGTAATGATTAAGAATAAACGAAATATATATAAGCTTGGGTGGCTCAGTTTAGCTTCCAGCTCTTGATTTCAGTTCAGGTTATGATCTCACGGTTGTGAGATCAAGTCCCGTGTTGGGCTTTGCGCTGACAGCGTGGATCCTGCTTGGGATTCTCTCTGTCCCTCTCCAGGTCACACGCTCATGCTCTGTCTTGCTCTTGCTGTCACTCTCTCAAAATGAATAAGCATTTTTTGAAAAAGAATACACCAAGTCGTCATTTGTTAGGAACACTTTGCTATAAAACATGGCACGTCTACATACTCTTCTGTGTACTCAATTATGAAAGTACAGTGGCTTGTCATGTCTTTTGAGGGGTTATTTGAAATGCCATCTCTCTTTGTAGCTGCTGATGAAGAAGCCTTTGAAGATAATTCTGAGGAGTACATAAGGAGAGATTTGGAAGGATCTGGTATGTATTTTGGTTTTTAACTGTTAGTCTGATAGCAAGGCACTTTAAAGTAGTTCTTGTCACTGTGGGGAGGAGGAATAGTCAGAGTAAGTGTGTTGTCTCAACTGCCTTTCCTCCTTTAATTTGTACACCTTTAAGAGCAGCTCTCGTCTGAGTTCTATCCAAGTGTCCAGCATTGAATGTCCTCTGTCTCTTACATACTTATTAGTGTGTAACTACTACGATAATCTTTTTAGTTTCATTCCCATTCTTGTGTGTCTTGTGAATAAAATAATGGTCTTTTTCACTGTTTATGTTGTTGATAGCTATCAAATGGCAATTTTTTGCCTTATAATCTTGATCAGTTGGTGGTTTCTTTATCCTGTGATATATTTCCCTTTGATTTTATAGATATTGATACTAGACGCAGGGCTGCTTGTGATCTAGTACGAGGATTGTGCAAGTTTTTTGAGGGACCCGTGACAGGAATCTTCTCTGGTTATGTTAATTCCATGCTGCAGGAATATGCAAAAAATCCGTCTGTCAACTGGAAACACAAAGATGCAGCCATTTACCTCGTGACATCGTTGGCATCAAAAGCCCAAACACAGAAGGTGAATCTTCAATGTAGTTTTGTTTCTAAAATAGACTTGCTGGTGGGGCACCTGGGTGGGTCAGTTGGTTAAGCATCCTACTTCAGCTTAGGTCATGATCAGGTCAGTGAGTTCGAGCCCCGCGTCAGGCTCTGTGCTGACAGCTCTGAGCCTGGAGCCTACTTTGGATTCTCTCTCTGTCTCTGTCTCTGTCTCTCTCTCTTCCTTTCCCTCTCCCCCTCCCCCCCTTTTTCTTTGTCTCTGCTCCTCTCCTGCTCGCACTCTGTCTCTCAAAAATGAATAAACGTTAAAAAATTTTTTTAAATAGTCTTGGTGGTAACCACAGAAATCAGAAAGAAGTAATAGATTTCTAATGATGCAGCCTACTCTGCTAGGTAACCTGTTTGTTCTGATGAGAATCATATAGTCTCCAAAGATGAGTTGACATTGATGTATGAAGCACTTCATTTTCTCCTGGACAAAAAACTGATGGATTCCCTTCACTGAGACTTGGTGTATAAAATGTGCTAAATTTAAATTTAGCTGTTCTTTAATTTAGGGATGCTTCTTTCTTGTTTATTAAAAAAGTCTTGTTTTTTTTTTTTAATATATTTAAGCAGTTGTGATTTGAAGTGTTCATCTCCATTTTTAACCTGTTTTTTAAAAGTTGCCTTAATTTCTTATGTGTTAGATAGAAGTATTTCATTTTATTTTATCATATTAAAAATTTGTTTTTCAGCATGGAATTACACAAGCAAATGAACTTGTAAACCTGACTGAGTTCTTTGTGAATCACATTCTCCCCGATTTAAAATCAGCTAACGGTGAGTTGGGGGGGGGGGGGGGGGGATTTTTTTTTTTTAATATATTTTGAGAGAGAGGGAGAGAGAGAATCCCAAGCAGGCTCCATGCTATTAGTGCAGAGCCCAATGTAGGACTCAATCCCATGAACCCCATGGAGTCCAGACCAGAGCTGAAATCAAGATTTGGGACCCTTAACTGACTGAGCCACCTAGGCTCCCGTTAAAAATGTTTTTTATACAGCTTACAACATTTTTTACTTGCAATGGTATGTATGTATGTATGTATGTAAAGTAATCTCTACACCCAATGTGTGAGTTGAACTCATGATCCCCTGAGATCAAGATTCACGTGCTCTTACCAACTGAACCAGGCCAGGCACCCCTGCTTGTTATTTTATACTACAAAATAACTAACATTATGGCAAAAGTCATAACAGATTCTGCATCACCATGACACTCAAAAAAATGGCTCCTATCCTTGTTGCAGTTACTTCTTTTACTGAATAAAGTCTCACATGGTTTCCCCAGATCTTGCCCAGTTGAAATGAACAGTCTGAAGAAGATGTTGCTTGTGTAGAAGGAAAATGGGAACAACTAAAACTAAATTTGTAGCTCAGCTACAAATTCCTATAGGAATTATACTTTAGTTTTCTTTTCCTTCTTATTTAAAAACCGAAATCCTACTCATACGTTGACCTTGAGAAACTAAATAGAAGACCATGCCCCCATCGTCTTCCCCAAGGGAAGGGGAAAAAAAAAATAGTTACAGAGAGGGAGGGAGGCAAACCAGAAGAGACTCTTAAATACAGAGAACAAACTGAGGGTGGATGGGGGAGGGGAGGGCGGGCAGGAGAGGGGAAAATGGGTGATGGGCATTGAGGAGGGTGCTTGTTGGGATGAGCACTGGGTGTTGTGTGTAAGTGATGAAGCATGGGAATCTACTTCAAAAACCAAGAACACACTTTACACTGTATGTTAGCCAATTGACAATGAATTTAAAAATTTTTTTAAGTATTTTTATATTTAGTGGCAGAAAAAAATAAAAACTGAAATCTTAAAAATTGAAGCAAATTTAAAGTACTTGAAACTGAGTAAGTCTTAAGGATAATTTTCTATGTTTTATGAAAGTATGTTGATTAAGATACCTTATGTATTCTCCCCCCCCCCTTTTTTTTAATCCCTTTTTAAAAAAACTTTTGGGGGTACCTGGGTGGCTGAGTTGATTAAGTGTCTGACTGTTGATTTCAGCTCAAGTCTTGTGGAATCAAGGCCAGCATTGGACTCTGTGTTGACAGCATGGAGCCTCCTTGGAATTCTCTCTCTCTTTCTCTCTCTTAAAATAAGTATTAAAAATAAAGAAAGAAAAAAATACTTTTGTATGGATTTTTAAATACACTAAAAGGGAGAATATTTTAATGTACCTTGAATCTGGATAGATTCAAGAATTTTTAATAATTGACCAATATTCTATCTTTTTTACTAATTTATTTTCCCATAATTAGAGTAGTTTAAAGCAAATCCCAGCCATTGCTCACTTCGGTAGCACAAATATTAAAGCAGATTCTATCCAGAGACACATACTCTTGATTCAGAATAGCTTCCTTTCTAGGAAGAAGTTGATACATGGTCATTAGTTTGTGGTCCTTCAGTTATGTAAGTAGTACATGTTCATTTGTAATGAAACTTAACAAGGGGAAAAAATAAAATTACTCATAATCTTACTAATAACCACATAGTAGATCTTTATGTAATTAAGTTTCAGTTACTTGACATTTTGGTTACCAAACTGTTTCAAAGATCCAATAATGTCACCAATTTGGGAGTAGTGGTCTTTAGCACTTAAATAACTATGGCTTTATTTTTTTAATAGTGAATGAATTTCCTGTCCTTAAAGCTGATGGTATCAAATACATAATGATTTTTAGGAATCAAGTAAGTAGCTTTTGAATTACATGTTTTATACCAGTTAATCTCTTAAGAGTTTTATTGTATACCAGCTTCTCTCCCTGCCGTGCAGTCATACTTGACATCCATATCTAACAGAATTAACAATAACTTCTTAAGAACTTAGGATCCAGACCATGCTTATTTTTCTCCTTTGTCTCAAAAATATCATTATATAGTGATTTTAATAAAAATTGGGATCCAAACAAGGTACACACATTTTTTATGGTTGATTGTCTCTTATCTCTTATTTTACAACAGAGAGGTCCTCCTTCCCCTTTCTTGTGACTGTTAGTTCTTGGAGAAACCAGTCATTTGTCTTGTGGAGTTTCTCACATTGTATTTTTGGCCAATTTTATTCTCGTGTGTTTATGGTTTTACTACATAACTTGTTTCCACAAAAATTCTGTAGTATTTTATAGGCTTAAAATTTTATTTGTATAAATGATATGCTGTAGGTTTGGTCTACACATCTTGTTTTTTTTGTGTGTGCTTAACATTGTTTTTGAGAGTTACTCATTTTAGTAGACGTAGTTCATTTTTTAATAGTTGTGTAGTATCCCATCATAAGAATATGCCACAGTTTATTTCCTATGGATGATTCTTTAATTTCTTGATTTATAATTTTTATGTCTTTGGCAGGTAGTTACCAGGGTTACATGCAACCTTGTGAAGCTGTTCTATTTTAAGAGTAATGAATGGGTGTTCTAAATTTTTAGAGGCTTCTAATGAAGATTAGTATTCTTATCTTTGCCCCCACCTCTTTTTTTAGAAGAAAAAATGAGGCACAAAGAGCTTAAATAACTTTTCCAAGAACTACCTGCTAGTGAAAAGTATAATTCTTAGTAGTAATGAAATTAGTGTGCTTATCCATATTATTTTATGGTGTGCTTCTTTTTTTATCTGTAAGATTTTACTCTAACCGTAGTTTAATGCTCAGAGAAGGAGAATAAGAAAAGTTAACATGAATTGAATCATTACGTGGAGATAGAAGTTTTAATTTCTCAACCGTATCATCTCCCATTGTAACAGCTGAAAAAACACTTTCTAGAATCGTCAAGCCCTTCTATTCCAGTTGTCTTTTACTCTAAGGTAGCACCATTGAGTTAAAGCTTGCACGTTACTGTGTTTTTCAGGTACCGAAAGAGCATCTTTTAGTCTCCATTCCTCTCTTGATTAATCACCTTCAGGCTGAAAGCATTGTTGTCCATACTTACGCGGCACATGCACTTGAGAGGCTGTTTACTATGAGAGGACCTAACAACGCCACTCTGTAAGTATTTGATTCTAAGCAATTTTTATTTTTTCAGCTTGGGGTGGGAACTGTTCTGTGCTGTCAGAGATCTCTTTGACTATATTCATAATTTCATTAGTAGTTTGAAAAATAAATGTGTACTTTTTCCTCATTTATTTATACTGTGTGTCAGTCTAGAAGGATGAAGCAGTATGCTACGAAGATACATAATGGCAAAAAGTTAAACAGGAAATCGGAGCAAAGGGAAATAACGGGGTAAGGTTACTAAAAGGAAATAGGTGTCAGAGGATCCTATACAGGAATTAAGGAAGCTCCTGAAATTTATGTGCTGTCTTCTGGCAAACCAAGGCAAAGAGAGGAACTTGGTCAGTTAAAATTTTCGGTGTCCTTGAGATTCAACTTAAAACAGTTCCTCAGAAGGCATCTCAGAAATGGGCCTTCATTAAGGGAGTGGTCTTAGCACCGTCACGCGACAGTGTTGTTTTTACCTGGTGTTTTTACTCTTTGCGGAGATACGACATAGCTGAGTGAAAGAAAGCTACCTAGGCGGTAGCTCTTCTGGCCTGATCCGAGGATAAATGTAGAGGGATGGACGGTCTGCAGATCTTTCAGGCCATTATCCACCAGTGTTATTTCTTGAAACTGAGCTTTGGGTGAGAGATGGAAAACAATTCTAGGTTCTTTTCTTCATCAAGAACTTGAAGTACAGATCTTCTCAGTGACCAATTAAGGGTTGAAAGGACATCCTCTGAGGTGAGTCAGACCAGTACCTGTCTTCAGGCCCGGAATTCATGCAGAAGTTATGAATCTGTTCCACCTCCGGGAAAAACAAATGACTGAGACCCTGAGAGTCTGAGTACTGTTCTCGACAGTGATGGATAGGAACCAAGGACGACCTGAATGGCTTTAGATGATGTCGGGTTTGCCTGGCTTTTGGTTTGTGTTTGATCACAGATATGCCCTTTTTAGGGACTTAACATGAACACATGTAAACAGTTACTTTCCTAAGCTGTCAGCTGATTATCAGTGGTGGGAGATGGCTTACTCTTATGCCAAGAAGTGTGATTTAGTGGTTGCCAAGGGTATTCCAGAGTGACAAGCTCAAGAGTTGGCAGTGACTGAAAGCTGTTTTTTCATCTATAGCTTTACAGCCGCAGAAATCGCACCGTTTGTTGAGATTCTGCTAACAAACCTTTTCAAAGCTCTCACACTTCCTGGCTCTTCAGAAAATGAATATATTATGAAAGGTAGGCCGTTCCCCTGGTGTACAGACTATAAGAATCCCGTCTCCGATTACAGGGGTAAATACTGAGTTGTACTTCAGGTTTCATAGTCCATGGACCAGATACTGTTGGCTATGAAGTCGGTAGTTTTAGATATCTTTACGTGGAAAATGTTTGGTTTACTATTATATTAAAACAAGTGTTTTCAGAAAAAAAGTCTACCCTAGTTTGATGTAGATACTCCTCTTGTTAAAAAGTAGCAAACTCCCTTTTTTACCTAGATTGAATTTGGGGGCAGAGCTCAGATCAGACATTTCTTGGTGGCATGCTAGGTTACATCTTTGCTGTGCAACCTGGATGCCCTTGAGAGACTCCACACAGATCCGCCTTCATAGAGCTACTGCCGAGGACACAGGCAGCTATAAACCATCTGCCCGGTGCTACATTAGGAGAGTGTCGTGCGGACAGCTCTGACTTGAGGGGCAATTTCAGTCTTATTCACTGTCACGTTCCAAGAGCCTAGCTGTGTCTGACTCATAGATGTTTTTCAAACAAACTGTCCCTCGTGGCCAATCAGGGCCCCTGGCATGTGTTGTGTGTTTGTGTGTACACGTGTGTTTATGTATGTGGATAGGTGTGTATCCGTGTGTGTTTTCAGTATCGTTCTTTTCCCAACAGTGATGTGTGATTACTGTTGTTTAACGTCCATTTCTGTGAGGTTACCTGGCATGTGGTCCCATTACTGTGTTCCTGGACTATACAAGGAGCACCTGTATGTAATACCTTCTCAATGAATATTGTTGGATGAATGAGTGAATGGACTCTGCCAGCCCAGAGGAGGGGAACCGATCCATCCTCTAAGCCCCTTAAACTGAGCTCAGGAAAAGCTTTCTCTAGGAAGTGAGGGATAAGCAGTGGTTAGCTAGTTGGAGGTGAATCTGCTTCAGGTAGGAGAAGCATCCACAAAGTTGAGGAGATGAGATGATGACTTTTTGTGCTCTCTTGCTTGGCATGTAGTAGTGGCTATACTTAGTAAACATCTATTTTACTCATGCAGAAACAGTTATTTATATTTTAAGCTTAGTAATCTGTGCAAAATGTTTTTAGGCATTTATTAATGGGCTGTATTCTTGCAGTATGGAACCTCCATAGCTTTACATGTATTTTTAGATTTTTTTTAGGCTCCTAATCTCTCTTTTTGTGGGGAGATGGGCAGTGGCCTTTTCTCAGTTTTTGGTGGGCTGTGATGTGTCCATTAGGCTAGGGCTAAACATTTCCTGCCACTGATTTCTAAGTGAAAGACACTGGAAACTGCACTCCCTTCCAGCTACTGTCGTTCCTCCCCGCCCCCTCCCCCAGTCATTCTACCCTTTTTCCTGCTCTGTGTCTGCCTCTTACTACTTTTTCTTGTCCCTTTTTTAATTCTTTTAAGCCTTAGGCCTTCTGAAAGTAATATTTCCTAGCACGCTAGATTTTGTTGTCAATCCCTGGCCTAATTTTAAGATGAAAGGAAAGTTAGATTATTTTGAAATACAGAGAGCTATCTGGGGGTTACTTAAGGGTCTTAAAGTTTTGGTGATGAATCAGTGGACTTTTTTTCCTTAATCACGATTTTATTCTGAAGTTTAACTATTTACTTTTGCTGTTTTTATATTTTACAGCTATCATGAGAAGTTTTTCCCTCCTACAAGAAGCCATAATCCCCTACATCCCCACCCTCATCACTCAGCTTACACAGAAGCTATTAGCTGTTAGTAAGGTAACAAGATCAGTTTTAAAAGTGCAGTTGCTTTTTAACTTACGCTTCAAACTATTTGAGCCTCAGAATTCCCTGGCAATAGACTGGGCATAGGAAAAGTTCCCTGAATTCTTCCTGACCAACAATTAATACACATATGAGAAGTGTGGAGAGTCACTAGATTGGAGACCTAGCAGCACTCGCCTTTAAGTACAGGCCCAGTAACTTGAAAATGTTTCATTTAATTTATTCTCACTTTAAAAGTAACGTTTCGTTGAGGCGCCTGGGTGGCTCAGTCGGTTGAGCGTCCGACTTCGGTTCAGGTCATGATCTCACAGCTCGTGAGTTTGAGCCCGTATTGGGCTCTGTGCTGACAGCTCAGAGCCTGGAGCCTGCTCCAGATTCTGTGTCTCCCTCTCTCTCTCTCTGCCCCTAACCACTCCCATTCTGTCTCTGTCTCTCAAAAATAAACATTTAAAAAAAAATTAAGAACAAAAAAGTAACGTTTTATTAAATAAAATTGAAAAAGTAAGATGACTGATCTTAGATGGAGGAAAGCAGACTTTGTACCAAGTGGACACAGAGGCTACTTACTTAGACTTGTGTAAAACGGTGCAGACCTTTGTGTCTGGTCTTCTTTATTCTTTTTTTTTTTTTTTAATTTTTAAAAAGTTTATTTTTGAGAGAGACAGAGCATGAGCAGGGGAGGGGCAGAGAGAGAGATGGAGACACAGAATCCGAAGCAGGCTCCAGGCTCTGAGCTGTCAGCACAGAGCCCCACGTGGGGCTCGAACTCACAGACTGCGAGATCATGACCTGAGCTGAAGTCTGGCACTTAATCAACTAAGCCACCCAGGCACCCCTGGTCCTCTTTATTCTTAATTCCCCCAAGTAAATTTCATTCCTTTGATTAAAAATTTTATAGATAATTTGATTCCTATTTGTTGACACTAAGTTTTAGAAAATAAAAGTCCTTTTAAGGCTGCCAAAACTCCTTTTTAGATGCCTGTTCCTAATTACTCTATGGAAAGGAGATAAATTCTTGGAACTGTTACAAGGACTTTGGAGAAGGATCATTTTCTCACTGGGTTCTGGGTAAGGGTGTTGGGCTGCTTTGGGCCTTGGAGGATTAAGATAGAAGACACATTGGGGCCTCCCCCAACCATCTCCTGCGTTCATCTACTTTTTGTGGTAGCCTTTCGAGAAGGATTTCGTTTGAAGGAAAACAGGGTTATGTTCCTTTAAAAAACATTGAAAACCACTGATAGAAAGGATTGTCACTCAGGGGTGCCTAGTCGCTCAATCGGTTAAGTGTCCGACTTCAGCTCAGGTCATGATCTTGCAGTCATGAGTTCGAGCCCCACGTCAGGCTCTGTACTGACAGCTCAGAGCCTGGAGTCTGCTTTGGATTCTGTGTCTCCCTCTCTCTCTGCCCCACCCTCGCTCGCTCACTCGCTCTCAAAAATAAGCGTCAAAAAAAAATTAAAAATAAAAAGGATTGTCGCTCTGTAGATATAGACATTGAGGCCCATAGAAGTTAAGGTTTGCCTGAGGCGTCCCACACAAGGCTAGTGGCATAGCCAGGACTTAACATGTCCCTGCTTGCTTCTTCCACCACTGTTTATAGTGACGGCTCTAGAGCACATGGGTTTTAGACAAGTTCCTCACAGCCCTGGGAGCTGATGCTTGTGTAGTAATCTGTCTGTGACTCAAAGGTATTTTTCGTGGTGGATTTTGCCCATTAAAAAAAAAGGTGAGGTGGGGTGCTTGGGTGGCTCAGCCGGCTGAGCGTCCAACTTCAGCTCGGGTAATGACCTCGAGGTTTGCAAGTTCGAGCTCCTCGTCAGGCTGTGTGCTGACAGCTCAGAGCCTGGAGCTTTCTTCGGATTCTGTGTCTCCCTCTCTCTCTCTGCCCCTCCTGTGCTCGGTCTCTCTCCCTCTGTGTCTCAAATAAAAAATGTTTTTTTTTTTAATTCCGAGGAAAAAGGCAGTATTTTCTGAATTTTAAAGTTAATTATAAAACTTCAGCATATATGCAGGCAAGTGTAATCAATGCTTTAATACTGATTTTTTTTAAAAAGATGGCCTTTTACTGTGTTCTAGAAAGGGTAGGTGTGTTTTATTTTAGATATTTAATATAGTCAGTAATAAGCTTTCGTTTTTAATTTCAGAACCCAAGCAAACCTCACTTCAATCACTACATGTTTGAAGCAATATGTTTATCCATAAGAATAACTTGCAAAGCTAACCCTGCTGCTGTTGTAAATTTTGAGGAAGCTTTGTTTCTCGTGTTTACTGAAATTTTACAAAATGATGTTCAAGGTAAGTTAAAGGAAGTTACTTTCTTCATTACCGAATACAACTATTTTTTAAAAAAGATTTTTAATGTTTATTTTTGAAAGCGCAATCGGCGGGGGTAGAGTGGGCAGAGAGATAGGGAGACACAAAATTCAAAGCAGGCTCCAGGCTCTGGGCTGTAGGCAGAGCCCACTGGAGGGCTTGAACCCACAGACCATGAGATCATGACTTGAGCTGAAGTCAGATGCTCACCTGACTGAACCACCCAGGCGCCCCTGAATACAGCTATTAAAGGGTTTAATAGAATGCAGCCTGCCTAAGAGGTGTGCGCCTTTTGTATGGGAGCTATTGCTTTCGAATCTGACAGCTCTGTGTTTACTTTCATCAACAGAATTTATTCCATACGTCTTTCAAGTGATGTCTTTGCTTCTGGAAACACACAAAAATGACATCCCATCTTCCTATATGGCCTTATTTCCTCATCTCCTTCAGCCGGTGCTTTGGGAAAGAACAGGAAACATTCCTGCTCTAGTGAGGCTTCTCCAAGCATTCTTAGAACGCGGTTCCAACACCATAGCAAGTGCTGCGGCTGACAAAATTGTGAGTGAATTTATTTTGATGTAAGTTTCTGAGGTAGCTGAGAGAAACTGAGGATGGTAGATTTTTTTTTACTTCTTGATTTAAAATAAATACAACAGTGAGGAAAGGAGTAGTAGAAAATATTAATGTAGATTTATTATTGTAATAAGGTATCCTTTAATTATCTCCATGCTGGAAAATAAAGAGTCCAGTAGGTTAATTTCAAGATCTTAACTTTAAGGGCTTATTGCGATGGAATATTCAGAGGTAAGAACGGAAGCAAAAACACGGATTATTCTAGCATGCACCCTTTTCCAAGACATCACCTATTTAACATGTAACTTTTGAACAATTAATCCTTGTCTCTTTAACTGATTATTTGATTTAATTTGTTGTAGCCTGGGTTATTAGGTGTGTTCCAGAAGCTAATTGCATCCAAAGCCAATGACCACCAAGGTTTTTATCTTCTAAACAGTATAATAGAGCACATGCCTCCGTGAGTATGAGCATAAAACATCACTGTAGGATTATTCAAGGACTGTTAGGTGCTGAGAAGATGCTGAATTGATACATTGTTTCTTTTATTCAATTCTTCAGTGAGTCGGTTGATCAGTATAGGAAGCAGATCTTCATTCTACTGTTCCAAAGACTTCAGAATTCCAAAACAACAAAGTTTATCAAGAGTAAGTAAAATCATTTGGCTATTCCTACACAAATAATGAAGGAAAGTAGCTAAACATATAAATGTTTGATCAAGTTATAAGCTGTCTATATACAGTATTTTAAGATGTTTGTATTCTCCAAACACTAAATCACTTTCAAATATATTGTGTTCCAAAGGTTAGTTTCTAAAGTTAGGTATCAAAACATTTTTTGTCTGTACTGTGTGTTAAATTGTATAATAAAGGCAAGTACTGATGCCACAGTTAGCCATTGGTTTTGATGATTAGGAATATTTCACTTGGAGGACTTCAGTGGTGAATTGCTTGTTCAGCACAGTGAGGCCTCTGTACTGATACTCTATCTCTTTTCAACAGGCTTCTTAGTCTTTATTAATTTGTACTGCATAAAGTATGGGGCGTTGGCACTGCAAGAAATATTTGATGGTATACAACCAAAGTAAGTTTGTTTTTATTATTTATTACAATTTATACAATTAAAATTTCTTTAAAGTTTATTTTGGAGAGAGCATGTGCATGAGTGGGGAAAGGGCAGAGAGAGAATCCCAAGCAGGCTCTGTGCTATCAATAAGGAGCCCATTGCGGGGCTCTGTCCCACAAACCACGAGATCATGACCTCTGCCAAAACCAAGAGTCAGACGCTTAACAGACTGAGCCACCCAGGTGCCCCTATAATTTATTTATTAAAGCAAAAAAATGGACTTTTTTAGCACAAATCAGTATTTCTATTTTATGCATGGTTTTATAGTTCTTGGTGGAGTTATGGTATCTTTGTGGTTTTCAAAATATTCTTACGACTGTTGAGTGGCAAGGAAAACCCCTGCAAAACATTTTTCTCCCCCATCCCTGCCAGCCAGTGTTCTGTGTTATTGATGGCCAGGGTTGTCTCCAGGAGCTTGCTTTTCACTTAGTGTAGAGACAGAGTATAGTTTGGTAGTATTTCCCATTTAATAAGGAAAGGAAGGATAGAAAGAAATGAAAGAGAACAATTTGGGGAAAATGTTCAAGGTAGTTCCTTGTATTGGTATTATATCCCCAGAATTCCAGATTGCCTAAAATGTCATGCCAGAAAATATGCTTTCCAGAAGTAGAGGTTTGTGAGGAAGTCCGTTTCATGAACTGCTAGTGGGTGCCTACACTGGTATGATCTTGCTATAGAGGAAAACCTATGCACACTTTTATTTTATCTAGAGCAAAAATTTCCAGTATCCTTGATAACCCACGATTTCCACTTCAGATACTTGTGGTAGAGTATACATTGAGGATTTTGCATCATTTAGTACCATGAAAAACTTTACTTTCGGATGTCTGCAAGAACATATTAGAATTGTTAGCCAAATCATTGTTTTAATGTATCTGTCAACTTTCACATGATTACAGGTGTGTAAACATAGAAGGTTGGGAAGTTTATAATCCAGAAATGTTAAAAGTAGTTACTGCTGGATAGCGGGGTGATGGGTAATTCATTTTCTTCCTTCCTTTGCTTTTCTGTTTTCTAATTTTTCAGAATTTTTTTTTTTTTTTAAAGCATATGAGACAGAGAAAAGTGGCCATGAAGATTCTCCTTGAGCACAGTTGTCGTTAGTATTTCACAGAAGTTGTTGGTGGCACTTGGCCACAGAGTCGAGGCCTGAGGTTTTGTTGTTGTTTTGTCATCTCAAGGACTCTGCCATTCAGTTGACCAACTTGTTATTTTGGATTCTCTTATATTCCTAAGGAGTCAGTGTAAATAACATTAAGAATTTCACAGTATTATAATGATAGTCTAATGTAAAATTTGTTTTAATAGAATGTTTGGAATGGTTTTGGAAAAAATCATTATTCCTGAAATTCAGAAAGTCTCTGGAAATGTTGAGAAAAAGATTTGTGCAGTTGGAATAACCAAATTACTAACGGAATGTCCCCCAATGATGGACACAGAGTATACCAAGCTATGGTAAGTAAAGTTGTTAGAAATTACAGCTTCCTTTCCTTATGACTACAAATTCAAATAAGCTTATTTTCTTGAGGGCTGAGAATTGGATTCTGATCTCGGGTTCTCCACTAGCAACCATCAGATCCAAGACAGGACATGTGGGTACTTCTGGGCCTAGAAGGAACTTTGAATTTTTTTTTTAAATGTTTGGGAGCAAGAGAGAGGGCAAGCAAGTGGGGGAAGGGGTAGAGACCGTGGGGAAGAGAACCCCCCCTCCCGGCCCTCCCCCCGCCAATAGGCTCCGCACTGCCAGTACAGAGCCTGACATGGGGCTCAATCCGACAAACCATGAGATCATGACCTGAGGTGACATCAAGAACCAGACGCTCAACTGACAGCCACCTCGGCACCCCTGGGCCTAGAAACCTCTTGTTGCTGCTTCCTTAACTTTACTAGAGGAGGGTTCATGTGTCCCTTTGAGAATCTGGTGAAAGTCCCTGGTCTGCATGATATCTAGGACTGTTCATGACACCCAACCAAACTGGCTTAAATCTTTAAAAGGAGATATTGGAGCACGTGGGTGGCTCAGTCAGTTAAGCAACCGACTTCGGCTCAGGTCATGATCTTGCAGTTGGTGGGTTCGAGCCCTGCATCAGGCTGTGTGCTATCAGCTGGAGCCTGCTTTAGATCCTGTTTCCCTCTCTTTCTGCCTTTCCCTTGCTTACACTCTGTCTGTCTCCCTCTCAAAAATAAACAAACATCGAAAAAAATTTTCTTTTTAAGGAGAAATTGAATAGGCTATGAGAAGACATCGCATGCTTGTGCTTGTTGGTGTCTGGTATTCCTGGCTTTTCTTGACCTCTTGCATCTCCTTTCCGCATTTGGGGCTCACTTAGGCTGCCTCTTCCAGAAAGGGATCTGATGATTTGGGGCTTTTTTTTTTTCTTCTTCTTCCATTTCAAAGCTACCTTACTGTTCTTTTCTTTAGACTGTGGGTCTAATTTTGCATCTCTGAAGAATTGCTGTTTAAGCAAATACTTCTGAAGATGTAAACAATAATTTTTCATCTGTTTCCTTTCTTCAAATTCAGGACTCCTTTATTACAGTCCCTGATTGGCCTTTTTGAGTTACCTGAAGATGATACCATTCCTGATGAAGAGCATTTTATTGACATAGAAGATACACCAGGGTATCAGACCGCCTTCTCACAACTGGCATTTGCCGGGAAAAAAGAGCACGATCCTGTAGGTCAAATGGTCAATAACCCCAAAATTCACCTGGCACAGTCACTTCACAAGTTGTCTACCGCCTGTCCAGGAAGGGTAAGTGACTGCTGTCACAGAACTCTAAGTCGTGGAGACTTTTTTGGGAAGCCAAGAAGGTAGCAGTTACTCTGGCGCATGTCTTCACTGGTCAGCGTGATCAAACATCCCACTGAATTATAGTTAGGCCTTAATTTTCTTTAGTAAAATGATGTGCTAGAAATAGATTTTACGCAAATAATTTTCTTAAAGTTTTAGTTAAGTAATCTCTATATCTGACCTGAGTTTCAACTCAAGACCCCGAGGTCAAGGGCCACATGTTCTTCTGACTGAGCCAGCCAGGTGCCCTAAAACTCTTTGGATAGAAAAATGTGTATTTTCCAGATTAAAATAATCTTTTATTGCAGGCATATATACACGCACACGCACACGTATATGTATATGTAAATGGTTTTTTGGGTTTTTTTAGCCACAACATACTCAAAAATTAAAGAATGGATCATGGAGTAAACCTAATAATGGCTGTAGAGTTGCATTAGCTAGCACCTTTTACCAAATCTTCTAGATTATCTGATAAAATTTTTGTTTTCCATTGTGTTATGGAAAACTTCACACACACAGAGAAACAAATAACAAACAGCATAACAAACCATCATGTGCTGACCTTTAGAAATGATCAGCATCCTGCCAATCATGTTGCATTTGTTTCTCTATGGGCAACATGTCATTTAATCCACATGTACTTTAGAAAAAGTCCTTGTTGGGGGTGCCTGCGTGGCTCAGTCGGTTAAGCGTCCGACTTCGGCTCCGGTCATGATCTTGCGGTCCGGGAGTTCGAGCCCCGCATCAGGCTCTGTGCTGACAGCTCAGAACCTGGAGCCTGTTTCAGATTCTGTGTCTCCCTCTCTCCCCCGTTCATGCTCGGTCTCTGTCTCAAAAATAAATAAACGTTAAAAAAAAAAGGTTCTTGTTGGTCCGTGATGCATATATAGTTTTTAGTATCACAGTACCTCTACCACGCCGAACAGCAGCAATTCCTTGTGGATCTGCTTTTGAGACCTGTCCGGTTTTTTTTTTTTGAGAGAGCGAGGGAAAGAATGAGCTGGGGGGAGGTGGGGGCAGAGAGAGACACACAGTTCGAAGCAGGCTCCAGACTCCAAGCTGTCAGCACAGAGCCTGACACCAGGCTCAAACACACAAAACATGAAATCATGACCTGAGCCAAAGTCAGACGCTTAACCAACTGAGCCACCCAGGAGTCCCGAGACCTGTCCAACTTTGAAGGCATAAAGCAGTTGATCTCCTTACAAATCCCAGTAAGAGCCCTTGGTGACGGACTGTGGTGGTTCTCCCATAGAAGACAGGGCTTGTGTTGGTTTGTTAGGCTCTCCAACAACTAGCATGTGTGTTTTCCATCTCTGGTAGGTTCCATCAATGGTGAGCACCAGCCTCAATGCAGAAGCGCTCCAGTATCTCCAAGGATACCTTCAGGCGGCCAGTGTGACACTGCTTTGAACTGCATTTTCCAAATTGGCTAAGCCTGGGAACGTTTCGTAGACGTCAGAGTACAGCTGCATTTAAGCAAGTTTTCCTTTTGAACTTGTCACAAATTCCATCTTGTAATGAATATTAAATGTTGCTTTAAGCTGAACCCTGAGCAAATTAGGTGGTTTGTATGATCCTAAATGTAAGTGGCTGACTTTTCCAGTTTGCAGCTTCAAGGGACAGGTATTAATAAGTTCAGTACATGATCATGATGAGCATCTGCATTGTTGGGAGAACTTTAAAATTGTGACGGACACTGAGCGTGGAGACTTCTTTCTGTTACTAAATCCTTTTGTTTTGAGGCATCGCTGTTTTTGTTTCTCTCATCCTTTGTATTTTTGTCTGTTTCCCTAAGCTTTTATTGGAAATGTAAGTGAAGAATCACTGGTGTAACTTGCCAAGAAATGCACATTTCAAGTTTGAAATCTGTAATCAGCAATAAAAAAAAAGCCCCCTCAAATATGTATCCAAGAACATCTTAAGGACAGGTTTTTGGTGCTGATAACTTAATAATGAAGAATTTAACTCAAATTCAAACTCAGATTAGTTTTTCCTTACCTGGGAAAAGGGAACATTAGTACAGATTTGGAGCTTATCTATTAGAACTTTTCTGGACCTGTTCCCAGGTGGCAGCATGAACTCTAGGCAGATGGTTTCCTCTGGATGGGAGAGAAATGCTTTGCCTGGCTTCACGAGGCTGTCCCATACTCTAGACAGTGTAGGAGTCTGCTCTTACTCAAAGCATGTCTTCTTTGCAGATCAGAGGTTACTTAGAACTTTTCAAACCACAGCATCTTAGAACCTGAGGTCGAGGGGAGTCACAGGAATGGGTATATGCTAGCAAACAAGGCTGCCTGGGCAAGTTCCATGACCATTCGTTTTTAGGAAGTAAGCAGACTATATCATCTGAGAGGCACAGTTTATTTATGCTGGAATTGTCCATGTAGTGCAGATTAAACTAGAATCTCATTCTTCACAGATCACTGATTTCTTTTAAAATTCAGGTACCTGACTTGAATCCTTTTTCTTCACGTTGTTTTTGTCGTGTTGCTTGAGAAATTGTCCAGCTTAATTGAAGTGTTCTTGTCCCAATCTAATCACTTTTGTTTTGACATAGTGACAGAGCATTAAATTATATTACTATGTAAGTGGTCATCGGCGGAAGGATATTGAGATAGTATTGGGATCTACTTTTAAACTACACAGTCTGGAATGGAAAACAGTCGGTGGTGATGGTTATGTTTGCTGCTTACGTAAGCTCCAAGAGCGCCTTTTTGGCTCTTTGTGGTGAGGCTGTCATGGAATAGTACATACTGCTGCAGCCAGGGCTCACTACAGCATCTTAAACTTGGAGGACTGATCAGGTTGTGAACTGTTTCCTTTTAAGATCATTTCTGAACAGGAAGACTGGTACTTACTTTCTTTTAGTCTGGCATGAGTTGTTAATTCTGTTGAGGTTTCTTATTCCATCATCTGAGGGTTTATCTATTTAGCTTTTAAAGATTTTTGAAATGATTTGTCATGAGTTTCTGACAGGCCTTAGTGACTTCCTCAGTGGTGAAGCATATTCTTTGTGGTTTTAAAGAGCTGGGTTCGTACTTTGAAATAGGGCCAATCTGGTTTGAATTACTCTGCCACGGACTTGTGTGACTTTGAGCAAATTACTCAGTCTTCTGAAAAACAGTAATAAACACTTTCAGGATGGTGCGGAGACAAGAACATATATAGAGTAAGTACTAATAAATAGAAGCTGCTACTTAATTGTTCATGGTGGGGTTGAGGACCAGCAGGGGCCTAGCTGGGAGGAAGTGTTTGTTACTGAGCAGTGCAGAACACTGCCCTATCTTACCAGTACTCTAGGAGCTCTGGGGTGTGGGAAGACTTTCCAGAAAGGTACTGGACTAGGTAAGGCGTGCACTCTGACCAGGGTAGTTTGAGACATGGGGGAAATGTAGCTAAATTGCAGAGTTCCTCATGAGAGTCTCCTGCTGGGCCCATGGATTCCTTTATGCACATCTTCCCTTTTAACAACCTGATTTTTAAAAATAACATTTCTGATTATAAATGTATATAAAGATCCTTCATATTCCTGCCTTTAAATATTCTGCCCCCCCACCCCCCAAACAAAGTTGAGATAATTTATAATTTTATATGCTTTTTGAAAAACTGAAAAACTGTTGGAAATGATAGACTCTTGAACTGAATGTTTCTTATACATCAGTCTTTATATCTCTGGCCCCGTTCGCACTGTTAGGAAACAATTTTTGAGCACACCCCCAACTCACACTGGGCATTTTTCCTTTGTTGCTATTTTGATGGGTGAAAATGCGATCTCATTTTTCCACTTGTGCAGCATAACCAGTTTGGCTTTAATGAAACTGACGTGCATGTGAGGTTAACTGAGGACAAGTCTCCACGTTCCACTCCTGGAGACAACCGCTTTCGGCCTGCGCTGCCTGTAGCTCCTAGTTCCTCCTCCTCCTGATACATCAGCCTTCAGCATCTGTTACCTCCCTGCTGTGGAAAGTAAGACTCCAGCTGACCCCTCTTCTACCCTCCTGGGGTCTTTTTGGGTGTTTTTAGTGATGCCATTCTTTGATTCTTTTTATCTTCAAAACTTGGGTTAGTGTCTCTTGACACCTCAGCATCGACGAAAGGTGTCTCTCGTGTGTCTGCTGTCCCTTCGCTTTCATGCTGTCACAGGAGGGGCGCTTCACTCTGTGCAGTATCTGTAGGTCTCTTTTGAAAGGGAGAAAGTGATGAACAGTACTTGTTGGCGGCAGAGAGAGAGCTGAGTCCCAGGCCTGGCAGCGTGTCAAGGCTGCATTTCCTCTTCCCTGGGCCCAGGGTCTTGACTCTTGCATTCTTTAAAAGAGAACATTCTTAGAATCAAGGTCAAATGGACTGCTTTTTTTCTGTCATACTCCTGTCACTTGCTGAAAGCCAAGTCCCATGTTAGCTTGTATTATATTTGGATCCTGGCTTTTTTCTCATTCTGTGTGTCACATGGCATCTTTTTTTTTTTTTTAATTTTTTTTTTTTTCCAACGTTTTTATTTATTTTTGGGACAGAGAGAGACAGAGCATGAACGGGGGAGGGGCAGAGAGAGAGGGAGACACAGAATCGGAAACAGGCTCCAGGCTCTGAGCCATCAGCCCAGAGCCCGATGCGGGGCTCGAACTCACGGACCGCGAGATCGTGACCTGGCTGAAGTCGGACGCTTAACCGACTGCGCCACCCAGGCGCCCCTCATGGCATCTCTTTAACTCTTCCCCAAGGTGCTCTTTTTGCAGCTCACTGGCTCTCACGGGCCGTTGCGGCTCTCCAGATCGCTACGGCTCCCTGTCAAGCCTCCCACTACCAGTGTTCCATGGAAAGTTTTGAGAACTGGATGTGAGTCTTTGGTTGAAAATCTGAGAGGTCTGTGATCCTTATTCCTGAGAGGTGGAGGAAGCTACCAGGTCACACAGCTGGATGGGAATGGGACCGGGAGTTACACCCAGGCAGCATAGGGCTTGGCACATGTTTTTTCATTTATTTTTGAGAGAACATGAGCAGGGGAGGGGCAGGCAGAGAGAGAGGGAGACACAGAATGCGAAGCAGGCTCCAAGCTGTCAGTGTAGATAGAGCCCGACCTCACAAGCCCCGAAATCGTGACCTGAGCTGAAGTTGGACGCTTAACCGACTGAGCCACCCAGATACCCCTTAAAAGTATAAATACTAGGATTGTTTTTGGTTGTTGGATTGTGCCCTTTTGTTCCTGTTGGGTGTGACCACAAGGCAGGACTTACCCTTGGGTCCACCCTGGGGTATTCTTAGGACTGCTCTTTTGTAGGGCAAAGGAGCTTCATGGATCAGTTGGAAATAACTCCAGGTAGTTTCTAGTGGATTCTCTAAAAGAGCTAAGAAGGTCTGGCTACAGATACACAGGAACACCTGCCCAGGGGTGGGCGACTCCCCTTATCCACCTACCCTTCTGGACTGGGGTTGCTGCATAATATGTGGAGAAGGCAGTCAGGAGCTATATGAAGTCATTTACCTATTTCTGGGTTTCCTCCCTTCTCTGTTAAGAGGATATAAACAGAAAACGTGGCATCGTGAAAGCACCGTCCAGGTGAAGAGTAAGCCACAAAAGGCAGGTCAGGGAAAAGTTTCTCAGATGTGTCACAAAGCTAGGTGGGAAACGTTAGGAGAAAAGCAGCTTACTGCATCGGAACAGGGTCCCATCTCCTTGCAGGGAATTAGAGTAGTCCCCTTGAGTCTAGAGGAGAAAATGATTACTGCTCCCAGGTGCCTGGGTTCCTGTAGCAAACCTCAGCTAAGCAGATGTCCCGATCTGTCTCCCAAGAAAGTCTACAGGACAACAGGAAGTAGAGCCTGGCACCTGTCGGGGCCTCCAACTCACAGAGCAGGCTTAAGTGTCCTACGAAAGCTGGACAGGCTCTTCTGTTGGGCAGAAAGAGGGAAGAAGCCGCAGTCATGGGCCTGCTGAGCATCTTGGTCCATCAGGGAAGCTACAAAACCCTCACAGGGAGAAGCAGGGCGGGGACAACAAACTTGAGCCAACTGCCACAGGTGACGCATTCCAAACCCCACACCATGTGACCACCTGACGATTGGCTCTGACCCTCCTGCCACAAGCCACCAATCCAGTCCTTGCCAGTGTCCTGAAGGAAACTCCCTTTAGTCCCAAGGACAGACTGGCTCTGAACTTCAACAGCAGTCTCCAGAGCCAGGGGAGATACGTCTGAAATCGTGTGGCCAGAGGTGTCCTCCATTTAACTCAAAGGCAGCATTTCTCCACGTGAGTAGAAGGGGTCGTGGTGCAGTCAGAAGGAACATCTGTGACTTACGGTTATACGTGCTGTATTAGGAGCAAATCACTAGCAGTATTAATTGCTTAGGATGGTGCTTCTCAAAGTACCACAGCATCACCTAGGACCTTATTAGAAATAAATGTTGAGTCCTAGACCTCCTGCACCAGAAACTAAGTTGGTGAACACTGATTCAGGATAAAGCCAAGTACAAGTAATCCATCAAGAAGACACACAGACATGGTAAAAGCTGTGCATGCTGTCTGGAGCTCCAGGGCCTGAAAAGTAAGAAGGGATCGTATTTAAAGATGTGCAATTAATGAACACCTTTAGTTTGGAGCAAAGGCAGGCAGAGGGTAAGTAGGCCCTGTTAGCGGACCTCTTCCAAAAAGTCACCCACTCCCTACGGTTACAGAGGAGACAGACATAAATTCTCGCTCCTGTGGAGTGTGTCACTGTACTTTTTCTTGAGAGACTTGCAGTGGACAAGGGCCTGCATCCCAGCGGGACGACCGTGAGAGCTGGACAGGACAGAATGAACAAGAGTAAGACTCAGCATTTCCAGCAAGGAAGTGGGCAAATTCCTCTCCACCCACTGCCCTGAGTGGTGGGACCATGAAGACAAACCAGGAGCAACGGCTTCCTCTGGGCTGTAAGAACAACAGAAGGGTGTTTACAAAGTACTTCCGGCACCAGGTGCTCTGAGAAGCTACTTACGTGTATTGTCTTAAGTGCACAAGAGAAGCGGTTTTCTAATTTAGAGAGAGAAACTGAGGCACAGAGAGGTGAAATAAATTGAGGTCTCAGCAAAGAGGGGACGAGTCGGGATTGACCCACTGGCCAGTACCTGTGCTTGTTAGCAGCTCACACTGCCGTCTAGGTCGGCACACTGCCTCCCCCTCCAAGGCGGCCTCCAACCAGCTCCTCTGCCAAACGTTAGGTATTCGTCCACCTACGTTATAGCACCTTGGTCCTTCAGGAGGTGATCTCTTCACAGCACAGAAGCCTTGTCCACATGGGAGTCTACCCTCTACGGTGCTGCTCCCTCACGCAGGCCCTCTGGAAAATGTTACATGGCCAAGGAGAGCAGTGACAAAGGTTGGGCCACGTCTGGGGCCACTCAGACCTTGGGGCTTTCAGAGAACAGACTTGCCAACAAATCCTCCAGGCCCAGACTCCCCAAACTGAGCCGTTCAACATGGCCTAAAATGCTGACACTGGTGGTATAGTCATGAGCACAGCCGCCGTCCCACACGGCCAGAAACCAACTTGTCCCCCTCCCCCAGGCTAGGGAAGGCCTGCACATTTCTGGTTCCTTAGGTGGAGGAGTCTGACTCCCCCTTCCACGTTTGCATCGCTTTTGTCCATGAAAGAGCCAACCAGACGGGAGCGTAACATCGGCCCAGAGGAGAGCTTCCAGGCCTGCCCTTCCACACTGTCTGCACAGGTCTCCCCCCATCTAACCATCTGCCCAATGAACATGGGCGCGCAATACACAGGACACACACTGGCCACGGACCCCCAGCGGGTATCTGGACTGAACAACAAAAGCCCAAGGGGCTTCCGAATCCTAGAGAAACTCCGGCCAGTTCTTGGGGAGGCCTTTTTGGCAACCAGAGAAAATACACGATTTAAAAAGCAAGATATAGAGATGCCTGGGTGGCTCAGTCAGTAAAGCATCTGCCTCTTGGTTCAGGCTCATGTCATGATCTCACAGTTCGTGGGTTCAAACCCCATGCCAAGCTCTGCTGACCGTGCAGAGCCTGCTGGGGATTCTTTCTCTGCCCCTCCCCTGTTCATTCTGTCTCTCAAAATACATAAACTTTAAAAAAATCTTTTACAAAAGTCAACGAGTAAAAGGCAGAGTCTGAATAATGACAGTAAGGATTTGGGTCACTCCAGAGTGGGACCGAGTGCTCCTCCATCTATCCCCACTCCGTAATGTCAAAGGTCAGGGAGACTCTGCTGCTTCTGCGGCCAAAGGAAGCTGGGGTGACCGTGACGAGCTGAGGCTGACCCAGAGCCCGCAGGTTCCTGTGGGGCGGGTGGATGGCATATCGGAGCCTGCCTGCTCTGGCCCTGCTCAGCTTTGTAACAGCACCATTTTGTGTGCTCTGCATGTCTGATCGTGAAAAGAACCATGCCAAAAGGGATGGAAAAAATGGTAACATGGAGGATTTGGGGAGAACTTCCAAATTTTTCAGTTGTCCTTGCAAGCCTAGTGGGTAGGTCTGTCGAAACAGGTTTTGATGAATATTTGTGAAACAATCTACAAAGGAATAGAGAGAAAGGAGAAACACAGAATGTGGAGCAGGCTCCAGGCTCTGAGCTGTCAGCACAGAGCCCGACGTGGGACTCAAACTCAGGTCGCAAAATCCTGACCTGATCCAAAGTTGGAAACTTAACTGACTGAGCCACCCAGGCACCTCAAAAGATTGTATTTTTAGGTAGTAATCTTTATACCCAACATGGGGCTCGAACTCCTGGCCTGGAGATCAAGAGTCACACACTGAGCCTGCCAGGTGTCCCCAAAGGAAATATTTTTATATATTTTTTAAGTATTTATTTTGAGAGTGCAAGTTGGGGAGGGACCGAGAGAGAAAGAATCCCAAGCAGGCTCTGCACTGTCAGGGCAGAGAGCCCGACAGGATTGTTGGGGCTCCATCCATCTCACAAACCATGAGATCATGATCTGAAATCAAGAGTCAGATGCTTAACTGATTGAGCCACCCAGGCGCCCTGGAAATATTTTTCAAAAATCAGACTTGAGAGGCGCCTGGGTGGCTCAGTTGGAAGACCATGGGACTCTTGATCTTGGGGTCGTGAGTTCAAGCCCCACACTGGGTGTAGTGATTAAATAAACACTTTGAGGTTCCAAGAAAATGGCCATTGCCTCTTCTAAGAATCCACATTTTTTAAAAGACAGATTGAAGAAAACTGGCTAACCCCTCCCTGCCAATCCAGCAGTGCTTAAGTGCTTGACAAATCCATTATTTATGGATTTGGAGATTTCAAATATTGGTCTGTTTTTAAGGGCACACATTTAAAGCACGAAAAGCAGAGATAGCAGTGGTGGAAGTTTCCAACGTTAAATCCCATGCAAACAAACAAAGCTATACATCTCTGTCCTCAGGCTTATTTCCTGGTCCTGTTCTACTGAGCTCATAGCTCCTGTAAGGCAAGCAGCATGCTGCTTCTAGGGAATGCGGATTCCCTTCCCATGGGCCACATCAGTCACAGATCCCATCTCTAATAACCTTGGGATCTGGGCCAAGGAAGCTGTCACTGGGTGTTCGCCCTGCAAAGCTTCACACGTGAGCTTGGGGAGCAGGGGAAGGAAATCTAGACTCAAGTGACATGTTTTTCTAAGAGCCATAGGTCCCATTCCTGTGGCTCAAGAAGGCCTTTGAAAACCAGTAACAAAACCACCAGCTCTGCGGAAATTATCTTTACTTATTAAAATCTCCCTGCGATGAGAGGAACTTTCTAAAGTCCTGACAGGACATCTGTGTACCCACTGTGGGTGACCAAGACCCAAGTGTGTCTGTCCCAAGGACCACAAAAGCCACTCCCCTCTGAGGACCAATGCCCCACAAATCCTAAGACCCTCAGTCTTCTCGTGACTGACCCACAGCACCTTTGATGATTTCAGACCTCTCAGGAGCATTCCAATCCCCTTTCCTGCCTGCAGTCTGGAAACAGAGTGCATGTATTGTCCCAAGGGCAGAAGCACCTTGTTTGGCTCTAACCTTGTAACTCTTAGAGATCATATCAGCGTAAAACACAGCACATACTCCAGTCCCAGGTAACTCTCTCAGAGCCTGCTGACACGGGTAGAGGTGCTGCAGGGGGGTCCTCTGTAGCAGAGGACAGCTACAGGGCCTTCCCAGAGAGCTCACTATTGAACATTCAAGGACCTCCTAAAACAGCCAGAGATGTATCACCTTTGAAAAACCTCCTGTCAAAGAAACCTGGAAATCCTTACAACATCCCTGATATAAAGGGGGAAACTTCCCCTTCCTGGAGTTTTGGCAGTGAGGGCCACTCACACAGCCAACTGGAAGTTGTGAATTTCTTCGAAGGTTGTACCATCCTGCTCCTCCCATCTTCGTTTTGCAGCTGGAGGTCGCCAGTGGGCATACTGTCAGGCAGGGGGGAGAGGGGTGCTGGGCAGAGGCCACACACCCCCAACAGACACACAGGAACACTGGGCAGAAGAGGCTGGCAAGGCCGGGAGACTGGCTACAATCTCAATATTGGAGAAGGTACTAAAGACAGAAGAGAGCTGTGAAGAACCCCCAGGTGCTATCAGTATAAATGCAAGACTTCTAAATATATCACAGACAAAAATAGAAGTGTGGGGGGGGGGGCACCTGCATGGCTCAGTCAGGTTAAGCGTCCGACTTCGGCTCAGGTCATCATGATCTCGTAGTTCGTGAGTTCGAGCCCCATGTTGGACTCTGTGCTGACAGCTCGGAGCCTGGAGCCTGCTTCAGATTCTGTCTCCCTCACTCTCTGCCCCTCCCCCGCTCACACTCATGCGCGCGCGCTCTCTCTCAAAAGCCAACATTTAAAAAGAAGAGCGTGTTTACACTAGACACACACACATGCACGCACATACATGGGTCTGTTCCCTAGAGGTCTGCTCGGAAGGCCTAGGAAACATCCTAGTAGCAGTGAGTGCTCCAAGCACACCCAGACCTCGGTGGCTTCTTTCCATGTTTTTTAATCTCTACACCCAGTGGGGTGGGGGGCTCAAATTCACAACCCCTAGATGAAGAGTTTCGTGCTCTGACTGAGCCAGCCAAGCGCACCCCCCCCCCCCGCCCCCGACCTTATTTTTTCAGATGTGGTCATCACTAAAGGGGACCAGAGCTCCTTGGAGAAATGGCTGACTCCAGGACTAAGGAAAGGAAAATTGCAGGACCAGGGAAAGGACCGTTGCAGCTGAACCAGAGGGCACACCGTCCACATCGCTGCAACGGTCCTGGCTCAGTCTGACAAAGTAAGAATGTGGAACCACATACACACGGATATGATCTCTGCTTAGATTTCCAACAGGGTCAGTCTCGGACAAGTTTCTAAACTGTGCTATGTAACTAGACACAACTGAGAAACTCTCCCTGCTTTCTCCCTGCGACGTCAAATCCCCTTCTGTGTCTGAGCACTCTTCTATAACCTTCTGACCACTCTCATCCTGGCGGTCCCACCCACGGGCTGGTTTTTACAGCGAACCACCTCTATGAGCATCTTCTAAAATTAAACAGAAAGCCACCAGCCCGCTCCTCAGCCAGGCTTGAACGCAGCGAGTGCCTCACCGTCCTCCTCTGAGTGTGAGCGCACCGGCAGGAAGTGAGACTCACAGTGTCGAGAAGTCTCCTCTTCTGGCTTGTTTCTTCGGGTGACAGTGTCAGGTTGGAGAGGAGAGGCCTGTCCCCTCACCTGGCTGCCCACACGCCTCGCTTCCACACCCTCACATCTTCCCTCACTTCTTTAGATACTGCTCGAAAGGACCAAAAATTCATTAGTAGCTGTTTATTGATCAATGGTTTGATATAAAGTCATTTCAGATCTTCAGAATTTTGCCCAAACAGAATCACAAGCATTACAAAGTTTTGTTTTGTTTTTTCCTTAAAAAAAAAAAAAGGGTAGGAGGTAGGTTGGGAGGGGACCTACCTAGCAGTAGTGGCATCTGAGAATAAATTAACAAAAAAAATTTAGTATTACCATTTATTGGTGACAAACACTATGTTTTACTTACATTCCATGGGGAGATAAAATTCCAGCGTAAACAATGAATCGAACAAAAGCAGTACTTAACTCGCAAGACTACGGTGCTTTTCATCTGGACCATATGCAGGACCTTACCGCACACGCTTCTGTGCGCAGTAACACAACATCAAAAGCAACAGTTTCGGAGCTCAACACAGGCCACTCTCTGCCGCCCTACATGGAGATGCAACAGCGGTACAAAGCACTCCAGGAAAATCCATCTGCGGATTTAGACGTACTACACGGAGACCATATCCTGTAGTGTGAAAGCCACGTGTCCTCAAGAGCCGTATATATAGACACACAATTTTTTTTTAATAATCTTTAAAACAAAGACCAAAATTCATTTAAGTCCTGTTGCATTAACAAAAATAAAACAGAAAAGGAAACAAATGATCATTAAAGTTTAAAACTCCTAAACTGTCCAATTTATACAACCATGGGAGACTTCATCCAGGATGCTGACAAGTCCAGGACCGTTGCAGCTGAACCAGAGGGCACACCGTCCACATCGCTGCAACGGTCCTGGCTCAGTCTGACAAAGTAAGAATGTGGAACCACATACACATGGATATGATCTCTGCTGATTAGATTTCCAGTAGGGTCAGTCTCGGACAAGTTTCTAAACTGTGCTATGTAACTAGATACAATTGAGAAACTCTCAAATGAAAATTTATATAGTGTCATTTCAATCAAAAGAAAATAAGAAAACTAAGAGTACGTATCTGTTGGAAGAGAAAGCAGTGGGGACGGTGTGGGCACCACGGAGGTGGGGCCATAGCACACTAGAATGGTTGGTGCCGAGTAGGAAGCATTTGATTTTCTCTGGTGCTTTCGGCTCTGGGGCTGGTCTAAGGCCCCTGTCCCCAGCGTGGGTGTCCAGGGTTTGTCCCAAGCGTCTGCGTGAGCAAGTCTGAGAAAGGTTGCGCGCGCTCTCTCCTGTGTCCTTAACACGGCCCAAAGGGTGACGACAGCCGAGCACCGAGGTGCCAGGGGCCGGGGCCTGCTGGTTTCCCGGTCAAGCCAGGGCCGCTTGGCAGGCCTCGCAGCACCCCTCAGCAAGCAGCTGCCTGCGTGTGGCACAAAACACCGCGCACGCGCAGCCACGCTGCCTCCTTGCGTCCCCGCCTTCGTCACCACTGCCGCCTCTGCTTCTTTACCCAGCACGTGTCTCAGCCCACTGGAGGTATCAGAAATTCCAAATTCTCAAAGCAGTTTCAGTATTTTCAGTATATATGTTGGGGTTTTAACAACGGTTCGTGGCCAGAAAAGGTTCAGCACCTTCCACACCTTCAAGGAAAAAGAAAAATGAAAAAATGATGCCAGTTTTGAAATTTAAGGGAATAAAGCCCATGTTACAGATGAAATTAGCCGACATTGAAGTCCAATAGCACAGGTCCCAGTTTTGATAATGGGGTTCAAGTTTTGTCAGGATGTCACCGCCAAGTGAAAAAACACTAAGGAGAATGCATGTGTAGTATGGTAGCTCTGGGACAGAAAAAATAATGAAGCAGCACAGGATGATATTTGCATAAAGAAACACATATGAAAGATACATAAATTAATACAAATGCGACCTCTGACTCTTTAACGAGAGAACAAATGGGAGGCTGCTGGAGGGGAGGTGGATGAGGGATGGGCTAGATGGGTGACGGGCATTAAGGAGGGTGCTTGTTCTGATGAGCACTGGGTGTTGTATGTAAGTGATGAATCACTGAATTCTACTCCTGAAAGGAATATCACACTGTATGTTATAAATAAAATCTTGGAAGAAAAAAAAAAAGATCTCTGGGTGGGAGGGGAGGGAGGATGAGGTGGGTGGGGACTGCGAGGAGGGCAAGACTGATCACTGTGCACCTTTGAAAATAATTTTGATTTTTGAACCACGTGAATGTATTACCTATTCAAAATTTTAAAAAACTGCACGCTCTGCCCACTACTTAGAAACCCCTCGGGAGAAAGAAAGGGACAGAAAAGGGACTGAGGTGAGTTTCACTACGGAGTTGAGCTGACGGTCTGAATTGAATGCAAATGACGAAAAGAGCTGCCTTTCTGTAAACGGGCTCACTCACACAGACACTGGGCCATTTCCTGTTCTTGGCATCTCTGTACTTTGTTGGTCCAACTCAGACAGCAACTTTAAAATGTTCAGTGCGGCCTGGCAGGGACGAAAGGGAGAGTCAAGGTGCGGCTACTGCCCGTGAGGGTCCAAACAGGGAGCCCCCCAAATCACACTTTCCCTTAACATTTGAATTTTTAACTTAAAATACAAATTAAAAAATAAATGATCCATGTTTACCTCACTGAATCACAACCTCTGTTAATTTTATTAGATTTTCTTTCAGTGTTTTTAACCTTGTGGTAACCAGACTACAAATTCTGTATCCTGCTTTAAAACAAAAACCTATCACGTTTCCTTCTTTGACATTAATCTGACCGGTGCCTTACACTCCATCAGGTGGATATACCACAGTTTACTCCGATTAATCAATGCCATTTCTCAGTTTTAGTATTTCTCGGAACAGGAGTTTCACCTGAACAGCAGACCACAATAAGGGGCTTTCTACAGCTGCCCGAACTTGGGCCTGGCTGGGGTTCTGTGTTCTGGAAGGAGACGAACGGATACAGCATGTAGAGGCAGGCGTTCCAGGATCCAAGTCCACCCCCCAGGTCAGCACAGGCAAGGGAAGGGGAAGGGGTATCTAAACCTGATGAACTCTGATGAACAGGATGAGAAATCAATCCAATAAACTAAGGAAGAGGGCTTCAAAAGACGAAATCTATAAAACAACCAAAGGCTATGGGAGAGCCCTTTTCCTATCTTCCCCAGGCCGGCAACAGGCAGGAGCCAGGACCACTGGGTAACATACCATGTCATGGCAGGATTCCACATCCTTTCCAATCCCGTGGCTGATCAGAGGTGGCTGAGAGGAGCAATTGATAAGAGATACAAATTCGTTCTTGTTGTTTTTGGGGAAGTCTTTGTATTCCACCTGAGGGGAGAAGAAAACTGAGGCCAGGTAGGGAAGCGGCAAATACAAACGGGGCCCAGCAAACAGGCAGAGGACACCTCTTTCTCCCTGCCCTCAACCTGAGGAGGCTCCACCAACTCCCACTCAGTCGGCAAGAGGCCGTCGGGGGGGCCTGCTGCCGGGGGCACCAAGGGCCACAAGCACCAGGGCCCTAGCTTCCGAAATCTTCCAGGAACCCAGACGTCTGCCCAGAGACCCCAGTCTGAAAAAAGCCGTGCCCTTTTCTACTAGGCAGAAAGGGCCAGCACAATGAATCCGTGCTTGCTAGAACCACCACGAATATTAGCAGCTTTGTTGTTATGGTTGGCTTGGATTTTTTACAATTTTATTACCAAAGGACAAGGTTACTCTACACCGTACAGGCCCGTGGGACTTTCCTTACCTCCCCGACCTTCTCAGGACCACCCAGGTACCATGTGCCCTCCACCACCCCTTCCCCTATATAAAGACCTTGATTTAATAAACAAGGTACGAGGCTCATTTCCTGAGAGAAACCCCCCAAAAAAGAGGACGACACTGGTGTCTAGACCACACAGCTCAGGTCTAACAGTTACCTGGAATCCCTGGACTCTGGAAAGATAGTCCAACTGCTCAGAGGGTCTTGTGAGAGGTCCATGGGGTACGTGGCCTGAAGAGATGTTATTCTTTAAAATGGTCTCGGCTGTGGGCGAGGTGCCCCCATATAACAATTCACGGGCTATCATGGCAGTTACCGTGGCCTTGGCAGGATTCGGAGCTGCCCTGGTGAAATCTTTGGTGTGGTGTCCTTGACTGACTCCTACGGCCTGGGCAACCTCGGGCACCATGGGAAGAATCCCAGCGGGCAGCTGCTGATGGCTAAGATAAGGCATCCTAAACTCATCCTCTTTATTGCCTAGGGAGGGACATGCAGACGGGTCAACACAAGGCCACACACGCCGCCGGGAAAACACTTTCCAACCCGCTGGCCCTCCCTCGGTGCACACAGCGGCACGGGGATGACACAAAGCTCAACACTGCTCGTCATTCCGGGAGCTACACAAATCCCAGAATCAAGTTCAGATCAGGACAATATTAACAACACACTTACTAGTCCCATTTTCATCCCCAGAGCCAGGTTCAAAAAAGGTTACTTTTCTTCCATCCCCTGGTTTTTTTACTGGTGTCTTAAAAAAAAAAAAAAAACAAAAAAACAAAAAAACAAAAAAGGCCATGAGCATAAATCAAACTCTTGCAAAATTAGTTCCTACTGTCTAAAATTAAACAAGCTCCAACCAGCATTGACCTGCAGTTTGTAACATTTTGCAATATGAAGAGGTGATCGGCAGAAAGCCTTACCCCCGCGCCGCCGCCCTGGCAGCCTCCTGCCCTCACCCAGCGACACTCCGGCCCACACAGCCTGTCCTTGAAGAGATGCCAACAGGCACACGGAACCAGGTACTGAACTCTGCACTCACAGGAGGACAGGGGAGTGTTTAACCGGAGGGAGCCGGGGATGCTACACTGGTAGAGCCCACGGTGGGGAAGCAGCTCTTAGACTCTCTGTGTAACTAACATCCAGTTAAAAGAGAAGGGGTATTTCCAACGATAACGGGGGGGGGGGGTGGGGGGGCAAATGTTACGAGATGAAAATTTTCTCAAACACGGGTCTCCTTTTTGAGAAGGTTAAGGGTGCTGTGAATGCTCTACCAGATTTTGGAACGAAACACCCAAACACCAAGTCCAGGATCTATGCAGATTCTCTGACGAGTGTCTGCAGCCAGAGCAGATGCCGTGTCCCACTGGGGACACGGCAGGCACAGGGAGTGAATCCGTCCTGGGACCTCTCCGTGGAAACAAGCTCAGTCAAGAACTTGCTTGAAGGTACCGCTTACCAATCTTGAAGATTTTTATCTAGTGTTAAATTCATAAAGAAAAAGAAATCCCGAATCTAAACTGTGGATTTAGTTCCATAAATCACACTGTGCCGGTGTCCCAGAAAACCCAAAGCCTGCTGCTCCCCAACTAGCAGAAGCCTAAGGTTGATAACTCGTTCCTGCAGGCCTCACTATGAGAGCACGACGACAGAACTAGACGTGTTAACTTCAAGCCCAGTCGCCTAGCATCCTACAAATGGAAAGAGCAAGCTGCCCTCCAGCAAAGCGTCCCGACCACAAAGATACGGAAACAAGAACGACTTAACCCAGAGCCACGCTTGGAGCCATGGACATGCAACTCCCCTTCTGACCACATTATAATGGTCCAAATGGATAAGACGCTGCTCAGCAGGGCTGTTTTACTGCCAGGAGGATGAAGCCTTGCCCTGAAGCTTGGCCCTGGAGGTGCCAGAGTCCCCTAGGATGAGGCGAGGAGGTCATCTTGCAATTAGAGAGCAAGGACACAGCCCCGAGCAGTCACCTTCTCCTCTGATTTGAGGGCTGGTTTGGTGGGCTGAGCCTGTGGGACTTTGAAACCAAGGATCTCCAGCATGTTCTCGGCTGCGTTGCGTTTGGCCACCTTCTTATTGGTGCCTGTTCCTTCCGCGGTATGGTTTCCCACCTTCACCTGCATGAGGACGAAGTCAGGGCTCAGACCAGTGCTTACGCCTTCAGAGTAAAGACCGGTCAGGCATCGGTGTGCTGGCAAAAGAACCCGGCAACGGTCAGAAGCTAGATGCTTAACAGCGGTGCCCCGGGGCAGGCCTGCGGCGGCCTGCAACGCACGGTGAAGGCAGCCCCTCCGACACACTAGACCACGGCAGCTTATAACGACTGTGACCAACAGAGCTAAAGGAAGTCGTCACTTCCTAACGGGACTACATCTCACAAATATCTGTGCTTCTGAGGTCCTCTGCATCCGTGGCATCTGCTCGGTGGAAATATTACCGGGGTGCGCTCCCGCACGCTCCCCTTCCCAGCCCCGGGATCCAGGTGCCACGGTGGGAGTATTTACACCAAAGATCTGCGAATACAGCGCAGCAAGCACTCGGTTGTTTTGCTGTCTACTCCAGACTTACAAGACGGAGAAAAGGTTAATAATGCAAATTAAGCTTAAAAGCGTGTCAAGGCCGCAGCCGTGGCACTGTAACTAGCACAAAAAACTGGGGACGTCTGTCCAATCTTTGAAAATTATTCAATTCAATAAAGTCACTCATTGTTTAAAAACGAGTGAAGTTCCAACATTTCTTTGTTGTTGCACTTTCATCTTGTTTATGTAAACAAAACAGTCAATACCCATGCTAAGACTACAGTCCTTTGTCAGCAACATGAGCAACTTCTTTGCTTGAACTGGACAGTAGTAATGAAGCATTTGTGTGCAGCCTGACTTTATACTACTCAAGATGACAGTTACACTGAAGTTACAGATGTATAAAATTGACAGTCAAGAGAACATGTATTTTATATATTATTTGTAAACTGTATGCTGCGCATCCTTTGTCAGTGAAATTTATAACACACACACACACATCCATAAACACACACGCGCCCGGCCCCCTTCCCACTGTGCCACCCACCCCTAGACAGCTGATTGTTAAACATATTCCAGCATATACCACTGCTTACAATCCCCTTCCATGCTGGTCTTGAGCACAGACCAGAACCAAAAGCCCCACGTCACAGAACTGAAAATCAAGGAAACCTTCTCTGGCCAGTGACAAGGGCTCGGGGGTTGAATCCTGGCCTCGCTGTCTACCAGCTCTGATCTTGGTCAAATGACCGATTGTCCTGGCACGCTGCAATCTTCCTCGGTAGCACAGAAGGACCATTACTTTTCTGGCCTTCTGACTGGGTAGGCTAAGTGACGGTGCTTCCAAAGTTGTAAACTGCTACACAAGAGTTAAGTACTGGGTTTTTCACCAGAAAACACTATTAAATTCAAATCACGATCAAAGTGAGCTGCCCATATGAATAACTGTTTAATGAGCATAAGGAGAAACACTCTGCACCCATCTGAATGAAGTGTAATCCCAATGTAAGGAAGATCCAACAACCCTAGACTCCAGATTTGACAGAAGGATTAAGAGAACAGGAACAGATCCTCTGATATAACTTGTAAAATTTATCTTCTGAAAAGAATAATATAAACCTTCAAGGAGATGTAATGAAGAGAAGCGTTCACCCACAATCCCACAGTCCTCGCACTCACACACTCCAGCGGTATGTCCAAGCTCCCACCTGCTGATACAGCAGCACGTGTGGTGCGCACACAAGTATGTTTTAAGGCGTCAGATTACTGCAAGTGCCACGGTCTTATTATTGATAACGCCTGATGGCAGGGAGCAGGGCCCACTGGAGCAGAGCTCCTCATCCAGCCTCCTCAGGGAAGCATCCAGCCGCTGGACCTGGCCCAGCCGAGATGGGATGTGGTCAGAGGAAGTCTGCCCATAACCCACGCCGACCTACCTGCATCACAAACTCTCTGCGGCGTGGGAGGCCTCGCTCCGTCAGAAGCATGTACTCCGGCTC
Organism: Puma concolor; assembly: GCF_028749965.1. Taxonomy (NCBI): domain Eukaryota; kingdom Metazoa; phylum Chordata; class Mammalia; order Carnivora; family Felidae; genus Puma; species Puma concolor. The sequence continues at coordinate 128,895,504 of NC_141669.1, forward strand.
CTTCTCCTTTTTCGCCTGCTGGATCTGGGCCAGCCTGCTGATCGGGTTCATCCCCTGGCCATAGTCTGTGCTGCTCTGTAGCTGAGGAACAATTAATGTAAAATCCACGTGCCATGTTAGTCGCAGAAAGGACTTTGCCAACTTAGAGATTGGGACGTGACAAGAGATTACTTTTATGTTGATCTAAGGGCCCGAATTAATCAGACCTTTTTAAAACTTTTTTTTTTTTTTTTCAACGTTTATTTATTTTTGGGACAGAGAGAGACAGAGTATGAACGGGGGAGGGGCAGAGAGAGAGAGGGAGACACAGAATCGGAAACAGGCTCCAGGCCCTGAGCCATCAGCCCAGAGCCCGACGCGGGGCTCGAACTCCCGGACCGCGAGATCGTGACCTGGCTGAAGTCGGACGCTTAACCGACTGTGCCACCCAGGCGCCCCTTTAAAACTTTTTTAAAGTTAAAAGATGCTCAGTGACTTTCTAGGATTGCACTGAGGTTGACTTTTTTAAAAGTCTTCCTGGCAAACCAACATCAGTATTTCACTACGAGCAGACAACTATCGTAATGTCTGCTTTTTGACAATAAATTACATCACAATGGAGAAAAGAAATACAGGACACTATTCCTAAAACTCCCCCGAAAGTCTGTTATAAAGATGGGTCCCCAGCTTTCTTAGCAATGATTCAACATCCAAAAACTATTAAAAAAAACCCCAAGCTGACACCCAAGAACCCCACCGTTCCTTCCCAGTGGCCACCTTCAGCGCCACAGAATCCTCACCCACAGACTCACGCGGATATGAAGAGCAGAAAGGAAAGTGCAGCAGTGAGCAGAGTGCTCGCTTTTGTGTCCTGGCCTTGACACAGCATCAAACTACAACTGGCCCTTGAGCAGCAAGGGTCTGAACCGCCAGGTCCACGCACAAGCGGGTTTTGCTTTTTCTTTCTTTTTGATAAATACACTATAGTATAGCATACTCAATGTATTTTCTCTTCCTCACGACTTCCTTAATAATGTTCTTCTCTCCCACTTACTTTATTGTGCAAATACAGCATAGAATACACATATGTATGTAACAATATACAATACATAAAATGTGTTAATCGACCATTTATGTTATTGGTAAGACTTCTGGTCAACATGCTATTAGTGGTTATGCTCCTAGGGAGTCAAAAAGTTAAACCCTGGTCTTCCGCTGTATGTGTGTGTGCGCGCGTCGGGGGGGGGGGGCGGTCGGCAACCCTAACCCCTGTGCTGTTCAAGGGTCAACTCGTATTGACAGTCGTGACAGAGCAGACCCTAGTATCCCTAAATATGCCCGAATGGACTCCTGCCCCTTCTCTGGGTGGGGAGGAGGGGGCAGGTCCACTGACACGGCTTAAAAAAATCCCGAAGAATCAGGTGGTGTTTGGTGAAACGTCTCATTCGTCCGCCTGTCCCCAGACGTCTTTCCTCCACACTCACACCAGTGCCAGGGGCGGTGAGGTGGAGTGAGGACGACTTCGCCATCCTGTCTGCAGATGGGCACTCCTGTAGTCACACCCTCATCCGCCGATGTGTGCGCACACCTGCGGGGGCCCCGCCGACCCCACCCCAGCTCGGGGTCGCGTCTGCCTGACAGGGAATGCTCCCGGGAGAGCTGCACGAGGAGGCCCCGGCGCCCGGACTGGCAGGTGGCACGTCAGCGGCCATCTGCTGTCACTAGGATCCGCCACCTAGTGAGCCTTCTGAAGCCCCCAGCCGTCTGTGGGCAATGGAAATACCCTCTTCGTTCGGGAAGGTTCTTACCCTGACTATGGATTTTGTTTTCTTTTTGATTCTGGGCTTCACTCGCTCGACTGTGGGCAGGGGTGGCAACTTCTTCAGCTCCTCAAGAACAGCTATGGCAGCATTTTTCTTCGAAATCTTCTTGCTCTTCCCTTCACCTTCTCCCACAAACTCCCCAACTGACACCTTGGTCACGAAGCTCTTCATGTGGGGGGGGCCACTCTCCCGGGCAACCTGGTTTAGAGGGAAAGACTGAGTGAAAGCGCGACAGACACCTCCTGCAAGCGGCAGGGCACGCTGCTTAGCGCACTACCTCCCGGGAAACACCGGCCAAGGGGAGTTTCGGTAAGACCCGTGAAATGAAGGGAGCACACGCGTCAGCAAAAGGAAACAGTGATAACCCTGAGTGCTCTTCTCCCCTTGTTCGTTATTTTCCAGACTTCTTAATATTCTTGGGTCTGATCAGTCCCAGTTAGCATCAAAGAAATGGGAAGCAAGTTCTGCTCCCGTCCTCCTAGCACAACGGTTCCCATCTGTGTCCCCAGGTCACAGACTGCTCTGAGTTTGGGGAGACCCACTGCAAATGGCAGGAAGGCAGCCGTCCCAGCAAAGCCCAGAAATAACTGCGACATAAAGAGTTCAAGTTTAATATTTGCTCTGAGCCTCAAGCCAAGACTGAGCTTATTAAATACTGGCTGCTATGCATCCAGCCACAAAAAAGAACGAGAAACTTCTAAGCACTGGCAGGGATTTCCAGTACACAGTAAGAAAAGCAGAAACTGCAAAAGAGTTTATATAGTACCCTAACTTTTGCGTTAAAGAAAAGATTTGTATATACACACTTATATGTAAACAGACACACACGTGTGTTTATATACTTATTTTTGCAAAAAGAAACACAAGATGGATAAAGCAGAAACCAACAGAATTAGTTCCCTACAGCAAGTGGGAGGGATTGGGGTAGAAAGGGGACAGCATGATACTGCTGAATGTATCTTTGTGCATAGTTTTGACTTTTGGTTTTACATATTAAAATATAAAAAATAAGACCACAATGATGAGAGAGAAACATTAAAATTGAGTATGAACAGAAACCTAAGTATAAAGTTATTCCAGGAACACACAGAGGGAAAAGAAAAACTGACTCCAACTTACATTAGCTCAGATGGTCTTGAAAAGAACAGCTAAGTTAGAGGACTCACACTACCAGATTTCAAGACTTCCCATTAAGTTGCAGCAACCGTGCCCTCACGGTATTGTTTACGGGCAAAGAAAGAGATCAATAAAATAGAACAGAATGCAGAAACAGACCTGCACACATATGGTCTCGTGATTTCTGGCAAACACACCACAGTGCACCAAAAGTCTTTTAAATAAAAAAAGCAACTAGATATCCTCATGGGAGAAGCACAGTCTCAAACTCCACCACAAACAGGTAACTGGAGCCGGAACACAGACCTAAATGTGAAAGCTCAAACTATAGAGCTCTCCAAAGTAAACAGGAGAACAAGTCATGACCACGAGAGTAGCAAAGAGCTCTTGAAAGCACAAGGTACCAGCCATAAGGAAAACAAAACTGAAGGTCTTCGAAATTAAAAACTGCTCGTCACGGGGTGCCTGAGTGGCTCAGTCGGTTGAGTGTCCGACTTCGGCTCAGGTCATGATCTCACGCTCGTGAGTCTGAGCCCCGCGTCAGGTTCTGTGCTGACAGCTTAGGGCCCGGAGCCTGCTTCACTGTGTCTCCCTCGCTCTCTGCCCTCCCCCGCTTGTCTTCTCTCTCTCTCAAAAAACAAAAACAAAACCAAAACTGCTCATCAACAGATGACGTGTAAAAAATACAGGGAACCCATAGAAGGGGAGAGAGTACTTGCAACGTGTGTACCTGACAGAGGATTTATACCCAGAATACTGAAAGAACGCCTCAAGTGAACAATAAAAAGACCAACTACCCAATTAAAGAACACCTGACCACACACGTTACAAAACAAGATCTCCAAGTGGCCAATAAGCATGTGAAAAAGTGATCACCGTTTGTCATCAAGGAAATGCAAACTGAAACCACAATGCAATACTATAATATCCACACCCCCCAAATGGCTGAAATCAAAGCAACTGAGAGTATCGAGTGTTCACAAGGATACAGAACAGCTGGTGGGAGCATATACTGTACGACCACTTTGGGAAACAGCTTGACAATTTTTATTGAACACCTGCCCTGGGCCTTGGCAATTCTGGGTGCACATATACACAAGACTTGGTTTTATATTTTATACACAATGGTTCCTAAAGTGGAAACAAGTCACATGTCCATCAGCAGGACAATGGATAAACACAATTTTACATTATTCACACGGTGAAATGTCACATAGAAAAAAACTACTGACACACGCAGATGAGACTCAACATCAAACTATCCATATCATATCATTCTATTTACGTGAGGTCCAAGAACAAAGAAAATGAAGCTACAGTTATATCAGAAAGAGCTTCTTCTGGGTGGGTAATGTGAAAAGGGCACAGGGACGGCTGGAGGTTACGGGAGCCCTCCAGATCTGGACCCAGGCGATGAGTCTCGGGCTTGTACAGAGGTAAAATCGAACGGGCTGTGCACAGAAGACATGCGTGCCTGCCTGCAGAGGAAGCTTGTTTCACCAGACCGACGGCAGGAGATCTCAGTATGAAATTCGGAATGGAGAGGAAGAGCCTATGATGCTGGACTGAAGTGAAGGTACATACAGGGATCTTCTAGAGTTACCTGCCCACAAGGCCTCGAAGCGAGGACTCTCCTTCCGGCAGCAACCAGCACGCCTGGCACCCCTTGCTGGTCCCCACGTGCCACTCTCTGTGGAAGGGACCCAGGGCTCCTCGCAGGAACAGCTGGGGCCATTTCTGTTTGAATTTCCATTTCCACTGGCACCAAAGCTTGAGCGGGGCAAGTTCAAAGCTAAAACGTTTTGTTGCACCAGAAGGTAGTACGTTCACTCAGACTCTGAAGAGAGGTGGTGAGGAGCACGCGTGCAGGGATGACGAGGCCCACAAACAGGAGAGGAAGAAAACACCTCACAGCACACAGAAAAACTGTAACTCAAAATGAATCATGAACCTCAATTTCAGAGCTGAAACGACGAAACTTCTAGAAGAAAACACAGGAGTATGACCTTCGGTGAGGCAAAGGTAGCTAAGGTTGCACAAAACCACGACAAAACAAAAGAAAAATTAGGCAAAGGCGACCTTGCTAAAATCTCTTTGCTGTTTGGAAGATACTGTTTAAAAAATACGAAGGCAAGTCACGTGCTGGGAAAAAGTATTTGGAAAATACCTATCCGATAAAAGGGTTGTATTCAGAATATGGAGATAACCCCCAAAACTCAAAAATAAAAAACTCAGTAATAAAACTGACAGAAGGTGTGAACAGACGCTCCCCCAAGGGAGACGCGCAGATGGCAAAGCAGCACAAGAAAGACGCTCGGCATCACCGGGCCGCACGGAGCCCCAACTGCACCGCCACCGGTTGCTACCGCACGCCTGCCAGAAGGACCGAGTCTTTGTAAACGGACAACACCAAGTGTCGGAGGGGACGCAGAACGACGACGACACCCCCACACGGTTTGACAACATCTTATAAAGTTAAAGATACAGATTTATCATGCAACCCAGCAAATTCAATCCCAAGTTTTTACTCAAGAGACACGAAAACACGTCTCTACAGACGTGCATGTGTGTTTACGGTAGCTCTACTCACTGTCACCAACAACAGAAGCAACCCAAATGTTCTTCAACAGGGCGGTGCGTCCGCACAACTGGGAACTCCTCGAGCAATAAACACAGAAACTACTGATCTTTGCAACAAAGACACTCGAGACCTGTGTTAAGGTAAAGCAGCCAGACAAAAGGCAATAATTCCATTTTGTAATTCCATTTGTGTCACGTTGTGTGTGACAAGAGCAGAACCGTGGGGACAGAAAGAGGCCAGCGGTTGTCTGAGGCCGAGGACGGAGGAGAGGGACGGGCTGCAAAGGGAGTCAGGGCAGCTCTGTGGTGAGAGAAGTCTCAGGTGGTGACTGCAGCGCTGTTTACACAACTATCTACATTCATCAAAACACATCAAAGTGTGGAGTAGGGAGAATTCTACTGTATGAAAATTACACCTCAAAAAAGCTAACCCCTCACTTCCAATAACATCCCATAGGAGAACGTCAAAGGACACAGGAGCCAGCTGAATGGCAATGGGAGTATCAACACGAACGGTGATAATAACGATCTATGGTTTTCTTTCTTCTTTCTTTTTAAAAATGTTTATTTGGGGCGCCTGGGTGGCGCAGTCGGTTAAGCGTCCGACTTCAGCCAGGTCACGATCTCGCGGTCCGTGGGTTCGAGCCCCGCGTCAGGCTCTGGGCTGATGGCTCGGAGCCTGGAGCCTGTTTCCGATTCTGTGTCTCCCTCTCTCTCTGCCCCTCCCCCGTTCATGCTCTGTCTCTCTCTGTCCCAAAAATAAATAAACGTTGAAAAAAAAAATTAAAAAAAAAAAAATGTTTATTTTTTGTGAGAGCGCGCGCATGCACACAAGTGAGGGAAGGGCAGAGAGAGAGGAAGAGACAGAGAATCCCACGCAGGCTCTGTACTGTCAGAGCAGAGCCCCATGTGGGCTTGACCTCACGAACCTTGCGATCATGACCTGAGCCGAGATCGAGCCGGATGCTCAACCAACTGAGCCACCCAGGCACCCCTTCTTTTTTTTAAAATGTAAGCTCCAAGGATCAAGAGTCACACACTCCACCGACTAAGCCAGCCGGACACCCCCTAATGACTGACGACAATAATGAACATCTTGAATAAAAAAGCAGCAGTGGACCTCTGCTAATATAAATTAATGTTGTGGAAGGTTCTTCATGTGGAATGTCAACCTGCAAATGCAGAAAATGTACCATAGTAGTCCCTGATGCCAGGAAGAATGATCAATGACTAGATTCATTGGGGAGGTCTCTTAGGGAACAACCTTCAAGAGGCTCCTCGAAGGTTATGAATTACAAAGAGAAAGTCTCCTAAGGTGAAGCATCTGATGTAAACCAAGGAAACAAGTGTCACTAACACAGTAAAATGCCTTCATGTGATGCTCACTTCTGTGGGTTTCCTGCCCAAAAAAATGCATAACCTGAAACTAATCATGAGGAAACAATCAGACCAAATTGAGGGGCATTCTACAAAGTAACTTTTAAAACTGTCAAAAAAAAAAAAAAAAGAGGGGGGGGGGAGCTGAGGAACTGTTCCAGATGAAAGGGAAACCAAGAGATGCCTCTACTAGACTCAGGGTGTGATCCTGCACTGGATACCACAGAAGAAAATACTTTCCATAAAGCACACGACAGGGCAGGTGGCAAAATGTGAATACAGGACATACGTTACGTAAGAACTACAGCAATGCTCAAGTTCCTGTATTTGATGATTAGATTGTGGTTATTTAAGATAATGTCCTTGTCCCTAAAAGATACTTGCTGAAATATTATGAATCATGCTATCTGCCACTTGGTCTCCAATGATGCAGCAAGAGCAAGAACAGGTAGAAAATAAAATATGTATATTGACAGAAAGAAAAAACAAATGTAAAATGTTAATCACTAAAAAATCTAAGTGAAGGCTAAATTCACTGTCCTTCCAACTTTTCCACAGGTTTGAAGTCTTTCAAAATAAAATATTCAAGAAGTGGCTAGGAAAACCAAGTAAGCCCAAGAAACAGCGGTGCTGTGCTCCCAAGGTGAGGACAAGCAACCCCTCAGAGAATGGCCTTCACTGCCCCCCAAAGGAAGGGGTCTGCTGAGAGGGACCAGCTGACACCTGTACCAGCAGATGGACTTGACAGAGCTCCCAATCGCCCCCCACTCACCACCTCCCACCGCCTGGATCTCGCTTCAAACGCACCAGCTTCAAATGAATGCTTCAGATGCACAGCCCCACCCTGGCCCTTCGGGCAACCATTTTCATCGGCTACTCATATCACATCATGATGCCACCAATCTAAATATGGAGCTTCACCTCCAATGGATTTAGTGTGATGAGGTCACAACTGCCTCCCAGTGACTTTATCAATCAACACCATCACATTTTGTAACTAAAACTATGTATTTTATCAAAAGTCAAGCTATATACATTTTTCCTAAAGACCTGTAGGAACAGCTCCTCTTTTCTCCTATTAAATACTTCTAACCCAGTTTTCTACGTGACAGGTTTGACTATTAAAAACTTAGTAAAAAAAAAAAATAATAATAATAATAATAACAACTGTTCTGGGGCACCTGGGTGGCTCAGTCGGTTGAGTGCCCAACTCTTGATTTCGGCTGATCCCAGGTCATGGGATTGAGTCCCACATTGGGTTCTATGCTGAGTGTGGAGCCAGCTTAAGATTCTCATTCATTCATTCATTCATTCATTCATTCTCTCTCTCCCCCTCCCCCTCCCCCTTTCCTCTCCCCCTTGGGTATGCACACGCTCACTCTCCAAAATTTTTTTGAAAATCATAAAAAAAAAAAAGTAACTGTTCATTCATTCATTCATTCAATAAATATTTCCCAAGCATCCGTTATGTGCCAGGCAATCTTCCAAGTGCAAGAGACAGAACTGTGGGAAAGAAAAAATGAAAGCCCTTACTCAATCTAACAATGGAAGCAATATGAACCTTTGATACAGGAGTTATTTAACATAAGTACTCACATTAACAAACTCCATGCCACCAACACACACTGTTAAGGTCTTAAATTACCTTGTAAGATATTTACCCACCAGAGGGCACTCCCATTTCTTTTCTGTGACTCCTTGACTGTTCCTGGGTATAAGTTACATATTCCTGAACAGAAGTCTGAAATCTAAACAGAGTGGAAGTGGGGCAGAAGCAATCTGGTCTCCAATTCCCACAGATGTGGCATTCCTTCACTAAGGTTCCAGAAAGCTCTGTGACTCTCAAGGCAACGACTAGCATGAAAAGGTGGCAAGCTTCACAGGGAACCAGGGTCCTGGCACCAGAAGTCACTTCTGTAATCTTGAGGTGACCTGCGAAGCTAGGCATCCCCCGCCCCAACAATCATGACATCCCTTCTATAATCTCTAAAAATCCATTTTCATGCTTCACTAATCCTTCACCAGGAAGAAAAAAGGAGTATTTCTTCCCTTTCCTGCAACAGGTACCCAGGGAGACCTTGTGGCTTTTTGGAACAAAGCTCCCACCTAGTTCCCACTCAACAACCAGCCCTGTTATTCTGTGTATCTCATTTCTCCCCAGCCCCACTCCCAACAGATGAGGAAGGGCTAGAAGGGATATAGAGCCAGGTGAGAAGATACAGCCCTAGATCCATCTGGGGCTCTGCTCAGGGAGGCGGACAGTATAAACCAGGTCCTGCCTGCCAGGGTGAGGCAGGGATGGGTGTAAGGGGATGCAGGATAGCCCCATGATCCAAGTGAACTTCCCATCCCACCTGTGTCCCATGGCAGGCCGGGAAGCAATGCTAGGTAGAAGTCAGAAATCATCATCATGCAGCTGACAGATTAAGGCCTGAACTCAGGAGCCAGTGTAGGGCACGAGCACATTAATAAGAGAAGATATATATGTTATAAAGGCCAGGCATGAATTTGGGGATCACTTGTAACTGCAAAAATGCTACATAATTATTTTACAGGATAATAAACTTCAAGGAGTCTTTAAGAATAGGACAAAAGAAATTTATGAACCACTTAAAATTGTTTTAAGCAAATGCCCCACCTCACATCACATTTGCTTAGCGAAACAATGTACAAGTATAAAGCATTTTGAAAAACTAAATATAGTCTTTGTAACTCTAAAAGACCAAAGCATTGACAAAGAACTTTGCATTGTATATAGTAAAACACAACCTTGCATAACCAAGCATGGAAATCAAAAGGAATTGCAAAGAATTCACCATGTCAGACCATTAATGGAAACTTAACCTCCCTTACCTGCCTAGTCTATCTGGACTCACTGGGTCTTTGAAGGAAACATACTAAATGTATCTCATTTTCCATTTTGAACTAACAACCTATTAATTATTTTTAGACCATAAAGTCTCTAACAACAAATGAAGTTATTAGAGTGGTGAATTAGAAGGCAAAAGCTACACAAGGATGAAACTGATGTCTTTTTCTTTTTTAAATATTTATTTTGAGAGAGACAGTGTGTGCAAGCTGGGGAGGAGCAGAGAGAGAGAATCTCAAGCATCAGCACAGAACCTAACGTGGGGCTCGATTTCACAAGCCATGCTATCATGACCTGAGCCGAAACAAAAAGTTGGCCAAGTAACGGACTGAGTCACCCAGGTGCCCCAAAACTGATGTCCTTTTTAACAACTACACTGTACAATTTCTAGGGACTCTTAGGGAGGTTAACATTTTGGGAGTAATAGAGTCTTCTGAAAACAATGGATCCTGTCTCCGGAATACACATGAGAACATAAACACAATATTCTTCAGAACCATTCCAGGAGCTTGACCGACCTACCGAGACCTTCCAAGGACTGTGTGGAGGGACATGGCTGTCCCTAAATTAATGACCCCTAAAAGAAGAGAATCAATACTGCTTTTTGGCTAAATATAAAGTCTGAATCTTAAATCTGAAGGTTCACATGTATGTGATGATTATTCCAATGTTTTTTAGGGGGAAAAAAAAAATTCCAATGACGAATGCCAACAGTGTTTTCCAAACGAGTCCTACATGTAAAACAAGCTTACCTCAAAATTCACAGGCAAGTTCCGTTTAAGTGCAATCTCAAACACTTGACTTATTTCAGATTTATTGAGATTTTCTTCTTCTGATTCTCTTCCATTCACCTAAAGGAAGAAAAATTGTTTAGTAGTGAACTGTTATGAAAAAACATCAACACCCCAGCTCTGATAAACCTTAAAAGCACTGAACCTTAGCTGTATGGAGTGAACACTAACCCGGTGAGCAAGGCCGCTTGTGTGCCATGTGTCAGTCAATTTAAAAGGTTTAAAAAAAAAACAAAACACAAACAATCTGGGTCAGCTTGTACCTCGTAAATCCACCATAAACAATCCACACCTAACAGACTCTGGCACAGCCACACCACAGCTGCTCAGGAAGAGGGACGGACTTCCAAAGCTTTCCTTGAGGACTGGCAAGCTACCTTTCGGAAAAAGTCAGAATACAGACAGATCTGTGAGGGACATGGCAAGTCCAAATTAGAAGTCTCTCCACTTAAGTATGCAGGCTTCTTATTTGGATACAAAGTCCCTGGAAATCCACTCTTTTAAAAACAAAGATGCGTGCAACAAATTACAAAACTGCATACAAAATCTCGCACTTCCTGCTGCCAGCAAAAACGCAGGTGCAAACTAATGAAGTCTGCTGAACAAAGGCTGAGACTATCTTTCTTTTTTTTTTTTTTATTTTTTTTTCAACGTTTTTATTTATTTTTGGGACAGAGAGAGACAGAGCATGAACGGGGGAGGGGCAGAGAGAGAGGGAGACACAGAATTGGAAACAGGCTCCAGGCTCCGAGCCATCGGCCCAGAGCCCGACACAGGGCTCGAACTCACGGACCACGAGATCGTGACCTGGCTGAAGTCGGACGCTTAACCGACTGCGCCACCCAGGTGCCCCAAGAGACTATCTTTCTAACAAGGTTCACTTACAGTCCCACAGCCAGAGCTGGGATTAGACAGGGCAGAGATCTTCTCTGTGCAAGCTGACAACACGGATTCTAGATGTGCGGTAGTGATAATGAGAATCCAGATAAGCTCAGTAATAGCAACACCCCCTCCCCCGCCAAGTCATGGCTAGAGAGCTGAATTTTCCTTCGTATTATTGAGACTCTTTAATCAAGGAATTTGTACAATCCTATTTCCAAGATTAGAACTTTCGGACAAGAACTTGTGGCTAAAGCTGCTGAAGAGGCAAAACGTAGGACTATCCAGGATTGTATCTGTTGTGCATTTCCCTATGTTTATCAGATAGATCTTATACCTACATTGGATCAGTATTTCAAACTACAGCTAAAAGAAATGAAACCCTAAGTTAAAAAACATTAATACAATCAAGAATATAATCCCGTACAAATAAATTCATCCCAGACACTCTAATTCTTTCTCTCCTTCCATGATGATGATGTTCTTCCCACTTCACTCTCTGCCTAGTCAAAACTATTTGCACAGCATTTCTGGTGGCTTTTTAACCTAAAAATATTTTTCTTCTTGCTTAAATCCTAAGCAGAAAGAGGGCCTGACTTTTTATGAGTGAATCCTTACAGCCAGAAATCTTCAAGCAAGATGCCTTGGAAGGCTAGAGCTCCACAGAAGTTTGGTTTGAAATAAATTCATCCATTCATTCATTCGTTCATTCTTGAGAGCGCGCACAAGCTTGGGAGGGAAAGGGGGAGGGGGAAAGAGAATCTTAAGCAGGCTCCACACCTAGCACAGAGCTTGAAGCCAACGTGGGACTGGATCTCATGACAGTGAGATCATGACCTGAGCCGAGATCAAGAATCGGACGCTTAACCAACTGAGCCACCCAGGCGCCGCTGAATTTTGTCTTTTAAATAGGTTTTAAACCTAAAGCCCCACCCTGTATTTTTAGAAGTATGTTCAACAAATGGTGCTTAGGAAAACAGATCTCCTGGGGGCACCTGGGTAGCTCAGTTGGTTGGGCTTCTGACTTCGGCTCAGGTCATGATCTCCTGGTCTGTGAGTATGAGCCCCGTGTCAGACTCTGTGCTCACAGCTCAGAGCCTGAAGCCTGCTTCAGATTCTGTCTCCCTCTCTCTCTCTGCCTCTCCCTGGCTTGTGCTCTGTTTCTGTCTCTCAAAAATAAGTAAAAACATCGGGGTGCCTGGGTGGCGCAGTCGGTTAAGCGTCCGACTTCAGCCAGGTCACGATCTCGCACTCCGTGAGTTCGAGCCCCGCGTCGGGCTCTGGGCTGATGGCTCAGAGCCTGGAGCCTGTTTCCGATTCTGTGCCTCCCTCTCTCTCTGCCCCTCCCCCGTTCATGCTTTGTCTCTCTCTGTCCCAAAAATAAATAAACGTTGAAAAAAAAAATTTTTTTAAAAATAAAAAAAAAAAAAATAAGTAAAAACATTAAAAAAAATTTTTTTAATAAAAAAAAAAAACCAGATTTCCACATTAAAAAAAAAAACAACACAAAAAATTAACTCAAAATGGATCTAAGACCTAAATGTAAGAGCTAAAATCGTAAAATTCTTGGAAGAAAGTATCTGGACACTGGATGTGGCAGTGACTTTTTGGATATGAGACGGAAAGCACAGGCAACAAAAGAAAAAGCAGATAAACTGGACTGCACTGAAACCGAACACTTCCATGCATCAAAAGTAAAGACAACCCACAGATGGGAGAAAACATGTGCAGACCACATATCTGATAAAAAATTAATACCCAGAACGTATAAACAATTCAATTTAAAAATGGGAAAAGGACCTGAATAGACATTTCTCTGAAAAAGACAGAAAAATGGCCAAGGACTACATGCAACAGTGCTCAGCATCACTCATCACTGGGGAAATGCAAGTCAAAACCACAGTGAGACACCCTTCACACCCTAAGAATGGCCACAGAAAATAACAAGTATTAGCGAGGTCGCGGAGGAAACCTCAGGCCTTCCTGGACGGAGTGTAAAATAGCCCAGCCTTTGTGCGAAACAGTCGGGTGGTTCCTCAAAAAGTTAAACAGATTTACAGTATGATCCAGAATTACACTTTTAGATATATATACTTGAAAGAACTAAAAGTAGGGACTCAAACAGATACTCTGCCACCTATGCTCACAGGAGCTTTATTCAGTGGCCAAAAGGTGAAAACAACCCAAACATCCACCAACATGTTGATGAATGGACAAAATGTGGAACAGTCATACAATGGAATATTCTTCGGCCTTAAAAAGGAATGAAATTCTGACACTGGCTACAACATGCATGAACCTTCAAACATTATGATAAATGAAATAAGCTAGACACAAAAGATGAAAATCCACTGATATTAGGCAGCCAGAATGGGCAAATGCATACAGACAGAAGTAGAACAGAGGTTACCAGGAGATGGGGCAGGGGGAGGTGGCAAAGGGGAAGTTACTTTCAATGTGTACAGAGTTTCAATGTGGGATAATAAAGTTCTGAAAATGGACAGTAGTGATAGTTGATGCCACGGAACTGTACGCCTAGAAATGGTTGAGATGGTAACTTTTATGTTTAAGATTTCATTTTTTTTAATTTTTAACAAGATTTTATTTTTTTTTTTAATTTTTTTTTTCAACGTTTATTTATTTTTGGGACAGAGAGAGACAGAGCATGAACGGGGGAGGGGCAGAGAGAGAGGGAGACACAGAATCGGAAACAGGCTCCAGGCTCTGAGCCATCAGCCCAGAGCCTGACGCAGGGCTCGAACTCACGGACCGCGAGATCGTGACCTGGCTGAAGTCAGACGCCCAACCGACTGCGCCACCCAGGCTACCCAACAAGATTTTATTTTTAAGTAACCTCTACACCCAACATGGGGCTCAAACTTACAACTCCGAGACCAAGGGTCACACACACACTACTGACTGAGCCAGCCAGGTGCCCCTGGTTATCTTTAAAAAGGAACCAAGAAAAGTATGTTTTATACCAAATAGTAACACACTAGAGATCGTCAACATATTAACTTGCTATTAACTTGCACTAATAGGTACTCATTTTTGTGCACAAAAAAAATTCTTGACAGCTATTTATTTGAAGGTATCTAGGTTTTTTTTTTTAAGTTTATTTATTTTGAGAGAGGGAGGGAGGGAGGGAGGGAGGGAGAGGGAGGGCAAGCACAAGCAGGTAGGGGCAGAGAGAGAATCCCAAGCAGGCTCCATGCTGTCAGCACAGAGCCTGATAAAGGACTTGAACTCGTGAACCGTGAGATCATGACCTGAGCTGAAATCAAGAGCTGGATACTTAACCGACTGAGCCACCCAGGCAGCCTCAGAGGTTTTTTTTTTTTTTTTTTTTTTTTTTTAAGTATATGAGCTGTTAAAAACAAAGAGTTCACTCTCATACTAAGTAACTGTGTTAATGCAAGCAGAACAAAGTTTAGAAATAAACTGGGTGCTGAGGCTAAAATGAGACTTCAACCACCATGCATGCACTCCGATTTTCAAATCTGTTGTTCATTTTACCAGCCCAATTAGTTTTAACTTTTAATTTCAAACATTCAGAAAAGTACAGATAAACAATGTAACAGGCAATTGTGCTGGATTTAACAAAGGTCAACTTAAGAACTACTGACATCATTGGGGCGCCTGGGTGGCGCAGTCGGTTAAGCGTCCGACTTCAGCCAGGTCACGATCTCGCGGTCCGTGAGTTCGAGCCCCGCGTCGGGCTCTGGGCTGATGGCTCGGAGCCTGGAGCCTGTTTCCGATTCTGTGTCTCCCTCTCTCTCTGCCCCTCCCCCGTTCATGCTCTGTCTCTCTGTCCCAAAAATAAATAAACATTGAAAAAAAAAAAATTAAAAAAAAAAAAAAGAACTACTGACATCAAATTTTTATTTTTTAAGGAAAACAATAAAGCCCTTTTCACTCCCCTTCCCAGGGCAGCCTTAATCATGTATCTTTCCCAACCATGTTTTTTGTAATGGACGAAAACAATACATGGTATAATTTTGTGTTTTGAAAATTCACATAAATCATTTTCACTGATTATATTCATAAATATTATACAATTCAAACTTGTAAGTTTATACTAATCAAATGCTACTCTATATTGAGGTTCCACATAAGTCTGACAGAAAATAACAATCTATTGCAAAAATCTAAACCGTAAGCCAGTGTTTCTTAAACACAGCAGCAGCAGGATCACTTGGGAGCTTTGCAAGGACAGATGCTGGCTTCCCACTCCAGACAAATTAACTTCAAGTTTTTTCAGGTAGGGCTTAGATATCCATTTTATTTATAGGTACTTATTTTTTTTTAAGACCCCAGTTGATTTTACTAGCATCGTGGAGATTCACTGCTTTATGCCATTGTTTCTAAAGGGAATTTAATAGGGACAAAGCGGCCAATAACATAAAAATGCAAAACAGAAAACAAAGATACACGTGTACTTAGAAGTCACGTTATGTTGCTCTCTTACATAAATAATTTTGATATTATCTGGATTGGACAAAATGTTGGACTGGATTGGAAAGCAGCAAAATGAGTCAAAACCAATCCACAAATACCATTCTCAGTAAGATGGGAAAAGTATAGTGGGGCCTTAATCTTATCTTCACAAAGTGGGAATTACTGTTAATATCAATTCCAGAATGTATGGTTTATCAATAAAATCTAGTCAACATTATAAAAAAAACACTCTGAACCAAGCTTAACCCTCAGTATGTCAGAAAAAAAAATTCACCTAACCATTTACTTCCTATCTGGCTTCAACACACTCTTTATTTTTCTATATTTAAAGTCATTTTACAAATAATACACAGACTAAAAGGACAACTAAGAATCTTTTCATTAGAGATTTCAATCAGAATTTAAAATAGCAAATCCAAGTTTTTATTTCAGATTTGTAGTCTGGAAGGCATCTATGTACCCAAAATGGGCATGGTCCTTTAAATGCCGCCCATCAGCTGGCTACGTCTGAACCCAGAGCATAGCCCACTTGTAACGATGTCATGTTTCAAATCCACCTCCAGTGGGTTCCAGCTTATCATGACTTCTGATTCTTCTTGGACTGGTTTCATCAAAACACACTACTTGTGAAACTGACACAATTTTATTGGAGAACAGCCATCTTCTTTGCTCCATAACTACCAACATGCTTTCATTTTTAGATTTATAAACCCCCCCAAAAAAGGATCTAATGAGTTTTTTTCATTGTTTTATCATCTGTATCCTCCCAATCACCTTTGCACACATACCTCCTTCTGCATTTGCCCACTTATTTTGTTTTTTTTTGTTTTTTTTTTTTATTTATTTTTGGGACAGAGAGAGAGGGAGACACAGAATCGGAAACAGGCCCCAGGCTCCGAGCCATCAGCCCAGAGCCCGACGCGGGGCTCGAACTCACGGACCGCGAGATCGTGACCTGGCTGAAGTCGGACGCTTAACCGACTGCGCCACCCAGGCGCCCCTGCCCACTTATTTTGTGAACAGTAGGTGGTAAAAAATAAATTCTGGTGGCCAAACATCACACACAACAAAAATGAAAGAAATGTTGTCACATATACTTTTTTAAAACATCAAAACAGGATGTTCCAGGTTCTTGTCATAAAACACTGTGTGATGAAGCCTTTCCTGTAGAATGGCCAGAAGAGTGTACACATTTCCTTTTCAGATCCCAGAGAAACATACTGTTCACTTGCCGATTCCTGAGTCTGGGGAAGCTAACCTACCATCGATCCCACGTGAAGACCAGCAGGCTGAGATTCGCCGAAACTCTCAATCCCACAGCCATCGCCGAGTCCCGGGCCCTGCTTGCCCCTCCATGTTCACCTTCTCACTCATCTAAGAGTGGGCAGGTCTTCCTCTGCCAACGGTCTTCTTTTGGCCATTAGAGGCACACAAAGAAAAGTTCTAAATTCTCACCTGAGTTCAAAGAAAGCTAACAGCAGAGGGAAAAGACGGTGTCCCCTGTCTTCTGCATCTTCCTGAAAGAAGGAGGCGGCGTGCCAGGCAATGCATTAAGCACAGCAAAAGCTGGGGCAGTAGTGAGTTATTTCACGACTGTATCATCCACCTGGGGAGTCACCATAATTCCATCTCCTTTTATTTCAGTCTTGCTTAGTGTATTTAGGAATGGATGACAAACAAACAGCAAAATGTTTCAAGACAAAGGAAAATTTAGATTCCATAATGTGAAGATTTACAAAAGGGTCCAAAGGACCTACATGATCACTGCCATACAGAAGGAGTTTTATTCTATCTTAAAAAATAAATCTCGGGGCGCCTGGGTGGCTCAGTCAGTTAAGCAGCCGACTTCGGCTCAGGTCATGATCTCGCGGTCCGTGAGTTCGAGCCCCGCGTCGGGCTCTGTGCCGACAGCTCAGAGCCTGGAGCCTGTTTCAGATTCTGTGTCTCCCACTCCCTGACCCTCCCCCGTTCATGCTTTGTCTCTCTCTGTCTCAAAAATAAATAAACGTTAAAAAAAAAAAAAAAATTAGGGGCGCCTGGGTGGCGCAGTCGGTTAAGCGTCCGACTTCAGCCAGGTCACGATCTCGCGGTCCGTGAGTTCGAGCCCCGCGTCGGGCTCTGGGCTGATAGCTCAGAGCCTGGAGCCTGTTTCCGATTCTGTGTCTCCCTCTCTCTCTGCCCCTCCCCTGTTCATGCTCTGTCTCTCTCTGTCCCAAAAATAAATAAATGTTGAAAAAAAAAATTAAAAAAAATAAATAAAATTAAAAGAAAATATTAAAAAAAAAAAAATCGTTTTCCCTTTGTTGTTTGTAAGATCCCCAGAAAAGAATACGAGTCCTGCAATATCAATCCTTACAAGGCTTGAAAAAGAAGCTCAGACATGAAAACTGGGTCCCATGGATCCTGACAGAATAATGAAAATCAATTTCAGTTTAAGCCCCAGCTAAATACGTCTCTGGCCCAAGTGAAAACAACAAGACCAGAAGAGCTAATTTATTTTCACAAAAGTAGTACCACAAAGGCCCTCAAAGAGTATAATGTTTTTTCTCAAGTCGGCCTTCTACCACTACCACCAAGAGAAAACTTTTAAAGCTTGATACAATCTTCAAGACAGAAACCGCACAACCACACACAGATATACACATACCTACATACACACGCAGCTGGCACTTTAATTAAACACAAACAGGATCACACTATCTACAAAATTACAGCTCTGGTTCTTGACTCCTCCTTCTCAGTACCTTAGGGGCCTCCTTTCAAGCCTATGTGTACAGACCTACCACACTCGGGACTCCCTCTCACGAATGTATCTGTTTATTTAACCACTTCCCTACTAGTGGACATTAGGTCAGCTCTGTTTGTCTATTACATATACTGTAGCTATTGGCCATCTTGCTCCTAACAGCTCAGACACTGAGTAAGTCATTCTTTATTACCACAGCCTTGGATTTAAAAAAAAAAAAAAAAAAGAAAGGAAAGGAAAGGGAAAAAAAAATAAAGGCAATTTTTAAAAATTTTTTTAATGTTTTATTTATTTTTGAGAGAGAGAGAACAGGTGATGGAGGGGCAGAGAGAAAGAGGGAGACACGGAATTTGAAGCAGGCTGCGGGCTCTGAACTATCAGCACAGAGCCCGATGCGGTCAGTGCCCGAACTGGTGAACCATGAGATCATGACCCGAGCCAAAGTCGGAAGCCCAACCTACTGAGCCACCCAGGCACCCCAAAGAAAGGCATTTTTCCAAGGCAGGACCTTTGCACAAGCTGCTCCTGCTGTTCTTTTGCTTATCTTTAGTCTCTGCTTCAATGATGCTTCCTCAGAAAGAACTTCCTTGAATGCATCGCTGTTATCCAATCTAAATGAGACATCTGGCGCCCTTCTAATACTTGCTACTTTCTACCTTAGTACTCGCTGCACTCTTTGATGATTCTAATGTTAACATCTGTCAGCTCTGTTCGATGAAGCCCCAACATGGAAGGGGCAGATTTTTCCTCAAAGCCTAGCATGATGCCTGTTGTCAAGGAACCAGACAACCCCTGCTTTATAGATACAAATTGCTGGCTTTTTATTGGCCATGTTCTAGAGAAGACAAATTGATCTATCACACAATCACATGCTCTACATACTTTCAAAAGCAAAATCAACAATTTGTTTAAAATTGTAATTTCTGGGGTGCCTGTGTGTTTCAGTTGGTTAAGCGTCCGACTATTGGTTTTGGCTCAGGTCATGATCTTACAGTTCATGAGTCTGAGCCCCATATCAGGCTCTATGCTGGCAGTGCAGAGCCTGCTTGGGATCCTCTCTCCCTCTCTCTCAAGATAAAGAAACTCTAAAAAAAACCTGCAATTTCCAATACTGGCAGACCACAGGCAAAAAGGCTGCTCTCACCCTGGTGGCAGATTTCTTAGTGGCACCATGCTTCTGAGAACTTGGTCATATTTACTGCCATGCAAGTGGCATATTTACTTCCATGTCTGGGCTCATAAAAATAGTCATAGACACGCACAAAGATTTACTACAACAACGTTCCTCACTACCTATTTCCTAAAAGGGAACACTGCAAACAATCTAAATAACCAAGCCTCTGTTGAAAACATAAACTGGTATGTTTACACAATGAAACACACTGTAGCTATTAAAAAGTATTTAGATGCAAGTTGAACTTGAGTCCTCCAAGGAATTAGAAGTAAATGGCATGACAACAGATTCATGATAAGCAGTTCCGTGAAAAAAAGTGGTTACCATACAATATCCTCCCACTTTTGTCATTAGACAGGTACACGTATTTACTTACGTATGCACTGACACCCACCAAAATGTTAATAGTGATCACCCATCCATTAAGCAGCAAATCTATAAACGATTTTTGTTTTTTAATTTAAAAATTTTTATAGTTTACATACATTCATTGTAAGAAAAAAATTAAAGATCCCTTCTAAAAATGTCTCTTTACGCCCTACCACCCAGCTATCAGGAGGCCTGGTTGAGGTGGGAGGCCAAGTGTTTCATTTATTATCTCAAAGCAAGTCTCATCTGACTCAATGACTCTTGTTTCTGAAGCACTGGGTGAGCCCAGTCTTTGAGCCTTTTCTGAAGGGCAATGTCTCTACTTCAAACCATACAGAACGAGAACAGGGGCACAAGGAGATTTAACATTACTCTCAGCAAAGCTCCATACAGACGGCAGAGGAGCCAGTGGAACCCAGCCCAGGAGAGTGCATCTGCGCCAGCCCCTGCCCTCAGGCCAGAGCCAACCTCGCTGCTCCAGGGTAATGGGGTCAGACCGGGGACACCAATCAGGTACCTTCCCTTTTCAGCAAAAGGGTGGGTACTTCCAGGCAGCATTCAAAGTGGGGTGGCTGCCTGAGGGGGAAGCACCGATAATACTTAGGACTTAGGACCTGTGGTTCCCAAACCCTGACCGAGCTTTAGAGCTACTGCAAGAGCACACTTTAAAAAAAAAAAAAAAAAAAAGGCAAAAGACAGACTCCTATTAGAAATCGTGTGGGTTGGACCAAGGAATTTTTTTTAAACTTCTCAAGTGGTTGTGAAGCAGACAACCCACATGCCAGGGCTCAGCAATCGTTTAACAACTGCTGGCGAGAAGCAGCTGAGAAACAACCAGCCCATCTGACTCCAATTAGATCAGCACCGCGGCGAAGTCAAAAAATGAAAAGCCTCCAAGATGACTCAAATTACACTACCTACTGCTTCTAACAAATCTCACCAGTGAGAAGCTTATCCCTTTAACTTCATGAAATCCCCTCTTCTAAGTGACAGTCTCTTCTATTTGGTCCTCAGTGGACCCTGGAAAGAGATTATCTCTATTGTAAAAGGTGTGATTACACTGGAAAAGGCAAACACACCATAACGAAAAACAGTCATTGATTTCCTAAGACCTCGATTCCCATTTAGCCACAAGGAGTTAAAAACCTATTCTTACTGTGGGATTTTTAAAACCTGGCCCCCAAATTCTCTGACACTCTTCTCATCCAGAAGTGAGGTTCTTACTTAACATTGTCAATGTACCAAATAAAAACAACTGAGCCGTACGCTTAAACTGGTTAAAACTGTGAATTTATGTTATGTGAATTTTGCTTAATTATAAAAAGTGAGTTTCTGTATCTCCTCCTTTTGAATCTGGGCTCTGTGCCTGCTTGACCTATAGATACAGCAGAAGCAATGCTGTGGGGGATTTCTGGGCCCAGGCCTTAAAAACTGGAAGCTGCTTCCATTTCCTGTCTTCTAGGATACTTGGAACCCGGCACCATCCCATCCCGTGGGTCAGCAGTCTCTGCACAGGGTAGTTAAGAGAGGAACTGAGGTCCTCTCAGGACCACAGCCCCTGCTTCAGTCTCAGCAGACAGCCAGCATCAACTTACCAGTCTTGTGAGGGAGCCATCTTGGAAGTGATCCTCTGGCCCCTGTGGAGCCACCTTAGCCAGAGCTGTGTAGGGGAGGGACCAGCTGGGTGCCAAGCCCTGCCTAAATGGCAGATTTGTGAGCAAAATAAATGCCTACAGGTGGTTAAGCCACTAAAGTTTGTAATGGCTTATTACGCAGCAACAGATAACCGGCACTCTGATATGTCAGAGTAGCTGGTCAAAAACGGCTTCAGAAAATTCTCTAAGCTGGTGCCATAAACCGCAGTAGGTTCTGACAAGAGTAATCTTTATTCCTCCAGGCATGTGCTTCACAACTCAATTGAGTCACAATCTTTCTACCATGTTCACTCAAAACTATGCCATAGAGTGAAAAAGCAGGCATCTGACTTTCTTGCTAAGACATTTTTTTAAGGGGGGGTGGGGAAGGAAGAAAGGCCAAAAGGCCATAGAGTACAAAATCATGCAAGCTGCCAAATCACAAAAATTCCGGACAGCTCTCAGTGCTTCTCAGAAAAAGCCACTGGAGAGGACACCTTTACCACTCACCTGCTCGCCCACCCGCCTCACCTCCAGCCTCTCCGGTGGGGGCTCGCTTTGCAGGGTCCGCAAGGCTTTCGCAGCAGCATCGTGTTTTGCAGCCTGTCTTGTCTTTCCTTTCCCACTGAACTGCTGTCCTCCCACGGAAAGCTCAACTTGATAAAGTAAAGGTGGTACTGGAAATGGGTAAAAGTACCTGAAAGTAAAAAGGGGGTCTTAGCAGAATTACAATCTCAGATCAGTAAGTCACCCATACGCTCCCTGGCAAATCCCAGGTCTTTCCTTCATCACGGGTCCTAATCACATCAGGACCTGCTTGCCAATAATGACTCCTCATCGGTATATCCAGAGACTTCACAAGCTTACACTGGATTAGAACTGGCACACAGAATAGGCAAATACTGTCCAGCAAGCAAACTTACATTCCACAAAAACACCTTATAGACTACATGAGTTCAATTTATAATGTAACCCAAATTTACAAAATTAGACTTTGGCTTAAGGTAGAAAACTTGCTCTATTTTCTCATATCTGAGAGACACCCTTGCCTGTCTCCAGAAAAGCCTGGGAATTTTTTTTTTAATGCTTTATGTATTTATTTTGAGAGAGAGGGAAAGAGAGAGAGACACTCCCAAGGAGGCTCCACACAGCGCAGACCCCGGTGTGGGGCTCAAACCCACAAACCACGAGATTATGAGCTGAGCCGGAATCAAGAGTCTAATGCCTAACCGAATGAGCCACCCAGGTGCCCCTGGGAATTTTTTAACAGAAATTTTTTTGGAAGGACCCTCATTTCTAGAAATCCCAACAGCCTACAGCCTGGCAGAACCTGGCCTCTACATGTCAGAGCTTACATTTTTTAAAGTTTATTTAGAGAGACAGAGAGAAAACGAACAGGGGAGGGGTGGAGGGAGGGGGAGAGAAGAATCCCAAGAATCTGACAGCGCAGAGCCCAATGCAGGGCTCGAAACTCACAGACTGTGAGATCATGACCTGAGCTGGAATCAAGAGTCGGCTGCTTAACCGAATGAGCCACCCAGGCGCCCCCAGAGCTTACATTTTTTAAGTGGCTTTGCCTCCATTCAAGTCAGGCAGGGAAAGGAAGACTTCCATTCCCATCATCAATCTATCCGCTAACGTCTCACGATTGCCCAACAGGAGGCTTTTTACACATAGTTTCGGGTTTCGATTAGTATTTTGCTGGACCTGTACTCCAAAGCTGTTACCAAGCACATAAATTCAAAGCCAAAAAGTACCCAATAAACAATAATCAACAAATCTATGAATGCTGAGAATCTTGGTGTTTGTGGGAATCACGCTCAAATATGACTCAGTTACAAAAAGCAGTTAGAAAGGTGATCTTTAACCAGATGGTTTCAGGGCACAGCCATACTGCTAGTGAGGAGCACACTCAGGCTCTTGCCAGTGACAGAAGGTAAAGGAGCAGGCATCAAGACACAGTTCCAAAGGCACCACGATTAAGATGACTTCAGCATTTGACAAGCCTGAAGATGACCAAATCGTTGTGTGCTCCACAGTCTACAGATTTTCTTCTTCCATGTCAGAAATGAGATATATCTTCACCTGTACTTAAAACAAACAGCAGCATCTGGGTGGCTCAGTCGGATGAGCGTCCAACTCTTGGTTTCAGCTCATGTCACGGTCTCACAGTTGTGACACGGAGCCCCGTGTTGGGCTCTGTGCCAGGCGTGGAGCCTGCTTGGGATTCTATCCTCCTCTCTCTGCCCCTCCTCCGTTCTCTCTTGCCCTATAAATAAGTAAAACAGGCACATACCTTGGGGGATAAGCACCTCCTCTCATGTTGTAGTTATAGGTGGACTGCATCCGAGAGTAAGGGTCGACAGGCTTATACATTGGTTTTTTTCCAAGTTTCATGCACAGTGCATTTAGCTCTACAGTAGGGGTTATGCTTTCTGCAATACAGAAGCAACACAGAGAACTGGTTATTTTCTGACATGAGAATGACAGTTACTAAAATCAGAAAGAATAGCATGCTTTCTACTAACTGGATTCATAATGCATTTCAGGAAAGTATCTAAGTACTTCACTGCTAGGCATCAGGTCAGGAAATCCAAGAATCTGCTGTGATTTCTAGATATTAATACACAGTCAACAGCACAAAATACAGTGTAAGAGCTATTAGAGGGGCAGCAACTAGCATAAGACATCACCAGAGAAAGTCACTCATTCCAGTTATTAGATATCAGTTCCAATACACATCAAATTCCACGATTAAAAAAAAAAATCCCATGTGACTGTCCAAATCATTTTACTGTTTGGGAATCCTTAGCCGATATAACTCTGGTTGTACTGACTCGCTGGGTTATTGGCTTACACTTAGAAGTATGTTTATTGCACACTACTTCATCGAACAATGCACTTACTAAGCAGTAACTGGATGGAAAGCACGGTGCTAAGGGACACAATTCTTACCCCCAGAGGACCAACAGGAGGTGTGCTATAAGGAAAGGTGTGGCATTAAGAAGGAGGAGGCAAGTAAATTCTATCTGGAGAAGTCAGATGAGGGTCACAAAACATTCAGATATTTCCAATCTCAGTATTTACGATGGGATTTGACCTGTGAGCATACTTGTTAGGAAAAGGAGTTCTGTTTCCATATAAATAAGAGCCAAGTATAATTTGGGTTATCTCACAATCATCAACTGTAGAAAACACACACTGTTCGTTTCCCAATTTTTCTTTTCTCTCAGTTCATCCAATTCATAAACCTTTAAAAACATTTAAAAGAAAAACCAGGCTGGAAAGAGTAGTGTGAGCGCAAAATCACATCTAAAAACAACACTTTCACATCAAACACAGAACAACACTAGCAATGGCAAAGTTCAACTTAAATGCACACAAAAATCCACTTTAAAATGCCTCTTTAGGAGGTATGTAGAAGAAAACAACAGCAACAAAAAAGACTTGATTCTGTACTAGGAACTGGTTCAACTAAATTTAGTGCATGAATCAAATTTATAAGAATATTTTTGGATTTGCAAAATCAAAAGGTCACAGAAATAACCAGCCTCTCTCTTCTTACTTTCAGAATTATATTTTTTATAGGATTCATACAGGTTCTTACTAAGCATAACCTGAATCATCTCAAGAACAGTTCTGACCCATAAAATTTACCTGCAGTGGAGAATGAATCTGAAATACCACAAAGAAATCAAAAGCAACAAGGAAGGTGTGGCTGAAATCTCCCGGATTCCTTCCTACATACAAAGGGACTGGGATGGCTTCGTGTGCCTGGTGGTAACGTGGCTCAGCCACTTCCATCCACAGCAACAGGTCAATGGTCCCCAAGCTTTTACCAGAAGCTCTTCTTTATTAGTCTTCTCCCTCCTTCGGTCCCTTGTTTGAAGAGGTGTTATCTACTAATAGTATTTAAGTAATACATACTTAAGTCATTTTCTCATTCTTTTTGATGATCAGGAGACATGTAAATGGCAATCTGCGTTTCTGATCAACATGTTATAATTGGTATTTCCACACTGGGTTGAAGTGATTCCAGCTAAGGCCTACATTCTTGGCAATTTTTTCACTAGGCTTCTCTGCAATCTTAGCCATTGTTTGGTGACACCACTACCTCTCACCTTCTTTCCAGATCCTCAGGAGTCAAGAGACCAGAGACTGGGAACCAATGCTTTGGAGTATGGTTAAGGATTCTAAAAAGGTAAGCGTTTGCCACTGGTAGTGTAGAAACCGTGCTTGCAAAGTCAGTAAGTTAGTTATGAAAGAATGCATATACATACTAAATGGGTACCTCTAGACACACTTCTGAAAGGAACCTGTCTTGGCCCACGCATAATACCTGGATTCCTTCCTTCGCTACGAAAAGGGCGGACTATGGGTTTAGGAAATTTTGTTCCTTCCAAAGCTTTGGCAGCAGCTGTGTGCTGGGCTTTTTTAACACTAGTTCCTTCAGCTTCCCAGTGCTGATCTCCAAGTGTTAGCTGTACTGTAAACACCTACAAATGAAAATTGTGAGCTCTCAATTCACGATACCTGAGGTTGACTGTAATATGTCGCTTGGACCTGGAACATTGTTTATGGTCATGGTTTAAAAGGCCTGGTCATTACCTTGGCAAATTACTCCCTCACTCCCATTTTTTGTTATTTTTATAAACACAAAAAGATACATGTCTCATTGACTGGCATTGAACAACACTCTATGACAAAACTATGCTTTGAAAAATGGAGGTAAGTACAGAGATTTAAAAAAAAATGTTTTCCCCTATATTAAAATATTAGATGCTAATTTGGAAGTCAGCCAAACAGAAGTTGTCTTCCAATTACTTCTCAGGGAAGAAATTCAGCAAACTTGATTTAGACACAAAGTAGTATCTCATGCAAATTAAGACGTTTGTTTTGATGTTCTCGTGTTTGTGGTCTCGTCTGAAAACAACCCTAGCAGGACAAAAACTAGAATGAATTTGGGAATGTGAGCCAGGTTCTAAAAAGTTGCCTTCTATTTTCCTAAGACTATACTATTCAGACACTGCCTCCATTTGGGGAAGAAAATCCAATCTGTAGCAAGCAAAGATCTAGAAACGTTTCTGAACTCAAGGAGGCATCCAAAACAGCTGATTTTGCCCTCAGCAAACACTGACAATGGCAAGCCTCTTTATTCCTTTTTAAGTATAAAGGTTACCCAAATACACACTCTGTTCTTGAAATTAGGTTATGTTAATCCTATCAGAACTGAATATTCTGTCAAAAACTATGACCCATCATAGCACAGTGATTCTTTAACTTTGGTGCTTATCTTAGGAAGCTTAGTAAAATATACATGTCCACGGACTTCGACTGAGAAGCAAGAGTGGAGACCCTAGGCAAGTGTTCTTTAATAAGCTCCCCTAGTGATTCTGACGCACTGCAAAGTTTGAGACTCACTACTTAGGAATTTAGCAAAACCAACTGGAGCTTTTGTTTTTCTGCTTTTCTTTATCACTGGATATCACTGTTTCATTTGCAAATAATTTACTGTGAATAATTTAATGTGAATGTGCTCCTCTGAACATGTCCAGATCACTTAAATTTGGTGCCTAAAGGGATGGGCGCGATGTGCCTTCACAGCTGATTTTTCTTGTAGGTCTTAACTTCAGGATTCCCTCAGTACACAGCTTCCACTAAAGGGGGAAAATTAAAGAATCCTTCACCCCAGTGGAAACACTAGGGGTCCCTGTATTTCTGCTGCAGTTCACAAGGTTACTCATTTAGGCACCACTAGCATGGACTGAAAATCCTGGCTGGCCTAACAGCCAGACAGCAGAAGCCTACGCTGTGCCATCCCTGGGGCATTTTCATGATCCATTCGTGGAAAGACATTTAAAGGGAAAAAGCTAAAAAACAAAAAAGGGTTAATTCCATTAACAGTTTTGCCTTTCTCCAGGACTTTCCCCACCAGCGCTGTTGCCACTCTGCTGCCTTTCTGTGTAGAGGGCTGGTAACAAGGTTAGAATCTTGGTTTTAATAGAATTAAAAGTACATCAGACCACTGATTTTTAAATAAATAGTGTAATAGTCACCGAGGAGGGAATAACTTCTCGTCTTTGAACAACTTGTAAATAAAAGTGCAGTTACAGATTGAACACACAGCCAAATTACCTAACGCATCACTAAAGGTTAGGTGAGAAAGTGCATATTTCAAAAAATACCAAGAACAGTTAATAAAAGGGAATCCCAAAGTTAAGGTCTGCAAAAAAAATCCTGTAGAAGAAACAGAAGTTATAGGAAATCACTAATTGCCTTCCAAAAGTAAAGAAACCTTTCAAATATCACTATGCTTTAGAAAAATGTGAAAACTAGCTTCATGTGAGTAGAAATTTGTGTTTCTGAAATGCATAACAGTAATAGCTACCATCTCTCAAGCATCTACTAACTGTCAGGCATTGTGCTCCACACTTTAACATATATTCTCTGGTTTAATTGTCACAGTAGACCCATTTGGGTA
The DNA here is from genome assembly GCF_028749965.1 of Puma concolor. Taxonomy (NCBI): domain Eukaryota; kingdom Metazoa; phylum Chordata; class Mammalia; order Carnivora; family Felidae; genus Puma; species Puma concolor. The sequence continues at coordinate 128,923,780 of NC_141669.1, forward strand.
GGTATTATCCCCATTTTACAGATGAGAAAACTGAGGTTGAAAAAACAGCAGTAGCTTGCCCAAGGTCACATAGTTAATAAGGAGCTGAGATTTAAACCCAGATTTGCCTGACACCAAAGGTGACTCACCTCACCACACTAAGGTACCTATTTAGGATTGTGGCTGATGTTACTTTTAGTCAAATTAAAAGAGAAACTTGATATCATTCAAGGCCTGAGGTTTGCACGTCAAGAAAAATAAGGCATAAAGAGACCAATAATTCATCCTTAATTATGTTTACTGCAAGGCTAGGATCAGAAATAGGAGGCCGGATTCCTTCTCTCATACCACACCCTCTCTCATACTGCAGCTGCAAAGATAAAGCCAGATATGCACACATTTAAGTTCCAAGATTTACATTATCAAACAAGCTTCAAAGACTGAATTCCCAAATAGCAAATAGTAAAAAATTTAAGTTACAGTCTTCCATTCTCTAAGATAAGTGGAAGGACAAGGATAAGTGAAGTCAGAGACAGTCCAAAGGACTGACTCACTTGGAGACTAATTTCTACCTCTCATTTTCAAACCTTTTACCTGAATGGCTAACAAGTGGGAAAACAGATTTCCTGTTCCCCTCCTATCCCGGCCCAGCCTAAGGTACACGTGAAAACAAGCAGGAAAGGAGCCAGAGGCAGGCTGCAGCCAGGAGACCCAGAGCCTGGAAAATTCACGGGAAATCATTCACAGGGGCTTGGGAATGGTCTCTACTCAGAATCCTAAACACAACCACATGCTAACTGGAGTTCCCAAAAAGAAGCATATCTTTTCTTTGACCCATTCTGCAAGGGTCAAGAGAAGCGACTTGCCAAAAATCTATACTTTGGCATCTCCTGAAGACAGCCTCAGTGGTTTGAAAATATGTATTCTGAACCACAGCACCATGTGGAGCAGTATAGAAAACAGAAAACATTCCTGGTGGGTTATAAATGCACAAGCACAATATTTACCTTACAGTGAGCTGGACCTTGCTCACGCAAAAGCTTATACTCAGGCTGAATCTTGTTGAAACGGGCTAACTCATTCACAAGACACATTGGGGTTTTCTCTTTGGGGTGTGCCATGCTAGAAGGAACTGAAAAATAACGTAAGAGCAATGAAGTCAACTAGCAGTATATAGGACTGCTGCTCTCCCAGGGACACGAAAAAAGAGGGGAAAACGGAAGGTCTTAAGGATTCAGAGCAGCAGTGACGCACAACTGCAAACCACAAGGGGGCACCTGCCTGAAGACACAGCTGGGGTCTTCTCCGGACCAGCTGAAGCCAGGTAACCTAGGAGAGGGCAGGTCTTCCAAAGAGAGAACAGAAGGCAGGGGAATAACTAACCCATGGCAGGCAAGCAAGATTTAAATCAGAGGCAGCCCTGGTATTATAACCAACCAAGGGAATAACAAGGAGGTCTTTTGAGCACAGACACACTGGTTCCCACAACAGCTGTCAGCTGTACCCTGTTCATTATTTCGCAAAACTCAACATGCCAATACCATCTCTCAAACAATGACTGTCGTTTTCTACACAGCTAGTGTCTCATTCCTAGTCTTCTCTCAGAGGCTGCCATCCTCAGACCTTATCTACTTCAGAGAATTCTACAAGTAAAATAAAATGTCCGTGGTGGGCAGGAGTAATAGGATGTGGATATAAGAACACATTAGAAGAAAAGGCAGTAAATCCCAGAGGACTGAAACAGTCTGTAACATTTCCTTTTAAGATGGTCTGTGACGGCAAATTTGGGGAAAACTGAATTCTTAGGGTATCATGACCAGTCAAGACTGCTACCCGGTGAGCCAATCCACGGAAGTCTAGAGGTAGTGTGACAGATGCCATGCAGCTGAGAGTGGGGTGAGCCAACACTCTAAGAACAGATTTATAAAGTAAAGGAAATGAGAAATGAAAGAGGAAATGCAAGGGAAATTGTCAAACACAAGGGGTTGAGAGATGTGTTAGAAGGTGACTCTGGTATGGAGACACCCATGCTGACACCCCATTTAATTGGTTTTACCACTTTGGGGGAGGGTTGGGAAGCAGAACATTTGTTTTCAGGTCTGTTTATTTTTCAGGTGTTTCAAGTCTTTTCTCAACGATGAGCACATTTATTTGCTATTATTTCCTTTTTTAGTTTTGTTTTTAAGTAATCTCTACACCCAATGCAGGGCTCGAACTCATGACCAAGATCAAGGGTCACGTGCTCTACTGACTGAGCGGGCCAGGCACCCCATCGACAAGCACATTTAGTTCTTTTTTATTTTCTTAATAAGCAGATTTAAATGCTTCTGAACTTACTCCCTCTCTAAAACTCTCTGCTTCAGTGTTCAATTTCTAATGGGTCCTCACTGTGATTTCTGAACTACCTCTGGAACCTCAACTTAAACTCACTTGTTCAAAATAAAAACTAACAAATGCCAATACTCTCTGGCTTTCCAGTAAATGTGGCTGCCCCCTTGCCTGGGATGTAATCTCAAAGGCATATAAAATGGAGGCTCACACATACAAGAATTCGTGGTCAGTTCTGGGAAATAATTTTTAAAGCAGAATTTTCCCATAAAACAACAAATATCCAGAGTGGTATTTACTGTTCAATTCTTTCTGCTAGACACCACTTTATAACCAACTAGGTTTTATAGTTTACTTTTCAATTCTCTTTCTTACACTTTGAAGTGGTCTGTCAACTCAGGCCTCCATCAACCCAATATACAACCAGTGTTTTATATCTGGAAAAAAGAAGCATGGATGTTAATACTTTCTTCTGCTTCTTGAAGGTAATGTGAGAGTTCCCTACATCTGCAGTCTACTTATCAGATCAGAAAACAGGCTAAGAAAACATTTGAAAAAGAAGACACTTGGATTCATACGCTTACCTGCAGCTGCACTGGTGGGTGTGATAGATGCAGAGGGTAAAGCAGAGTTTTGAATAGGTCTACCTGCATTTTCAGAGGGCAGAGAGCTAGCAGTAGAAGGAATACTCATCAAAGGCTGTGAGAGAAGAGACTGGTTCTTGTTCAGTATTTGGCTCCCTGAGAGAGCAGCAGATGGGTTCTGAACTTGCACTTGAACTTGAGACATGGTCACTTTCAACAAAAGTGAACAACTGCAGGTAAACAGCTTTCAGTGCAGGTTAATTCAGTGCTATGAAGTCTAAAGTTCTACCTAAAAGTTGTAAGGGAAAGAAAATAAAAAGGTAAATTATAGAGGAGATATGTAATCGCCAATATTCAGTCAAAATTGGTGTCACCTACTCAAGAATGAAATTAGTCCCGTTAGGCCTGTAGCTATGTTGATGTATTAGAAGTGTTTCTCTCCTTGGTATACAGTGAGGTTCCTGGCCTCGTGACTTTCTCACAGTGCTTTTAAAGGACTTACAATACCCATATGCTCTGCATGTTCATTTTATAAAGAGAATCCAGTAGGGTGAAATGACATTCATTATTGAATATTAAGAGCTATGAACTATAGTTTATATTCAAAATGGCAAATTAAAAAATACGGAGAGGCTTTCCATACCATATAGGATATGGTAAAGATTTCTGGCCTCAAAACTCTAAGAAGCTGAAAGCAAAATGGGTTCGTAAGACCCTTTAATGCGGAATTTGTAAACACTGCTTCCATGGAAGGGCCATGTGCTGACTGGTACCCTTACAGTTTTCCTTTAAGCTCACTGAAGAAAGAGAAGAGTTTCTCACTTTTGCTGCTGCTTTTTCCTCGTGATGACAAAAGATCTATTTTTTTTCCTACGAGGTTTGTCTAGATGGTCTCATTTAGTTACAGACCACAAACAAAACTGTTGCATCTACATTAATACGCAAGATCCTGAGAAATCATCTGAATAGTAAAGAACATTCTATAGCCTTTGTACTATTAAAAGCAAAAGTGGCAAAGAGGAAGAAGAGAGGAACAGATTTCAGACTGGCCATTTCATCGGTGTGGCTGGGCAGTGGGACCCAGGAAGCAGAGGAGATGGTTTACTTCATCTTATAAGTTCCAAACGCATTACTTCTATTACATTTAAATTTCCTCCTAAGTCAAAAATAAGGGCAGTTCTGCTTACGTTCATGGCCATCCTTCAAAAAGCTGAAAATGTTTAAGCAAAAGTACTCAAAAATAACCAGTAGCAACAAAGAGTAGAAAAAGGCAATCAAAACAGAAACCAGCAAACAAATAAATCAAAAGTTCTATTATAGAGTGTTACTTTAATTTTTTTAACAGTCTCAAGATGATTTTTAATTAAAGCTGGATCTTTAGAAAGAGATGAAGGACCACAATTAAGTTACTTGAGAAGTTCTGGCACATTCTCTCTTGCTGAGAGCAAAAAGAACTGCAAAACTAAAAACAACAACCCAAATACCTCAGCTGAAACATGACTTTGGATATACAGACCTAAGCACCACCTTGTTCACCAAAATCCCCCATACTGCAGTTATTCCTTTGTTTACTTTTGGAGTCAGAACAAAGTGACAGACGAGGTCCACTGAAGACTAGATAACCGTTCTGGCAGACAAGTTGCCAATGTCAAGAAACAAGTCCAGAACCACCCAAAAATTAGCTAGGACCTTGTGTCATTATTCTGATTTCCTTCAGCTGTCAAAATAGAAATATTTCTCTCTCAATGCCCCCCCACCCACCTGCACTCCCTCTTTCTACACTTTGCCTCAATGGCATTTCCCCCCACCCCTTCCCCAAATCATCTATAGTGCACTCACAACTGCACAACACCAATCGCTGGTTACAGGTCAAAAAAAAAGTCAAAAGCAAAGCGTCTGCTCCAGAGCCTACCTGCATCCCATAAGCAGCAGCCCAACCCTGCCCTGGGTGGCTCTCAGAGGAGGAGACTGAATGAACTAAATTTAGAAAGGGTAGGGCCCCAAAGGATCTGTTTTGGCTAATGCTGTCTACAGCAGGCCCACAACCAGCATCTCCAGTCACAGACATAAATACACAGATTTTCTAGAAGTTGAAAAAGGGAACAAATGGCCTTTAATTAAGACTGCCCCCAAAATGTTAACCTCATCTTCACCTGGCATTGTATCTTTATAACAACTGGTTGAAACAAGTAGTTCAAAACAGCAAATAGAAATTTCCTAAAACCCTAGTAATTTACAAATTTTTAATTTCCACCATGACCAATAGTAAAATTCAACAAACAGTACTCATTAGCACATGAACACTTCTATGTGTCTTTAAGCCTGAAAAGAGAAGCTAATGCAGTGGTTCTAAAGAGGTGACAATTTTCGTCCCCAAAGACATCTTACAATGTCTGGAGATATTGTTTGTCACAACTGGAGGATGGGATGACCTACTGGGATCTAGTGGATAGAGGGACCAGGGATGCTATTTTGAGTATACATATACCAACCAACAAAATAAAATATTACTAATTTAATAAATAGCTTATATTTTTAGGAAAAGAAAATCTCCTTTTCATTTCAAAAGGCTCTAAAAAAATTTTTGAGGCTAATATTTTACCCAAACAGATGTTCCTCTCCCAAAGAGAAGACAGGCAGCTAACGTAGTTTACAAATAGGGTAAAATATACTATTTACCCACATAATTTGAACAAATAAAGCTTTTCACTACTGCTAATTATACAGTTCACAGCAGCATTTAGTGGAATCATGGAATTCTGGAGATACTACTTCTGTATAAATGTAGAATCTGTTGCTGTTCAGTACTCTGTCCCGAAGATTAAAACCTTAAATGAAAACTTGTCTTTTCTTTTGAGCCTATCTTTAAGGATTACTTTCCACCAGACACATTAGGGACTCAAAAGAGATTAAAATGATTTGTTAGTCTTCTTATAAAAGAACAGTATTTTACACACAGTAAAATTAGGTTGAAAATTGAAAACACAAAGACTTCAGTTTCCCCCAGATCTGGAAACACCTTTAACTGTTAAGCCTGTGTTGCGTTGCTCTTTCCCTGCCTCCAGCACAGATGAGGGCCTTTAATCTCCTGGTTTCTCTTATTTGAAGAGCTTTAGACACCAACTCTTCTTATTCTCAAATCCTTATATTTATCTAGCACAAATAATCAGCACTATAACACAGAGGAGTGATAGGGCAGAGTTAGGGGTACCATCTTTTTTAAAAGACTCCTAATTCCAACTCCCCCAAGTCCCAAATTTGGCTTGGTGATACAAAAGTCTTCTTATAAAAACAAAGAGTCTCACTTTGGCTGGCAGCTTCCTTTTTACAAGTGTCAAGTACTTTTTAATGGGTAGTAGGGAAGGGGAATATGGGCACATGAATACTACAAAAGCATTTTTAAAAAATTATATCTACGTGGGGTGCCTGGGTGGCTCAGTCGATTGAGCATCTGACTCTTGCTTTTGGCTCAGGTTGTGATCTCACCAACCGTGAGATCGAGCCCCACATGGGGCTCTATGCTGACAGTGCAGATCCTGCTTGAGATTCTTTCTCATTTTCTCTCTGCGCCTCCCCTGCTCACACGCACACTCTCACTCTCTCTTTCAAAATAAAGAAAGAAAGAGATTACAAGTAATGTGTTAAAAAGTGATGAGGCACAAATGCAAATTCCTCACTCAGCAGTGATTTACCAAGTCTAGGCCATAGTGAATGCAATGAGTGATCTGTTTAATACACAAGAAGGCTGATCCTTCCAGAAATAGTTTACAGAAATATCTATAAGGGTGCTTAGTCTTACTTTCAACTACCAGGTTGTTAAATGTTGTCATATGAAACAACTACTTCAGCAATTATGGAAGAACATCATTTTTAATATCCAATTTGTAGCTACCATAATACATGACTTTACTTTTGTATTCAACACATCATTCCCCTTTGCCATAAGCGATGTTTCCAAACAAGGTGTGTGAAAGAAAAAAGGAAAAGAAAAAGTCATCCAAATTCTGGACAAGCTTTTACGATAGCCACAAACATTTTAGTAAATACCTCTTCCTTCAAAGTCCTCCCTCAAATCTTACATAGCATGGGTACACAAATACAAGAGTAGTACAATAGCCTTAAAATACATCTAAAATGCCCACATCATTCCTTTAAATTCAACAGTTATTTCCAAGATCCTCTGTGGACACACCTTAGAAATTGCAATGCAGTCATATGTTTTCTACAAATAAACTCACCCTATCTCCCTATCTTCACCCCTACCAGCACCCACCATCCCCACTCTGATTCCCAGAATAGCAATTCATTGACTCCAAACATCATCCAAACACCTGTAGGCAAGGCAGCTGCAAAAACAGAAACACAGCAATCGCTGTACTCCTACATAATCAATTCTAAGAAGATAACAGCATTATCAAGCAAATAATATCCCATAGCAGGCCCATATATCAAATTACCCGATAATTAAAAGGTTCTTTAAAAGAAATATGACCCAACTACTTAAGACAGAGGGAAAAACAAAACAGACCACTATGTACTTGGTGCTCAAAAGAAAGACGGGACAAGTAGCCCCAAGGAGGCATAATCACTTGCAAAACAATAAAATCAGCCAAAAATAATGCCTGGAAGCTCAGGCTGTTAAGATCTTTGCATCCAAGTGACTGAATGTGGCTCCTGTCTCAAACGTGGCTCAGTGCCAAGTGGGAAGCGGAGGATTTTCCTTCCACACAAATGTAACCACTGGGTGGTCCGTTTAAAGAAACACTTCCTAAAAGAGAATTCATTCTCAATTGTTCATCCTATAAAAACCATCACACCAAACTGTATACGAAGATGAAAAAAAACTTTACCTCTACAGCCCAATAAGCTGCAAACCTTACTTTTTTCCTAGCTTTGAAACCTTATCAACCTCCTCTCTCCCATTCCCTAGGAGGAATTCTTAAAAATTACTAAAGTCAAACACATTATTTCTTGTAAACACGGAAGTGTTTTTTAAAATCTAAACTTATAAAAACATACAAAAATGTTTTAAACCAACCAAAATGAATAACTATTCATGATTTGCTGGAGATTTTTAAGAGTAGTACTGTGTGACCTATTCTTAAATAAGAAGGGGCTTAGTTTAATATAAAGTTAACTGGCTTTTCCTTTCAGAAAAGGGAAATTGTACTCTGTAACTATGTGCCGACTACCTAGAAACACGACTGCATTTACCATCATCTTCATGCAAAACAGACCAGAGTCAAGACCCAGTTTCTAAGAAACCAGCCTTGCTGCTAAGTAGCAACCAACAATGTTAAATCAGATCAAACTTCTGAGTTGTGGCTTTCAGTTCTACTCCCAAACAAAATAGCAATTATTCACCTAATTCTTGGCAATCCACTGCCTGGTGCCTCAGTTTCCCCAGACACCTTGTAGTAGGATATTTGACAAAGCTTTAGCTGTAGCAATCTGAGAGCTGAAACAATGAAAAAATCCTGAGGCATTGTAACAGTTATTCAGTTTTTTGAAAAGAAAAGCATTAAATAAACGCAGTGTAAATCCATTCACTGAGCCTGGTACAACTTCTCTAATTTCCTTATGCTTCAATTTCCTCATTCCCAAAGAAAGCTGGGTTTAACTTGTCCACTAATCACTACCTCGGGGATACAGTATAATGATATGCTTTTAGCTCTGAGGTAAAGTGCTAAAAACAAAAGGCAGTATGACAGGTGCAGTGTATTTCACAGTGCCCTGACATAAAACTGTAAAATCTTTTTGGTCCAGATCATCACAAGCAGCCAGTGGTAAATGGAACTTGATTCATAACCCTGTCTCATGACAGAAAACAATGTTGGATTAGTTCCACAAGTTTGAAAACCAAGTTTTACATTAACAATCTGAAAGGCAAACGACAAAAGCCACTATAATCAGGATGCTCACCAACCAAGTTATGTTTAATGACAACTTTAGGGGAACCTGGAGAGCTCAGTCAATTGAGCATCTGACTCTTGAACTTTGACTCAGGTCATGATCTCGTGGTTTGTGAGTTCTAGCCCTGCACTGGGCTCTGTGCTGACAGCATAGACCCTGCTTGGGGTTCTCTCTCTCTCCATCTCTCTCTGTCCCTTCCCTGCTGGCGTGCGTGTGCTTACTCTATCTCTCTCTCAAAATAAATAATCTCAAAAAAAAGAAAAAAAAAAAGACAGTTTTGGTGGTCAACTTTCATGTCTCAACATTTAAAGTATATGGCAGTACAGGCTAAAGGGCTTTCCACTCTAGTCATCAACCTTCCCTGTATTTACTTTCTAATTAAATCTCAAGAATGAGAAGGAATTCAAACTGCATACAATTTGTTCTGTTTCTCTAATATTACAGCCAGAAGTAAAAGTCATTTTCCACACAAGTCATTCAAGAGTTCAAAAAATATTAGATTATGAACAGGCCTGAAATTATAGCACCAAATTACGTGTACCTTAAAAAGAGGTGCTCCAGGAATAATGTTGTTTTGGTTCAGTTCTGAGAGGTTATGTGGTTAGGAAACTCCTAGAAAATAAGAAACAATAATAATTTATTAGAGTAGATCATTTCTGAAAGTGAAGATATATACTATTCAAGTTTTGGGGAAACCTAAAACTTACAAGTAGGGAAGTGTCTGAAAGCATGATGTCATGGCTTAAAGCAGCACACTGCAGAATTCAGGAAAGATACAACTGCCAACTGGGTAAAGAGTACTTTGTGGAGACATGACCACGAGAGAGCTGTGAATACCTCGAAACTAATTTTAAAGAAAGAAACTGGACATCATATACTGTCTGATCACACAAGCCTGATTTTTAAACTTATGGATTTTTTTTAAACTACTGGCTAAATATTCTGTTATAAATATTACCATATGCTTGATGATGCAAATACAATTGCATGGGAAACTTTACAAAAAGGCACTTTGTACACAAATATTCTTATATTAAACTGCACAATACAAAAAAGCACATTACCTCTAGTAAATCCAAACCATAATCGTTCTTTAGAACTGGATTTCAGGAGACATAAGAGTTTAATTCTCAAACTCTCAGGTCTGATTTAGCTACAGGTATCTTCCTTTTTAAAGGGTAGTACAGGTGTCCCTTGAACAACAAGAGGGTTAGGAGTGCCGATGCCCCACCCCACAGAGTGGAAAATTCAGGCTTTAACTTTTCACTCCCCGAAGACTTACTCACTAATAGCCTAACTGTTGACCAGAAGCCTTACCGACAACATAAACAGTTGACTAACACATACTTTGTATATGTATTCTATACAGTATTCTTCCAATCAAGCTAGAGAAAAGAAAATATTAATAAAATCATAAAGAGAAAATACATATACAATACTGTATTGTATTTTCAAAAAAATCCTCATATAAATGGACATACGCAGCTCAAACCCGGGTTGCAGTCAGTAACAAAGAAACCTCCTTACCTTGAGATGCCTTTTGCATTTTTACAACATTAAGTAATTTCATTCATTTCAATTCCTCACTGCTATTGGGGCTTAACAGAGGATGGAAATAGCTGTTCACTGTCCAAAATTTCAGAAGTAAAATAAATTCTCCTTTGTTTTACAGTATTTTAACAATTAAAGTTCCTTCTGTAAATAGTATACTATGCTAACAATTTAACAATCTAGAATCCTGTTGCTCCATAATCTCACCCATTCACAAGACTAGCATTAGTGGAAACTGAAAAAGGCCCCTGAGCAGCCCAAAGAGATAGCTAAGACCACCCTGGAGAGCTCATGCCTTTTACTCCTGGGGCCTTTGCCTTAGTTCAAGCCTATCTGTGCTGAACCATTACGGTTAGGTTTGGGTATCTAAGTTTTCTAGCCCAACCCAGAAATTTAAAAAATTAGAATGAGGGGCGCCTGGGTGGCTCAGTCGGTTGAGCGTCCGACTTCGGCTCAGGTCATGATCTCACGGTCCGTGAGTTTGAGCCCCACGTCGGGCTCTGTGCTGACAGCTCAGAGCCTGGAGCCTGTTTCGGATTCTGTGTCTCCCTTTCTCTGACCCTCCCGTTCATGCTCTGTCTCTCTCTGTCTCAAAAATAAATAAACGTTAAAAAAATTTAAAAAAAAAAATTAGAATGAAATAAATAAATAAGACTGGAAAAGGGAGCTGCTAGAATCAGACATCATGACAACAGTAAGAAACAATCACCAACAACTTTACAACAAAGAAAAAAGGAGGAGGGGAGAGAAATATAGCAGCGTGCAACCATTTGGATTTCAGACATATTTACACAATACAAGGATAGCTGACACTCATACACATTCACACTCCTGCGAGCAAACTCAGTTTTTGAAGTCCCTCAACCATTTTCAAATGATAATCCCAAGCCGTCATGATTGTTTCCAGTGTATCTACACAGCACTTACTCTCTCTAAGCAGTGGTAGAGAAGACAGACTGGGGGGTAAAGCCCAAATCTCTTTCTTTCCCACTCAAGCACACACACTAGAATGCAAAACAGTGAATTACATTCATTGCTTTATTCATTCAACAATTACTGAACACCTATTTGCAGGCAGTATCCTAGGCACTGGGGAGAAAGGGGTGCACAAATAAGATACAGTCCCTGTCCTTGTGGAATTCACATTTGTACAGGAACAACCTTGAACCTAACACAAACTTAAATTAAGAATTCACAGTGGCATTTTAACTTGTAGTAACAAATCATTTATGATCACACATCACATCATAACTAAAGAAGATACATAAGAACACAAAGACCCCTTAGCTGCAAAATGCTGATTTAGGATAAGGGCAAACCAGCTAAGCACAGTGTTGTTTGGTATGGTGGAAGGAAACTCCTGGCTGGAAATCTGAGTTTGGGTCCCAACTCTGGTGCTCAGTTGGATGATAAATGCTTCATTTAATAGGGCAAGAGGCTTCAACCTTTTAATATATTAAATGGGGTTACCACCACCAATTTCATATGATAGTAAAATAATAACTGTGTACTTCTCGGGTGGATTAACTGGTAATGTAGGTGAAATGCTTGTAAAGTATGATATTCCATGCCAGGGTTAGCTGTTAAACATCACTTTCTTAGGGTACACTGCAACTGATATTATAAAATGATGTTAAGTCACAGTCAAAACACATTATTGGGGCACCTGGGTGGCTCAGTGGGTTAGGCATCCAACTTTGGCTCAGGTCATGATCTCTCAACTGTGAGATCAAGCCCCACACTGAGCTCTGTGCCACTTCGAGTCCCCTATCCCCCTCTTTCTCTGCCCTTCCCCCACTCTCTCTCGAGCACATGCACTCTCTCTCCAAATAAAACATTTAAAAAAGAAAAAAAATTAAGGAAAAAAAAGCAAAATTAGAAAGAACTTTATCCCTCCCTCCAAAAAAATTTATTCTTTTTTTATGTTTGGTGCTTAAACAGGTAAAGTCTGTTAACAGGAAAATCAGTACCCAGTAGTCATACTCTGAATGTTCCAGACTGTAAAGGTTCACTATACTACAAACCAAAAGGAAACTATTTACCTAACTCTATTTGTCATCTAGGTGAAGGGTCACAGAGCTTCAATGAGCAAGTTGGTTAAATTGTGCAACAAAGAACATAAGCCTCCAGGCATAATCAGACTTATCACTACATATAAATTATCTTCTTTCTGACTGAGGAAAGGACTGCCTAGCATTCTGTACGAAATCACAATGCCATCAGCAGACAATGGCCCTGTTTGTATCAGGGTGGAATCTGCAAGAGTAGAAAATTCATGCCTCAGTTAATTTTAATCTATAGAAAGCACGGACTTCAAAAAGTAAAACTGTGAGAAAATCAGACAAGATCTAGTTAAATCAAAAAGCTTGTGCCTGAGGGGAACCGATATAGACAATTTAAGAAGGAGCATGTGCTCACTTCATCCCCAGAGAAGACCCATTTCCAACACCTTTTCATGATTAATGAGACACACGTATGTCATTACAGACTACACGGTCACCTCAGTTGAGGTTAAAACACACAATGGAGGGGCGCCTGGGTGGCGCAGTCGGTTAAGTGTCCGACTTCAGCCAGGTCACGATCTCGCGGTCCGTGAGTTCGAGCCCCGCGTCAGGCTCTGGGCTGATGGCTCGGAGCCTGGAGCCTGTTTCCGATTCTGTGTCTCCCTCTCTCTCTGCCCCTCCCCCGTTCATGCTCTGTCTCTCTCTGTCCCAAAAATAAAATTAAAAAAAAAACAAAAAAACAAAAAAACGTTGAAAAAAAAAAAACACACACAATGGAAACTCACACACCAACTCATGAAAACCCCAAATCCAAACAACAGGTTTCATTTCACTGATGTAGCCTTTTAAAACTAACCCTAAGAGAGGACTACCGCCAGGGTGGAGAACCAAAGAGGCTTCCTATTCAAGGAGATCAGCAATTCAAAGAAAATAAAAAAGAAACTGTTCGGGAGGCAGTTCAATACCAAACAGAAAGTTACATGAAATATTCCCAATACCATCAGTGAGGAAATGGATGTTAGAAATGGCTAGGAGGCAAAGAGGGCAACAGCCACCCGGCCCTATAAAGTTAATTGGAAGTTTAGTTAACTCATATCCAATAAAGTAGAATATTGTAATTTTAAAGATAATCACGTTCAGGGTGCCTGAGTGGCTCAGTCTGTTAAGCATCCGAACTCTTCATTTTGGCTCAGGTCATGATCTCACAATTCAGTTTATGAGATGGAACCCCATACAGCTTGCATGGGATTCTCTCTCCCTCTCTGCCCCTCCCCTGTTCTCTCTCTCTCTCAAAATAAACAAACATGAAAAAAAAAAAAATAAAGAAACTGATTTTCTTAACAACAACCTTATTTACAGCTCATAAATCATTTTTAGCAAACTTCATGAATGATTATAGCAATAATTTAGGGGAGAGCCTCCTACAGGTTCATGAAACCTCCTTCTCCCCGTTTACTTCTAAGTAGTTCCCCCAACTCCACAAACTCTGAATCACCTTAAAAGTTTTAGTTTGACTGTATCAATCCATCACAGCAAACCAGGAAACCGTAAGTCTTCAAACTATTTCAAGGGAATGATGAATAGGGTTCATTTTAAAAATTGAGTATTACTGATACAGGCTTTTTTTTCAAATTGGTCTGATATTCTGGTAAACAAAAATCATCCTACCTATGGTAAAGCACTGGTGACACACAGAAAAAACTACCCTAAACAAAAAGCACCTGAGCATAATTAGAGACGAAGGATGGTTCAATGGATAGAGCTCAGGACCCCACTACAGTTACTTGGCCTCCTAGACAGGCCTCAGTATCCTCAGCCACTATGAACCTACATCTGCAAAGACGTTTTCGAGTATCAGAAATATAACATAAAGCGTCTACTTCAACTCTTAGCACAAAGGAAGAGCCTGATGAACAGCAGCTTTTTATATTATTAGATAAATTCAATCTGACCCTTCAGATTCCTTTCCTGCATCAAGTAACCCTCATCCTGTAATCCTAACCTACCTAGCACATGGTTAAGAGCTCAATAAATAGTAGCAAGTATTATTATCCAGCAAATTTACTAATCCTGTCCTCAGCCACATAAACATCTATAAATATAAGCTTATAGCTACACACCACTTGTAAAAACCATTTTAAATGGGAACAGAGAACATGCTGACTAAAATCAACCCACTCACTGGGCAACCAGTTCTAAAGCTACATCAAATATAGAGACAATCTAATGAACAATCATTTTCATTTAAGGCAAAGACCCCAGGGCACTTAAGTACATTTTTTTTAGACTTTGTAGTCTGGTAGAAATAACAAAAATCTTCTAGAACAATTATGACCTCTGTATTACATTATAAAAAAATAGCCTAGTTTGGTTCCATTACTGTTATAAACTCACAAAATCATCACACTTCTCCCCCAAATTAGATTCCAGATTAAACAGAAGCAGATGGGCTACAAATTTAATATTTAGAAGACTAATTTTTAATCGAAAGCAAGTACTTTCTTCGATAGATTTTCCCACTTTTGCTTTCAGTAAATATACTTACTTTGGAGGAACCCCCTGAATATACTCCTTTGACAAATAAATGCACAGGTGTAATTCCAGAAACTATAATAAAGTTTGTGGAGAATTTGTGTCTACCTTCTCTTATCCAGTGACATAAATTACTTTTACATCAACCTTATTCACTATGGGAATGTAAATATTTTAAAAATTAAGCTCTTTGCAGTTATTTCCCCCCCTTTACCGTTTAATAATAAATAATTTCCTTTGGTAAGATTTTCTAGTTTAGAGCAACAGATATCCAAGTCATGCATCTATTGGCGTTTGTTACAATTAACACAGCTATATATTTGTAATCCTATTCTCTCTTTAGTAGGTGAGAACAAAGGATCTGGCCAACATTATTCAAACTTTGTAACACTTGATTTATAGATAAGCACACATCGGTGCAAAAATTCATTAAACATTTCTTCAAGAAAGCAAAAAGTTCTAGAGTCAAAGCAAAATTGGAAACAAATATCAACAAAGCTTTTAAAGTCCTAGGAACACCTTATAGAGCTGCCTCGATGTAAAATTAACTGTGGTGGGGGCACCTGGGTGGCTCAGTCAGCAAAGCATCCACACTCTGGATTCCAGCTCAGGTCAAGATCTCACGGTCTTAAGATTGAGCCCCGTGTCATGTCAGGCTCTGCTGACGGCACGAAGCCTGCTTAGGATTCTCTCTCTCCCTCTCTCTCTGCCCCTCCCCTGCTCACTCTCTCTCAAAAATGAATTAAAAAAAAAAAAAGAAATGTACTGAAAAATAAAATGGGGGGCACTTGGCTGGCTGAGTCAGAAGAGCATGTAACTCTTGTTCTCGGGGTCATGAGTTTGAGCCCCACGCAGGGTGCAGAGATTACTTAAACAAATAAAACTTAAAAAAATTCAAAAACAAAAACTTTTAAAAAAGAAAAATAAAATGAATTAATGAATTCAAAGAGACGTGATAAAACAAGTATAGTAAAATGTCAATAGCAGAAAGCAGATGGTAGATACGGAGGTGCACACTACAATTCTTTAAATGTTGTTACAGGTTTGAAAATGTTCATAATAGAATGTTGGGGAAAAATAAGGATAGTGAATAACATGTCTTCTAGTTCAATCTCTAACTTGTAAATTATACTTTTTGAAACAGCATAAATGTTAAGCCTTGATTTTTTTTAATGAGGTTTTATTTAAGGAAAAGCTCATTTAGAAAATTACACCAGAAGCATTTTAGCCACAAAGGTCTCTGTCACCAAAAGTTGAAAATTTAAAACAAGCTTTTATAGGTTTAGTGTGACGCAAAAGGTCTAGTGTGAAACAAAATCTGTCATAAACTTCTTTAAACACTTCTGAAGGCCCCAGAATCCCATTCCGAGAGAAAGAAAGCAACGCCAAAAGCTCTTGTTTGAGGGGGAAGAATTCACATTTCCACAAACCGAACACGTCTGTGTCACTAAGTGTAACAGCAAATAAGATGATCCAGTTTGCAGGATCATAAAAACAAGGTCCCTGGAACTGACTTATGACATCCAACAAAAAGATGTCTTTTTCATGAAAGTTTCATTTTTATGATGGTGAATTTCACTTTCACTCCATCCCCTAAGAGCAAGAGAAAGTTGCTCAGTAAGCGGAGACCCGCTTGGACTCCTATAGTAAGTATCTTCGTTGTCTTACTGAGGGGAGGCTGGATACAGCAGCACAGTATAGGCCACCGTTTGAAGATTACACTCAGAATGTTAATGGGTTAGACTTCAGAGATGAGGGGGGGGAAGTTCTATGAGTCATGCTCATTTCCAAACTTAAAATAATCTGTATATAAATGGGTTTTCTGGCTGAATCTTAAAAGAGAGCAATTTAAGTCTGAACAAACTGTATTTATGGTAACAATTCCAAATACTTAAAAGTTTTACTTTAAGCCTCCTGGGAAGCACTAAGCATTTTTTTAAAAAATAAAGTACGTTTTGTGCCCTTTCTTAGATACCAAATTATTTTTTCCTAAGTTAATTTTAAGAGCTATTCATATCCCTCTCCATCTCTCAGATTGTAACAAGTAAAACCTAACATCCATTTTCACTACACCTGATCAAGCTCAAAAGTAAACATACACAATTGAAATTACGTTACAGGTCTAAAAACTGTGAAGTGTCCATGACCAGAAACTTGAAAATTAAGTAATGATTCCTTACTTACGCAATATTCCTGTCAACCTCCACTCTAGGAAAAAAATCTCTTTTCAGACAGGAAAGAAAAAACATGAGCATCTATGCTGTGAAATTCATTCATACTTACTAAAAATAATTCTACAACAGAGTTTGGAAAGCAAATACCCTTTGCTTAATTCTTAACCTGAGGTGACAGCAGCATATTTATGCCACCGTAAAGAAACTTTGAAAGTTTCATTATGAATTATTAACTATAGTTTAACTATGACACAAAGTTATTCTCCATTAGAAGTGGTTTAACAGGTCTCCACGAAAACGAAAATGGCTTTTCAATTATAGCCATTAATAGCTCAAGAACTGTTGCTTTTGTACACAAAGAAGCAAGGCAACATTTTGGACATGACTTTGAGTGGGAAAAGCACTGAACCAAGAGCTAATGTGGCAGCTCATTCTTTTTCTGCTGTATGATAATCATGTATAAACAAAGATGACAAGTCCAATAAACAAAATGAGAACTAGGATTTCACTAAAAGTAAATTTTGTGACAGATTAACAGTCTGGGGCAATCTGGTAAAATTATATGATGTTTAGGATTTCTTTCAAAATAACCTACTTTGGGGGAGGAGGTACTACTTGAAACAATATGACCTTGGCTACAAGTTAATTATTGTCAAAGCTAAGTGACCAATACATGAGGATTCTCTATAGTTATCCAACTTTTGCATGTTTTCCGTAATAAAAAGTTGTTTAAAAAAAGTTATGGGGCGCCTGGGTGGCTCAGTCGGTTCAGCGTCCGACTTCAGCTCAGGTCATGATCTCACAGTTCATGAGTTGGAGCCCCGCATCGGGCTCTGTGCTGACAGCTCGGACCCTGGAGCCTGCTTTGGATTCTGTGTCTCCCTCTCTCTCTACCTCTCTGCCCCTCCCTCTCCTCCACCCCACCCCCACCCCCCACCCCAGAAGTCTGGCTCTCTCTCTCAAAAATAAAATAAACATAAAAAAAGTTATCAACTGCAATATTAAAATACCATTTTCCCAAAACTACAATTCAGATGTGGCAGAGGCATGCTTGTTGCACAGATTTCTCTTTCTTTCTCTTTTTTTTCTTGCTTCCTTCCTTCCTTCCCCTCTCTTTCTCTCTCTCTCTCTTTTAGGTAGGCTTCATGTCCAGCACAGAGCCAGTCGTGGGTCTTGGATTTACAACGCTGAGATCAAGACCTGAGCTGAAATCAAGGGTCCGATGCTTAGCTGACTGAGCCACCCAGGCACTCTGGTACAGCTGTTTCTTAGGTGTTTTTAAAGAGTCATCCAAACAAATATTTTACACCAGAAATGACTCTGTCAGAAAATTACAGGAAAATGTCAACGTCAGAGAGGCCACTTTGCATCACATGTTATTAAGAGACAGGTGTAAATCAAAACAATTTTGAATTCAGTAAGGAAATTTACTACCTAAAACAATCCTATGATACAGGAGATCATTCAGTAGAGCAAACACACACTCTCTGCTTTTTTGTAAATTTGAACCACTATGAGTTACATTTCCTTTAATGAAAGGTACACATTGCAACTACATGAAGAATTAAAACAAACTCGGTATCTTTAAAGTTGCTGGTTTAAAAATCCCACCTGTCACCAGAAGGACATAAACTGCTCCCTCTACAATCCAACTGTATTTTTAGTTTTTACTTCAACAAGCGGCAATGTAATTTATATTTGGTAAGCACACAGACTCCTGAAAGGCCAAAATCAATCAAAAAGCCCGATTAACTCTCTTTCCACCACCCTCTAAACAATTAAAGCTACAAGCAGAAGGGAAGAGTGACCTTAAAAACGTCCCCACAGCCAGAGAACAGAGGCAGAACAGACTGAAGCACATATCTTCGCAGGAACAGAAGAAAACTTCCACACAAGCAATACTGCGACACGGAGATGGGGCAAGGGCTTAAAAGGAAAGTCGGCCAACAGGGACGGAGGGAATAAAAGCAAAGCTGCAGTGAAAAAAGAGTTAGAAGTTAGAGATGCAGCGCAAGAAAAGACAGACATATTTTTTTCCAGCTTCATACACCGCCCCCTCCAGGGCCTGACACCGAGCAAATGCTCCGGAAAGGGTTCCTGAACTCAAGGAAAGCTTCGGCCAGCAACTTTCCCAGAAATGAAATGACAAGAAGCCGGAGGATGCTCACACTGAAGGAACTGATGAAATCTTGTAGTTGGCTCAGCGGAGGAGATGGAAATAACAGCATCTTTTACAGACTGCCTGCTTACAGAGTGTCCCAATTAAACGTACGCCCCTTTCCGATGTTAACAACCCAAAACAAAGCCCCGGCGCAGGCGGTGGGCACGCTCAAGCTTTCTGCCTCAAGGAAAACCGAGGTAGGTCAACTTATTTCCACTTTACCCATTAAGTTATACCTTAATATCACGCTAATAAATTATGCAGACGGTTTATTGGGACACGCTGTGGGTCTGGCACTCTGATAAGCGCTTCACACGCCCCATTTCACGGAACCTTAACAGCGAGCGTTACGAGGCAGGAACCGCATTAGCCCCTTTTCCAACCAAGACACAAAGAGTTTAAGTGACTTGCTGAAAGGAGTAGCGCTGGGATTTGTACCCGTGTCAGGACACCTGGGCTGTGCTCGTAACCACTATGCTCCGGATCTGGCTGGGGAGATTTAGACGCTCAGGGACTTGAAGCGGGGAGCTCCCCCCCGACCCTACCACCCCCCGCCCCAGGAATAACTTCGGCATCCCCGCGCGCGCGAGGAAGAATGGGGAAAGGCGGCGTGGCACCTGTTTCTGGCCCCAGCAAGGGGTGGAGGAGCTGGGGCGCCTTGGGTCCAGGCCGCGGGGCGCCCCGAGGCGGGGGGGCGCGGGAGGACCCGCCTCCTCCAGGAAGGCCCCGCGTGCGGGACAGAGGCCCGGGGAAGAAGCCAAGCGCGCGGGCCCGCCGAGGCCTAGGCCCCACCCGCCGCCTCCCTCCGTAGCCGCGGCGCCCGCGCGGGCCCCGCCAGGCCCGGCCGCCTCACCTGGCTGCTGCCCCGAGCTCGTCCCCCGGCCGGCGGTCTGGGCGGCGGCGGCGGCGACGGGGGCGGCGAGGAGGGGAAGGAGGAAGGAAGAAGGGAGAGGAGGAAGGGAACGGCAGGAGGGAAGAGGCGGAGTGGCCGCGGAGAAGGCGGGCGCCGCCGGGCCGGGGGTCAGAGGAAGCGGGGAGCCAAGCCAGACGCGGCGGCCGCCGGCGCAAACGCTGAAGAGCCGCTCCGGCGCCCGCAGCCCGGCAGGAAGTGACGGGGGAGGGGCCTGCGCCCGCCCCCGGCCCCCCCCCCCCCCCGCGAAGTTCGAACCACAAGTCCCGGCTGGCGCTGCGCGGGTGCCTGCCATCGCAAAGCACTTCGGGAGCCTGGTGGGTTGAGGCCTGGTCGGGCCGGCGTCGCGGCGGCCGGCCCTGGCTCCCGGGGCCTGCTGGGAGTTGTAGTCTGGGAATTGAGGGCTGCTCACTGGACCCGCAGCGAGGCTGGGCCGTCCTACTTAACTCCGCCCCACTTCGTTCTTCCCGTTTTCCTCTGCGTCCTTTTTCGCCAGCCTCCGTTCCTTGTTTCACTCCTTCTCTTAGTTCCTCCTTCCGTAAATGTTTATTAAACGCCTACTGCTGTGCAAGGTACTACTCCAAGAGTTGAGAATATAGAGGTGAACACACAAAAATCCCTACCCTCATGGAGCTTACGTTCTATGAGGGTGAAGCACATAATAAATAACAATGAGTAACTTGTAATGAGTGCCAGATTGCAACTTCTTTTACCCAGCTCTGGATAAACTAAGTGGCTTTTCTCATCACGCTCATATGGGGGCTGGGGGTGAGGGTTAACGGTGGGAAATTTTGGATATCTACAATCACACTCAGCAAAGAATAATGCACTCATTGTGAGAGGGCCAGGAAACGGAAAGAACTGCAGATGCCCAGGCCTCCTCTCTCCTCACTCTGGGACTGCTTCCCCACTATTTAAAAATAGTTTATTTTCTCTCTCTGCCTGTCTTTCTCAGTATCTTTCAATCTAACTATTGCTCAATCCTTCTAGCCAAGGCAATAGAGTTTAGTTTGCATAAATTCATGATATGAGGTTCTCTGGCTAAAGGGGCTTCTCCAAACATGGCTTTGGGACCTTGCCCCCGCTACACAGGACTCCTTTCTCTGGACCAGGCCTCCTTATTCTGCTTCTTGTAAAGTGCAGTAAGATTGAATTTCAGGACACCAAACAGTCAAAATACTTTCACTGTCCATTTAATGCCGGTCCAAAACATTGATAAGCAACATTCAGATCTTGTCCAGTCCTTTGCTAGAGGAGAATTGTTTTCTCTAACCCTTAAGCAGTCTCCTAAGTATAGCTCACTTGGATAAAGGAGCAGACACAGAAGTGTTTCTCTAAACTCAAAGCTGAGGTCCCTGCACAATCAGACAATCTCTTCAAAGATGTAAAGGTAGAAGAGGATGTTCTTACCCATTTTACTATCACCCATGGGGACCTAAGTGATGGGCGAATGACTTCCAGTCTCAGTTTATTTCCCTTCTTCCATATATTCAGAGGGAGATCCCGCTATTTTTTTTTCCTAATCCAGACTTTGGATTTTATTCCACAACTTGGACTGTAATACAGCTGGACCTCAGTTTCCCTCTTAGTTAAATAGGAACAATTTCCTGACTTAACCAGTGGACATAAGAATTGGTAGAGAGCTTGATACGCTATCTCATCTTCCCATCTTAAGAATGATAGGACTCTCTTTAGCGTTGTGAAATTCTAGGTGTGCCGCACTGAGCAGCCTAGGCTACGATCTGCTCTTGCCAGCGACTGATCACGTGTCATTCTGGGGGTCACGTGTTCTTAGGGTACTGCCTCCCTTTTCCTCCTCTTAACCCCTTGCAATCACTTATCTTTGTCCTATCCCTATAGTTTTGCCTTTTCCAGAAATGTCATATAGTTGGAATCATGCATTCTGTAGCCTTTTCAGATTGGCTTCTTTCACTTAGTAATATGCCAAGTTTCCTCTATGTTTTTTTCATGGATTGATACCTCTTTCCTTTTTCTTTCTTTCTTTCTTTCTTTCTTTCTTTCTTTCTTTCTTTCTTCCTTTCTTTCTTTCTTTCGAGAGAAGGGGAGAGGAGAATAGGGAGAGGACTGTCAAGCAGGCTCCATGATCAGCATGGAGCCCAATCCCATGACTGTGAGATCATAACCTGAGCCAAAAATCAGGAGTTGGGTGCTTAACCCATTGAGCTACCCAGGTACCCCTTCTTTTTCTATTTTTTGATAGATCATAAATAATACAAAGTATAATTTTTAAATAAAAATTAACTTCTTACAGGGTTTTTTGAGATTTACCTGTTCCCATTCCTTATTACAAATACCTATAATTTATCTTCTAGGCAGGAACACACAGAATTTAATGTAATTTACTTAATGGTCACAATTTCTTATTTCCAATGTTATCTTAAAGAAAAGTAAATAATTCTTTTATTGTTTGGCAAGAGTCAAGAAGTCTGCAGGCCCTTAGAAGAGAATTTGACTCACAGTCTCCAGGTACAAAGAGAGAAAAGAAATCTAAATGACCCACCCCTGAACCCAGCCAGCCCCACAGCTAACCTATGCCTCAGTTAAATAAAATTCCTTGATTACACAAAATGAGTTCAGAGTCATTCTCAAAAAACAAGGAGTATTAAGAACACTCCTATGGTCAGGTGGCTGGGGACCAACCAAACCTGAAAGGGTCATGTCATGTGTATTATCTGACCAATCTCTAGCCCCATGCTTGCTCTTTGCTGACCTGATGGAAAAACAAAAACAGCCTCCCCTCCCCCCCAAAAAACCAATGAGTATTAAATCTTCAGCCTGTTGTTTTTCTTTCTTCTGTGTTTTTAGTTTTAATTAGTTGCTATCATTCT
This sequence comes from Puma concolor, assembly GCF_028749965.1. Taxonomy (NCBI): domain Eukaryota; kingdom Metazoa; phylum Chordata; class Mammalia; order Carnivora; family Felidae; genus Puma; species Puma concolor. The sequence goes on from NC_141669.1 coordinate 128,946,764, forward strand.
AATACATAATAATATGGGTTTATATCATCTCTTTATTCTTTCTTTCTTTTTCTTTTTTTTATATCATCTCTTTAAAAATGAAGCAGATTTGGCTGCACACAGCCTGCAGAGTGGCAACTGCACTCTATACATGGGCACATTCTTTTCATCTCACTGCAGTCCCCACCCTGCCCATGTCTCTCATTTATGTTATTTTCCTGTTCCTGTGAACATTTAAGTTTGCAATGCCTGGCCTACTGTGTAACGGTATGGACTGAATGCTGGCCTGTGGAGCTGAACATTTGTCAGAAAGACAGACCCTGGTCAAAGAACTCCAAATGCAACTGTGATGACTACAGGAAGGAAAGATGGGACGCCAGGGTGGCTCAGTTGCTTAAACATCCGACTATAGATTTCAGCTCAGGTCATGATCTCATGGTTTATGAGTTTGAGCCCCTCATCGGGCTCCACGCTGGCAGTGTGGAGCCTGCTTGGGATTCTCTCTCTCTCCCTCTCTCCTTCTCTCCCTCTCTCCCTCGCCCTCCCCAGCTCTCTCTCTCTCTCACAAAGTAAATAAATAAACTTTAAAGAAAGGTACATGGTGTTATGAGGGCGTTATGAACCCAAGTTTCAAGGTTTAGGGACAGAGCATACTAAAGTATTATAGCTTCAGCAAATATCTGCAGCATATGTAGATGGTAACTAGGCAAAAGGGGTGCAGGAAGGATTCTAATTAGGAAGAAAAGATATACAAAGCCACGTGGCCCATATTCTGGTTTCTATTGCTACAAAACAAATCACTTACAAATTTAGTGGCTTAAAATAACAGTGATGATTTTATCATCTCTCACAGATATGTGGGTCAGGAATTCAGAAAGAGTTTGCCTAGGCTTTTCTAACTTAGGGGTTTCTGATGTAGAGCTGGACCACATGCAGCCCCTGGAGGCTGGCTGGGCCTCTCCCTCTTCATGGAGCCTTACAGACTGTCCACGTGGTCTCTGCATGGGCTGCTTTGGGCTTCCTCACAGCATGGCAGCCTCAGGGCTGTCAGACTGTTTACACAGTAGCTGGAGGCTTTCCGAGTTAGTGCTCCAGAGAACAAGGCAAAGCTGCATTTGCCTTGTGTGGCCTAGCCCTGGGTGTCATATACAGTCACGTCCATTGTAGTTTACTAGCTACAAATGAGATGTAAGCCTGTCCAGATACAAAGGGAGGAGACTTAGACTCTACTTCCTGATGAGGAAGTGCAAATGGCAGGTCTGAAGCTCAGAGGAGAGTCAGAACTGGACACCTAACGTATGAATGGGTAGCGTTTGAAAGGTAATTGAGGTAACTGAGGAACTACCTCTGCTCTACTCTCATGGCCCATTAGCAGAACTTTCTACCCTTTTAATTATTCAATTATCTGATGAGTTTGCTCTATTTGGCTAGGATTATGTGCAACTTCCATGAGGGCACAAACTCAAGCTATCTTGGTCACCACGGTGTGTCCCTGGCCCCTAAGACAGTGCCTGGTACACATATATTTCCATAAGCTGCTGAAGGACCACAGTCTCTCAACTCTGCTGGAGTCCCTAAAGAACAAGGAACACCTGAGGATTGATTAGTATATGTCAAAATCACTGTAGACTATGTTGCAAGGAGAAACAAGGTTGAGAACTACTTGCTGGTCTGGATGAGTAATTCTCAAGATTATTTGAGGTAGACTGCTCCCCTAGGGCTATTTCAGCATCTTAAGGGGAGAAGATTATATCTTAGAAGATGTAATGGAAAACAGCATTTACAAAGCAAGGAAAAAAAAAAAAGAAAATTCCTAGGAATAAATTTTACAATAACAATGCACAATCTATATAAAGAGAAGATTTATTTTTTTTATTTTTTTAATGTTTATTTATTATTGAGAGACAGAGGGAGAGAGAGCATGAGCGAGAGGGGCAGAGAGAGAGACACAGAATCCGAAGCAAGCTCCAGGTTCTGAGCTGTCAGCACAGAGCCTGACGCGGGGCTCGAACTCACAGACTGCGAGATCATGACCTGAGCTGAAGTAGGACACTCAACCGACTGAGCCACCCAGGAGCCATGTATATGAAAAGAAGATTTAAATTCTACAGAAGGATGAAGAAAAAGACTTAAAAATATATAATTTATGTTCTTCACTAGCAAGACTGCATCATTAAGATATCAGACACTCTGGGGCACCCACGTGGCTCAGTCAGTTGAGCGTCCAACTTCGGCTCAGGTCATGATCTCACGGTCTGTGAGTTCGAGCCCCACGTCGGGCTCTGTGCTGACAGCTTGGAACCTGGAGCCTGCTTCAGATTCTGTGTCTCCCTCTCTCTCTGCCCCTCTCTCGCTCATGCTGTCTCTCTCTCTGTCAAAAATAAATAACCATTCAAAAAAATTTTTTTTAAAGATATCAGACATTCAATGAGATCCTAATAAAAAAACAAACAAGATTCTGTTTTGGAACTAGATGAGCCATGTCTAAAATTCTTATGGAAAATTTAACAAGAAAACATTTCTGAAAATTCCTGCCCAAATAATAAACATATTATCATGTCTTACTAATTAAAACTGTTAGGGGGGGCGCCTGGCTGGCTCAGTCAGTGGAGCATGTGACTCTTGATCTTGGGGTTGTGAGTGTAAGACCCATGTTGGGCACAGAGCATACTTTAAAAAAAGACAGAAACTGTTAGGTACTAGTGCCTAATTAGTTCCACAAATCAGAAGAGAAGAGAAATTCTCAAATAGACCCAAACATAAGTAGGCATTTAGTATTCAATAAAGGTGTTATTTCAAATTGATAGAGATAAGACAGATATCATGCAATAAAAGATTTGGGACAACTACAAAGTATCTGTGGGGAAAAAAAGAGTTAAATCCATACTTTATCTTATACCTGGAAAAATATCAAATGGATCAAGGATTTAATGTTTATTTATTTTTGAGAAAGAGAGAGAGAGAGAGAGAGGGAGGGAGAATATGAGCAGGAGAGGGGCAGAGAGAGAGGGAGACACAGAATCTGAAGCAGGTTCCAGGCTCTGAGCTGTCAGCACAGAGCCCGATGCAGGGCTTGAACTCATGAACTGTGAGATCATGACCTGAGCCGAAGTCAGACGCTCTACTGACTAAGCCAACCAGATGCCCTGCAAATGGATCAAGGATTTAAATGGAAAGAAGGAAACCATAAAAGTACCAAAAGAATCCGTGGGAGAAGTGAAGAAGACCTGTTTACTATAACACAAAATTCAGAAGACTTAAAGGAAAAGATTGATACATTTAACTTCATGAAAATAAAATATAATCATGGGAAATAAAGAAACAAGTCACAAACTGGAATAAAAATTGCATCTCAAGCACAGAAAGGCAAATTTTATAACATATACAGGTCCCATGAATTACAAAAAGATTAAAACTCAATAGAAAAATGAATAAAAGTGGGCACCTGGGTAGCTCAGTCAGTTAAGCATCCAACTTCGGCTCAGGTCATGATCTCATGGTTCGTGGTTTTAAGCCCCGCATGGGGCTCTGTGCTGACAGCTCTGAACTATCAGCACAGAGCCTGGAGTCTGCTTCGGATTCTGTGTCTACCCCTCTCTCTGCCCCTCCCATGCTCATGCTCTGTCTCTATCTCTCAATGATAATTAAAATGTTAAAAAAAATTTTTTTAATTAAGCTTCTTAAAGTAATATGTGCCCATAGTTTAAAGAGACAAATAGTTTTAAGAAGCTTATCATGAAAATCAATACTCCAATCCACTCACTTTCAACTCTTTTCTTCAGGTATATTTCTACATATTTCTTTTTTTTAGTATTTTATTATTTTTTAGTAATCTCTATGCCCAACATGGGGCTTGAGCCCATGACCTTGAGATCAAGAGTCACATGTTCTTCCAAATGAGCCAGCCAGGCACCCCTCTTCTTTCATATTTCTTTTTTTCTTTTTTTAAGTTTATTTATTTACTTTGAGAGAGACAGAGTCAGCCTGAGCAGGGGAGAGGCAGAGAGAGAGGGAGAGAAAGAGAATCCCAAGCAGACTCTGCACTGTCAGCACAGAGCCCCATGTGGGGCTCGAACTCACGAAATTGTGAGATCATGACCTGGGCCGAAACCAAGAGTCAGACACTTAGCTGACTAAACCACCAGGTGCCCCACTTCCTTCATATTTCTAAAAGATATGTCTACACAGCTTTTCTTGATTCTCCCATTTAGATCTGTTGATTCTCATGGAAGATGAGAATTTGGTTCTCTTAGTCCTGTTCCTACCCGCTCCAACACAAAAACTCCCTTTCTCCATTCCAGTATCTTTCTATCATAATTATGGACTCAATCAATATTTAATATTTATATTATTAAGACTATATAAGTAGTAGTCACCACTAAGCCATGCAGAGTATTATGATTACTTGTATAACTATTATGATGCCTGTATAATTTTTCCCCTGAAGTTATAAGTTGCCTTGGTGTTTCATTTTCTTGTGTAACAGGATGTAGACAGGAAACCATTTCAGTCTCAGTTTCAGCTGATGCTTCCTTATTTCAATGTAAGTCCGCCTAGGCAGGACTTGTGACTAAAGAGGTGACTAAAAACTGGTTATAGCAGCTTTATTCATAATTGCCAAAACTTGGAAGCAACCAAGATATCCTTCAGTAGCTGAAAAGATAAATAAACTGTACTACATCCAGACAATGGAATATCATTCAGCACTAAAAAGAAATGAGTGGTCAAGCCATGAAAACACTGGAGGAAACTTAAATGCACATTACTAAGTGAAAAAAGCCAATCTAAAAAGGCTAAATAATGTGTAATTCCAACTATACGCCATTCTAGAAAAGCTAAAACCAAGGAGACAATTAAAGATCAGTGGCCCCCAGGGTTTTAGGCGGAGGGATGTATAAGCAGAGCACAGAGGAGTTTTAGAGCAATGAAACTACTCTACATGATACTATAATGGTGGATACATGTCATTATACCTTTATCCAAACCCATAGAATGTACAAAACCAACAGTAAGCCCTAATGTAAACTATGAACTTGGGTGATAATGATGTGTCCATGTAGATTCATGGACTGTAACAAATGTACCCTCTGGTGGAAAATGTTTATAGTAGAGGAAGCAGTGCGTGTGTGGGGGCTAGGGGGTACGTGAGAATTTTCTGTACCTTCTGCTGTATTCTAGTTTTGCTGCAAACCTAAAACTGCCCTAAAAAAATAAGGCCTATTACATTAAAAAAGAACAACAAAAACAAAACCTGGCTTTGTTACGTTTGGTCCCCTACCCATTCAAGAGCATGAGGGGCTGAGGTTGAAATTTCCCAAGATCACAGAAAATGTTTGGAGAGCAGTGATGAGCTGTGAGTACACCTCTGCCTGTTTGTGGGAGAAGGATGTTTTTTTTCTTCACCTCAAGCTTAAAAAAAGGCACTTCAGCCAGACCTCCTGATGAGCTTGATGTGTCTCCTGAACCTGAGGTGACACAGTAGGTGGTGCCTGACTCATGCCTGACAAGTATAAATGAAGGGGCCGTGGCTGGCTAGCAACTCTGATAGTGGCAGAGAGAAGTGGAGGTGCTGTTCCAGGGTGCAAGACACTATCCTGAGGACCGGACTGGGCCGTGCTGGGGAAACACTAGTTTGGATCTGGTCTTAGAGGTTGGTCCCAAGGTGTGAGGTAAAGGAGGCCGAATGCCTGGGGCTGAGGGCAGAATTATAAGCGGTCATAAAATCAAGGGGCCTTTTTGTTGAGTGAGGCCCCACCCATGGAGCAGAGCTCAGGGCAGGGGGTTGGAGGAGCACCTTGGAAGAATCACACAAGCCAAAAGCACTCCAGGAGAGGAAGTGTCCATTGTGAATCTCTGCCAAGGTCAGAGAGTGCCACATTGATTCTTCCCTCCTGCTTCCACAGCCCCCTTCTATCCCAGAGGAACCAGAGACAGTCTCCTGGTGGAAGAGGATGGTGGAAGGCTTTGTGGGGAAATAGAGAAGCCTACCAGGCCTCCCTTTCTTACCTCAGGTGGCCAGTCCAAAGCAGGCTTATGTGGCAGAGGGAGAGATGATTTTATTTTATTTTATTTTATTTTATTTTATTTTATTTTATTTTATTTTATTTTATTTTATTTTATTTTATTTATTTTTATTTTATCTTATTTTATTGATTTATTTTGAGGGAGAGCGTGCGTGTGTGAGTGGGTGAAGGGCAGAGAGCGAAGGAGAGAGAATCCCAAGGAGGCTCCACTCGGTCAATGAGAAGCTCGATGTGGGGGCTCAATAGTACAAACCCTGGGATTGTGACCTGAGCTCAAACCAAATGTCGGACGCTTAACCAACTGAGCCACCCAGGCGCCCTGAGATGATTTTATTTTAATCTAATTTGGAAATTTTGACTCTTATTAGAGTGAATCAGATGAAACTGCCAACATTCAATCATTTTCGACTCACAAAAATGGCAATTTCATACGGTTCAGCTTAATGCACAGGAGTGGACTTTTAAGTTACTGAACTGAGGCTGTTTGGAGGTTTTCAGTGACTGAGACAATTTTATTACCTGAGAGTGACTAAAAAAGCCATGAGACTTGCCCTAGACTTCATTCAAGTGCATGGGGGAAGAACAATTCCAAGAATAAACTTCTTTTCTTCCTACACCCACAGTTCCCATCTGTACAACAAATTGGCTACACTTCACTTTCTGTGTATTTATCACCAATTGATCCACAAAATCTCTGACAGAAACCGAAATTTCCTTTCAAGAGATTCAAACACATCAGATAGTCTACCCATTTCTTTTTATTTATTTATTTATTTATTTTCTTGGCGACATTCCCCTACCTGGCCGTTCTCTGTTCTCCTGCTCTGTTTGGGACTGATTTCTCTCCAGGTCTGCTGGGCAGCTGTGGCACAGGCATTTGCTCTTGCCTCTTTCCTGGGCTGATCTCCTGTTTCTCGTATTCCATGAGTTCCTTTTCCATGGTTTTCTCCCTCATGCTCCACTCACTTTCTGAGAAAGAGACTTAGAAAAGAAATTTTTGAGACTTTGCATATCCGGAAACGTCTTTATTCTATCTTCACACTTCCTAGATAATTTGGCTGGGTCTAATTCTGGGTTAGAAATCATTGTCTTTCAGAACACAGAGCTTTTCTTTCTCATATCAGGGGGAAAAATCTGTTTCTTAGTATTTTACACTTAGTTAGAAAACCAACTTTTTTCTTACTCCCTCACCTCTGTCTGCTGTCTCTCTTCCTCTTCCTTTAAAAAAATTTTATTTAAGTAATCTCTACACCCAATGTGGGTTTCAAACTCATGACCTCGAGATCAAGAGTCGAATGCTCTTCTGACTGAGACAGCAAAGTGCCCCCATCTCCTTCTTCATTTTCTGTCTCCTCTTTCTCTTTCTTCTTGATAGTGGTAGAGAAAAATTCCTTTATCACTGGGTTTTCAAACTCTAGCTGTCAAAAACCACAAAATTGTATTCCTAACATAGACTTGTATTTACATGGCAGAAAAAAAATTTGGCACTTACATTTTGTTCTGTGTTTGAATTACTCTATACTCTATACCTCTATACATAATCATGTATAATCGTGTGTATAATCATAATACATAATCACGTATTGCTTTCATCAGTTAAAAAATTTGTTGTGTCTGGGAATCTGGGTGGCTTAGTAGGCTAAGCGTCTGACTCTTGATTTCAGCTCAGGTCATGATCTCACAGTTCATGAGACTGAGCCCTGAATCAGGCTCTGCACTGACAGCATGGAGCCTGCTTGGGATTCTCTCTCTCCCTCTCTCTGGGCCCCTCCCTACTTGTTCTCTCTCTTTCTCTCTCTCTTTCTCTCAAAATAAATAAACATTTTAAAAATAGTATAAATAAATATTTTTGAAAATTTGCTGTATCTTGCTAAATGCCTTTTCTATCATTCCTAATACTAAAACTCTTTCACTTAATTTTTTTTTATTAAAATTGAGCTGAAATCCATATAACATACAATGAACCATTTTACAGTGAACAATTTAGTGGCATTTAGTCATTTCACAGTGTTGAGCTACCACCACCTCTATGTAGTTGCAAAACATTTTCATCATTCCAGAGGGAAACCTTAAGCAGTTGCTCCCCAATCCTCCCTCCCCCACAAAACTCTGAAGGCCATATATCTGCTTTTTGTTTCTGTGGATCTACCTATTCTGGATATTTCATACAAACGGAATCATATAGTATGTGACCTTTAATGTTTGACTTCTCCCACATAACAATGTTTTTAAGGTTCATCCACGTTGCAGCATGTATCGGTATTCATTCCTTTTTTTAATGTTTATTTACTTATTTGTTTTGAGAGAGAAAGAGAGAGAGTAGGGGAGGGGCAGACAGAGAGGGAGAGGAAAGAATCCCAAGGAGGCTCCATGCCGTCAGCGCAGAGCCCAACTTGGGGCTGCATCTCACAAACCGTGAGATTATGACCTGAGCTGAGGATCAAGAATCTGATGCTTAACTGACTGAGCCACCCAGGTGCCCCAGTACTTCATTCCTTTTTATAGCCAAATAATATTCCCTTATATACATATCACAATTTGTTTATCCGCTTCTCTGTTTATGGATGTTTGGGCTGTTTCCACCTTTGGTTATTTGAATAGTGCCTCTATGAACATTCATGTAAAAGAATTTGTTTTCAAATTCTGTTTCCATTCTTTTGGGTATATATTTAGGGGTCGAATTGATGAGTCACGTGGTTACTCCATGTTTACCTCTTTTAGGAACTGCCAAGCTGTCTTCCACAGCTGAACCATTTTACGTTCCCTCTGGTGATGTACAAGGGTTCTAATTCCTCCTCATCTTTGCCAATGATTGTTATTTTCCATTTTTAAAATTATAGCTATCCTAGTGAGTGTGAAGAGGTATCTCATTATGATTTTGATTTACATTTTCATAATAACTAATGATATCAAGCATCTTTTCACGTACTTTTAGGCCATTTGTATATTGTCTTTGGAGAAATGTCTATTCAAGTACTTTCCTCACTTTAAAATTGTGTTGTCTTACAGTTCTGAATTTTAAGAGTTCTTTATATTTTTTGGATATTCCCCTTAACTTTTGAGGCTACCTGAATTTTCACTGTGATAATAATCTGGTAAATGAGTGTTACACAATGTGGGAGAGACCATTTGTTGTCTAATGATATCCATTTTCCCATTTTTGTATTGCAGTAAAACCCCAACTTCATTTTTAGGGCAACAGTGTGCCTAAAAAATGACTTTTCTAGTCCCCCTACTTCTAGGCTTGACCACATTGTTAATTTTAAGATATTTATTAGACATCCAAGTGGAGATATTGGTTAGATATCTGGAAATTCAAGAAGGGAGTTCAGGAGAAATATGACCCTGTTGTTGCCTCCCCACTGGTTTTACCTACCACATTTTCTTTCTTTCTTTCTTTCTTTCTTTCTTTCTTTCTTTCTTTCTTTCTTTCTTTCTTTCTCTCTTTCTTTCTCTCTCTCTTTTCTTCTTTCTTTCTTTCTTTCTTTCTTTCTTTCTTTCTTTCTTTCTTTCTCTCTTTCTTTCAAAAGCATTTATTTATGGGGCGCCTGGGTGGCTCAGTCGGTTAAGCGTCCGACTTTGGCTCAGGTCATGATCTCACAGTCTGTGAGTTCGAGCCCCGTGTCAGGCTCCGTGCTGACAGCTCAGAGCCTGGAGCCTGCTTCAGATTCTGTGTCTCCCTCTCTCTCTGACCCTCCCCCGTTCGTGCTCTCTCTCTGTCTCAAAAATAAATAAACATTAAAAAAAAATTAAAAAAAATAAAAGTATTTATTTATTTGAGAGAGAGAGAGAGAGAGAGAGAATGAGGGGGGAGGGGCCGAGAGAGGGGGCGGGGGCAGAGGATCCAACGTGGGCTCTGTGCTGATAGCAGAGAGCCCAAAGTGGGGCTCAAACTCACGAACCATGAGATCATGACCTGAGCCAAAGTTGGAAGCTTAACTGACTGAGCCACCCAGGTATCCCATTTCTTTCTTTCTTTTTCTTTCTTTCTTTCTTTCTTTCTTTCTTTCTTTCTTTCTTTCTTTCTTTCTTTCTTCCTTTCTTCCTTTCGGTTTATTTTGAGAGAGAGAGTGCATGCAGAACAGAGGAGGGGCAGAGAGAAAGGGAGAGATAGAGAATCCCAAGCAGGCTCCACACTGTCAGCACAGAGCCCGATGTGGGGCTCAATCCCACAGACTGTCACGAGATCATGTCCTGGGCCGAAATCAAGAGTTGAATGCCTAACTGACTGAATGCCCAGGTACTCCTTTACACCATGTTTCAGCACGTGGCTCACATATTCTCCACTTATCATCCTGGTGACCTCAACATTCATACGAACAGCCAATCCAAGATCCTGGTCATTTAGTTGTAGGACTTTCTCTTTTTCAGTGACCTTCTCCTCCATCCTACCTCAGTCATCCCTCCTTATGACTATATACTGGGTCTTGACATCAAAAAGAAATATATCCAAAATATCATTCTACATTCTGGCCACAACACTTCCAACTTCTGCGTTCCATGACTCACTAAGACTATTCTTCTAGCTAATCAGAACTCCAATCTATTTACCCATCTAGTTTCTCTCCTTCCATCAACTTTCTCCACCTTTCATATCTTTCTATATTCAGCAAAATGCTATGGCCCATCATTTCAAAAACACTCTTTCCAGTACCCTAAATTCCCATGACCATCTGTATTTTGATTGTACCTGTTGATCAAAATTCCACCTATTTGCTTTGTCAGTGTCTATTTTTTTAAATTTGTTTAATTTTTTTTTAACTTATTTTTGAGAGAGAGAGAGAGCAACCAGGGGTGGGGCAGAGAGAGAGGGGCACAAAATCCAAAGCAGGCTCCAGGCTCTGAGCTGTCAGCACAGAGCCAGACCCAGGGCTCGAACCCACAAACCGTGAGATCATGACCTGAACCAAAGTTGGATACTTAACCAACTGAGCCACCCAGTATCTATTTGAAAAATTCACTCATCTTCCCAAAACAAAAACAATAACCCACCTATATCTGAAACAATCTTCTTGCTGTTCCCGTAGGAATGGTTGGTGTCTCTCCTATCCAAACCAATCCTTATCTCCTCCTCTGCTTCATATAAACCTTACGCTCCCAAGGATTCATTTTCTCTTCTGGATACCTAAGCTTTAGCTCTCAACTATATTCTTCCAATTTTTATTTAAACATTCTCAAGTCTTTCTTATCTGAAAAACAAAACCCAAACAGGCAAATGTCTTAATTTCATTGTAGCTCCAGCTCCATCCCATTTTCTTCCTTCCCTTCTCACAGCCAAACTTACTGAAAGGTTTACCAACACTTTGTTAAAACATTACTAAGTCCAGTGAGCATGTTCACATCTCTTGTTGCTGGATCTTCCACTAGCATTTGACATGGCCCATCACTCTCTTCTAGAATATTCTCCTTCCTGGGCATCTGGACACTACTCTCTGCTAGTTTCTATCCTGTTTCTCTGATCACTCCTTTTCTTTTTAAGGTCTTAAAATGAGACAGAAGAAATTGTTTTAGGGATGCCTGGGTGGCTTAGTAGGTTGGGTGTCTGACTCTTGATTTGGCTCAGGTCATGATCTCGTGGTTCATGGGATCAAGCTCTGCATCAGGCCTGTGCTGACAGCATGGATCTTGCTTGGGATTCTCTCGCGCGTGCGCTCTCTCTCTCTCTCTCTCTCTCTCAAAATAAATAAATAAACTTAAAAAAAAGTTTTTAAAAAAGTGTTTTACAAATCTGAGCACGGTAATTAGTATGGATCATTAATATTTTCTTGTTAATCATATAAAAAGAGGAATGCATATGGAGCAAAGTTAGAAGGCAGACTGGAAAAGGAGAGTGATGGTTTTATTGAAATGGTATGATATAGGTGTTATCTTTTGCCTTTCTCAAATTTTCTTTATAGTCTAACAGTGTTTTGTACTATATATTTTTATTTAAGTATAATTAACAGGCATTAGTAGTGTTTTCACAATAAATATAAATCAAATATATTTTTTAGAAAAAATTTATAATAGCTGTTCTAAGAATGTATGTTGGAGATAGAATGGTAAAGTTGGTGTGGCCATAAGAAGAAACGAGAACAATGCTCTTCTTCTTCAAGGAAGAAGTTTACTGTACTCACAGGTCCTAGAGGGGGATACCCATGTGCCATGTGGAGTCACAGGGGAAGCAGCAAGTGTTGTTGGCACCTGGTGGCAGAAGACAGGAAAGAGGGGAAAGGCTGGGTTTAGGACTGTCCAGTTTGAATAATGCCAATGGGCTCTGGGCTGCAGGGGTGCTCTCTAGTTGCCTGTACCTGGCCCTGGGATGATTTAGGGCAGAGGAAACACTGGCTTGTTGTGTGCTAGTTTGAGAGGGACAACAAGAGCCACACACTAGAGATTGGTTGGCTTGCATATAAGGGATGTGCTGCTGAGCCCTTTGCTCTGTGTCTCTAAGGAGTAGCCCTGGGGGGAGCAGGCTCTCCTACTGACAAGTTTTTAAGATGTCAAAACACAAAATACCAATTTTTTTTTAAAGCATGATTAATACACCACCTTCCAGGGTCACCTGGGTGGCTCAGTTGGTGAAGCATCCGCCTTTTGATTTTGGCTCAGGTCATGATCTCATGGTTCGTGAGTTCGAGCCCCACATCAGTCTCCACGCTGACAGTGCAGAGCCTGCTTAGGATTCTCTCTCTCCCCCTCTCTCTGCTTCTCTCCCTCTCTCTCTCAAAATAAATAAATAAACTTAAAAAAAAAATACAACACCTTCCAGGAAACTTCACTACTCTTTCAGATGTTGACCCCGTATTTTCCATCACATATGAGAAGGAAGGATAATGCTTAGTTACAAGGCAGACAGACACTGCATGAACCAAGCATATTACCTCACAGCTGCAGCCGTTGCATGCCCAGATCAAAGACTATGGACAGTATTACTTAGATAGAATGCCCTCTATATTTAAAAGAATAGCATTACCCAAAGCAAACAAAGTAAACCAGTAAAGCAAAAGCTTTTGCAGGGTGTGGGCACTAACTGCGCTTCTCATAGGGACCAGCCGGCTTGACAAGTTTTTGTTTATAAACCCTAGGAGAATGCAAAAGGAAGTAATTGCTAGTGGGATGGGAGAAGGAACAGCTCTTGGATTTCACCAGTATTTAGGAGAAAAGAGGGAGAATTGTGGCTCAGTTGACATTGTGATAAAGGATTGTCATGGTAAGGAGCTCAGGTTTTGGTCTCAAATGGACTTGGATTCAAATCCTGCATTGGCCACTCATTGGCTTCTTTGGACAAGTCAATTAATAATAATAAATGACCTTTACAAAGCACTAATGATATGTCAGGCACTGTTGTAAGTGCTTTACATGTATTAATTTATTTAACCCCCTCAACTATCTTATGTGGTAGGTACTATAATTTCCTCCATTTTATGAATGCATAAACTGAGGCACAGAGTAATTAAGTCAGTTGCCCAAGATCAACACACATGTATTAAGTGAAGGAGCTGTTTCCAAAAGAGCTGGCCATGTATCTCATGTCCTTCTAGTCAATAACTTTTCCCGTTTGAGTTAAGCAGTGCTGGTTTCTGAGCTCTAAGTGATACAACAGTTTACAAGGGTTTTTATGAATGTTGTCACACACGTATGAATTTTGTGCCAAATAAATTGTAGATATCATTTATACTCTAGGATTATAAGGAAGATTGTGAAATGAAGAAAATATAGTTAATTGAGAAAGTATGAAACTTCTTTAGAGGGGCACCTGGGTGGCTCAGACGGTTAAGCATCTGACTCTTGATTTCGACTCAGGTCATGATCTCATGGTTTGTGAGTTTGAGCCCTGTGTTAGGCTGCACACTGTCAGTGCGGAGCCTGCTTGGAATTTTCTTTTTCTCTTTCCCCTGCTCCCCAAAATAAATAAATAAGCTTAAAAAAAAAACAAAAACAAGAAACCTCATTGGGAATTAGTATATGAATTTTTTAAAACAATCTCAAACTTGGGGCACCTGAGTGGCTCAGTTCGTTAGGTGACTGACTCTTGATTTCATCTCAGGTTCTCATAGTTCATGAGTTTGAGCCCCTCATCAGGCTCTGTACTGACAGTGTAGAGCCTGCTTGTGATTCTCTGTCTCATTCTCTCTCTGCCTCTCTCTCTCTCTCTCTCTCTCAAAAATAAATAAACATTTTTAAAAATATATACTTCCTTTAAAAATAATAAATAAATAAAACAACCTCAAACTTACAAACAGGTTATAAATACGGCTCTGATAGGTGTTTTTGTTTTTTGGGTTTTTTTTGTGCTGAACCATTTGAGACTAAATGCTGACTTGTTACCTCATCACTTTCAAATACTTTAGCGTGTATTTGCTACAAGGGATTTCTTCGTAACACAACCATCAAAATAAGAAAATTAACATGATAGAATACCATTGTTCAATCCTCAGCCAACTCATCAAGTTTCGCGGGTTTGTCCAATAATGTCCTTTGCAGTGAAGAGATCTTTGCATTTAAGTTGTTCTGTCTCTTTAGTCTCTTTCAATCTGGAGCAGTTCTTTGGTCTTTCCTCAACTTTCTTGTCCTTGACACTTTTGAAGGTCGAAGGCCAGTTATTTTGCGCCATATTCTTCCATTTGGGTTTAGCAGAGGTTTCTTCGCAATTAGATTCAGGTTATGCATCTTTGGCAAAAAAATCAAACACCAACGATGCTGTGTTCTCATTACATCCAGTCAGGTGGCACATGATTGTGATCTGTCCCTTTGCTAATGGTGTTCGCTTTGCTCATTTGATTAAGGTAACGTCTGCCAGTCTTCACATCTGTATACTTACTCTTTTTCCTTTTACTTATTAGGTATTTTGTAAAAAGGTACTTTGAAACTAGGTAAATGTCCTATTCCTATCACACTTTCAATTTCTTTATTTTTCTCTTATTCAGTGGGTTATAATTTATTACTCTATCTATCTATCTCTCTATCTATCTATCTATCTTTAATTGGGATGCAATTCACCTACCATAAAATTCGCTCCTTTAAAAAAAAATTCACCCTTTTAAAGTGTACAATTCAAGGGTGCCCTGGTGGCTCAGCTGGTTGAACGTCCGACTCTTGATCTCGGCTCAGGTCATGATCTCACAGTGTGGGATGGAGCCCTGTGTTGGGATCTACATTGACAACACAGAGCCTCCTTGGGATTCTCTCTCTCCCTTTCTCTCTGCCCCTCCCAACTTTTCCTCTTTCTTTCTCTCTCTAAATAAATAAACAAATAAACTTAAAAAAATACAGTATACAATTTAGCAGGTTTTAGTATATTCTTAAAGTTGTATGACCATCACCACTATCTAATTCTAGAACAATTTCATCATCCCGAAAACAAATGCATTAACATCCATTCTTTCCTCTCCCTAGCCACTGACAACCACTAATTTGCTTTCTGTCTCTGGGCATTTGCCTATGCTGGCCCTTTTATACAAATAGAATCATAAAATACATGGCTGGCTTCTTTCACTTAGCATAAAGTTTTCCAGGTCCATCCATATTGTGGTGTGTGTCAGTACTTTATTTTTTTTATAAGTTGTTTTATTTTTTATTTTTTTAAATTTATATCTAAATTAGTTAGCATATAGTGCAACAATGATTTCAGGAGTAGATTCCTTAGTGTCCCTTACCAATTTAGCCCATCGCCCCTCCCACAACCCCTCCAGTAACCCTCTGTTCTCCATATTTTTGAGTCTCTTCTGTTTTGCCCCCTCCCTGTTTTTATATTATTTTTGTGTCCCTTCCCTTATGTTCATCTGTTTTGTCTCTTAAAGTCCTCATATGAGGGAAGTCATATGATTTTTGTCTTTCTCTGACTGACTAATTTCACTTAGCATAATACCCTCCAGTTCCATCCATGTAGTTGCAGATGGCAAGATTTCACTCTTTTTGATTGCCGAGTAATACTCCATTGTATATATATACCACATCTTCTTTATCCATTCATCCATCAATGGACATTTGGGCTCTTTCCATACTTTGGCTATTGTTGATAGTACTGCTATAAACATGGGGGTGCATGTGTCCCTTCGAAACAGCACACTTGTATCTCTTGGATAAATACCTAGTAGTGCAATTGCTGGGTCGTAGGGTAGTTGTATTTTTAGTTTTTTGAGAACCTCCATAATGTTTTCCAGAGTGGCTGCAGCAGCCTGCATTCCCAAGTACTTTATTTTTTTTTAACTGGCAATTAATATTCCTGTATAAGTAACACATATATAATGGGGCACCTGGCTGTTTCAGTTGATGGAGTGTGCGACTCTTGATCTCAGCATTGTGAGTTCAAGACCCACATTGGATGTAGAGATGCCTTTAAAAAATAAATTAAAATGTATAGTATATAGTATACATACAACACATTTTGTTTTTTCATTTATCAAATGATAGACACTTGTGTTGTTTCTATTTTGGGCTATCATGAGTAATGCAACTATGAACATTCAGGTACAAGTTTTTGTGTGGCTATATGTTTTTAATTCTCTTGGGCATATACCTAGAGGTGGAATTTGGGGGTCATATGGTAACTCTATGTTTAACTTTTTGAGGAAACACCAAACTGTTTTCCAAAGTGGCTGCACCATTTCACATTCCCACCAACAGCACATGAAGGTTTCAATTTCTCTGCACTCTTGCCAACAGTTGTTATTATCTATTTTTTTTATTATAGCTGACCCTTGAACATTAGGGACAGTGACCCCACACACACAGTTGAAAATCTGCACATAATTTTTGGCTCCACCAAAGCATAACTACTCATAGCCTACTATTGACTGGAAGCCTTACTG
This sequence comes from Puma concolor, assembly GCF_028749965.1. Lineage (NCBI taxonomy): Eukaryota > Metazoa > Chordata > Mammalia > Carnivora > Felidae > Puma > Puma concolor. The sequence goes on from NC_141669.1 coordinate 128,963,559, forward strand.
ACAACATAGTTACTTAATACATATTCTGTATGTTATATATACACTGCATTCTTACAATAAAGTAAACTGGAGAAAAGAAAATGTTATTAAGAAAATCATAAGAAAGAGAAAACAGGGGCTCCTGGCTAACTCAGTTGGTAAAGCATGGGACTCTTGATCTCAGGGTCGCAAGTTCAAGCCCCACGTTGGGTGTAGAGCTTATGCTTAAAAAAAGAAGAAGAGGGTGGCTCATTCAGTTGAACTTCCAACTTCGGCTCAGGTCATGATCTCATGGTTCATGGGTTCGAGCCCCGCATCAGGCTATGTGCTGATAGCTCAGAGCCTGGAGCCTGCTTCGGATTCTGTGTCTCCCTTTCTCCCTGCTCCTCCCCTGCTCATGCTCTGTCTTTCTCTATCTCTCAAAAATAAATAAACATAAACAAAAAATTTAAAAAAAATAAAGAATAAAGAGAAAATACATATGTGGTACTCTACTGTATTTGTGGGAAAAAAATCCATGTATAAGTGGACTCATGCAGTTCAAACCTGTGTTGTTCAGGGTCAATTGTGGAGCCATCTTAGTGGGTGTGAAGTGATAGTTCCTCGTGGTTTTTATTTACATTATTTTTATTTTATTTATTTATTTAATTTACATTATTTTATTTATTTATATTTAATTACATTACATTTCCTTACTGACTGGTGTTGTTGAGTATCGCTTTGCCCTGATAAACTCAAACAGGCTCTTTCTGATCTTTCAGGTTTCAGAGTAGACGTCATCCCCATCATAAGGGCCTTCCCTAAGTCTTCACTGCAGTGATAGGATCCTTCTATAAATGTTTCTAGTTCTTTCCCCTCTCTGCATGTTAGGTAAGACGGTACTTTCCTGCCCCCCTTGACACTGGGTATGGCTATATGACTTAATTTGACCAATGAAAGGTGAACAGAAGGGAAATGTGTCATTTCTGGGCAAAGGATCTAAGAAGCAGTTCACTTGTTGCCATAATCCCCTTCTTGCTGCTTCAGTAATGATCAAATTTCACATTGAGGTGAAGCCTGGGCCTATGAGTAATTATAATAAGCAGACTTCCCAGTCTGATGCTCCTGATGTTGTTTTGACGAGTTTGGCAGTGCCTCCCAAATTTAAACATAGAGTTAAAACATATGAGCCAAGGGGCGCCTGGGTGGTTCAGTCAGTTGAGCAACTGACTTCAGCTCAGGTCATGATCTTGCGGTTTGTGAGTTCGAGCCCCACGTCAGGCTCTGTGCTGACAGCTCAGAGCCTGGAGCCTGCTTCGGATTCTGTGTCTCCCTCTCACTCTGCCCCTCCCCCACTCATGCTCTGTCTCAGAAATAAATAAACATCAAAAAATTAAAAAATATAAAAAATAAAACATATGACCCAATAATTTCACTTGTAGTACCCAAGAAATTTAAATAAATATGTCTTCCCCCAAATGGGTTCATGTATGTTCATAGCAACATCATTCATAATAGCCAAAAAAAAAAAAAAAAAAAAGGAAACAACCTGAATGCCCATCATCTGATAAATGAACAAAATGTGGCATATCCATATAATGGAATATTATGTAGCCACATATAAAAGAATGGAGTACTGTGCATGCTATAACATGGATGCTCCTGGAAAACATGTTACGAGAAACTAGTCACATGTTGTATAATTCCATTTACATAAATTTTCTAGAACAGGCAAATACATGGAGACAAAAAGTAGATTCATGGTTGCCTAGGGCTGAGTGTGTGTGTGTGTGTGTGTGTGTGTGTGTGTGTGTGTGTGTGTGTGTGTGAAAATTGGGGATGATAGTTAGAGTTATGGGGCTTTTCTTGGGCTTTCATTTGATGAAAATGTTCTAAAATTGATTTTGGTGATGTTGCTTTAAGTGGCTGGGAAACATGGTATATGAATTGTATCTCAATAAAACTTACAAAAATTAGGGTATTGATGTACTTCATAAGGCTATTGTGAGAATTAAATCAGTCAATGTGCATAAATCATAGAATAATGTTTAAAACATAAGTGCTCAAAGGGCGCCTGGGTGGCTCAGTTGGTTAAGCATCTGACTTCAGCTCAGGTCATGATCTCACAACTTGGGAGTTCAAGCCCCACATTGGGCTCTGTGCTGACAGCTCAGAGCCTGGAGCCTGCTTTAGATTCTGTGTCTCCTCTTTCTCTGCCCCTTCCCTGCTCACGCTCGCCCTCTCTCTCTCTCTCTCTCTTCAAAAATAAACAAACATTAAAAAAATTAAAAATATATTTAAAAAAACATAAGTGCTCAAGAAGGCTTATATTGTTAATATTTCCTTGAGACATCTGATGCCTTTTCTTTCTTTCTTTTGTTCTTTCTTTCTTTCTTTCTTTCTTTCTAAATTTTTTTTTTTTTTTTAAATTTTTTTTTTTTCAACGTTTTTATTTATTTATGGGACAGACAGAGACAGAGCATGAACGGGGGAGGGGCAGAGAGAGAGGGAGACACAGAATCGGAAACAGGCTCCAGGCTCCGAGCCATCAGCCCAGAGCCTGACGCGGGGCTCGAACTCACGGACCGTGAGATCGTGACCTGGTTGAAGTCGGACCCTTAACCGACCGCGCCACCCAGGCGCCCCTAAATTTTATTTTTAAGTAATCTCTATATGCATCTTGGGGCTCGAACTCACAACCCTGAGATTAAGAGTTGCACGTTCCACCAACAGAACAGCCAGGTGCCCCACACCTGATGCCTCTAATCTGATTTCAACAGTCAACTGTTTCTTACAATAAAATGATTTCTAATTAAGACCACAGCCAAAAGCAAAATTGCACCATGACTATAACTTGTTTTAAGAAAGATTAAGACAGGAGCACCTGGGTGGCTCAGTTAACCGTCCAGCTCTTGATCTCAGCACAGGTCTTGATCTCAGGGTCGTGAGTTCAAGTCCTGCATTGGGCTCGGCACTGGCTGTGAAGCCTACTTAAAAAAAGAAAAAAAAAAAGATGAAGACATTATAGGGTAGAAACAAAAATGAGGCAGGCATAATAAAATCAATACAGTGAATTTGTACAGATGCATACATTTTATTTGAATGCATAGAAGGGACGATGAATCAATTAGGATTAGATGTGGTTGCATGTGACAACAAAACAAAACAGGGTTTAAACAACACAGAAGATCATTTGGCTTCATTCATAACTGAAGTCTAGGTTGGTAGTTCAAGACCTATATGAGATTTTTGTTCCATAAAGACCTTAGTAATGCGTGCTCCTTCTACCTACTGGTCTGCTATCCTCACCCTCCTGGTCCAAGGTAGCAGCTAGCGTGGCAGCCATTTTGTCCAAATCTGTTCCCACTTTGGAGCCTGTGCACCTATTCTTTCTTCCTAGAAATCTCGCTGAGTGCCTCTTGCCCCATCTTTGGTTCTCAGCTTTGGAACATGGTCACCTCTCCACAGCTGACTGTCCTGACCACATGTCCCACTCCCTCTTACCAACCTGCAGTCTTTCCTTCATCTCACTTATCACCTGTCTGTATTGGTTCTATTACCTAGTAAAGGTGTGACCTTGGGCAAATTCCTTTATCTCCCTGTGCCTTATTTTCTCTACCTGTAAAATGGAGATATAATAGCACCAACAGGAAGGTTACATGAAGGTTCAAATTCATGAGAATGGTTAACCCTGAACACGGCGGAGGGAACGAGATGGAATTATCCCCAGTGTCTGTTTTTGTTCCAGAACATATGAAGATATTATGTTAGTAAGCTGACCTTAAGTCGGTGCCACTGTTTGGTAGTAGAATATTGCTCAATATTAATTATTAACATCCATCTTGACTCCCTGAGGATAAAGTCAGTTAGAAACTCTGTGCTGAATTGGATGGGAAGACTGAGTTCTCCTAAACACAGCTCAAGTTCTGGTGTTGATATCAGGCGCCTCCCTCCCAGAAGGAAAATAAGTCTTTTTTTCCAGCCTGAGCTTCTTAGACTCAGGTTTGGAGAAGAGATAAGGAATTAGATGAAATTGCCTCACTCAGTTGCATATGTCTGACTCTTGATATTGGCTCGGGTCATGATCCTGCAGCCAGTCGTGGGATTGAGCCCCATGTTGGGAATCTCTCTCTCCCTCTCTCTCTCTGCCTCTCCCCTGCTTACATGCCTTGCCCTTTCTCTCTCTCTCTCTCTCAAAATAAATAAACATTTTTAAAAATATGTATTTTAGACAAGTGCAGCAAATCTCCAAAGCTCTTGACATCTTTGACCACCAAGCATCTCACATGTGTCTTGCTCATTCTTGGGCAAGGTTGTCAAGGTTTCTACATCTACCCGGATCTTATCATTTGCAAATCACACAGGGGAATTAAGATGTAAAGACAGCCTGGATTTGGCACCATCTAATAACAAAGCTGCAACCCTTGGAGCAGCATTCATGATCCAGGGAGATGCTCAACACTCACGGAATGTAGTCACGTGGTACCAGGGTGTAAGTCAATGCTAAACATACTTTGTGCCATGACAAGTCCAAACAGATCCTTGCGGCATGCTGGGAAGGACAAGATCTTATCTGTAGGTGGAAAGAATCATGATTGGGTTGCTAAAGGGAGCTGCATTTTCAGAGAAGTTTTATTTCCTTGGGAACATTGTACTAGCCCTCCTGCGAACACAGGTGTTTCTTTAGAAATTGCCTTAGATCTGATACATCATTTTATCATTTATTTTATTCATATTGTATTTTTCCCTTCAGATTGGAAAGAGTGGCAATACTTTTTTACTCTCTGATTAGTTTTTTAAATGCTTATTTATTTTTGAGAGAGAGACAGAGACAGAGCATGAGCGGGAGAGGGGCAGAGAGAGAGGAAGACACAGAATCAGAAGCAGGCTCCAGGCTCTGAGCTGTCCGCACAGGGCCTGATGCAGGGTTTGAACTCACAAACTGTGAGATCATGACCTGAGCCGAAGTCAGGTGCTTAACCGACTGAGCCACCCAGGCACCCCTTTCCCCTCTGATTAGTTTTAAATATATGGTTAGTGTTTTTAAAAATCAAGTATTAGATGGGGCGCCTGGGTGGCTCAGTCGATTAAGCGTCCAACTTCGGCTCAGGTCATGATCTTGTGGTTCCTGAGTTTGAGGCCATGTCTGGCAAAGCCTGGAGCCTGCTTCGGATTCTGTGTCTCCCTCTTTCTCTGCCCCTCCCCCGCTCATGCTCTGTCTCTCTCACTCTCAAAAATGAATAAATGTTAAAAAAAATTTTTTTTAAATCAAGTATTAGGGAGGAGCGCCTGGGTGCTCAATCCATCTCAGGTGGTGATCTCACGGTTTGTGAGTTCAGTTTGAGCCCCTCTTTGGGCTCTGTGCTGACAGTACGGAGCCTGCTTGGAAGTCTCTCTCCCTTCCTCTCTCCCAGCCCCTCCCCCACTCTCTCTCAAAATAAATAAATAAAGTTAAAAAAAAGCACACATTAGGGAAAATTAAAAGAAGCAACTAAAAATCATCTATAATTTCACCTTCCAGATATAATTGTGGCTAACATTTTAGTGTTGTGTGCCTCTTGACTGTAACAGAAATTTCCTATTTTCTCAATAGCTGTTATCCACTTTTCCTTAGCAGTAAAACTCTAGATGTTTAGTTGGGTCTATAGCTGCTCAGAATAAAATCTATATTTGCCAGCATCTTTGCCCACAGAGTAGGTCCTGGCCATGAGATGGAAGCAGAAGTTGTCTGTATGACTTCCAGGAAGTGTGATTAAGGAGAGAATATGAGTTCTTCTTTCCCTGCCCCTTCCTTCATGTTTGCTGGAATGAGGCCTGATGGCTGGAGTTTCAGCAGCCATTTTGGACAGTGTAGTAGAAGCCATGTGATGATGATGTGGACCAAGAGGATAGAAGGAGTCTGGGTCACCCTATCTGCCCTTTTATCAAGAGAAATCAACTTTGAATTTCTTTGATTCAGTATACATTCACCAAGTTTGGCAGTAAATCTAATGTCAACTCTTTTGGGGGGCTCTTTCCCATCTCTTGGAATCACCTAAACAAAACAAAATAATAAGAACCCAGCTTCCCATAATACAATAAAATTGGGGAGGCACCTGGGTCACTCAGTCAATTAAGGGTCCGACTTCAGCTTAGGTCATGATCTTACAGTTCGTGAGTTGGAGCCCTGCCTCCGGCTCACTGCTGTCAGCTCAGAGCCTGCTTTGGATCCTCTGTTCCCCTCTCCCTCTGCCCTTTCCATGCTCATGCTCTCTCTCTGAAAAATTAATAAACATTAAAAAAAAAAAAGGAATAAAGAAAATTGGGATAGGCCCTTTAGTTTTCTGCTCAATGATCACTGCTGATTTGCTCAGAGACTGAGTCCAAAACCATGTCCTATTAGAGTTAGATGGCACTCCTCTTAGCAACCATTTCCTTTGCACCAAGTCTGTCCAAGCATGGACTACTCTCAAGAGACTTGCTGCTTCCCAGGGTGCTACAGGAGTGAGAGGTGTAGGTCTTAACTATTCAGAAATTCAACACCTTCTGCCCTTCCAGGCTAGCTGCCATGAATATTTGTTATAATAATGGCTGCTCAACATCCTTGGACTCCTTCCCCTTCCAGTGTTGGGGAACATCCCATCTTATCAATTCATGCTTCTCTAAGACTGAGACTAGATAATGACTTTCTCAGGGTCTCTGCAGCTAGAGTGACCTAACTAGTCCATGACCTAGACTCTGCCAACCAGAAGCATCAGTGCCAGTCTTCAATAGGAAGCAGAGAGCCACGGTTGGAATCCACTCTAGCCAGCATGGCAGGAGAAACTCTCAGCTTCAGAGGCTGCAGTGGCCTCTGGTCTTATGGGCAGAGGATAAATCACAATGTCTAGAAGCAGCAGTAGTGTCTTGAACAAAGGAGATCTGTGGAGTGATTTGGCCATTGTTTCTGGATATAACCTTCAGGTCTGGAGATTATCAACCTATCTCATTCCTCTAGAGATATCTATAGCTATATAGGGAGATATCTATGTAGATACGGACATAGAGAAAGAGACAGAGGGAGGGAGGGAGGGAGGGAGAGAGAGAGAGAGAGATTGTATGGAATTGGCTCATGCAATTATGGAGCGAGCAAATCCAAAATTTGTAGAGCCAATGTCCCAGTTCAAGTCTGAAGGTTGGGAGTTGCCGTAGAATCAGGAAGTGTTGATTCCAGTTCTAAAAAGGCCATCAGACAGGAAGAATACTTTCTTACTCAGTGAAGAGTCACTCTTTTATTCTAATCAGGCCTTCGACTGCTTGGATGAGGCTCTCTCACCTTATGGAGGTCAATCTTTTACGCAGCCTAATGATTTAAATGTTAATCTCTCTCTTTTATTTAAAAAAATTTTTTTTAATGCTTATTTATTTATTTTGAGAGAGAGAGAGAAAGAGAGAAAGCATGAGTGGGGGAGAGTCAGAGAGAAAGGGAGAGAGAGAATCCCAAGTAGGCTCCACACTGCCAGTGCAGAACCCGAGGTGGGGCTCGATCCCATAAACCTTGATATCATGGCCTGAGCTGAAATCAGGAGTCAGATGCTCAACTGACTGAGCCACTCAGGCGCCCCTAAATGTTAATCTCATCCAAAAACACACTTAGAGAAACACCCAAGATAATGTTTGACCAAATATCTGGGCATCTTATGGTCCAGTCAAGTTGACATGAAATTAACCATCACACTGCCCCATAAAGAACTCTCTGGGATTTAGTTGTTTGTATTCAACTTAAATAGCCTATACCCCTTTCCTGTGTTAAGGAATCTGTATCTCCACAGAAGCACTCTTCTCAAAACCTTCTTCTCATAACCTTGATGACAAATACCTCTATTGCTTTCACCTCTGGTCTCTTCAATTTCACCTTCCTTGATGGGCCTGAAGTTTAGCTTCCCCTTCTTTCAGTTGGTAAGTCCACAGCAGCAAAAAGCACAAAATCTGATTATTTTCTTAATAGTTCACCCATCAGATTCCATCTTACCATATGTGATGCTTTCTTGGGGTGCCTGGTTGGCTCAGTCAGCAGAGCATGCAGCTCTTGATCTTGAGGTTGTAGGTTTGAGCCCCATGTTGGGTGTAGAGATTACTTTTTAAAAAGTCTAAAATAAAAAAGCATTTATAATCTGATTTCTTAAGATATTTTAGATAATTCTTTGTCAGCATACATGAAGCTACATACATTTTAATGGCTACAGTTTTCCATTGTAGGAATGTGACACAATTGAGTGAACTATTTCTTCTGTTTTTTTTTCTTTTTCTTTCTTTCTGTCTTTCTTCCTCCCTCCCTCCCTCCCTCCCTCCCTCCCTCCCTTCCTCTTCCTTCCTTCCTTTCTCTTTCTTTCTTCCTTCCTCCCTCCCTCCCTCCTTTCTTCCTTTTTTTCTTTCTTTCTTTTCTTTCTCCCTCCCTCCCTCCCTCCCTCCCTCCCTCCCTCTCTCTCTCTCTCTCTCTTTCTCTCTTTCTTTCTTTCTTTCTTGTATGCTCTGCATCCAGCATAGAGCCCAATGTGGGCTTGAACTCATGACCCTGAGATCAAGACCTGAGCTGAGATTAACAGTTAGGCACTTGGGGCGCCTGAGTGGCTCAGTCAGCTAAGTGTCTGACTTCAGCTCAGGTCATGATCTCGAGGTTTGTGAGTTCGAGCCTCGTGTTAGGCTCTGTGCTGACAGCTCAGAGCCTGGAGCCTGCTTTGGATTCCGTGTCTCCCTCTCTCTCTGCCCCTCCCCTGCTTGTACTCTGTCTCTCTCTCTCTCTCTCTCAGAAATAAATAAACATTAAAAAAAAAAAAAGAGAGAGAGACACTTAACCAACTGAGCCACCCAGGTGCCCCTGAATGATTTCTTTGCTGATACACATTTGGATCATTTACAAATTTTTCACTAGAAACAGTGCTTTGATGTACATATGATTGCGTGTACTTGTCTGGATTACTTTTGGCTTGTATGTCAAAGTTCAGTTATGAGACAGAAACTATAGTAGTTATTTTAACAGAAAAAATTTAATGTAAAGAATTATTTGGGGTGCCTGGGTGGCTCAGCCGGTTAAGCGTCCGACTTCAGCTCAGGTCATGATCTCGCAGTCTGTGGGTTCAAGCCCCGCGTTGGGCTCTGTGCTGACAGCTCAGAGCCTGGAGCCTGCTTGGGATTGTGTCTCCCTCCCTCTCTGTGCCCTGTTCCTGCTCATATTCTGTCTCTCTCTCTATCAAAAATAAACATTAAAAAAATATTATTCAAGGCTCCAAATAACCACAGCAATATTGAGAAAGAACAAAGTTGGAGGCATCATGCTTCCTGATTTTAAACTATGTTACAAAGTATGGTGTGGCATAAAAACAGACACATAGCTCAATGGAACAGAAAGCCCAGAGATAAATCCAGATGTATGTGATCAATTAATGTACAGCAAAGGAGCCAAGGATATACAATGGGGAATCAACAGTCTCTTCAATAAATAATGTTGGGAAAACAGGACAACCACATACAAAAAAATGAAACTGGACCACTATCTCATGCCATACACAAAAATTAACTCACAATGAATTAAAGACTTGAATGGTTAAGGCCTGAAACCATAAAACTCCTAAAAGAAAATAACCAGTAAGGTCCTTGACATTGGTCTTGGTGATGATTTTTTGGATTTGACGCTAAAAGTAAAGGCAACAAAGGCAAAAAAAAAAAAAAAAAAAGTGGGACTACACCAATCTAAAAAGCTTCTGTCCAGGGGCACCTGGGTGCTTTAGTCAGTTAAGTGTCTGACTTCGGCTCAGGTCATGGTCTCACGGTTTATGAGTTTGAGCCCCACATTGGGCTCCCTGCTGTCAGCACAGAGCCCACTTTGAATCCTCTGTTCTCCTCACTCTCTGCCCCCACCCCCACTTGTCTGTCTCAAAGTAAATAAACAAAAACTTAGAAAAAAAAAAAAAAAAGCTTCTGCCCAGCAGGGGAAACCACTGACAAAATGAAATGGCCACCTACTGAATGGGAGAAAATATTTTCAAATTATATATCTGATAAGGAGTTAATATCCAAAATACATAAAGAATTCACATAACTCGGGGCGCCTGGGTGGCGCAGTCGGTTAAGCGTCCGACTTCAGCCAGGTCACGATCTCACGGTCTGTGGGTTCGAGCCCCGCGTCAGGCTCTGGGCTGACGGCTCAGAGCCTGGAGCCTGTTTCCGATTCTGTGTCTCCCTCTGTCTCTGCCCCTCCCCCGTTTATGCTCTGTCTCTCTCTGTCCCAAAAATAAATAAAAAACGTTGAAAAAAAAAATAAAAAAACAAAAAAGAATTCATATAACTCAATAGCAAAAAACAAAAACAAAAACAAAACCCCCACAAACAGCCTGATTTAAAAACGGGCAGAGGATCTGGATAGATATTTTTCCGAAGAAACATACAGATAGCCAACAGATACATGAAATGGCAGTCAACATCACTAATCATCAGGGAAATGCAAATAAAAACCACAATGAGATATCACCTCACACCTCTTAGAATGACTTTAATCAAAAAGACAAGAAATAACAAACATTGGGGAGGGTGTGGAGAAAAGGGAACTCTCATGCACTGTTGGTGGGAATGTAAATTGGTGCAGCTGCTGTGGAAAACAGTGTGGAAGTTCCTCAAAAAATGAAAAGAACTACCATATGATTCAGCAATTCCACTTCTGGGTATTTATCCAAAGGAAATGAAAATGCTAACTTGAAAAGATATCTGTTCCCCCATATTCATAGCAGCATTGTTAACAATAGCCAACACACAGAATCAATCTAAGTGTCCACCAATGTATAAATGGATAAAAAAATGTGGTATAAAAGAAAACTTAAATAAAGAAAAGAAAATGTGGTGTATATACACAATGGAATATTATTCAGCCACGTTAAAGGAAATTTTGCCATTTGCAACAACATGGATGGACCTTGAGGGCATTATGCTAAGTGAAATAAGTCAGAGAAAGAAAATATCATATGATCTCACTTGTATGTGAAATCTGAAAAAAAAAACACCTTCCCCTCCTCTGCTCACGTGCTTGCATGCTGCTCGTCTGCTTGTGCACACTCTCATGCACTCTTTCTAAAATAAAAAAAAATAATAATAAAAAATAAGCATCTGGTACCTTGCAGTTTATACAGGTGAGGATTTCAGAAATTGGTGCAGCTACAGGGTTGTGGCTCAGGGTCTCCCAGGAAGTTGTGGTCACAATATCAGCAGGGGCTACAGTCATGTGAAGGCCTGACCGGGGCTGGATGATCTATTTTCAGGATATCTTCCTCACAAGACAGAGGCCTCAGTTTCTTACTGGCTGTTAGCAGGAGGTCTCAATTACTCATTATGTGGGCCTTTGTATAGGCTGCTGGTGTCCTCAACTCACAGCAGCTAATTTCTCCCAGAGCAGGTATTTAAGAAATCACTAAGTATAGCCACTAAATTTTTTATAAACTTCAACATCGTCACCACATTCTGTTCTTTAGAAGAAAATCACTGAGTACAGCCTACACTCAAGGGAGGGGATTCAGCTCTCCCTCTTGAAGGTAGGAAATCAAAGAGTTTGTGAACGTATTTAAAGAGTAACATACCAGGTGTTAGCAACATAAAAGGCAAGAAGGAACACTAAGTATTATGGAAGTAGTAATTGCAAGGAACAGCCATGAGCTGGGGGGACAAAGGGAAGAGGCTGGAAACACCAACACTAACAAGTTTCGAGAAGCGGGACCTTTGCAGCAGAGAAGCACTAAGCGGCCGGTGTCTCTGAACCCAGAGAAAGTTCTCACGGGGCTGGGATCCAAAGTCCCCGTGGAGGAGGCATCACGGCTCAGCTTTGCTGGTGCTCTGAGCGGGTACACTGAAACTGGTTTCTGTGAGTGTTAAAAAGAACAGTAAAAAACTGCAAACTAGAATCTACTGGAAACTGGAATGATCGGCCATTCTAGGGCGAAGAGGAGCTGTTGGAGTGACACTCGCAGGAACAGGAGGCAAATAGAGCAGGTCCTTTCTACCTCCTCCAGCCCTCGTCTCCCCCCATGCGCCCCCTACTGGCGGATCCTAACAGGGAGGCTGATAGCAAAGTCCATGTACAGGTTTCCCCCGCTATTCGAAAGTAGAGCATTCCTACCGTAAGCTGAACTATCTTAAAGTGAAGGAGCAATTACTGTTAATTTATATGGATTTTTGTGAGTGGTCCAGACCCCCAAAAACAACCTCTTAGGCTTTTCTGATACTTTAGGACACATCTTGGTAACAGATGCACAAAATAAATTGAGATAAAAGTACGGATGCTCACAGACACATTTCAAAGCTATGGTGGTTTGGGACGCTTGGGTGGATCAGTCAGCTGAGTGTCTGATTCTTGATTTAGGTTCAGGTTATGATCACAGGGACATGATCCCAGGGTCACAGGATAGAGCCCCATGTCCGGCTGTGTGCTAAGCATGGAGCCTACTTAAGATGCTCTCTCTCCCTCTTGCCCCTCTCCTGTTCACATGCACATGCACATGTGCTGGCTCTCTCTCTCGCTCTCAAAATTAAAAAAAAAAAAAATCACAAAGCTATAGTGGTTTGATGCTAAGATGCCGAGTGTAGTTCCCAGGGAAGGGGCTTGGTGGGGCCACTCAGGCTGTGGCACTGCTTCAGTAACAGCAAAGCTATTTTTGCTTTTTGCCTTTGCTTTGCTTTTTTTTTTTTTTAAGCGAACATCCTCTTCTGCTTTCTTTCAGTCAGCACAGCACAGCACAGCACTAACACAGGTCTTTCATAAAAGCCAAGTGGTATAACGCAAACTTTTGGAAAGCATTCATTTAATAGTAATTGACATTAAGTGCTTCCAAAGGCCAAGTGCTGTTTTAAATCATGTAATCCAAAGCTCTTAAGAGGCGGGGTGCTTGGGTGGCTCAGTTGGGTAAGCGTCTGATTCTTGATTTCAGCTCCGCTCATGATCCCTAGGTTGTGGGATCAAGCCCAGAATCAGGGTCCATGCTGAGCATGGAGCCTGCCTGGGATGCTCTCTCTCTCTCCTTCTACCCATCTCTCCCACTGCTCTCTCTCTCTCTAAAATAAATTTAAAAAAAATTTAACTCTTAAGAGGGAGGTGTTATTTGGGGCACCAAATAACAGTTGGTTGAGTGTCCGACTCTTGGTTTCTGCTCAGGTCATGATCACACAGTTCGTGAGTTTGAGCCCTGCAGTGGGTCCAGCACTGCTGGTGCAGAGCCTGCTTGCGATTCTCTCTTTCCTTTTCTTTCTGCCCCTTCCCCCAATTGCACTCTCTCTCTCTCTCTCTCAAAATAAATAAATAATAAAACTTAAAAAAAAAGTAGGTGTTATTCTCTTGCCATTTTACAGACGAGAAAACTGATACACAGAGAAGATAACTTCCCAAAGTCACAGCTAATAAGAGGTGGAGCCAGGATTTGAACCTAGAGAGCTAGTGTCACAAGCTGTGAACTCAGTCACTCTGCTAACCTGCCTTGGTAACAAATGTTATCATCTTGCTAGGTGGTAGAATAAAATGTTGAGCAAAAACAGACCCACTCTTGGTCTTCGTGGAGCTGATAATCTAGTGGGAGAGATAAAAAATCAGCTCACTACAAATGAAAGTAAAGTTGAACTTGTGTCTGATGCTCCAAAGAATTGCACTGATCATGACAGTGCAATTAAAGAAGGAGGAGGAGGAGGAGGAGGAGGAGGAGGAGGAGGAGGAGGAGGAGATTTGACCTACTTAAGGGTTGGTTGGGAGTGGGAATGGGGCTAGACCAAAGAAGGGCTTATAGGCACCAGAGGAGGACGTTTGTTTTATCCTAAAAAACAATGGAAGTCACTCAAGGATTTTCAGCAGAGCAGTGGGGATGGGAATGGTGAACCAGACTGGATGCAGGGAAGTTGGTTATGAGGTTACTATCCAGGTGAGATAATGGCGATGGTAGAGATGGGGAGAAGTAAAGGGAGCTGTAAGATGAATTAATACTGAGAGGATATGAAGATACGGGAGGTTGGAGAGAATATTGAAGGAGAGGGAGAAATCAAGTATGTAAGACTTCTTGAATGGTGTTGTCATCCATTGAACTGGAGAATGGGGGAAGGTCTCACTGGACCAGTATTTAGGCAGTGGAATAAGACAGATCTTGGAAATTGATTGGATATCAGATTCTAAAGGAGACAGAAGACTAAGTTTTCAAAGATATAACCTGAGGGGCACCTGGGTGGCTTAGTTGGTTAAGCCTCCGACTCTTGATTTCAGCTCAGGTCATGATCTCATGGTTCATGAATTAGAGCCCCATGTCAGGCTCTGTGTGGACACTGAGGAGCCTGCTTGGGATTCTCTCTCTCCCTCTCTCTGTCCCTCCCCAGCTGTGCACTCTCTCTAAATAAATAAAATAAAGTCATTTGAGAAAGATATAACTTGACACAGATGCACTATCAAAAGTATTTGCCTCTAGCCACAAGTAGCTATTTAACTTAATTAAAATAAAAATGGAAAATTCCATTCCTTAACTAGCTACATTATAATGTGCTCAACAGCCACATTTGGCTAGTGGCTGCCATATTGGGAAGGACAGATATGACATTTTAATTGCTGCAGAATGTTCCAGTGGACCTGGGTGCCTGGTGGCTCAGTTGGTTAAGCATCTGACTCTTGATCTCAGTTCAGGTCTTGATCTCACGGTAGTGAGTCCAAGCCTCATATGGGCTTTGTGCTGGGCATGGAGCCTACAGAAAGAAAGAAAGAGAGAAAGAGAGAGAGAGAGAGAGAGAAAGAAAGAAAGAAAGAAAGAAAGAAAGAAAGAAAGAAAGAAAGAAAGAAAGGAAGGAAGGAAAGAAAGAGAAAGAACGAACCTGGGTGGCTCAGTAGGTTAAGTGTCTGACCTTGGGTCAGGTCATGATCTCACAGTTCGTGAGTTTGAGCCCTGCATTGGGCCCTCTGAGTCTACTTCAGATCGTCTGTCTCCCTCTCTCTGCTCCTTCCCTGCTCTCTCTCACTCTCTAAATTAATTAATTAATTAATTAATTAAGAGGGAAAGAAAGTTCTCCAATGGACAGCACTGCTCTACAATTGGCATTATTTGATGTTTTGTAGTAAACAAAGTCCATGTCCATCTTTGCTTTTAATCCAGTGTGATGTTGTCTTGGGTTTCTAAGAATTCGAGTCAATGCTCTAAACACTGACATCTACCATGTGTCATGCTGAGCTCTAAGACAGTAAGACTTAAAATATGGACTGTACCTGATGCCCATTTATAATCTGTTTATTACCTACTCAGGACAATACAAGTACAGAAATTGAGAATAAGATTTTCGAAAGTCTTCTAGCAAACTGACATTGCTATAAAATATAAAATTTCATTATATGTCACATAAGTACCAGTCTGCAATGGATTGTTAATTTTTAATTAATTGTTACTTATTTTTTAAATATTTTATTTATTTTTTTAAGTTTACTTATAATTTTGAGAGAGAGAGAGAGCAAGAGAGCAATAGGGGCAGAGAGAGGAGAGAATCTCAAGCAGGCTCTGCACTGTCAGCACAGAGCCTGATGTGGGGCTTGAAGTCATGAACCATGAGATCATGACCTGAGCCAAAACCAAGAGTCGGACAGTTAACCAACTGAGCCCCCCAGGTACCCCTTTAAGATTTTATTTTTAAGTAATCTCCATACTCAACATGGAGTTCAAACTCACAACCCTGAAATCAAGAGTCTCACGCCCTACCACTGAACCAGCCAGGCACCCCTGGATTGGACATTTAAAATGTTGGTCCTTTGTTACAGATGGTGAACTTGCAGTAGTGCTCCAAGGTACAAGGATGAGTTGGACATGGTTCCCCCCTCAGGTAATGAGGAAGGAGCCAGAGCTGATATAAGGTCTAGTTGAGTTGAGCAAACATTGGCATACAGACCTGATATACATCTAAAAATGATTCAAAAACACATAAGGACACTCATCTACTTGTTTATTCACCTGGCATTTACTGAGTGCCTACTATGTGCTAAGCACTATACTAAGCACTACAGATACTGCAGTGAACAAGATAGACAAGGCCCTCACCCTGCTGGAGCTCATATCTAATAAGACAGACTGTAAACAAGTTCACCAAGTTAACAAATAAAATGATCTCCAAGAGTGCTAAGTGCTAGGAGGGAAATAAGAAGGATGATATAGGGCACGACTGTAAGATGGGTGTTGCTGGTATACAGGGTGGTCATTGGACTCTCTATCTGAGCTGAAATCTGAGGATGGGAATGAGGCAGTCACGAATTGATTGAAGGGAACAGCATTCTGGGCAGAGGGAATAGTCAGACAAAGGTCCTCGAGTGGGAATGAGACTGGCTTATACGGGTAATAGGAAGGCCAACGTGGCTGGAGTACAGGAAACAAGGGGGAAAGTAACAGTAGAAGCAGATGGGTTAGGCAAGAGCTAGATCATGTTGCTCAAAAGGAATCAGGATTTTATTCTAAGTGTAATGTAGTGTTCAAGCAGGGGAGCAAGGCAATATGATTTGGGTTTGTAAAAGATCTCTCTGTTGTGTGCAGAATGGACTGAAAAGAGGCAAGACTAGAATCAGGGAGACCAGTCTGCTGTTGCAGATATCCAGGTGAGAGAAGGTGGTGACTTGAATGAGATGATGGCAGCAGAAGTGAATAGAAGTGGACAGAAAGTGAATCAGATCAAGCCTCTGCTGTCCATTGCCTGGAACAGGGATTTCACTTGGGATGAGTGCATGAACTTCAGGAGGCCAGAAAGGCCCATGTAACTGTATAAAAAGCTTTATTCTATGTGCTTATGAGAGGTAGATCTTCCATCAAGATCTATAGGTAAATAACACTCAATGTGGTGCTAGTGGTTCCTCAAAAAGCTAAACATTAGAATTATCGTATTACCCAGCAATTTCACTCTTAGATATATACCCCAAAGAAATGAAAACAGAGACTCAAATATACCCTTGTATGTCACTGTTCATTGAAGCAGTATTCACAATAGCCAAAAGGTGGAAGCAACCCAAGTGCCCATCAGCTGATGAATAAACAAAATGTGGTATATACATGCAACAGAACATCAGCCACGGTGATGTTCTGACACCTGCTACAACACATGGATGAACCCTGAAAACACCGTTCAGTGAAATAAGCCAGACATAAAAGCATAAATATTGTGTAGTTCAACTTACATGAAATACCTAGAATAGGCAAATCCATAGAGACAGAAAGTAGGTGAGAGGTTATCAAGAACTGGGGAGAGAGGAGAATGGGTTCATTTGCATTCATGAAAAAATTCTGTAAACATATAGCACTGAACTGTACACTTAAAAATGGTAAAAATCAGGGAGACTGGGTGGCTCAGACGGTTAAGTGTGGGACTTGAGCTCAGGTCATGATCTCCCAGTTCAGTTTGTTGAGTTCAAGCCCCACATTGGGCCGTGTGCTGATAGCTCGGAGCCTGGAGCCTGCTTGGGATTTTGCGTCTCCCTCTCCCTCTCTCTGGGCCAACTTCCCTGCTCGCGCTCTCTCTCTCTCTCTCAAAAATTAACATTAAAAGTTTTTTTTTTAATGGTAAAAATCGCATACACACACGGAAAAGATAACTAAACAATTGGTGTTGATATGGAAGAAGCAAATAGCTACCAAGGATAGGTAGTCTGGGAGAAGTACCCGTTCCAGCAGATGTGTAGGGCAAGTTGCCTAGAGGAGGCAATCAGTGAGCAGGCAATCAATGAGCTGCATTTACCAGTAGGATTTCCACACGCAAAAAGGAGGAAAAGTTCCTGGTAAGCTCTGGGACCTACTTCCCAGACTCTGGAGCCACTGCCTCGGTTGTAATCTTGGCTCTGTGACCTCGGGACCTCTCTGTGCCTCATTCTCCCCGTGTGTAAAATGTCGATAATAATAGTACCTTCTGCTAGGGTTGCTATGCGAACTAAATTAGTTAATGCACGTAAAAGTACCGTAATCAGTTCTAATCAGTTCTCGGCACACCGTAACTTCTATGTGTTAGCTATGTGGGGTGTCTGGGTGGCTAAGTCGGACTTCAGCTCAGGTTCCAGCCCTGAGTCGGACTCTGTGCTGACAGCTCAGATCCTGGAGCCTGCTTTAGATTCTGTGTCTCCCTCTCTCTCTACCCCTCCCCCGCTAGCACTCTGTGTTAGCTATTCTTTTTAACTTTTTTTCTTTATGAAGATAAATGTTAATGTGGAAAAAAATCTAAGAGGAAAATAAAAACACATGAATTCTAGTAGGCAGTGGCATTCCCCGCTAAGAGTTCACTGTACATTCTTCCACAACTGTCCGTAAATACACACGCACAGAGTGGGCTAGGCCGGCGCACCACCTCGCACCGCGCACACTTCGACCGGCGAACCAAGCAAGACAAAGGACTTCACCGAAACCCAGCCCCGCCTAGCCCGTCACCCAACACCCGTCACTCCAAGTTACCTTCCAGATTGCCGCGTGCGCACTCCGCGATGGGGGAAGGGAGCGCCACGGGGCCTGCCCCCAAGCGGAAGTGAGGTCGGCACATGCGCAGTGGCGACGAGGAGGTCTTGGGCAAGTTAAGGGCCGGTCTGCGCGCGAGCTGGTTTACGGAAGTGGTGCTGCGGCGGCATGCTGGCGGAGTTGGGTTTAATCGGGACCATAGGCGAAGATGACGAGGTGCCGGTGGAGCCTGAGTCTGACTCCGCGGACGAGGAGGAGGAGGTATGAGCCTATCTGGGTTCGGAGCGCTGCGGCGCGCATTCATATTTCTGTCACTGCTTCCTTTCTCCATGCTTCTTCAGGCCCCTGCCCTCAACTCCTCGGCGGCCTCCTGCCAGACCGGCAAGTGTCCCTGGAAGGGGGCCCCAAGATCTTCTTCAGTTTGCTCGCCACTAACTTTTCATCACCTCCGCTCCGGTGCCGGCAGCGTGCTGTATCGTCTTGGTGAACTCAGTGTCCATCACTGACCTCATGTTGAATCCACGCCCTGCGTACTAGAGACCCAGGGGCGAGGCCAGGCCTAATTCCTGATCAGGGATTCGTTCATTAAGCCAGTATTTATTGAACACTTACGTGTGCTACACCTAGTGTTGAGCGTTCGGGACACAGCAGTGAACAAGATGGGCAAGGACACCATTCTCCTGAAGCTAATGTTGGGTGGGACGGTTACAGACTTTAAGCACTATGGCAGTTAAAAGAGGAATCGTGTCATGAAAAAGATGCTCACCCTTGAAAGATCCAACCTGGGTGTTTGCCCCATGGTGGCCTCATCTGCCTACAGACACCTCCACTTGAGTGACCCGGGGCCTCAACAAATTCAGCACCAAAGTTGAACTCTGGTCTCCCTCACCTTGCCAATCTGCTCCATCTCAAGCCAGAAACCTGGGTGTCAACCTTGACAGCTTCCTCCTCACCCCCCTCCAGTCTTGTGCAGGCTAGCTCAAGAATCTCTCTTAAGCCTCTCCCCCTTTCTCCAACCACACTGCTCCCACCGTAGTCCATGCTACTGAGACCTTGTGCTTGGGGACCTAGCATCCTAACATATTTGATCTCCAGCTCTTTTCTTGCCACCTCTCTTGCACCCTCTTCCCCCAGGGTGTTCTCTGCTTAGCAGCTAGAATCTTTTTATTTCTTGAATGTAAAACTATCATAAAATAAATGATGACGCCAAAGTTGATATATGAAGTGCTATACAGCTATCGATAGTTAAACTGAGTATCCAAGAAATGATATGCAATCATTACTACTAACAAAGTTTAGCGTGAGAGTTCTCATGAAATTATTTAACTCAAGTAAGGAAAAAAGTCAGCATAGCACTTTTTAGTTCTTGGAAGCCATAGTTCAGCCAGTCTTCCTCCCTTTCCAGTTTCCACATGTATGGGTTTTTTGTTATTGATTAAAAAAATTTTTTTTAATTTTAGAGAAAGCATGAGTGGGGGAGGGGGCAGAGGGAGAGAGAGAATCTTAAGAAGGCTCCATGCTTGGCACAGAGCCAGATGTAGGGCTTGATACAATGACCATGGGGTCATGACCTGAGCCAAAAGCAAGAGTCAGACGCTCAACTGACTGAGCCACTCAGGCGCCCCTTGTTACTGATTTCTAACTTAATTGAATTGCAGCAAGAGAAAATAATCTGTGTAATATTGATTCTTTGAAACTTTGAAGATTTCGGGGCGCCTGGGTGGCTCAGTCGGTTAAGCGGCCGACTTCGGCTCAGGTCATGATCTCACGGTCCGTGAGTTCAAGCCCCGCGTCGGGCTCTGTGCTGACAGCTCAGAGCCTGGAGCCTGTTTCAGACTCTGTGTCTCCCTCTCACTGGCCCTCCCCTGTTCATGCTCTGTCTCTCTCTGTCTCAAAAATAAATAAAAACGTTAAAAAAAAAATTAAAAAAAAAAAAAAGAAACTTTGAAGATTTGCTTAAAAGCCTCCTATGTGATCAGTTTTTGTACTTATTCCATGTTTGTTCTGAATACACGTTCTATAATGGTGGGTGCAGTGTTCTCTACGTGTTCACTGGAAAGAAGCTTATTGTACTCTTCAGGTTTTCTACAGACATTTAATTTTTGTCTGCTTAACCTATCAGTTACTGAGAGAGCTGTGTTAAAATCTGCCACAATTGTAGATTCCTGTTCTATACTCTTTCATCTCAGTACCACAGTCACTCTGTTTCTCCCTCTTCCCAGGGGCCCATTGTACTGGGCAGAAAGCAGAAAGCCTTGCAGAAGAACCGTAGTGCCGATTTCAACCCTGACTTTGTTTTCACTGAGAAGGAGGGGGCATACGATGGCAGCTGGGCCATGGCTGATGTCATGAGCCAGCTCAAGAAGAAGGTGAGAACTGACAGAGATAGGCGGTTCCAGGCCTGGTAGAGTTGGACAGTAGGTTTCGGAGTCTAGCCTGGACCTCACTGCCTTTTGCCACTTCCTTACATTCAACAGACACTGGAACTCTTGGAAATAAACACGTGGGGTGGGGAGAAGCAGTCACAAATAACCCATAGTCTTGACTAAAACAAACGTGTAAAATATTGCAAAATAGGTGTATTACAGACTAGTTACAAACCATTGAATTGATCTACAGATGATCAGAATCTGTATCAGAAATATCTTATTTTTAATGTATCAGAAAGGTCTTATTTCCTTCATTAGGAAAGGCATTCTCTAAAAACATACTGAAAAGGGGAAAAAATCACAAATAAATTCTGTCTGATTGGCATGGGGAAGGGTTTTTCTAAGTAGCATTCAGATACAAATGTGACCTCTCTTGGTAATTATATTGTTGTAAATAGTAAACACCTTCTAAAATATAGATGTTCTTGGTTCCAGGTCAGGATTTTTCACAGTTGACTATTTGTTATGTTTGTTGTTGTTCTTGTTGTGAATAATCTGCAGATTGATTAATCTGTCCAAGGACAGACAAGCCTTTTCTGTAGTAACATTTGAGACCCAACCCTCAGAGAAATCTTGCTTCGTCTCTTTCCCATATGTGTGTTTCTTTTTCGTCTATTTTTATCAGCAGAGGGCAGCTACTACATTAGATGAGAAGATTGAGAAAGTTCGCAAGAAAAGGAAAACAGAGGTGAGAAAGCAGAGCAGGTACTTCTGTGTGTAGTTAAGCCCTGAGCTTTACCCTCAACACAACCCCACCATTTTTCTTTAAGTATGAACTGGAGAATGTCTGGTGCAGACAGGCTTTTCTTTGTCTGTGGTTAATATTCCTTAAGAATCCACATAGAGTTCTGCCCAGGCTGGAGAGCATAAGATTGCTCTTCAGAGGTTCTGGATTTCCTGAAGTTTTGTAGTTGCCTTGCTTTATTAAAATATTTTTTCCAGGATAAAGAAGCCAAGTCTGGGAAGCCAGAGAAGGAGAAGGAAGCAAAGGAGGGCTCTGAACTGGAGGAGCAGGAAGACCTTGAAGGGAAGGATGAGGAAGGCCCAGAAGATGAAGACTCAGAGACTGATTACTCATCAGCTGATGAGAACATCCTCACCAAAGCAGGTGGATGCTACAAAGGCGATGTCAGAACGGGGGACAGGAAGTTGGAAAGGGTCTGCCTTTCCTCTGTAGGATTTCCTATGTTCTTCTACACAGTTCCATTTAAGATCTCCTTGTTAAACTCCTTCTAGCTTCTCTTTTTTCTTGGGATTTTGTTATGGTTGTCGTACTTTGCAGGCAGACTGTACCCTTTTCCCCATCCCCAGCCCCACACAGCTGCTGGCACCTCTAAGATTCAGACCTATTTGGGGTGATAGGTCCCCCACATCCCACCTCAGATGGGCCCCGCCATGAAAAGGGTGCTCTGTAATTATTTCTTGCAGAAACGAGTGCTAAAATATGATAATACAGCACGGTGGTCTCTGGAACTTGCCCAGTTTGCTGCTTGGTGTCCTCACCTGTGAACCGAGGCTAATGACAGTAGCTCCCTCAGGCTGTTGGGTAGATTCAGTGAGGTGTCCACATAAAGCACTTAGGACCGCATCTAGCAGATTGTACATGCTCAGTAAGCACAAGCCCTGATTGTCAGCTCTGTTTTTCTCCACAGATACACTCAAAGTAAAGGAGCGGAAGAAGAAGAAAGGACAGGTGCGTATGAGCGTGGACAACAGTGTGCAGCTTATTTTTGCGTCCTGACTGGATTTTTGAGGCCAGTTAGTTTTCTTAGGCCCATTTTGCTGAATTCTTGGTCCATCTTTTGATTTCCTGGTGTAGGAAGCAGGAGGATTTTTTGAAGATGCATCCCAGTATGATGAAAACCTCTCCTTCCAGGACATGAACCTTTCTCGCCCTCTGCTGAAGGTATTGGCTTCTTTTGGCAACCATGGGATTATTGCAGTCACCCTTAACTAGGCTCCTGGCCCTAAACTGGGCTCTTTGCCTCCCTGAATTCTGTTGTCCACACAACTGCCAAAGAACCCTCTTAAACAAAAAGTTCCCTTTTGGCTTGTAAGGCTCTGCCCCTTCTGGTCTCCTCTGATATGTCTCCTCACTCTTTGGCCTCCTCACTGGCCCTCAAAAAGGTTAGGTGTCTTCTTCTCAGGGTCTTGGCACTTCCTGCTCCCTCTGCCTGGAAGATTTTTTCAGTAATCTTGTTGGGGTGCTCCTCACCTCTTTCAGGGTTCTACTCAGTGTCCTTTGCTCAGTGAGACATTCCCTGATCCTACTGTAAATTGTTCTCCTCCCAAACCCCCTTGTCTGCTGTAGTTTTCTCCATAGCATTTATCTCCATGTGGCATGTGTTTCTTTCTGGTCTTTTTTTCCTAACAGATTGTAAGATTGCCAAGGTGGGGTTTTTATTTCTTTGGTGTAGTGCTGTGTCCTCCATGCTTAGAACAGGCCTCCCACACAGTAGGCACTTGATAAATGCGGAATGAATGGGAGGGATTGAAGCAGTCACCACCTGCTTGTTTCATGTTGGGACTCCTCCTCCCCCTCCTGTGTGACCCTGTCTTTTCTGTTCAGGCCATTACAGCCATGGGCTTCAAGCAGCCCACCCCGATTCAGAAGGCATGCATACCTGTGGGTCTGTTGGGGAAGGATATCTGTGCCTGTGCAGCCACTGGGACAGGTAAGAGGAAGAGGCAGAAAGAGGGTGTTCAACCTGCAGCAAGGGTCTGTGTTGGTTTACCCAAGGGCCACCTTTGCTAAATATGCAAATATAGGGGCACCTGGGTGGCTCAGTCGGTTGAACGTCCAACTTCAGCTCAGGTCATGATCTCACGGTTCATGAGTTCGAGCCCCGTGTTGGGCTCACTGCTGTCAGCAAGGAGCCCGCTTTGGATCCTCTGTTCCCCTCTCTCTGCCCCTTCTCTCTCTCTCTCTGCCCCTCCTCTGCTCACATTCTCTCTCTCAAAAATGACTAAATATTAAAAAAATATATATAAATATAAACGGTAACGCAGTAACACTGTATATTCTGTTTATTAATTTCCTTTAAAAAAAAAAACCCTCAACATTATATTTTCTTATTTGTAAAAAATGTGTATTTATTTATTTTGAGAGTGAGAGCAGGGGAGGGATAGAGAGAGACAGGGAGAGAAAGAATCCCAAGCAGGCTCCACTCTGTGAGAGCCCAATGCGTGTCTCGACCCCAGGAACTGCAAGATCATGACCTGAGCCAAGATCAAGAGTCTGGCGCTTAATTGACTGAGCCACTCAGGCGCTCCTACATTTTCTTATTTTTTAAAATGCTCTTCGTTTTTAAAAAATGGTTGCATAGTATTCTATTACGTAACTATTTTTACTCTGCAATTAACTGCACTAATATACAAGGTTGTGATGAACACTCCTTTCATAAAATCTTCACTCCTGTGACTGGGGCTTATGTGTAAATAACATGACCTTCACCAGACTCCCCTGAAATCTGTGACCTGTGAATATCCTATTAGGGTATCTTTGTGAGCATGACTTCTTGTCGCTGCTCTAATGGGAGTAAGGATTTTATAAAACATGTTCATCACGGTGTTTCATATCAGTACAGTTAATTATAGAGTAGAAATAGTCATGTGATAGAATATTATGCAAGCATTAAAATAAACGTATTTAAAGAAACAGGAAATACATTTTTTTTTTTTTTTTTTTTAAGTAATCTCAACCCCCAACATGAGTCTCTTAACTCACGATCCTGAGATCAAGGGCTGCATGTTCTGCCAACTGAGCCAGCCAGGCACCGTTAACAAGGTGCTTTTTTTAAACGGGGATTACTGAACAGAATATATAGTGTTATTGCATTAAATTTGTCTTTTTATATTTCTGTCCATCCAGAAGAATATTGGTAATATAGATACCATTATGTTGGTGCTTTATCTCTGGTTGGCTGAATTGTGGGTGATTTTTATTATTTTCATATTTGTTTTTGTACTTCTCAGATTGTTTACGTGGATGCTGTGGTTTAAAACCAGAAAAAAAGCTTTATGAAAAAAAAATTTGCTTCATTTCCTCCTGAACAGATACGTAGGTTTTCTGGGCTCAGGTGAATACCTGAATCTGGAAGGGACTGAAGCTCCCCTCACTGCTTTGCTGCTACCTTTTCCCGCAGGTAAAACTGCTGCTTTTGCCCTACCTGTCTTGGAGCGTCTGATCTACAAACCCCGCCAGGCTCCTGTCACCCGCGTGCTCGTGCTGGTTCCCACCCGAGAACTGGGCATCCAGGTGCACTCTGTAACCAAGCAGCTGGCTCAGTTCTGCAACATTACCACCTGCCTGGCTGTGGGTGAGTGTCTGGCTGTCCCTGAGAGACTGTGACGTGGTGGCGGGTGGGAAAGCCTTCCTACGATTAAACCCACTGAAAAAGCAGACGAGGTGTTGTCAAAGTAGATAGTGGGGGGAGGGGGGAGGGCTTAACTGAGACTTAACCAGCCTTAAAAAATGAAACTTCCAAGATTTGGGGCAAAAAAATTTTCTTGGTACTAAACCAATTTAGAATGTAATTTTTGGTTTGTATGAATAAAGAATCAAATATTTGGGGCAGAATATTTCTGATGATGTTATGTGATAACTGTTCTCTAACAGTTCCCTTCCCTGTGCAGGGGGAAGTCAGAGGTAATGTAGAAAGCATTAGTTTTCACAGCAGCTGCTTCTGTCAGTCCTTGTGTGTTTGAATCCACCTATTCTGAAGTGTCTTCCTGTCATCATCTTTTTTCACACTTAGCACGATTGTAATGTAATGATCTGCCTCTCCCAGTGTCTTTTAAATCCACACGAGCAGGGCCTTTGCCAGTCTTGTCCTCTGCTCTTTCCCCTGCATCTGGGATGAGACATGGCAGGTGGCAGGGCCCAGTCAATACCGATGAACCACTGACCGAATTGACCACCTGTGGGTGGGGGGGGGCTCTTCTCTGCAGGGGGCCTGGATGTGAAGTCTCAGGAAGCAGCTCTTAGGGCAGCGCCTGACATCCTCATCGCCACCCCAGGCCGGCTCATCGATCACCTCCACAACTGCCCTTCCTTCCACCTGAGCAGTATCGAGGTGCTCATCCTGGATGAGGCTGACAGGTATACCTGGAATGGTGAGGCCCCAGGTGCTCTGAGGTCCTGTGGCCACCACATTATTCTGCATGGATCTTGCCATAGCTATGTGTGCGATGCCAGTTTAGCTGCTCACATTTGGACCTCTTCCTCATTAGCCTGGATTATTTTGCTTTTTTTCTCTCTCTATAATGTGACGGTGAAGAGGGAGGATAGATCAGATTCTGGCTTTGCCACTTCCTGAGATTTGGAAATATAAGTGAGGGATAAGAATAAATACCCACCAAGGGGCGCCTGGGTGCCTCAGTCAGTTGAGCGTCCGACTTCAGCTCAGGTCAAGGTCTCGCGGTTCGTGGGTTTGAGAACCTCATGGGGCTCTGTGCTGACAGCTCAGAGCCTGGAGTTTGCTTTGGATTCTGTGTTTCTCTCTGCCCCTCCCCTGCTCATGCTGTTTCTCTTTCTCTCTCAAGAATAAATAAAAACATTAAAAAAAATTTTAAGAATAATACCCTCCTCATGGTGTTGAGGATTCAAGGAGTAATATAGGTGAAGTGGCAGGTGCATGGTGAGGATTCAACAGTCTGTTACTGAGATAGGGGACCCCCTCCCTCCCTCCCTCCTTTCTCTCTCTCTCTCTCTCTCTCTCTCTCTCTCTCTCTCTTTCTCTCTCTCCCCCTCTCTCCCTCCCTCCCTTTCTCTCATATGGCTCCCATCTGCTTACCTCTTTCCTTCATGACCAAACAGAATGAACCTCAACGAACCGGACTAATGATTGAGGTGGAGGCAGGGGAATGAGGCGCCTGTTCAGGTTTCCTCTCCAGTTGAAGCATCTCCAAACTAAACAGGTCCTGAACTGAACTTCTGACCCCATATGCCCCTTCCTCTCTCTTCCCATCCCAGTGCTTGGCAGCCCTGTCTTCCAGTTGTTCTGGGAAGAATTCTTCGCATCATCTGTGTCCTCATCGTCCACCCACAAAGCAGCCATTGGGAAGTCCTGTCAGCCCATGAAGGGGCTTCTGCACTTGCTGTCCTCTCAGCTTGGACTGAACCTTTAGTTCCTCAGGTTTCTGTTCCAGCTGTTACTTACTGGAAGAGCCTTTGCTGGCCCCTCTAACACTTCTGTCTTCCATTCTCTGAGGCGTTACACCTTTCCTACCTCCTACATTGTCACCCGAATGGTTCTGTGGTGGTTGTGTCCCTCCTCTCCCCTGGAACATATTTGTGAAGAGCTTATTGCTCTACGTCCAGGATTGTGTCTGGTATCTAGCAGATGCTTGGTAAGTGTTTATTGAATAATGGATTAAATCCCCCTGAGCAAATGAACCATTCTTGAGTCCTGAGGGACGTAAAGGAGATCTTTCTAAGCAAAGGGAACATGATATGATTTAGGTTTTGAAGGGGAAGGGAACTGTATTAAAAAGTGTTAATGTCTAGAGGCGCCTGGGTGGCTCAGTCAGTTAAAACGTCTGAGTCTTGATTTTGGCTCAGGTCATGATCTTGCAGTTTATGAGTTTGAGCCCTGTGGTAGGCTCTGTGCCGACAGTGCAGTGCCTGCTTGGGATTCTCTCTCTCTCTCTCTCTCTCTCTCTCTTCCCCCTCCCTCCCTCCCCCCCTTCCCCCGCCCTCCCCTGCTCTCGTGCGTGCACACACTCTGTGTCTCTCTCTCAAAATAAATAAATGTTAAAAAAGTTTTTTTTTTTTAATGTTTATTTATTTTTGAGACAGAGAGAGACAGAGCATGAACAGGGGAGGGGCAGAGAGAGAGGGAGACACAGAATCTGAAATGGGCTCCAGGCTCCGAGCTGTCAGCACAGAGCCCGACGCGGGGCTCGAACCCACAGACCGTGAGATCATGACCTGAGCCGAAGTCGGACGCTTAACCGACTGAGCCACCCAGGCACCCCTAAAAAAGTTTTTTTAAATGTTAATGTCCCAGAAGACCAAGAAAGGCTGTGGAAGGGTCTTATTAAGGCAACCAAGGACCATGACAGCTAAATGTGGTACCTGATCCTTGACTGGAGCCTGAGCTGGAGGGAGAAACACTGTAGAGGATTTGGTCAGTTGAACAAATTGGAGTTAATGTAATCCTATACTGATTAATATTATCTACAAGAAGAAAAAGGTTCCTTTACAGTGAAGAGAACTGGCAGGTCCCACCTTAATCGTGATCAAACTCACGTCAGTGACTGTCTGTCTCCAGATGGAGAGGGAGGTGCACAGCCACATCCCTGCACGTTCTCGCAGTGATGAGTTATTGAATCAGGTCACTGGGAAATAATCAGACAAAGACAGAATGTGAAAAAGCTTGAGGAGACTTTTCTGGATGAAGGGAGACCAAAGAAACATGACAGCCAATGCAGTGTAGGAACTTTGGTTCCTGAACTGAAAACATAAAAAGACAGCTATAAAATGACATTTTGGAGATAGTTAGGGATATTTCAATATGGACTGTAGTTTAGACACTACTCAAACACTTCAACGTTTTGGGTGTGATAACGACATTATGATTATGTAGGAGAAGGTCCTTAGGGATTGTGCACTGAGATAGTTAGGGTCAAGGTGTGGTGATGTCTGCAACTTATAAATAGCTCTGCAAAAAAAAAAAAAAAAAAAAGATAAAAACAAACGTGGCCAGATGATAGTTCTTAGTGAATCTTGGTGAACGGCTAAACCAACAGTACTAATTCATAAGTCAATAAATGAGCCTGCAACGTAACCAGTTACAACATCACTGCAACAGATGCAAGCTCAGTCCATTTCTCTTGATTCCTTCTCCCTGCGTATCAGGATGCTGGACGAGTACTTTGAGGAACAGATGAAGGAGATCATCCGGATGTGTTCCCACCACCGCCAGACGATGCTTTTCTCAGCCACTATGACAGACGAGGTGGGCCTCAGGAATTCTGCTTGGTGGGGTGAACGGAGGGGTGCAGAGGACCCTGCCTGGGCTGCAGCGGGGGGCCTGGGGCAAACATGGCTTGCCTCCACTGCCTCCTCCTCTCCCCACCTCCCTGCCTCCTGGCAGGCCAGTGAGCACTCCTGTCTTTGTGCTGGGCAGGTAAAAGATCTGGCTTCTGTCTCCTTGAAGAATCCCGTCCGAGTATTTGTGAACAGCAACACGGATGTGGCCCCCTTCCTGAGGCAGGAGTTTGTCCGGATCCGGCCGAATCGGGAAGGGGACCGGGAAGCCATCGTGGCAGGTGAAAGCCCAGGGTGCCAGATTCCCTTGGCCTTGTGGGTGGCACACTCTAGCGGTGGGGTGTTTCCTGACACCTCCTCTCTCAGGATCCCCTGACCTGTTGCATGGTACTTGTTTATTTATTTGCTCTGCCACGTGGGCCACAGGTCCTTCCTCCCCTTTTTCTGTCACCTCACCTCTTTCCTGCTGTCCAGTCCTCTTTCGGTCCTGCTGAATACATAGCTATTTCCCCCACCACCACCCCTCTGGCCCTTGGTTCAAGCTACTGCCTCTCTTGCCTGAATTGTTGGCAGTGGCCTTGTACTTGGCTCCTACTCCCACTCTTGTTCCTTGGTAACCCTTTCTCCACACTGCTGATCATTTAAAGTGATCATTTACTAGTGAACATTTGCTCATGTTACCTCCCTATTTACAACCCTCTGGTGTCTCCCCATCGCACTTAGACCACAATCTACACTCCCTAGCAAGTCCCGTATGGCCCTCTGGGACCTGGCCCCTGCCTGCCTGGAGTCCTCAGCCTTGGTGCCTTTGCTCATGATGCCCAGCCATGCTCTCCTGCTTTCGTTGAAACCAAGTTTGTCTTGCCTCGGGGCCTTTACATTTGCTCTTTCCTCTGCCTGAAATCTTCCCCCAAATCTTGTACTTTGTCATTCAGCCTAGTATCACCTCTTTAGAGAGGCCAGCCCTAAAGCTGCCTCCCTGTCTTGCTTTCACTCTCCCACAGCATTTATCACACTTGGGAATTGGCTTCTCTTCTCTGCCCTGGAACGTGAGCCTGTCTTCTCCAGTGCCAGGCACAGCAGCCACTTCATAGGTGAGGGAGTGGGGAGTATGTATTGGAGGTGGCTTCCAGCTCACTCTTCTCTCCTCTCCAGCTCTGTTGACAAGAACCTTCACTGACCACGTGATGCTGTTCACCCAGACCAAGAAGCAGGCCCACCGCATGCACATCCTCCTGGGGCTCATGGGGCTGCAGGTGGGCGAGCTCCATGGCAACCTGTCACAGACACAGCGGCTGGAGGCCCTCCGGTAAACTTCGGGGGCCTGAGGCTCCCCTCCATCCTTCAGAGAGGGCTCTCATTTGAAAGGGGGGAAATCCCACACAGAGGTTACGTTAGAGCAGTAGCATGGAATGCAGATAGCACGACTCCCTACTTCAAAGATTTTAGTCTCACTGCCGTCAGGTTGTCTCAGACACATTCAGAACTCCTTGTAGTCCCGCAGATGACACCCGTGCCCTAGGATAGAGTGTGGGAACTGCTGAGGGGGCCACAGCAGGAAATTCTGATTTGGGAGGACATAGCATGTGTCTTGTTCTTTATAGGTTTTCCAGAGCAGTGGGCATACCTGGGTCTGATAGAATGAGATTTGGAATCAAAACCAGCCACCATTTCCTCATCATTTACTTTGCTGTGCCCTTGCCCTTTGTTTTTCCATGTGTTTTCTTGTTTAATTCTCATAGAATGGAGTCATGCTGGTAAGCAGGGAGAAACCTTTAGAATTCTCCACCTATCCCCATAGATCATAGGCAGCTGAAAGTTATTTTTATAAAGAAAGGCTGTTTTGAATGCGGAAGACATTTGCATCTGCTACTTCCTATAATCTAGCTCTGTGGTTCCTGACTTTCGTATTTGTAGAGTTGGGGCTTAAGGTGGTATAAACAAAACTACATTTGTTCTGTGTTACAGGATGTTTAAGGTGTTGTGTGAAGTATTAGATGGTCTGACGTTTAGGATCTTGTCCAGATGGTCACTCTGACCATCTATACTCTGCTGCTTGACTCCAAAGGGATTGGTGTTCTCTCTGCTGGCTCAGGCTCCTGCAAGCGTTTTTGGGCTTAAGTATCCAAGTGAACATCTGTTTGTGGCTATTTCCAGGCGCTTTAAGGACGAACAGATTGACATCCTTGTGGCCACAGATGTGGCAGCCCGTGGACTTGACATCGAGGGGGTCAAAACGGTGAGCAGCTCGTATCTTCCTTGAACTTTTGGTGGGAGTCTTTGTGCCTCCTAGTGTCTCCTTTCCCTCCAACTCCCAGGTCTGACTTTGACCTTCCAGGTAATCAACTTCACGATGCCCAACACCATCAAGCATTATGTCCACCGAGTGGGGCGAACGGCGCGGGCTGGCAGGGCTGGGCGCTCAGTGTCTCTGGTGGGAGAAGAGGAGCGGAAGATGCTGAAGGAGATTGTAAAAGCCGCCAAAGCCCCTGTGAAGGCCCGGATACTTCCCCAGGGTGAGCAGGCACCACTGCAGCAGCTCAGGGTGGTTGGGGTGGGCAGGGCAGGGTCCTAGATCGGACTCTGTGGGACAGAGCTGGGGGTAGAGGGTAATAGGTGAGAGCAGGTGCCTTGCGGTCAGGAGTCAGGTTTGAATCCCAGTCCTGCCCCTTCCTTGCTGACTGATCCTGGGCCGGTCTCACCTTGCCTCTCTGGGCTTTGGTCTCTCTCTATGTGAAAGGGAATAATGACAGACTTGTGCCCTGAGTGCCCCACTGTTAGGTTATTTTCCATCTTTTGGGAAGAGAAGGCTTCATTTTGGGGTAAAATCCCTACTAATCACCCTCCTTCCTTTCACAGGGGGGCAGAGGGCAGCACTTCTATGTTTTAGATATCTTTCATGCTTTTCCTTCTCCTCTGTAGGGGTCATATAAAGCACATCCTTTCTAAAAATTGTTTTTTAAAGTTATAAAAATAATATATATTCAGTATTAGAAAACAGTAAGTGGAAGAGCTCACCGTTAGCATTTGGGCCACATCCTTTGAGACCTTTATTCCATTCACGATGTCTTTTTCCTCTCGTTTTCTTTTTTTTTTTTTTTTTTTTTTAAATTTTTTTTTCAACGTTTTTTATTTATTTTTGGGACAGAGAGAGACAGAGCATGAACGGGGGAGGGGCAGAGAGAGAGGGAGACACAGAATCGGAAGCAGGCTCCAGGCTCTGAGCCATCAGCCCAGAGCCCGACGCGGGGCTCGAACTCACGGACCGCGAGATCGTGACCTGGCTGAAGTCGGACGCTTAACCGACTGCGCCACCCAGGCGCCCCTTTCCTCTCGTTTTCATTTTCACGTCATTCATTCTGTCAGCTAACAGTTCCTGGGACTACCAAGTGCCTCGTGCTGTTTATTCTAGGTATCAGGGATATAGCAGAAAGCAAAACAGCTGAGACTCTGGTGGAAAAAAGACAATAAATCATAGATGTGATCTAGCATGACAGGAAGAGAGATGCTACTTTCGAAAGCTGTTTAGGAAAGGCCTCTGAACAGATGGCATTTGAGCTGAGTCCTGAATCAGGAGAACGAGGCAGCCGTGAGTGCTCTGGAGACTGTGTGCCCAGCAGAGGAAAACAGGGCAAAGCCTCTGAGGCAGCAGACTTGGTGTGCAAATTAAAGTGAAGGAAGAGCCAGAGGGCCCAGGGCACAGTGAGCAAGGTGGAGATAGGTGCTCAGAGAGGTAGGTAGGGGCCACGCTTAGGAGTTTGGATTATTCCAAGAGCAACAGGCTCTTTGCGGGGGGGGGGGGGGGGGGTGTTGTTAAGCAGAGAAATACCATGTAAAAAACCCCCATTTTCTGTCGTCACTAAATACACATTTATATTGTTTTCATCAGTTACACAGTACTTATCCTCAGCTAAAAAATTGTTTGGTTCCCTTCCCTTGAGATGTCATCCTCAAGTTCCGGGACAAGATTGAGAAAATGGAGAAGGACGTGTATGCGGTTCTGCAGCTCGAGGCTGAGGAGAAAGAGTTGCAGCAGTCGGAAGTCCAGGTGTGGCCGCGTAGAGGGCTGTGGCCCGCAGTACAGTGCAGAAAGCCGACCACAGAGCAGAGCCCGCAGCCCCTGCCGGCTCTGCCCTTCCAAAATGCTGTGTCTGCCAAACGTTATCGGAGCCCCAGACATTTGCAGGCAGCGGCTTCTTGCAGCTGCCATGTTACGTATCCTCAGATGTAGGTTTCACGGCAGCCACCTTTTTGCTGTTTCCACAGATCAACACAGCAAAACGGCTCCTGGAGAAGGGGAAAGAGGTGCTGAACCACGAGCCTGAGAGGAGTTGGTTCCAGACCAAGGAAGAGAGAAAGAAGGAAAAAAGTATGTTGGAGAGGTCTCTCAAAAAGCTAACCACAGAATTATCCTGGAACCCAGCAATGCTATTGCTAGGTCTATTCCCAAAAGAACTGAGAATAGGGACTCAAATGGATACTTCTATGCCAGTATCCATTAAAGCATGATTCACAATAGCCAAGGGTTAGAAGCAACCTGTGTCTGTCAGCAGATGAACAGATACACAAAACGACAGTACGTGGTACAACTTGATACGTGCTGCAAGGGCGCTGATACGTGCTGCAAGGGTGAACCTTGAATACATGCCAAGTGAAATGATCCATACGCAGAAGGACAGATATCTGTGATTCTGCTTATATGAGGTACCTAGAGAGGCAAATCCATAAATGCAGAAAGTAGAATAGAGATTACCAGGGGTTGTGGGGAGGGAGTTGTTATTAATGGTTACAGAGCTTTCATTTGGGATGATGAAAGAGTTACAGAAACATCATGGTGATGGTTGTGCAACGCTGTGAATGTAATTAGTGCTACTGAATTGTAGATGTAGAATGCATAAAAGGGCAAATTTTGTGTTCTGTCCTTTTTGCCACAATTTAAAAAAAGTAGGTTGGGAAGATATTTATATGTATTCCCTACACTCCCTCCCTTTTTATCACACAAATGAATACAGATTTTTCTACACCTAGTTTCTTTTCTTTTTCGTTTCTTTCTTTTCTTTCTTTCTTTCATTTTATTTATTTTGACGAGAGAGAGAGAGTGGGGGAGGGGCAGAGAGAAAGGGAGAAAAAGAGCCCAAGCAGGCTGTGTGCTGTCAGCACAGAGCATGACACGGGGCTCAAACCCACGAACTATGAAATCGTGACCTGAGCCGAAACCAAGAGTCAGAACACTTAACCAACTGACACTTAACCACCCAGGTGCCCCATATGCCTTGCTTTTTACACTTAATTTTGTAGCTTGTATTTTATACAGGTACGTACCTAGTTAACTTTTTTTTTTAATGGGTGCACGGTGTTCCATCATGTGGGTAGATTATAATTTATTTAATTAGTTTACTGTTGAGGGACACTGAGGTTGTTTATAATTTCTTGCTGTTGTAAACATGTAGTGAATAACTGTACAAATGCCCTTTCACAATTAAGCAAGTATATTTGATTTGCAGGATAAATCCCTGAAAGTGAAACTGTAGGTCAGAGGGTGTGTGTATTTATTATTTTGTTAGGGATTGCAAATTTACCCTGCTAAGAGGTTGTATCCGCAGTTTAAGAAATACCACCTGTATTTGATGGGACAAAAAATTAGAGTGTGTGTACGTTAAGTTTCTGTGTTAAAAATAGTTATATTGTGGAAAGGTCTGGGACTGTAAGTGAACCAAATCATCTTTCATAACAGGAGGTAGATAATGTCTCAAATGGGTTGAGGAATAGTGCAATAAGCATGTGATTTAGTGAGATTACCACTTGGTGGAGGTAACCACCAGGAAAGGACATGATTTGCTGCTTCTCATTTTTTTTTTTTTTTGCTGCTTCTTTTTGAACTCTTACATACCAATTTAAAATACATGCACGTCTTTAAAAAAAGATACAAAAGGGGCGCCTGGGTGGCTCAGTCGGTTGAGCGTCCGACTTCAGCTCAGGTCATGATCTCACGGTCCATGAGTTCGAGCCCTGCATCGGGCTCTGTGCTGACAGCTCAGAGCCTGGAGCCTGTTTCAGATTCTGTGTCTCCCTCTCTCTCTGACCCTACCCAGTTCATGTTCTGTCTCTCTCTGTCTCAAAAATAAATAAACGTTAAGAGGAAAAAAAAAAAACAAAAAAAAAACAAAAGAGTACCGGAAATCTCATGTTGTCTCCTCATCCTAGTTGCCAAGGCTCTGCAGGAGTTTGACTTGGCCTTAAGAGGAAAGAAGAAGAGGAAGAAGTTTATGAAGGATGCCAAGAAAAAGGGGGAGATGACAGTGAGTGGCTTTCCCTTCGGAGTTGAGTCCCGGCCCAGTGGCATGTGTCAGGGCTTCCTGGTCTGTTCCATACTCACATCATCCTTCTTTCTAGGCAGAAGAAAGGTCCCAGTTTGAAATCCTTAAGGCACAGATGTTTGCTGAGCGGCTGGCCAAGAGGAATCGCAGAGCCAAGAGGGCCCGAGCAATGCCGGAAGAGGAGCCAGCAAGAGTCCCCGGTAGGCAGATGGGACTGCCTGGAAGGAGGCTTCTCTCTGAAACTTGTACTTGTGGTCAGGGAGAAAATTGGAGGGATGA
Organism: Puma concolor; assembly: GCF_028749965.1. Classification (NCBI taxonomy): domain Eukaryota; kingdom Metazoa; phylum Chordata; class Mammalia; order Carnivora; family Felidae; genus Puma; species Puma concolor. Next base: position 128,998,960 of record NC_141669.1, read on the forward strand.
TAAGAGCCTGTAGTTTTTGAGTAATGAGTGTGCACCAGTGTGTACAGCTGTCCAGTTTCGGGTTCCCAAGTGGAGAAGTGACCCCATGATTAGTGGGGACAGCTAGGATTTGAACCCAGGCATTTCTGACTCTGGAGCCTATGTCCTTACAAACTGCTACTTGGAGGAGTGGGTCAGGGTAGAAAGAAGTGAAGTCAGTCTTTCAGCCCATTTCACATTTCAGTGGTTTTTACTTTGGGATTCTGCAGTCGTCCTTTGGAGTGGTTCTTCAGATGTGGCACTTCTGAATTCCTCATCTTTTTTGCTGGGACCTGATTGATGTCTTGTTTCCATGTCAGTAAATCACCAGACCAGAGCATTCACTGAATTTGGAACCATTACCCTGAGCTTAAGGATTGGATTTGGGAGTTTAGGCCAAAGAAGACATATGTAACCTGTTCTTTCTCTGCACAGCCAAGAAACAAAAGCAGCTGAAGAAATCTGTATTTGATGAAGAACTTACTAACACAAGCAAGAAGGCCTTGAAACAGTATCGAGCCGGGTAGAGTTTTAAGTCATCATGGGGTTCTTCATATTATTATTAAAGCTATACACCTTCTTCCTCCTTCTGTGCTCCCCAATTCCCATATACCTGTAGCTTTATAATACTTAATTTTAAGGGCTCTTGTCTGACACCTTCCCCCCTCCACAGCCCATCTCTGGATCCCAGAGTGAGAATAGGAGGAAAGAATTAAGGCCCTCCTACCTTGGAGGAGAAACAGCACATTTCTGGTTCAGAAATAGAATAGCAGAGGATCCCTTTTTACTCATAGGAATGTGTTATACACACCCCACCCCAGGATGGGGATAGATTAAGCTTCCCAAGTAGTTTATTTTTATAAAACTAAAAAAAAAAAATTTTTTTAAGTTTATTTTGAGGGAGAGAGAGCAAGCGAGCAAGGGAGGGGCAGAAAGAGAGAGGGAGAGAATCCCAAGCAGGCTCTGCGCTGTCAGCGCGAAGCCTGATCTGGGGCTCAAACTCGTGAACCATGAGATCATGACCTCAGCCCAAACCAAGAGTTGGACGCTTAACTGACTGAGCCAAGCCAGTGCTCCAGTTTTGTTTTGTTTTTTCAATGTTTTAGTTTTTAAAAATGTTTAATTTTTGAGAGAGAGACAGAGTGCTGAGTGTGAGCAGGGGAGGGGCAGAGAGAGGGGGAGACACAGAATCCAAAACAGCTCCAGGCTCTGAGCTGTCAGCACAGAGCCCGACGCGAGGCTCGAACCCACAAACTGTGAGATCATGACCTGAGCTGAAGTCAGAGGCTTAACCAATTGAGCCACCCAGGTGCCCCAATTAGTTTTATATGCATGAGAAGGGAGTCTTTTTTTGGAGCTGGGCCCTAAATTCCACAGTCCCATATTTAATCAGGGGAAAGCACTACGTGTAGAACCTCAGGCCCTGAAAATGATGCATTAGTGATGCCTCATGTGGGAGCAGGCGGTAGGGGTTTTGGGACATCTGTCTTTCCAGCAGCCATTTCAGCATCTTACCTTCTTGAACCCACAGCCCCTCCTTTGAAGAAAGGAAACAGTTGGGCTTGCACCACCAAAGACGAGGAGGAAACTTTAAATCTAAATCCAGGTAATATTTGCAGTTTTGGAGGGCCAGAGGTTATGGCTAGGATTGGAGAACAAACCTTTCATGGGAAAGCTCCACCTTGTTTCTGTCTTTGGGAGCTAGTCTTCACTCTGCTGATTTTCTTTGTAGGTACAAGAGGAGGAAGTAGCTGTGGTGGCCTGGAGTTCGTGGGGCAGCCCTTAGATCCCTTCCTTATGGGAAGTCATCCTCGCTTGGTCTCTTTTCTCCATTTGTAAAAAAAACTTTAAAAAATTTAGTGTGTCATTTGTACATTAAAAAATAAAAAAAGGTTGGGAGTGGTGGTGATATGTAGAGCTATTTCCTAAGCATCCTTGTGAGTCAGCCAAGGCTCACTTCTTACTGATTAACTTTCACACAAAGATACCAGATGGGGGAGTACCTGGTTGGCTCAGCTGAGGGAGCATGTGACTCTTGATCTCGGGGTTGGGAGTTTGAGCCCTATGTTGGGTATAGAGATTAAATAAAACTTAAAAAAAAAAATTACAAGTTAACACACACACACACACACACACCCCAAACAGAGGAAGTATATTTTGGGAGAGAATAAACCGATCTGAATTGTAGATTTTATTCCTGTCTCTTCCCTCAATATAGTCTACCCCATATACTTCCTATGCATCTTATATGCTTATAGAGGAGTGGCTGTGGAGGATGTTCTTGCTAGAAGTTCTCTTGATGTGTCCTAAGACCTAAAAGCTATCATTTAGTGACCATCTGCCGTGTACCAGACGTTCTGTGTACAGTGCACGGTCTCCTTAAATTCACTACACCCTGTGAGCGAGGTAGTTAGCCCCATTTTGCAGATAAAGAAGCCAAGGGAGTAACTTTCCAGAGTTACACTGTTGGGAATTCAGGTTTTTGAAACCAGGGTCTACCTGAACCCATACTCTGACAGACTGTGCTGTGGAAGTGCTACTGGAGAGATGGAAGTTCAAAGGGACCGAAGGGATGAGTTAGCTCTTTGTTGCAAAAACCAGCTTTTACCCTGTAGAACAGAGGTTCTCATCCTTTCTCAATCATAGGTTCCTTTGATAATGAGAGTGAAGGGATCCCCCTTAACAAAATTGTATGTTTGTACTCTGTCCTATATAATTTCAAGGAGTATACACCTCCCCACCACCAGCTGAAAAATTTTAATAGTTACCAGTAGCACAAACCCTTGAGATTAAAAGTGTGTTCGAAGCTATTCATTTAGGCTGCACCTAACAGTCACCAGCAGAGGGTTTCATTCCAGTAAATAATGGCACACATGCATGATGGAATAGGGTTCAGGCTCCTCATATGTATATGCTTACAGAAAGGTCCCCAAGCTAAGTTGTTGGGTTAAAAAAAGCCAAGTGCAGAGCTGCATACTTTTTTTTTTAAGGGTTACATACATTGCATATGTATAGCTTACCTCTGGGAGGACTCATGAAGCTGTTAACAGGGTTGCCTCTGGGGAAGCAAACTTCAAGTTATGCTTTTATACAACAACAACAAAAAATTCTTTTTACCATAAGTACAGAGGACTCACCAGCTAAATAAAAACTCCGTACCACAGAAACCAGACTGGCCTCCTCGTAGGCAGTGGCTCCATCCCCATCCTCATGGTCTCAGGCTGCCTGTGCTGTTTCTAGAAGTTGACAAACGGACCACTGATTTTCTCAATCATCATTTTTATTAATTGGCTTTATAGGCTAAAGTGCATAGTAAAGACAAAAAAGGAAATGCATACATAGGAAAAGGATATTTTTCTCACCAACATTAGAAAGACCTGAGATGCCTAAGTGTCTGTTCTAGGAACACTGGACTGAGGGAATATGTATGCAGGCAGCAGCAGGCCTGGGGGCTGGCTTCTGGCATGGGTCTGGGGCCTGCAGAAGCTGCTGGCATGCTAACCCTGCCCAGGCAAAAGCTGTAGTAGTGTTGGGACAAAAGGTCACACTTTGGATAGGTGCTGCTGGTTTAGTTCCATTCAGGGCCTTGGGGAACCAGCACTGCTACTGAACTCCTGCAGGCAAAGAAACCACCATTCCAAAGTGCCAGTCACAGGAGAGGGTATGAGGGATCACTCCTTAGTCAGCCTGGGCCTGCTGCAGAGCCCCCAGCTGTGGGTAGTCGCACTTTCCCACTCTGTGAATATGTAACTGGGTCAGGGTTAGTCACGGAAGTCTTTGTCTTATCACATGCCTCCATCTCTGGGAGTGAGGATGCCCCAGGAGGAGAGTGGGAGGGATTTTTGTGCTCCTTGAAAGGATAAGCAGTTCATAAACAACTCCTCTGGGCCTCTGTTTATTGGAATTAAAATTAGTCTACAAGTTAGGGCCTGGCAATTAGAATGAGTCTGCTTCACTTGAGTTCATACTCTGTGCCCCCGGAGCACTGCAGAAAAAATATCTGAGTCAGGACCCAGAGATACCAGTAGGTAGCCCTAGGTGGAAGCCCCAAACATGCTCCAGAGAGCCTGTCCACTAACTTGCAGGAGAAAAAAAGAAGGTATCTGTTAACTTTGCTCTCAGTTCTGGAGGTAAAGTGCTTACTCTAGCGCAGGGGAAATCTAGAAACAAACGTGGGCAATCCCTAAAAGTGGATCCTTAAATAGGTACTAAGAATAAAGGACAATAATAAAAAACAAACTTCGGTTCCTTCGTAAAGGAGCCGATCCCAGCCAGGTGGTGGCTAGGCACAAGGCAGCGGTGCACCATCTTCCTACATCATCCTCCGGATCTCCTCAAAGTTCATCAAGTTGTTGGCCGTGTCAGACCAGGCAGGGTGCTGGGCTCCATCCATCTCAGAAGCAAGCTGATTGCTCCTTTCCAGAGTATGATTTATGCCCCCGATCACCTCCTTGCAGTCAGGACATGTGCCCCTCTGCATGGCTCCCCCACAATCGCTAATCACGTAGATGTGACCATTGGGGCACTTGAACCAGTGGCCCCGAGGATAACCCATAGCATTGACTATCTGCACTCGTTCTTCCTCTGAGATGCCCAGGCCAGAGCAGGGAAGAATGGTTTTCAGAGCTTCCATCTTTTTCTGCACAAACTTTTCATCCTCCTGGGTGAACTTACATGTTCTCTCGAGGATCTTCCGGACACTGTAGACCTCTTCTGCTGTGCTACCTCTCAGCTTCCCCTCTGCTATCTTGCAGCGGGACAGGAGGTTCACCAGGTATGTGAGCCTCTGGATTTCACTTTGGAGGTCATCCAATTCCTGGCTGGTAAAGCTCAAACGCTTCTTGGCTAGCCAGTCATGGACCTGCTCTAGTCGACTCCTCACTCTCTCTTGTTCTAAGACATGCACCTTTTTTAGAGAGTCTGACAGGCCAGCCAAGCGGTCGTAGAAGCTGATGTAATTCTCAACAAGGCCCAGATCCTTCACTGACAGATTCTTCTGGGCCAGCTTCTCCTTTAACATCAGAAAGTCTGTAGGAAGCAGCTGGTGGAGGAGGCTCTTGCTCTCCAGGAGGGCCCTAAGTCGTTCCTGGCTGGTTGCAATTTCCCCTGCTGAGCCCTGAATCTTTTCCTTGACGATTTCAATCTCTTCCAGCCGCCGTTTGATGCTGGTTCCATACCTCAGGTTTTTGCGGATGGGCACCTGGCAGATAGGGCACACTTTCAACTTGATGGCAACTTCATCATCTTTCTGCTCATTCATGTAGAAGTCCAGGGCTTGCACCTCAAAGATGTGGCTGCAGTCTTCTAGCTGCACAAAGCGGGCGTCAGGCTCATCTTCAAAGCCAAAGAAGATCTGGGTGACTTCTTCCTGGTGGCAGACACGGCACTTCTTGGGGCACGGTTCCCCACACAAACCGATGCAGGGGTGGCCACAGGCCAGCAGCTTAGTACAAGGCACGTAGCATGGGGGTCGGTCGCAGGGCTCAGAGCAGAGTTTGGTGCACTGGTAGTGCTGGCAGCGCCAGACACAGGGCTCTACGCAGGGGCTGCACAGTTCCCCACACTTCTTCTTGCACTGGCTGTGGACACAGCGGTTCTGACAGGTCCGTTGGCAGGGTGGGCACTCGCCGATGCACGGCTCCTGGCACTTGTGTGAGCAGATGAGCAGGCGCTTGCAGGGCTGCTGACAGCGCTCATGAAAGCGCCCTTCGAAGCAGCTGTGGCAGGTCCCAGGACAAGGATGCCCACAGTCCAAGATTGTGCCACACTTGGTGGTGCACTTGACTGGCAGGTCATACATGAGGTCTTCCACATTACCACATTTCACCTGCTGGCTGTGCCCACACTTGAGTTTCACGGTGACCATTTCTGAGCAAAACCGCACACAGTCTTCACCGCAGGGATGGCTACATCTGTGCCCACATTTCAGAACCTTGGGGCAAGGTTCTTGGCAGCAAAAATCTGACTCAGGCATAGAACAAGGAACCATTTGTTCGTGACCGCACCGAGGAATGATTTTGCGCACCTTCACCTGACAAGGCTGACACTCCTGGAAGCAAACAAGAGGGCACCGGTGCCCGTCTTGACAGATAACCTTCTGGCATGGCTTCATGCATTGGAACTCCTTGTGTGAGGAATCATAGGGGTGGCAGGCACGGGTGCAGACATGTCCACAGCCCAGCCGGAACTCACAGGGTAGGCTGCAGCCTCCTTCGGGCACTTTTTGGAAATCAGAAGCTTTGGATACTAAGGTGTGGGTATCAGGATGGTTCTGGCAGCACAGCTGGAGTGTGCGGCCTATTTGATTGTTCTCTCGAAGGGTATGGATGATCTTGCTCCACAAGGGCACCTTGGCTAGCATCTGCATGTTTCCGATGCAGTACATACCCTTCTTGGCACGGGACAAGGCCACACAGATGCGGTTGGATATCTGGAGAAAACCCACCTTGCCCTCCTGGTTGCTCCGCACTAATGAGAGGAGGATGATGTCATTCTCTTCCCCTTGGTATTTGTCAACTACATGGACCTTGACGCCAGCAAATGTCTTGGCTGGCATGAGTTTGCGCAGGCAGAATAGCTGCCCCGTGTAGGTGGTGAGGATGGTGATCTGGGAGGGGAGGTACTCCTGGCACAGGAAGTACTTGCACAATTCTACCACAAAGCGAGCCTCATGCTGGTTCTGGTGGCTTTTGCCTTCTTGGATTTCCTGTTCAGGAAAGTTGTGTTCTACAAAGAAAAGGTTGGAAGCGACCCCCTAGAAAGGAAAAGAAATGGTATGTCAGAAGGTTCAGTCATGCAGTTCTTCCTATTTTCAGATGTACTGGCCACTGACCCTATTCCGGGGAAAGACTTAGCGAGGCTTTTTGTATACTTTGTACCATAATCTTTAATTCTGGTGTCAGTCACTACTGTATGTTTTCTTTTGGGACCATGGCAAGTAGGAAAATGGATACAGAATTTGTCTATTTTAACTTCTAATACATTTAATATTATAATTTCCAACAGCCATCCATGATCCAACTATTACGGTTCAGCAAACAGGCAAAAGTTATGATGATGTTGAGTGAGCAGCTAACTTAAAAGCACTCCACTGTGCTGATTGCTTTACACACATTATCTCCCTCAAGACAATAATGTAATGAGGCAGTACCCATTATTCTCACTGTACAGAAGATCAGGACATTCAGAATTGGTGTATCACTTGCTAAACAGTTACACAGCTGCAGAGCTGGGATTCAAAACCCACGTCTGTATCTCTCAACTTCTACACTATTTCTACTTAGTGACGAGCTTTTAAAAAAGTTGGCTCTAGATCCTTCTGAAAACCCTTTTTCATCCTAAGGTAATACAGCCTCCTTGGTTGTTGATACATCACAGAAAGATCAAATAGGACAGACTCACCTTTATCTTCTCATATTTGAGAACAGAGGGATGATTCTCCAGATCCTGGTAAATGTAGGGGGTCAAAAGCCGGGCAATTTCAGGGCGCATGCGGTGCTGAAATAAGACATACAGGTCATTATAAACATGGGCAGAAAGAGGGTGCCTGGCTGGCTCAAGTTGGTATAGTGTGTGACTCTTGATCTCAGGGTTGCGAGTTCAAGCCTCACATAGGGTGTAGAGCCTACTTAAAAAAGAAAAAAAAGAAACATGGGCAGAGAATAAAGGGACAGTTTTCTAAAGACTAGGTTGCTGGTGGAAAATCTGGAGATAATGTGAAAGAATAAGGAGAAAAGAGCAGACTGTAAACAGCTCTTTCATCCAACACAAACTCAGCTCATCTTGTGGTATTTAATTTTTTTTTTTTTCAACGTTTATTTATTTTTGGGACAGAGAGAGACAGAGCATGAACGGGCGAGGGGCAGAGAGAGAGGGAGACACAGAATCGGAAACAGGCTCCAGGCTCTGAGCCATCAGCCCAGAGCCCGACGCAGGGCTCGAACTCACGGACTGCGAGATCGTGACCTGGCTGAAGTCGGACGCTTAACCGACTGAGCCACCCAGGCGCCCCTCATCTTGTGGTATTTTAAAACAGAAAAGAAAAAAAGTCTAACAGTCACTGAATTACTAAGCCAGGTTTTTTTTATTAAAAAAAAATTTTTTTTTAATGTTTTTATTTATTTTTGAAGGAGAGAGAGAGCATGAGTGGGGGAGGAGCAGAGAGGGAGATACAGAATCTGAAGCAGGCTCCAGGGTCTGAGCTGGTAGCACAGAGCCCAATGTGGGGTTCGAACTCACGAACTGAAATCATGACCTGAGCCGAAGTCGGACACTTAACCAACTGAGCCATCCAGGCGCCCCTAAGCCAGTTTTATTTTTATGAGACCTTTCTTGCTGGCAACTGGCAGGCTCCCAGGAGACTTCTCCTGAACATGTGGTAGGTAATAAGAGAGGTCCGGCTTCTTACCTGGTAATTTAGACGGACGAAGGGAATGTTTACTTTCACCAGTCGTTCAAAGAGGGACACCTCAAGGTTGAAATTCTTGGCTAGATCATACACATTGGCGCTGGGACGCAGCTGAGAAAACAAACATGTCTGAGGACTCTCTACTGACTTATTTTATCCATCCAATCATATACTCACTTAACCACCAACCTACCCATCAAATGTTTTTCAAGTGCCTTCTATTTGCCAGGCACTGCTCTAGGTACTGACAGGCTAAGGATAAAAAGTGACAAGGACATGAAGGCAAGAAATAAGGGTGATGTGATGGAGTGCCCAGGAGTGGTGGTTCCTTAAATAGGCCTCCCTAAAGAGTGACACCTGAGTTGATGGAGGAAGTTGCCTATCATTTGAAAAGCAAGGTATGAGGGAGCAGGAAGGAGGGCAGGTGGTGGGAACACAGTGAGCAAATGATGGTGATATGGGAAGTCAGAGAAGCAGGCTGAACCTGAGAATATCTGCCTCTCTAGGCTACTTTAAGAAGCTGGATTTTTGTATTAAGTCAATGGGAAACCACTGGAGGGTTTTAAGCTATAGAGTGTCATGATCTGACTTACTTTTTTAAAAAAACTCACTTTGGCCCCTTTACAAAGAATAGATTAGAGGACGGCAAAAACCAAAGTAGGGGAACAAGAAGGAGGCTGTTTTAATAGTCCACTTGAAAGGTCATTATGAAATGAATGATACTATACCCGATATCTAAGAGCACCTGCTCTTAGACTGAACGTGGGAGGTGAGGGAAAGAATCACAGAGAGCTACTAATAAGTTTGAGGACTGGTGAAGCAGAGAGGCCAGGGTCTTCTGTCTGAGTGCAACCCTCCAAGAGCCCTCTCTCTTCATCTTCCAGGGGCACCTGCCCTACCTGCTGGTGGTCCCCAATCAGAATGAGGTGCTGGCAAGCTTTGCTCAATGTAGCAATGGTGTGGGCCTCAAGGACTTCAGCAGCCTCTTCCACAATGACAATCCGAGGCTCTACCTTCTGCAGGATCTGACGGTATTTGGCAGCACCTGGAGTCAAGAGAGAAGAGGCTCCTCTAAGCTGATGCACTGGAGGCTGGAATCTGAGTCTGTGAAAACTGAGTCCTCACATCCATCCAGGGCTGTGGTGGCCACTGAATGAGAGATTAAGTGCTAATGAGTGGTCTCCAGACCACCAACACCCATGTTGGTCATTGTCAGGTTATCGAATGCAGCAGGGACAAGTGGGTGCATTTCATCATGAGTTCCCTAAACATAACTCACTTTCAATAGCTTTTCATGGCCTTTCCCTCTAACCTCCTAAAGAAGCTTCTCTTTACCTATTCTAGATAATCTGATAAGAGCTTGGCACCAGGAGTGAATGGCTGGATCTGGTAAACTTCCCCATGCTTTCTTACCTGTGGTTGTCATTCCTACAACCTGGGCATCTTTCAGGATGTGCAGGTCTTCCTGGAGCCTCAGCTCAGCCATTCTCTCTGCTGACGTGCGGTACTGGCGCTCATAGTTGAGAATCTTCCGGCGGGTGTCGGCCTGGTACATCTGTAGCCACAGCCTGGAGAATGTGAAGAACCAGAGAAAGAAGATGTGTGCTCTTTAAGATGGTGGAGGAACCCCCTGCAGTGTGTATGAGGTGGAACCGAGACCCTTGAGGAGCTTACGGGCCACAGAGGGAGAGGAAGGAGAGACCTAGGTTTGCAGGGAACCAAGATTCCAAAATGCCCAACAAAAAGAAGTACAGAGAGATGTACATAGGTGGCTAGGAGCTAAGGAGGAGAGTAGAATAAAGAATACAGGTTAATTATTGAGAAGAGAGTAAGGGACTTCAAAAGCTTCAAGAATTTCTCACAAATTCTCCTTGGCACATCTCTGAGTCCCCTTCCCTAATTCTCCAGTCTCATTTTACAAGTAAAACAGATCATGTCACCACTCTGCTACAGAATGTTCCAAGAGCTTTTCGGTACTTTTTGAAAAGTGGCTTTTGATAACCCGGCTCCTCACCTTTGCCCCATGAGTCCCTGCAGTTAGGCCCCTCCCACCTCTCTGACCTCACTTTCCATTTCTCTGAGCCACAGCTATGCTGGCTGCCTTCTTTCAATTTCTCAAATAGACATACTCCTTTCCACGTCAAGGCCTTTATGTATGTGGTCCCCATAATTTCATCTGCTCCCCATTCCCTGCTGGTCTTGTTAATGTCTACTAATCCTTCACATCTTGCCTTGTCACTTTCCTGGATACCTCAGACCAGCTCAAATCCCGTGTTCATATTCTTAGCACTCATTGTTCTTTTATTTCTTAGCGGTTATGCCCATTTGTTAACTTTTTATTTGTGGAATTAACTAATTTGTCTCCCTGGATAAACTCTAAGCTCCATTTAAAGGTAGAGCCAAGGGGCGCCTGGGTGGCTCAGTCGGTTAAGCGTCCGACTTCGGCTCAGGTCACGATCTCTCGGTCTGTGGGTTCGAGCCCCGCGTCAGGCTCTGGGCTGATGGCTCAGAGCCTGGAGCCTGCTTCCGATTCTGTGTCTCCCTCTCTCTCTGTCCCTCCCCCATTCATGCTCTGTCTCTCTCTGTCTCAAAAATAAATAAACGTTAAAAAAAAAAAAAAAAAAGGTAGAGCCAAGTGTCTATTTTATCCCATGTCTGCACCCCTAGCACTCAGTTCACTGGGGGTATGCAACCAATCATTAGTTAACACTGTTGAAGGTTGGGGTGGAGGGATGGGGGGGTTATGTTGCAGGAACAGAAAAGGAACCCTTTGGGGTAATCACGTGCACTGGTTGGGAGTTGGGGGGGAGGAGGCAATGGGCATAAATACCTATATAGCTGCCAGCGAGAATTCAGGTCCAGCTGCCAAACATCTTGGATTTCACTGGCCTCAGCCTCAGTCATGGTGTTGAGTTTGCGAAGTTCAACCTTCACTTTCTTTTTCATTTTCTTTTTCTGGCTGCGCTGAGTCTGTGGACATCATTAACAGCCAGGGTTACCATCTGAGCAGAAACTGGCTCAGTTCTAAGACCAAGGTCGAGACCAGAGCACATTAAAAAGGGGCTGCCACCTCGGAAGAACTTCCTTGAATGTCTCAAACTCTTCTAACACATATCCATTGCAAAGTGGCTAATTGGGGGCTCTGGATCCAGTCTGCCTGGGTTCAAAGCCCCATCTACCTCTAGAGTAAGTTACTCAACCTTTATGTACCTCAGCATCGCCTGCTACAAAATGAGGAATAATAACAATACATCTTTGCAGGGTTGCTGACTTGACTAAAGGAATAAATACATGAAAGCACTTAGAATAGTACTGACACTTGTTATCACTCAATGTCCTTTGACCACATTCTATTTCTCATTCCTAAAACATGTCATGAAAAGTAGTACAGGTAGGTCTTTCTTGTTAAACGCTGTACAGGGCCTGCTAAGATGGTCTTAATGCCATCATATCGAGACAGTACCTTTCACAAGAGGGTGAAAGGCACCAGTTAGGAGAAAGTGCTCTCCCCTGGCTCTGTCACTAAGGACTGGCATGAAAGATGGATGTCACAATGTTATGAACCTCCCCTTAGTTCCAAACCAAACCAATCAACTCCCCCTGAGGCCACGTGGCAGAGAGATGCCCAACCCATAATTCCAAGTATTAGGATCAGATCTGAACTAGAAGATCAAGTTAAAAGCTAGCAGACCAGGGAAAATTGCATCCAAAGTTGACTTTGACAGTCTCTTAAATCATGAGTTTAGAAAATGTTATTTTGAGATTCCAGTACTCTACCGTCATAGTAATGAATGGTAAATTTGGAGGACCACTTGGTTCTACCAAAGGAATGAACAAAGGGAAAGTCTGGGCATTCACATTATTCTGGCTTTAAGAGAAATGTCAAATTCCAGGGTGAATAAAGGATGAGTACTCCCTCCAGCCTGGAAGGCTTGCTTCATTCTGCTTTACTTGAATTCTCTAAAATCTTAATGTATTTTTCATAGATTCATTCGTACTTGAGAAGACAATATCCATGAAAGCATCAAGCACTGAGACTGTAAGTGTTTGATCTGACCCATATGTGGTGCATTTTTCTGAAAGTTCAAGAGAAGCCATTGGGCCACCTGCTTCCTGTTTTTCTAAGTTGGAATTTCTTGCCAGCGCCCCTCTGAAGGGTCACAATTTTTATACTCTTGGGAACTGGACCCATCTTATACTACAGTGAGGACAAGGTGAATACCTTGTGAGGACAAGGTGAATACGCTGCTATAACGGAAATGGGTGAAAATAAGGGGCTGCAGTTCTAGTCAGAACAGATGTTCTCAGGCCTGTTTCAGGAGAGTTTAACCCCCACCATCTGGCAGTAATAACTGAACTCCCATTTCCCATTCCGTCAGGGCTTCCAGAGGCCATGAGGAAGTGAGCTTACCTCCCACTCTCCTCCAGTTTGCTCCTGACCAGCTGTTGTCCCGGGGCCATAGTTATCGAGCCTCATGGCCAGAAGCACTTTAGCCAACTCCTGGACTGCCCCATTCTCTTCCTTCTTCCGCCGACGAAGTCTAACCACCTCTTCCTCCTCAATCACCCGGTCTGCTTGAATTAGGTCAGCCTCCTCGGCAATCTCAATCAGCGAACCCTCCTCTTCTCCTTCTTCTTCCTCCTCCTCCCCTTCTGCCTGGGCTAAGAGGAAAGCAGGCAAGACAGGGGTGAAACTCTTGAAGCCAAAGAATGGAAGGGGACACTTATAAGACCTTAGATGTACGAAAACATTCTCAAGGGGTTTAAGTGGTTACTTCTAGCAGGAGAAACTGGGAGAAATGAGTGTTAGGGGAGGGAGACTTAGGTTTCCTTATACACTTTTTTGTTATATTTTTAAATGTCATATAAACATATCCCTTTTTAAGAAAGGTTTCCCTTATGTCAAATACACAAAGGAAGATATATGATGTAAATGGGCAACTTAAAGGATAATAAAAATACATAAAATGAACATCCAGGGTTGCCTCGGTGGCTCAGCTGGTTAAGCACCCGACTTTGGTTCAGGTCATGATCTTGCAGTTTGTGGGTTTGAGCCCTGTGTTGGGCACTGTGCTGACAGCTCAGAACCTGGAGCCTGCTTCAGATTCTGTGTCTCCTTCTCTCTGCCCCCATTCCCGCCCCTGCTCATGCCCTCTCTCTAAAATAAAAACATTAAGGAAAAAAAAAAATGAACAACTAGGTACCTCCCACCCAATTTAAGGAGAAAATCCCCAATTTCTCAAAGACACTTGTGGGCCTGTCTAACCTGAATTTTGTATTGCTCACTCCCTTCCCTAGCTTTTTGAAATAACCTTACTATATACATAATGCATACACATCTCTAAACAACACATCAGGGGCGCCTGGGTGGCACAGTCGGTTAAGCGTCCGACTTCAGCCAGGTCACGATCTCGCGGTCCGGGAGTTCGAGCCCCGCGTCAGGCTCTGGGCTGATGGCTCAGAGCCTGGAGCCTGTTTCAGATTCTGTGTCTCCCTCTCTCTCTGCCCCTCCCCCGTTCATGCTCTGTCTCTCTCTGTCCCAAAAATAAATAAACGTTGAAAAAAAAAAAAATTTAAACAACACATCATCTAATTTTGGCTTTTTTTTTTCATTTCTTGAGCTCTATATAAATGGAATATTATAATGTATTTTCCTACACCTTGCTTTTTCATTCAGCCTGTTTTTGAGATTCATGTTGCCATATATGCTGTAATTCATTCCTTTTCACTGCTGTACAGTATTTCATGATCTAAATGGACAGTAACTGATCCATGTGCTGTACAAATATTGATGAATATTTGAGTTTTCTCTTTTTCTATTATTTGAAAGTGGTGTACCAATTTATATCCCCACTAGCAGTGTATCATAGTTCCTACTGCTCCACCTTCTTGTCAATATAGCAAACTTGAAAATTTTTGGCAATCCGATGTGTAACAGCATCTCATTGTGGTTTTATTAGCTCTTTTCTAATGAGTACTTTCCATATGTTTATTGACCATTACAATTTCCTATTTTGTGATGTGCTTGTTAAGTGTCTTTTATTTACTTTACTATCAAGCTATTGTCTTTCTCTAATTGATTATAGCTCTTTATATATTCTAGGTATTACTTTCAAGTTTTAGTCTCTGGTCTTTACCATGTTCCACCTTAAGATGTGATTCTTGGTAAACATGCACTCTTACCTGTATTTTCAGGTCCTGCTGGAGCAACACTTTGGGTGAAAGAACCGACACCCAGGCCCAGCCACTCCAGCATCATGGAATGCTTCCAGCCCTGGAAGCAAATCCATTCACTATCCTGAGGAAGGAATTAATTATCAGTCATGAGAATTCCATGACAACCAGTGTAAAGGAAAGATTTCTGAGAAGGATCAAAAGTAGTTCTCTTAAAATTCAGAGGCTACAAGCTGGCAACCCTTGGGCAACGGGATCATTAAATACAACTTGTAGAGAATTTTAAAAATAAAAATTTCTGCTCTTGACAAAATCAGGATCTATGGCAGCAATGAGCCTGCATCTGAGATGGCAACAAATGGCTAAGAGTGGGTTGCTACCATTTCTTTTCCAGTCTGCCAAGTCCTCTCTACTTTCCAATGTCTCACACCCAGCTTGCTTTAGTCATTTATAGATTGACTGACTGACCCCTTCAGGCTTCTGGGTAACCCTAGAAATCACCAACTCAATGATAACAGAGCTACCATTTCAATGGGTTCCTGGCCAACCACTTTACAGGAATTGTGTCAGTTACTACTTAGAACATCCTTTGAACGCAGGCATTATTACCCGTTTGACTGTTGAGAGACTGCTGACTGTTGAGGATCATACTGGCCATGGCACACAGTCTATGTTACCTTAGGTCACTAAGGTCACTAAGCCTGACTTCCAGGCTCTCTATATGGGCTGGGTTGCCTTATGATTTTGCTTTATAGAATAATCTCTTATAGCATACTAATTAAGTGGTTTATAAATACTAACTTGTTTATCCAGATAATAGTCCTATACCAATTACATTGATCTGTTACAAACCGCCATTTCTGCAAGTCAAATTTACAAATATTAGCAATTTCATATGGTTCAACTTAATGTTATTATTATCCCCACTCTATAAAACAGGAAGCAGGCACAGAACAATTAAGTAACTTGCCAAGTGCAAAATCAGAATTCATATCCAGCATGCTGACTCCAGAGTCTTGCTCTTGACTAGTATACTCAGCCACCTCTCCTCATGAAAAGGGACTTCTCACATTATGGCAGCATCAGATTATCCTAACAGCTAATGCTTCGCATTGTTGCTTCTGCTAGAGACTGCCTCCAAGTACTGAGGCAAGAGAAATGCTTACAGCCCCCAGGATGACCCCTACCTGTACTGGTCCATTCATCAGGCTTTTCCAATGCTGGGGGGAGATGTACTTCTCCAGGTGCTGTTCCCGTAGTACACCACGCATGGTACACTCCAGGGTCTGGGCCCCTTCATGCAGCTCTTGCTCTGACTCCTTCATTTGTGTCACAATCTGCCAAAAACAGAGGGAAAGAAATGATAAGCAAGTGAGATCATCCCCTAAACTCAGTTTCTGCCATGAGGGAAAACAAAGCTAAAACAGGAACAGCAAGAGAGAAGAAATAAATAGACCAGTCAAAAAAGTCTTAATTTAAATAATCTTAAAACTGAAGGGTTACTATCTAAAATGTCTAACAGACTCCTACCACCAGTAAGAAAAAAGAACAAATAACACAACAGAAAAACAGGCTAAGGATTCTGTTGTGGAGACTACTTCTCTTTTTCTTGGTAATAGGGACTCAGAGTTTTGCTTGGGTACACTGCTGCCCAGCTAGAAGATGACATTACGCTGGCCAACGGGCTGTAAATAGGGCTGTTGGTGGTTTGCGGGGGGAGTAGCTTTAAAAGGTCCTGGCAGGGGCTGGGAGGGGTGGTATGCTCCTTTCTGCCCTTTTTCCATCTTGATTTTGAGGGCAAAGGTCACACCATGGGATTAACAGATGGAATGCTGGAAGGAACCTGAGTCCTTCACCACTTTGTGGAGCACCTATTTCCTCTGGACTGCCTACCCAGAAAGCCACTGCTACCTAGTCTATTTCTACCATGAACTATCTCAGATATCCAAAGCTGGGACTCACACTCATGTAGGCCCTTCGGAGGTGCATGGGGAGGTTGCGACGGAATTCCCGCTTGTTCCTCAGCTCCCTCAGGGTGAACTGCTTCAGGATTTCACTGTTACTCCTTCCACCTACCCGCACGATGCTGGTCTTTTGACACTTGTAGATGCCTATGGAGCAAAGTGGAGCATAGCAGAGGTGAGAGGAGCTACGCTGGATTCCCTCAGGTGAGAGCTGTATGTGTTTCGGATGTTATCTCAGCTGGTTCCTTAGGGAACAAACTGGTACCTACAGGAATCTACCCTATTAATGACCAAAAAGGCCTCAGAGATGATATGACCTGCAGAGCAGTAAAATGTGTACTTAAGAACACAGCCTTCATTTTTTTGAGAGAGTGAGCGAGAGCAAGCTGGGGAGAGGGACAGAAGGAGAGAGAAAGAATCTCAAGCAGGCCTCACATTCAGCACGGAGCCCAATGCAGGGCTCGATCTCACAACCGTGAGACCATGACCTGAGCTGAAATCAACAGCTCAACCAATGGAACCACCCAGGCACCCCAGAACATAGGTTTAGAATCAGATATCTGGGAACCCAAACCTTGACTTCACCACTATTGCTATGTAAACTGGGGCAAGTTTCTAAACTTAAGGCTTCAGTTCTTCATCTGTGATTTGAAAGTAAGCACTTAGTAAATGTTCTCTGTTATTCACTCTACAGGTATTTACCAACTGGTCACTATGTGCCAGGCATGTGCTAGGTTCTTAAGATATAGCAGGTAAAGCACAGACTCTATTCCTAATTTGTTCTCAGGTCTCACACACTGGCACAGAAGATACACGTTAAACAATTTCTCATAATAGCAATAAGTACAGTAAGTACTGTAAGTACATGATGCTGTAAATATATAAGAGGGCAACTTACCTAGTTCGGGTGGGGTAATCTAATATTTAAACTGAGACTCCAAGAATAAAAAATATTTAATCTGGGTGAAAGGAAGATATGGAAAATAATATTCAAGGAAAAGGAAAAACATATATTTATTCATTCATTAATACAATTAGTTATTTTTTTGAGTGCTAGAATCCATAAATATAGCAAGAAAGAGGACCAACCCACACAGTGTTTATGGTCTAGGGTAGAAATTCATACAATAAATTGTTACATATGTATTAAGTCTCTGAAGAAAAAATACAAAAGGAGGCTTAACTTTGTCTGGGGGCAACTGGAAAAATACACCTGAAGAGATATTTAAGGGGAGATCTAAAGAATGAGTTGGAGTCAACCAGGCTAGATGACAGATGAAGTCAAGATGCAGAGAGAAAAAGTGTCTTCTAGAGATGGGGGAACAGCATGGCCCAAGGGAGAAGCTGGAGGAATTCAAGGAACTGCAGACAATCAGTGTTGTTGGAGTCAGGAAGAACAAGGGAAGAGGAAGGAGATAAGATTCAGAGTTGGCTGGAGCAGACCAGACAGAGCCTGCAGGTCATGGATAGGACTACAGGCTTAGTTCAAATAGCAATAAAATTTAAGCTACCGAAGTTGGTGATGGTTCAACTATAAATGTCTTGATAGAGAACAATTTTGCCTAGAATTACCTTCCAGAAACTGGTCCAAAGCATGATTAGTATAACATACAACCAAGATGGGGAATTTCTGGACGCTAATTTGCCAGACAGGCTCATTGGTTAGAAGTGCCTGAACGATTTTTAGACCAACGTAGGTTTTGCCTAAAAAAGAAAGAAAAAGGAGAGTTAAAAAAAAAAAAATAAAGACTTTCTAGAAGGAGTAATTAATTACTTACAGCAAATTATTATTAAAAAAAAATTTGAAGTCATACACTGAGATGGTTTAAAAATCCAAGAAGCACAAATGAGTATTTTACGAAAAGTGTCCCTGCTCTTCTCCGAGTCATCCAGTTCCTCTCTGGGAAGCAAACCAGTATTACCAGTTTCTCGTGTAACTTTCCAGACTTAGTCATTCTATGCAAATGCAAACAAAAAATGAATATAGTCTTTCTCTAGCCTTCCCTTTTTTTTTCAATGCAAATAGCTGCAGACTATTTTCACTACTCTACATCTTGCTTTTTCACCTAATGTACCTTGGAGATAGCTATCAGCACATAAAAAGAATCCCTTCTGTTTTTTGCAGCTTTAAGATATTTTTTCACAACTGTAAGGTATTTTTTAGCCAGTTGTTTACTGGCTACTTGCTAACTCTCATCTAGCAAATTATTTAGAAATGCTTTCAATATACCACAGACTTGCCTTTGTGAAAGGAGGGAAAAACTCAGAAAAATCAACATTCAAGTTAGAGTTATGGGCTCATTAGTAAATGGCCAATAATTAATTAATTATGTCTACAAATAGCTAAATCCTTACACTGTGTCAGGTTGAGAAGTTTTTTTGTTTTCAAAAAATCAAAGGTGAGTGAGGTAGCAATACAAGAAAATCAAAGATTTCAGTATAGCAAGATAAATAACAACAATTTCTTCCTTCCTTTTTTCCCTTCGTTTGGGTTTTTTTTTTTTTTTTTTAAATGAAGTAGGCTCCACACCCAACATGGGATTTGAACTCACGACCCTGAGAGCAAGAATCTTGTGCTCCACAGGGGTGCCTGGATGGGTTAGTCACCTTTTTCCCCTTCAAGTAAGTATTGAGTGCCTAACAGGTGTCAGGCACTGGGTTAGATGCAAGAAATACCATAGTGACCATAACAACTATGGTTCTTATTTTCCTGGAACTTACAGACTTGTAGAAGAGAAAGATAATCACAGAAACAAATGTAAAATCATAAATGTGGGAAATGAGAAATACCCAGTACCAAAAAACCCATATAATTGGGATTCTGGCCTAGTCAGAGGTTAGAAGAGACTTCTCTGGGGAAGTGAAAACTGAGTTAAGAGTGGGCAAGAAGGAATAGGGATAGGGTTGGGAGGTTTCTGCCATATTCCAGGCTAAGGCTTGGGGAGAAGTTTCAGAGGTAACATTGACTGGAACCTGATAATGGTTTGGCTAGGGTGGGTAACAGAAAAGGAAAATTAGGTTTCTAGTTGCAGGACTGGATGGATAAGGATACCTCAGAAGGAAAGAAAATCTTTATAATTTAACATTTACTTTGTCTCCTTCCTTCCCCTTAGAACAGATACTTTTTGGGATTCCCACCTCAAAAAGGACCCCCTTTACTACTTCCCCCTCATATTCACCAGTTCTTCCCTAGTAACCATTTATGTGTGTGGCTTAAGCTAGCCTGAAATTATTACTACACTTGGAACTAATGAGTCCTAATTCAAGTGATAACATTAAGGGAAATTAACTGCAACATGTAGATTTTGAATATACAAAAAGCTCCTCCAAAGCAGTAAGAAGTCATTCCAAAAGAACCCAATCCACAGAAGTAGTAATATAAATAGCCAATAAACTGACAAAAGGATATTTGATTTCATTCTTTTAAAAAATTTTTTTTTTTTTTTTTTTTTTTTTTTTTAAGAGAGAAAGAGCAAGAGACTGCGAACGGGTGAGAGGGGCAGAGGGAGAGAGAAAGAATCTTAAGCAGGGCTTAAGGAGCTTGGCGCAGGGCTCGATCACACAACCCTGGGATCATGACCTGAGCTGAAATGAAGAATTGGATGCTTAGAGCGCCTGGGTGGCTCAGTTGGTTATGCAACTGACTTCGGCTCAGATCATGGTCTCACAGTTCATGAGTTTGAACCCCACGCTGGGCTCTGCGCTGACAGCTCAGAGCCTGGAGCCTGAAGCCCTCTTTGGATTCTGTGTCTCCCTCACTCTGTCTCTCTCAAAAGTAAATAAATGTTAAAAAGAAAAAAAAAATGTTGGATGCTCAACTGACTGAGCCACCCAGGTGCCCTTTTAATCTCATTCTTAATGAAAAAAATACAAATTAACCACCGTGACATACATTTCCAGGGAGTGATCTGGCAATATCTATTAAAATTACACAATTATATATTCTTTGATCAGGTTAGGAAATTTCTCTTCCGCATATGTTTTGTTTGTATATGAAATGATTCACAAACAAGGCTATTCACTGAAATATTGTTTGTACTAATAAATCTTTCCACACGGGACTGGTTAAAGACATTATTCCACTGTATGGAATATTATGCAATCATAAACAAGAGTTACTACTTATGTACCAATATGAAAGGAACACCAAGATATTTTCTAAATGGACCAAGCAACATGTACAAGATGATTTCTAGCGTAATGGGTTAAAAAAAAAGTAAGGGGTGGGGTGCCTGGCTAGCTCAGTCAGTGGAGCACACAACTCCTGGTCTTGGGGTTGTGGGTTCAAACAAGCCCATGTTGGGTAGAGAGATTACTTAAAAATAAAATCTTAAAAAAAACAAAAAAGAACAAAAAGAGGGGTGCCTGGGTGGCTCAGTTGGTTAAGTGTCTGACTTCAACTCAGGTCATGATCTCACAGTTCCTGAGTTCAAGCCCCACATTGGGTTCTCTGCTGTCAGCACAGAGCTCACTTCAGATCCTCTGTCCCTCGCTCTTCCCTGCCCTCCCCCGTTCTGTCAAAATAAACTTTAAAAAATTTACAATAAATAAATAGAAAGAAAGAAAATCATAAAGTACAATAAATATATTCAATTCAACCATTTGCTTGAATATTTATAGAATACCTCTGGAAGGATCAACAGGAAGATAACATTGTTTTAGGGAAAGGAACTGAGTGGAATGGTGGGAAGAGAGATTAAAAAAATTTTTTTGAACCATTTTTACTAAAACATAAAAAATAATGGTTCAAAATTTTTAACCACACAGATCAGCAAAACCTGCTGATCAGCAAAAAACATTGAGATAACACACAACAATACTGGAGAAGATATAAGGAAATGGGAACACTAGTTCATTCTTGGTGAGAGTGTAAACTGGTACATCCTTTTTTTCTTTTTTAAGCCTTGAAAGCATCTCTTTAATTATGCATATTTTTCCATTATATAGGTGTTTCTTATCAGAAAAAAGTTTCCATTCAGTTACATAACTTTTTTTTTTTTAACGTTTATTTATTTTTGAGAGAGAGTGAGCCAGCAAATGGAGAAGAGGCAGAGAGAGAGGGAGACAGAATCTGAAGGAGGCTGTAGGCTCTGAGCAGTCAGCACAGAGCCCGACACTGGGCTCGAACTCACAAACGTTAGATCCTGACCTGAGCCAAAGTTGGAAGCTTAATAACTGAGCCACTCAGGTGCCCCAGGTTATATAACTTTTTATTGTGAGTTGCTATTACTTTATCAGTGTTTTTTATTTTTCTAAAGATTTTAAGTAAACTCTACACCCAAGATGGGGCTCGAACTCAGAACCCTGAAATCAAGGGTCACGTGCTCTACTGACTGAGCCAGCCAGTCAATAGCCCTATTAGTGTTTTTTAAAGACCTCTTTCCAGTGTTTGTTTTTTTGCATGTGTGTGTATCCTTTATGGAGGATAATTTAGCAGTACACACTATAACTATTAATGTGAATTCCCACTTTAGGAAATAATAAGAATACCTAAAGATAAACACATACCAGATACATAGATATATAGATGATGGACACTTACCAAAGCACTCTATGTAATGACAAAACAAACAAACAGACAAACAAAAAACATCATGGACACTCACTCCTTACAGTGAATGCAGGCATAGTAAAAAGAGTGAGACACATTTCTAAATGTGACTGGAGTGTAACGAATGTAAAAAATGTCTGTAACATGTTATAAAAATAACTGACCATTTATGTTATTGAAAGAAAAAAGTATAAGTGCATGTATGTAAACATAAGAATACAGACACAGAGATAGATCCATGGTCACCTTTGAGAACATCTGGAAAGATACACATCAAACAACAGCAATTATCACCACAAAGTAGGATTAGAGTGGCATATGGGGATGAGGGTGCAGAGAGGCATATTTCCATGAGAAGTATGGTGTAGTAGTTACAAGAGGCAGGACTCTATAGAGTCAGTGCCTGAGTTCAAGTCCTAGGTCTATCACTTACCACCTTTATGAACTTCAACATATCATTCAACTCTTTGTCTTAGTTTTTCATCTGTAAAATAGAATGGTTTCTACTTCACAGAGCTGTTGTGAGGATGCAATCAGTAGACACAACACTACTAGCAAGTAGTAAAATGCTACTTGGCACACAGTGCTAATATTATGTATTTGATATTATTTAATTTAAAGTAATATAAAATTAAAATTAACATAGCCTTTGATGAAGCAAAGGTCATGCATCTTCCTAAATTTGACCCCTCAGCAGTCTTCTCTAACCTAGTGACTTTTATTACCATGCATACCAATGGCTGCCCACTGGAAAATCACCACGAACGGCTACTTTGTAAGTAGGTTTGATGCCCATTTCAGGAGAATGTTTCTAATCAAGACACTCAAGAAACCTAGAGACAAGCCTCCCTTGCCTATCTCATAGGGAAGAGGTCAGTCACGTGATCTGAAAAATTCTCTTACCTGTTCCGGGAGGTCCTTGAATAATAGCCAGTTCCCTTGTGAGAGCAAACTGCAAGGCTTCCATTTGGGAGTCATCCAGCTTCAGGGCTTCTTTTGAGGGCCACTGGCTAGGGTCTAAGACATTCACTCTGGGATATCTTAAGGCTTCGGCATTCCTCAGAGAATCCTCAGTGGCTGAGGGATTCTTCATTAAGGGAGTGAAATCATATCTGCCCCCCATTAGCAAGTACCTTGGCTCCCTCACGTAAGAGTCACATTCCACAATGTTCCTCTGGAAGGGGACATCCTCCTCCTGGACCTCCTGAAGTCCTTCCAGGACATGCCTATAGGCCTCAAAGTATGCAGTTGTCTCCACCATAAGGAAAGAGTCAGAGGGCTGGACCTCCGCTAGCAACTGTTGGCTCTGCTCATTGAAAGAGAGCTGGACAATTCCTCGGCAGAGATCTTCCTGCTCCCGATTAGACACGGTGGCAAAAAGAAATGTTTCAAAGTTGTCCTTGGACATGCACACCAAAGATCCATAGAGCAACCGCTTGGAATTCTGCCAGCGAACAAACTTTAGTGGTTTTGTGTCAAACTGCACCTTGTAGACAATGCCTGATGAGGAACACACGGGGGTGATAATCCTGGTATCGAAGTAGATTCGAATGTCATCAAATTTTCTCTTCCTGAGGCCTTGGTCTTCAAAGCTTTGGAGAAGTTCCAAAATGCCTTCACGGAGGGGTCTAACAAAATCTTCTCTCAGGAGTCGGAAGTGGGTATCCAGATAGATAGCAGTGCTGTCGTATTTTCCGGTAATGATGTTGGGACGAAGGAATGGCCTCTCATCCAAGTGCACTTCATTGTAAGTAGGGTAAATGGGCATGGTCCTGTAGCTCTCAACATGGTCCTCTGCCTCAGGCTGCACTAGAGTGTAGGTATCCACTCTTAAAGTGCCCTCTCGCCTCTTTTCCTGCAGATGTTCGATGATGGTCTGCACCTTTTCCAGGTTCTTCTCTGTCTCCTCTTCTATGTCAACCCCAGAGGCTCTCAAAGCGTTAAGAGAAGCTGGCAGGAGGGAAATGAGCATGGAAGTTTCCTGCACAGAGCTGGCGGGGAAGACACTTACAAGGTCCTGGAGGAGAGAGATGATGTTGCTAATGTGTTCTGGATATTGGTTTCGAATGTCAGGGATGGGTTCAGTGACCATTCCTACCACATAAGTTGGTAGGCAGACTTTGAGGAATTTGGAGTTCTTCAGTATGCCCAGGACATGGAGAACACTCTGGCGGTCCATTTTGGAACTGCAAGCCTTCCTAAGAACCTGGCAGATGAGCTCAAGGAAGTTGGATTTCATAAAAGAATGAGACAGGAGCTCTTTCAGCCCTAAACTTGTGGCAAGAGTGATGACCACCTCAGAAGGGTCTTTCTGCAGAAGACTTTCTAGGAATTTGTAGCCCAGTTTCTTCACTTGCTGTGGCTGTTCTGCAGGCTTCTGGTGTGGGGTTCGCCACTGCTGGAAGTTTTCATCGGACCACGGTGGTCTGTGGTTCCTTCCCTCCTGGTTGCCATTTCTCCGCCTAGCATCATTTTCCTGACCACGTCTTTGGCCTCTAGGTTCATCACTAGTGCGCCCCTCATGGTTTCTCCTTCCCTGATGTGGATTCCTGCCCATAGCCCCGAACCTTTCTTCTCTTTGCCGTACAGGAACAGCATGGTTGGTGGCCCTAGGCTGCCTTCCAGGCTGGTTAGCTCCTCCTCTGAGAGCATTCACTGGTGAGTTATTGGCCTGATTTCTAGCTCTTGGTGGTAATTCTCCATCCACAGGCCCTAAACACAATGGGAATACTGGGTAAGCACAAAAGTCAAGGTACAAGGAAATCTAACAGAACAACAAGGGACATACTCTCATTTTCCAAAACAACAAAGGAACTTAGTAGGTTTTCTTTGCAGA
Source organism: Puma concolor (assembly GCF_028749965.1). Classification (NCBI taxonomy): domain Eukaryota; kingdom Metazoa; phylum Chordata; class Mammalia; order Carnivora; family Felidae; genus Puma; species Puma concolor. The sequence continues at coordinate 129,023,910 of NC_141669.1, forward strand.
GAAAAAAGACTTCCTATGAAATCATGTAATAAATGTAAAATAGATTACTGTGGTTGCAGCACATACTATGAAAACATTGTTTTTTCAAAGGGTGCAAAAGGGAAAAAGAATAAACATTTGTTGGGGCGCCTGGCTGGCTCAGTCAGAAGAGCATGCAACTCTTGACCTTGGGGTTGTGAGTTCAAGCCTCATGGTGGGTATAGAGATTACTTAAATACATAAACTTAAAAAAAAAAAAAAGAAAAAGAAACATTTGTTGAGTGCCTAATCCGTGTTAGAGGATAAATACTTGCAGTATCTCATTTAATCCTCATGAGCTGAGATTATTTCAGAGGGTCAAAAAGATCAGCTCATTGCTTCTGAGTCTTCTGCCAGTACCAAATAATAGCCAAAGCATGAATTTCAGAGCAAAACAGTCCTGATTCAAATCTTGTCCTTGCCACTTCCTCACTGTATAACCTTGAACAAGTCAAATACTTTCTTTAAGCAACATTTGTTGAGTGCCTAATCCGTGTTAGAGGATAAATACTTGCAGTATCTCATTTAATCCTCATGAGCTGAGATTATTTCAGAGGGTCAAAAAGATCAGCTCATTGCTTCTGAGTCTTCTGCCAGTACCAAATAATAGCCAAAGCATGAATTTCAGAGCAAAACAGTCCTGATTCAAATCTTGTCCTTGCCACTTCCTCACTGTATAACCTTGAACAAGTCAAATACTTTCTTTAAGCCTAAGTATCTATGTAGGTGTAAAGACTAAACGTTTGTAAGATGCTTAATATATACCCAACATGTAAAAAGTTCTCATTAATGTTATTACTAGTAGCACTAGTAATACTTTTCCATTGGGAATACTCTATTGATTTCCAGGCCACTGGATCTGCCACTAAACAATTATGTTACAGGCAACACAGGCATCAAGTGGGATAAAATTACAGGAGAAATGCTTCCTGAAATTTGTCCAGCATCAGATGGCAAGGGGGAAGGTGGGGTTTCCTTTACCAAGATGTTTTTGAGCTAGTTAATACATTGAGAATGAAACCGAAAAAGGAAACTCAAATTTGTTTTAGGAAACTGAAAAATGAAACTCAAGTTTTTCTCCTTTCTGAAGCACAAGTTCATCCACATAGTATTATTTACTACCAGCCCTCAGATAAGAAGTTGTTGGGGGAAGGAGGAGATATACCAAGTCCACACATGAAAGCTAACATCACCCTGTGGATGAAGCTGAACTTGTCTTCCTTAATTTGCCACACCTTTCAGAAGTAAATTTGGCCAAATTAACCAAGAGCCCACTGTCTTTCACTTTCGTTTCCTATAAAATTGATGGAGCTGACCCAACTTGGCAGAATTACTCGGAGCTTTTAAATACAAACAAAATAAGATTATGTACAATGATGTGAGAATAAAAATGTTATGAATGCACATCATATTCAAGATGACTGTACCATTTCATGACATTAGATGCTAAATCTATGTATGTGCACTTTTCCTTGTTTTGTACTTTCCAGAGAAAATTCTGAGGTGACAACATAAAGGAACATTTGGCAAAATATAAACCCTGTATTACTGAAGTCTAAATTTTATAAGTGTTACCTTATTTACTTTTCAAACTCTCAAAATACCAAAAGAAAGTCCTTCTAATATTTCAATCTGACCCAAAGACTTGATGTTTTGAAGAATTAAAATTGGTATTGTTTCTCATTCTTTGAATAGTCACACAGCTCATAAAATAAAATTCTACAGTTCTTCCTCATTTATTCTACAGCTAAAACTCAGATGACATGTTGCAAACTTAGGGAAAAACAGGAATCCATTTGGTTTTGTTTGAAAGTTCTAAGCAAATAGAAAAATCATAGCAGTAGAGTAATGTTTTTGGAATGAGCTTTACTTTGGTAACTAGGATTCTAGACATATGCCATTAAATTAAATACATATCCATTAGCCACGTATGGTTATTAAGAATCTTAGACATGGTTAGCCTGAATTAAGATGTGTAACTTTGAACACTGAATACCAAAAATAGGGTAAATATCTCATTAAAGTTTCTTTATACTGATAACACCTTAAAATGATAATATTTGAGGAGCACCTGGCTGGCTCAGTCAGAAGAACAGGCGACTCTTGATGTCAGGGAGGGGGGTGGGGGGGTGTCATCAGTTAGAGTCCCACTTTGGGTGTAGAGATTACTTAAAAATAAAATCTTTAAAAAAATGATAATGTTTGAGTATTTAGGGAAGTAAAAAATACTGAAATTATTAAAGTACTTGGCAATAAAATGTTTGTATTCAGTTACTACAATAAATGACATTATTTGGATATACTCATTTAAACACATGTTAAACAAATTACTATTAAATTTTTAAAATGGATTTCATGTGTTTCTTTTTGCTTTTTTAAAAATGTTTATTTATTTATATTTGAGAGAGCAATAGCATGAGTAGGGAAGGGGCAGAGAGAGAGGGAGACAGAGACTCCCAAGCAGGCTCCGTGATGTCAGCACAAGGCCAGATGCGGGGCTTGAACTCACAAACCACAGGATCATGATCCAAGCCAAAACCAAGAGTTGGGACACTTAACCAACTGAGCCACCCAGGCACCCCCATCTTTTTACTTTTTTAAATGATGCTACTAGAAAATGAAAAATTACATTTCTGGCTTGCATTATGTTTCTTTTGGGTAGTACTGCTCTAAAAATTATTTCCAATTCAGACACCTTATCGCTGTCTTTGTTAATGTGAACTATACCCATTCATCAGCTCTTAGGAAAAAGAGAGGGTTGTCTATTTTTCAGTCATTCATGCTGTGGCTAAGGAATAAGCCATTCTTTACTTAAGAGAGGCTGTTAGTCTTAGGCGGGTCTGCTCATTCATAGGAATTCAATTTCCTTCCCATTAAGTAGAAAATCTTGCTCACCTCTGTGGTTAGTATAGGGATTTCTTGGCCTGGCCTCCAAACAAGGTCTTCTGTCCTCCATGTCTGAGTTACCTGAATTCCTCCACGCTCACGTTATTTTCGGTTATCTGGAAATCTGCACAGATTGAGAGAGATCAAGGCCCCTGAAACACAGCAGCTAGCAGAAAAATACCCAAAACAGCATCAAGCCAATCCTCCTGCTTCTACATCTTAACGATTTGTAAACTAAGAGTTAAACACAGATTCAATCACAGGCACAAGTGTTCAACTCTGTGAATGCCCAGTATGATATAAAATGTTAAATTCACCATTTAGGTGATTTCAAATTCCTCCCTCCCTCTTATCCTTGCACTTCGTTGGGGCACAGGGAGTGTCATCAATTCCCATTCAGAACTACTGTTTGGTTTATGTCTTTAGCCAAGTTACTTAATCGGTTGCTAGGTTTCATTTTCCTCTCCCACGAAGCAGACAAATATTGTTGCCAGGGAAGAAAGAAGTACATTTTTGTTAATCCAAAAACCATGTATTCACCATGCCATCCAACAGTTATGCTATGCAGAACTCTATAGCTTACAGTATTCTACAGTTTGTAAATAATTAGTGAGCAGTTATCCCTTATCCTATCGTTTGGAATGCAGCCAAACCGATTAAGCCCTCTGTTCTACTGAACCAAAGAGAAAAAAGTACATATTTCAATAACCAGAGGCTTAGCATCTACAGAATGCTGTTTCCCCAGGACCAGCTAGAAATCTGCAGTTTTTTCCTTCTCCTTTCTTCTTAAAGATTTTTGACAGTGATCCTGTAAGAGGAAGAGGAAGCCCCTTTAAGGGAACTTCTCAATGCAACTCATACATATCATATGAGCTGAGGCTAGGGAATGAGTGGGTGACTCAGAGTCCCCAGCAAAGGGATTTTTGAGACTGTCCCTGTAACTGACTTTTAAAATATTCATAGTTGGAAACTGTGAATAGATTTGGCATTATATGAGGAGTAGCTTTTATCCTCTTCAGAAAAAGGAGTCCTTTTCCCTCCTGCCGGGAATATTTTGGGTGAATCTCTTCTCTCATCTTATCAAACCCAGCTCTCAAGTGCATTCAGTATTTTGGGTGTGTGTGTGTGTGTGTGTGTGTGTGTGTTTTAATTAAAAAAAAAATTCTGAGGAGAAAATGTCTTCTCCTCTGGTTGAAAAATACTAAAATAGAAACTCAAAATTTCTGAAAAGGGGTAAAAGAAATGGGGAAAAAAGAAAAAGGGAGGAGCAGAGAGAACAGGAAATGCTACGAAAAAAAGCAGACTAAAGTGAGTTTCTTTGGGAATCAAGGCCTAAAAGGGCAGGAAGAAGAAAATCAGTGATGGTCAAGGTGGTAGAGGGGTCATATCAGAGAAGGGTAATGGGGGGGTAGGAGGGGGGATGGAGGAGGCTGAAACCAGAGGCCGGAGGTGGGTTATCAGGGGGATTCTCCAGGGTCCCGAGAGGATAGAAGGTGGGACGGAGGGGTCACCGGCAACCAGGAGCCCAGGAGTTTTTGATGGAGATATTATGGGATCGGGGGGGGGGGGGGGGGGGGTAGGGTTAGGACCGGGAAGTGGCTAGGCTGGGGCAGAAATGGCAGGGAGGTAGGGGGGCTTCAAGAAGGTCTGGCTGAGCCCCGCTGGGGGGGCGGGGGGGGAGGCCGGTGTTGGAAATGGGGATGAGGAACCCAGGTGCTGAGGGTGAAGGAGGCGGTGGCCGGGGAGGACACAGGAAGACGAAGGGGGCGGCCGGGGCAGAAAATGAGGGCAGACATGGGGGTGGGAGGCGGAACTAGCTGATGGGGCCGGAGGCAGAGGTGGCGACGGGGGCGCCGAGGGGGTGGTGGGGTGCCGAGGGAGTGGTGGGGCTCTGAGGGACGCACGTGGGGCTCTGAGGTGGGTGATGGGGCGGCGTCCTGAGGGGGCGGCGGGGATGCTGAGGCAGGTAGGGGGCACTGGGGGCTGAGGAGGCGGCGGGGACGCTGAGGCGGGCGCCGGGGCTCGTGGCGGCAGATGTAGTGGCGGGGCGGCGCGGGCGCCGGGGCTCGCGGCGGGCAGAAGCAGGTTCGGGGCCGGGGCGCGGGACGGGGGGGGGGGGGGGGGTCACTCACCCGGCTCCGACGCTTCTTCTCGCAGCCACCGCCGCCGCCGCGACTGGTGCTCGGACTCCGGCCCAGGCTGGTCCGCGGCCCCGCCCGGCGCCGCGCACTTTCGGTTTCCTTTCCCCCCCGCAGACACTGGGCGGGGCGAGGGGCCGAGAGGAGGGGAGGAGGAAGAGGGGAAACAGTGGAGTTGAGCGGGGGCGGGGGGGAGGAGGAGGAGGAGGAGAAAGAGAAGGAGGAAGAGGAGGAGGAGGAGGAGGAGGAGGGGACCTCTGGGCTGCGAACGAGGGGGCCGGGCCCTGATGCTCTGCCGGCGCCTCCGCCCTCAGGCCCGGCAGGGGCAGGTGGACGGACTGGTGTCGCCTCAGCTCCCCACGGCGGCGGGGCCGGCGGGCTCGGGCGGGCGCGGCTGAGGGGAGGGGACTGAGGAGGGCGGGTTAACAGCGCCCAGGGCCGTCGCAGGCCTGAGCCCGCCCCGGAGGAGGGGGAACCCGCCGGGTGGCTTGGTGCGTGTGAAGCGCGACATGGCGGCGAGGCCGACGAGCCCTTGTTGCCCCGAGTGTACCGGGAAGGGGGCGGGGCTAGGGCGGCCTTGACAACCATAAGATAGCCTTCGCCCCGGCGACTCCGAGACTACATTTCCCAGAGAGCCCCGCGTGGCGCGGGAGGGAACGGGAAGCGCCACCGGCACAGTGCGCAAGCGCGAGAGCCTCCTCTGGTTATATAAGAGAGGTCTAGGGCGTTTCTCGTTCCTTTGCGTCTTTGGCCCTGGTTCTTCTACCTCGTGTTGGGTCCTACCTCATCCGACCCATCCGATGAAGTCTGGGCCCGGAAACTCGGGTTTGCTACTGTGTGTGGTGAGTGGAGATCCTGTTGTATTCTCTTCGAGATCTCTGTTCCTCCTTTTTCCTCTTTGCTGTCGCCCCTGCCCGGTCTCTCTCTACTGACCTTAAATGGGCCTTAAGGCTTTGAGGAGACGAGTTTAAACTGGGAAAAATCCGCGCCTGCCTGCGGACCTGAGGAGTCCTTGGCTGGTGTAAATGATGACTTCGCTTTTTTCCCCATCAGATCGACAATGGTGATGTCTTTGAACACTTGCCAGTTAGTTCTGATACACCAGCCTCACGAGGCCCGGCCATGTTCTTTTCCAACCGTGGGAAGGATGGCGATTGATGCCCCTTTTTTGGTTCGCAGGTTAGCGCGATCAGAGGGTACCGAATGGATCTTGGAGGAGGGAGGCACTCGCTGCTGGGCCTCCAAGAGACCCCCACGTAGACGTCTCCAGCCTTCGGTCTCCTGACTTGGGGTAAGCATAGGTCTCCTGGCCTGTTGTAGGAAATGCGTGCTGTGGGGAGCCTTTGAAAAGGTGAACCTGCTAAGCAGACTTGGGGGGAAAGAAATGAAGATTTTAATTTTTGACAGAGCGTGAGTGGGGGAGGAGCAACAGAGAAGACCGGATCTGAAGCGGGCTCCGCGCCCATTGCAGTGAGCCCCATGCAGGACTGGAACTGGCAAACTGAGTCGTGACCTGAGCCAAAGTGGGATGCTCAATGGACTGAGCCACCCAGGTGCCTCTCTCTGTCTTTTTTAATGTTTATTTTGAGAGAGCATTCCCCTGAGTGCAGAGCCAGATGAGCGACTTGATCTCATGAATTGTAAGATCATGGCCTGAGCAGAAATCAGGAGTTACGAGGCTCAACTGACTGAGCCACCCAGACGATCCAAGGAATGATCTCTTTAAGGTGAATAGATGCTAATTTTTTTTTTTTTCAACGTTTATTTATTTTTGGGACAGAGAGAGACAGAGCATGAACGGGCGAGGGGCAGAGAGAGAGGGAGACACAGAATCGGAAACAGGCTCCAGGCTCTGAGCCATCAGCCCAGAGCCCGACGCGGGGCTCAAACTCACGGACCGTGAGATCGTGACCTGGTTGAAGTCGGACGCTTAACCGACTGCACCACCCAGGCGCCCCAATAGATGCTAATTTTTTAAGGCTTATTTTGAGAGTACGTGGGAGTGGAGGTGAGACCAAGAGAGGGGGTAAGAGAATCCTGACTGAGCCACCCCAGGGCCCCTAGCTCGTTGTTAAATGCCTTAGTGCTCCTGAAAGCACATTTTTGGGTCCCATTTCTTCACATGTGATGTGGGTTTTTTGGTTTTCGTTTTTGTGATACACCGTTGTGTGCACTTAGATTTCCAAGTGGATGGATAACACGAGCATGGGGCAGCCTGGTGCGGTGGAGGCCAAGGCTGTGTGTGCTGGTGGTAAAAGGGTTCACCTAAGGCAGAACAAGGGAGATGGAATACACTGCAAGGGAGAGACTGGCAGGAGGCAGTGCGGGGGTGGGGGTGTAGTTACGAGAGACTTTAAAATTCTAAGTAGTCTCTACACCCTTTGTGTAGCTTGGATTCCCGACTCCAAGATCGAGTCACATGCTCTACCAACCCAGCCAGCCAGATCGATGCCCCACGTAAGGATTTTTTTTTTATTTTTAAAGAAAAGCGAAGTGTGTTGACCTAGACGCTCAAGCTAATCTTGCACTGTGTACCCTTTAAATTCACTTGAGTCCAGGAATGACCTCTTAAGGGTAGGACTTAACTGGGGGGACAGATTTTTCTTAAAACTTGCAGTCCCAGAGTGTTTCTGTAAGTACACCCTCAGAAAGCAGGGGTGTCTCAGTTGTTACTGCCAACAGAATACAGGTGTGCTCAAACGTTGACTATGCAGGTGTTAGAAGTAGATCAAGCAAATATTCCTTGTTCAGTCCTTTTTCTGCGAGAACAAGAGCTCCCTGCTGGCATATATGATGACTGAACTTTTTTCCCCAACAGATCGACCATGTTGATCTAACTTTTCTAAGCCAGTTTTTGTCTGATATGCCAGTTGGAGCAGCTCCTCTATTCCCCACACCCTTGGGCATCTAGCTGATTGGGACCTCCTGTTTTTTTTTCATCTCAGATTTACTGTTGGCAGAAAGCAGGCTTCCAAGTGGACCAGGAGTGGGAAGGGCTTGGTAAGTGATGTCCACGTGGCTGAGTAGACACAGGATCTGGAGAAGGGAGAGGTAGTAACTGCTTTTCTTTTAAATTGTAAGTGATCTCTACACCCAGCATGCAGCTCAAACTCAGGACACTGAAATCAAGAGTTGCATACTCTTCCGACTAAGCCATCCAGGCACCCTACTTTCACTTTAATTTCAAATGTGGGGATTGTCCTCCTCGTGTTCTGTTCTAACTCAAATTTGGCCATTGCAGCTGATGACATAACTTTTTTCCCCATCAGATCGACCCTGTTGATCTAACTGAACCATTAGCCAGTGTTGTCTGATGCTTTGGCCCCAGAGATAACTTCTATCTCTATCCTTCTATGTGGGTTTTGTTTTTAGTGGGGTTTGAGCTTGCTCTGCTTTTTTCCTCCCAGGAATTGGGTCCTTTATCTTGGTTTTATCTGCTAACTTCTTACAGGTCCGCAGCCCTGTGAGGCACAGGGCAGTAAGTCGATTGATGTAGACTGATCTGCTTGTTTCAGTCTGTCCCATAACAGGTGAGGTTTCTGCAAATGGCATTATTTGTCAGTCCCCTTGTAAGAAGGTTAAATGTGCTTCTTCCCCCCCCCCCCCCCCATAGTGGTGTTGCATTTGCCCACTAGGGAATAACCTAGGAACCTATTTCCCAAGTGGGTGTATAAAACAGGAGGGGAGAATTGAAGACTGTTAACCTATTGGTACTGCTAGGTCTTGGAAGAAGGGAAAAAATGAAGTTAATTCTGTCTGTCTTGGCAGAAAATACAAAAAAGCAGGAAGCTCCAGGTCATGTTTCAATTGGGATTTTTCTTTGTAAGAAAATCCTTGCTACATGGACCTCCTCTTGAACGTGGCAGCTTGCTTCTAGAATGTTTGGTACTTATTTGTACATCCACCTAGTTCCTGAAGTCTTAACCAGATGTCTCGTATCCTAAACAAGGAGCATTTTATATCAGAATTACATGTCAGTATTACTGATTGTAATCTTTTTTTTTTTTTTTTTAAGGACTTTCTCAACTGGAGTTTGAATACAAGCCTCGAAAAAGATTGGCCTTGACCTTGTGCTTTTCTGAGAAAGGATAATTAATAGTTCTGGATGAATCAGTCTCACAAGGCTTTTGTGTAACCTGAAGACTGTCTAGGGGCCTGTGTGCATTTTGAAGAATAAAGAATTATTGTTGAACTGTGGTAAAATTTCTAACTTGTATCTTCCCAATCTGGAGTAAGAAAATAAAATTCTTCAAATAAAAATGCTCTTATAGTTGGTTAACAGATAAACCTTGAACCCAGGGGTAATTAACAAAATGTCTACAGGGGTCAAACTCCAGGGACAGCAAATGGAGGGCAGATCCCAAACTTGGACAAGTAGATTCTTTGCTTTATAGGTGACTTAATGAGATTAGTAAATGGGATTGGGGCTATACTTGATTTGGAAAATAGCAGACTGGCCAATTTTCCTTCTCCTTTGTCTCCTCCTAGTGTTTCTTCCCCTTGCCCAATAATTGTAACATATGTCCTAAGAGTCTAACCTGAGAAAGATGGCATTCCACACTGGGCCATTTCTATTGTGTCTTATAAGCTAGTTCTTGGTATTCACTCTGGTGATAACCTCTCCTTGAGTGTGTTGGACCTAGTGATTCCAGTGACTAGAAAACCACAGAAGAGGGTAGGTCACTGGAGATTATATTCCTGATTTGCTAATTCTCTAGCTAGTTCCCTTCATATCTGTCTTCAGCTTGCTTGCTTTGTTGAAGCAAGCTCTCCTGTGAAACATGTATGCAACAAGGTGGACTCCAGCCACGGACTGAATTGGGGAGCAGATCTTTCCCAAGACAAATTCTAAGATTAAGTCCCTGAATTCAGCCAGCTGACCTTCCTGAATTTCTTGTCAGCACATTAGAAACTGGTCCCCAAGCTACATTTTCCAGACTTGTGTTCCCCTTCCTGTATTCAATTTAAACTTCAAAAGCTGAACTGATCCCCACCCCACTGCCCCTCACACAGTCCTATCCCAGGTATTGGCAACACCTTCAGTCTAGTTGCTCAGGCTGAAAACCTTGGGAATTAACCCTTGACATTTTGCTTGTGTGAATCCTATTGGTTTCTGCCTTCAAATTACATCTGAAGTTTGCCCCTCTTACCATCTGTTTCTGTCACTGCTGATTCAAACCATCCTCCAAGCTTTCATTACTGTCCTTTCTACTACCACTCCCCCTTAAGATCTGTTATGCAGCTGGAGTGATCTTGAAAACCAAAGAATCACTCCACGTCCAGCATCGCCACCTCACGCAGAGTAGAAGCCAGTCAGCAGCCCGCACCATCTTCCTTGATTTCTGACCTCCCATCCCTTTGTCTCAGCCATCAAACTTCCTTCCACTTAAGGACCACTCCTACTTCAGAACATTTGGACTTGATGTTCCCTCTGCCTGGAGTGACCAATCCTAGCCTCTTCATATCTTTGCCTGGTTCACTCCCTTGTCTCAATCAGCTGTTTATTCAATGTCACCCTCTCTGGGGACCTATCTAAAATAATCTGTTCCCTTTCTATTCCTTTAGCCTGTATTTTATTTTCATATTACTACTGCCTAATAAATAGTACCTATGCATATGTGACATTTTTAATATATATAGTGTGTGTATATATATATGATATAGTATGTGTGTGTGTATGTATATATATGTATATATACATAGTATGTGTATATAGTGTATTGTCAGTGTTCCCTCACCCCCGCCCCTATTAAACCAGAACTCCATGTAAGTAGCAACTTTCACTTTGTAGCCCCTCCACAGCAAGTGGCACAGTCCCTGGCATGTGGTAGGCCACTCACTAAATATTTGTTAAATGAAAGAATGAATCACACACTTCGCCTTTTGGCTGGACTGTGCTAAAGCACTTGACATGCACACTTTGTTACTCATCACAACAGCCCAGTGAGGAGAGACCTGGCATGATTCTTACCCCAATTGTACAGGTGGGGGAGTGACGCTCAAAGAGTCAGTTCCCCAGCTCTATACAAGAGACAGAATTGGGTCACCAACTGATGTGTTTGATTCCAAAGCGCCCCTCCTTTTTCCTCTCCAACTTACTGCCTTCTACTAGAACAGGAGGGTTTTCTGTTCTTACCCTCTGCAGTTTCCAGACCTATTCCTTGCATATAGTAGGTGCTCAATAAGGCAAAAATGGCCAAATGATTCCTTTGGTCATTGAATTATCACTCACAAACTGGCAGCATGAAGACATAATCCATTCCATAAGTATTGAGTACCTACCATGTGCCAGGCTCTGTTCTAGGTGTGAGAATATATAGTGTGCGTGTGTGGGGGGGCGGTATTGCCAATGTGGAAAATGAACTTGCCAATGGAGGGAAGAAGAATAAAAAATAATAGTGTGTTGGGGTGCCTGTGTGGCTTAGTTGGTTGAACTCTTGGTTTCAGCTCAGGTCACGACCTTGTGGTTCGTGGGATGGAGCCCTGTGTCGGGGTCTGCTGACAGTGTGGAGCCTGTCTTTCTCCCCACCTCTCTGCCCCACCCTCGCTCATTCTCGCCCTCTCAAAGTAAAAAACTTAAAAAAAATAGTAGCCTGTTATTTAATGATGAATACAATAGAGAAAACCCATTACAGTGGGGAAAAGGGATAAGAATGGAAATGTCAAGGTGGACATTTGGGTACAGAGCTGAACTAGATCAGAGGGTAAGTTGTGTGAATATCAGTGGGATAGTACATTGCAGGCCAGTGCAAAGGCCTTGAGGCAAAAACATGCCTGTTGGTTGCTGTGTTGAGAGTAGAAAGGAGGCCAGCGTGGCTTTGAGTGGAAAATTGGAAGGTCTGGTCATTGTGGACTCATTTTCCTATCTGGTAATAATGACTGTGGCTGAATAACATCCATCCCTTTGGGCAGGGATGCCCTTGCGCTTTCCAGGTCACCACAGGTCTCACCATGGTCTGCTTCCCTCTTAGGTACCGGCCCCTGCAGTAATAATCATAGTAACCACGGCTAACATTTACTGAGCCCTCACTATGTGTTAATTACAGTTCTTTACATGTAATAAAATATTCTTCCAACAACCCTGTGAGGCAGGCTGTGTTATTAACCTCATTTGACAATTGAAGGAATGGTCTCAGATGAAACAACTTGCCCAAGGTCAACACAGCTGGTAAGAGTGGCAGAGCCAGGATTCGAGCCCTGTCCGTCTGGCTCTTAAGTGCAGCCAATAGCTCATATGCCGCCTAATGGATGTAGGAAAGAGTCAATTTTTGGCTCTTAAAAGTTCAAATGCTTTTGCTGGGTTTCCTTGTTGGAAGGAGTGGCCCCAAATGCCTGCCAGCTAGGGACCAAAGAAGCTCCTGAGAGATCTCCCACCCACCTTGTTTCTTGGGTTTGCTGTCACTGCTTCCCTGAGCTCCAGGGCCAATGGTAGGTCTCGGACACCCGAATTCTGCATCCTGTCTCCCTAGCTTCAGTCCCACCAAACAGTTGATGCTTCAGTCTTATTTTACTTCTTTGTCCTAGCAGAGGGATCTGGCAAATAACTTCACCTCTACAAGCCTCAGTTTCCTCATGTGTGAAATAGGGGTTCATAACAATATCTACTTCCGATAATTTGTAAGGTTCACTAAACTCATGTCTGCAAAGCATTTAGCCCAAGGCCTGGAAAATAGTAGGGACGCAATACATATCTAGTGAATAAACAAATCTTCCTGCCACACTGAGATGGGAGGAGGTCTGTGTTAGGGTACTATAGGGATAAATGTGTTCATTGAGTGCTTATCATGTGTGATATTTTGTTAATTATTATTTAATCTATATCCCAACCCTGCTTGTTATTACCCCATTTTATTTTATTTTTTACTATCCCATTTTAAAGACAGGAAAGCTGAGGCTCAGGGAGGTTTACCAGCTTACTTGAGGTTACACACCTTGGGAGTGACAGCTAGGATTTGAACTCCATCCTGGGCCCCTAATTTCTATGCTCTACTGTCTTGCAAGGGCTTTTGCTTGAGACCCTCACTAGCTGCATTAATGGAATCACAGGCATTTCTGGGAGGCTGTGGGGAAAGATAAGGACCCACAGATCATCTTGCAGAATTCCAGCAAGGAGATGGTATTGTCTCCCCCACACCTCACTTTTTGTTGTCTGGGAACAGAGCAATTTTATAAATGGTTCTGAGTCTGGGACTAGTCCTGACCCCTGGCATACCGCCTGTGACTTCTACCAATCTCCCATCTATAAAATGGGTATAACATTACCTTCCTCTTCAGAATCTGTGAGGATCAAATGAGATAATGTCAAAATGCTTAGTATAGCCTTGGCACAGGTTAAGTGTTCAATTAGTTATAACTATCTTCACCCAAGTAAAAAGGAATAAACTTGTGATACAGGTAACAATTTGGATGAATCCCAAGATATGCGGAGTGAGGGAAACTAGCCTCAAATGGTTACATACTGCATGATTCTATTTATTTGATATTCTTGGAAAGAAAAAACTATAGTGATGGGGAACAGTGGTTGCCAGAGTTAGGATGAGTAGGGGATGTGAATATAAAGGAATAGCACAAGGAAGTTTTGGGGTATCCTTATTGTGGTGGTGGTAACATGACTTTATACATTTTTTAAAGTTTATTTATTCTGAGTGGGGGGGGGGGCAGGGAGTGGCAGAGAGAGGGAGAGAGAGAGAATACCAAGCAGGTTCTGCACTGTCAGTGTGGAGCTGATGCAGGGCTTGAACTCAGTGAAACCATGACCCGAGCCAAAATTGAGTCAAAACCAGTTGCCCCTATACATATGTCAAAGTTTGTAGAACTGTGCACCAGAAGAAAAACTAAAGTCAACCTTATTGTATGATAATATTAAAAAATATTAACAACAGGGGCACCTGGGTGGCTCAGTCAGTTAAGCATCTGACTCTTGATTTCGATCAGGTAATGATCTCATGGTTCGTGAGTTCGAGCCCCGAATCAGGCTCTTTGCTGTCAGCATGAAGCCTGCTTCAGATCCCTCTCTCTCTCTGTCCCATTCCTGCTTCCACATGCATGAGTGCTCTCCCTCCCTCTCAAAATAAATAAACATTAAAAATATATGTATTAACAAAAAACATGGGCTGTAGACTTGCATTTCTTGGGTTTGAATCATAGCTCTGCCCTTTATTAACCATGCAGCTTTGAGCAAATGATTCACATCTCTGAGCCTCAGTTTCTTCATTTGCAAAGTAGGAACATGGATGGTATCCAGCCTTTGGGGATCTTTTGAGGCATAAAAGAACACATAACTCTGCTTGGAACATGGAAAGAACTTCTCACACGCTTGTTATTTTTTAGTTTCTTTTAATCTTCCTCTTTTCTCCTTCTAGATTTTGTCTACCTCATTTCTAATTATGGCTACACAATTGCCAGGGAAGATGGAGAGGGGTGCCTTCCAGGACTTGCAACTCCAGCCTGTGTCTCTAGGCGGCACTGTGGGCACATATTTCTCCAACTGGTGGGAGCAAAGCCTCCACCCTTGTGCTGGGAAGAAGGAAGATGGCCTGGTAGTGGCCTTGCAGATGGGCGAGCTTTTCAGATCGTGCAGCTAGCACTTCTGGGGTCGAGTGCAGCAGCGAAGCCTGAGAAAGGGCACATTCCCCTGGCCTGAAACGTGGGCTACTAATGGTGCCACCACTAGACTCACGCAACAAACCAGCCAGAAACAAGTGTACCCACAATCCCTTCAATCTAACACATCAGTGATCAGTTTTCACTTTCCCACGTTCCCTTCTGTCCCCATTATGTTATCATAGGAGGGTGGCTAGTAGCAGCACGGCTGGAGCTTCCCATTCTTAAAGGAAGCCAGAAATCCTTAAACTGTTCTCAACCGATTCCAATTTTACTAACTGCGAAGACTTAGAAAATGCGCATGTATGGGCCTCAGATGTCCAGGAGGCTGCCAGTTTGAGCCTGTGTCCACAGGCTCGGTTTGGGCTGTGTCCCTTCAGGACCGCCCTCATCATTCCTGAGCCCGATAAAGCACCTGATGCCCTGTTAAATGTGAATTTCAGATAAATAACAAATAATCTTTTAGTGTAAGTGCATCCCATGCAATATTTGGGACACAGTTAAAATTGTTCGTTGTTTATCTGAAATTCACACTTGACTGGGCATTCTGTATTTTTTTTTTTTTTTGAACTTTATGTATTTATTTTGAGAGAGCAAGAGAGAGCTAGAGCACATGCACAGGGGAGGGGCAGAGAGAGAGGGAAACAGAGAGAGAATCCCAAGCAGTTTCCACACTGTCAGTGCAGATCCTGATGTGGGGCATCATCCCATGAACCTGTGAGATCATGACCTGAGCCGAAATCAAGAGTCAGTGGCTTAACCGACTGAGCTACCCAGGAGCCCCAGGCATTCCATATTTCTATTTGCTGAATCTGTCAACCTAATTCCTTGGGGGCACCTGGCTTGGGAACATGGCATCTACTCTTTAAGATGAAGATTTGATGGACTTTGTATGTTCCGAGTAACTCATTTCTCCGTCAACTTGGGTATTTTCCTTCAAGATTGTCTGGTGTGGGTGGGAGGGGGTGGGAATTGGGTTTTTCGGGTTTTCCCAACAGTTTCTAAACTGGCTTCAAAGCCTGGGTGGATGGAATTGGCAGGCCCCGTGGCCCACCCATTGGACAGGTCCCCCAATCAATTCCTCCCAAGTTCCCAATGTTAATTAATTGCTGGTCTATTTAGAAGGTGACTGTCTTTTCTTTTATCTGTTAGTCACGGCAGAAACAGACCATCTTGGGCTTATTTATATCTGTGGCTTTTTTAAAAAGAGAGAAAAGGAGGAATCTGGATCCTCTCACTTGGCAGGCTCATTTAAACAAATGGTCCTTTTGCTAAAACAGACCTGTACCACGGGGCCACAGTTTGCAGATGGGAAGGCTTGGGTTGGGGGTGGTCCTAGCAGGTGAGAGCTTTTCTTTTTTCTCTCCAGTGTTAAAGTGGCAGTTGGTGCCGTCTGGAGTTCTGACATCAATTTTGGCTCTGCCTAGGTTGACCCGTGATTTTACAGCAAGAGGAGCTATGTGCGAAGTGTGGTGGTATTTGTCATAGTACCTGATGCATAGAGAGCATACCTCTCTCTAAGCCCCATTACTCCCTACTCAAGTCATTCTTGTCATGACCATCATCTGTAATTGTCATTTATTGAAATGTCCTGCCGGGCTCCACACTAGGTACTTCACATGTTATAATTTATTCCCTACCTCAATTCTACAAAGGAGGTAATATTATCATCCCGACTTTATGGATGAGAGAATGGAGCTTTCTCCATTTTCTCCAGAGAGGGGGAGTGATTTACCTAAGCCAAACAGGTAGTTAATGGCTCTGCCAAGGTCTTCCCTTGCCTCCTCACCCTAGTCTACCTTGCTCAGTGCTCCTGGAGCATGGACAGCTAGAGCCCGTGCTGGGAGCTTCAATAGGAGCTTGGAAGGGGGAGTGGTAATTGAAGTTGAGCTGGCCATTCCCCTGGCCTCACCCTGCAGGGTGCTTCTCCACCTAACTCTTCTTCCGGGTTATGGTAGCTTCTCCTTCCCTGGCTCCTTCACCCCCGTAGGGGGTGCCCCCTTCTATTTCCAGCTCCAGCGTTCCTCACTAGCCCTGGTGGTTTCCTTATATTCTGCACACACACTTGCGGTATTCTCTAAATACAGTCTGCCGGAATTGTTCTCTTTCCAAGGGGCTATGACTGGTACAGAGGCAGAGCTGGGATTCGAACCCAAGGACTCCAAAATAACCTCTTTGCCAGTGGTCTCCCAGAGATCCTTGCAGATTGCTCCTTCCAGGCACCATGTCTGCCTTTGGCACAGACCATAATCTGCTCTCATTTCTAGCATTTTCCCACAACAGTTGCAGGCAATGTTGTTAAATGTACTTTCTATGCCTGCCAGTGTATATTAAAAACATACACACACCGAGGAGGGCACCTTTTGGGATGAGCACTGGGTGTTGTATGGAAACCAATTTGACAATAAATTTCATATAAAAAAAAACAAACAAACATACACACAAACTGATGCTAGTTTTATATGATGTGTTTTGAGGAGCGAGCTCCTAGTGAATACTTGCACTCCCTCCCCCATGTGCTTGATTAGAATCATTTCAGGACCAAATCATTGAGCTGAGCCAAAGAGGCAACAAGAAGGATAATTATCCATCAGTTTCTACCCTAAAATAGCTCACAGCCAAGTCACCAACTCCCTGGTTAATTTTTCGGGCTAGACTATCATGGGGGATAAAACCAAACATGTGGTTTCCAAATCCTATCCTCACATTTGGAAACAGGGACACGCACACACACACACAACACACGAATTAAAACCATATATGTTAATCAACACCCAGAAAACAAATAATCCAATTAAAAAATGGGCAGAAGACATTAACAGACCTCTCTCTAAAGAACACATCCAGATGGCCAATGGATACAAGATGCTCAACATCACTCATCATCAGGGAAATACAAATCAAAACTACAATGAGGTATCACCTCACACTTGTCAGAATGGCTGAAATCAACAATACAAGAAATAACAGGTGTTGGGAGAGGATGTGGAGAAAGGAGAACCCTCTTGCATTGTTGGTGGGAAGGCAAACTAGTGCAGCCACTGTGGAAAACAGCATGGAGGTTCCTCAAAAAGTTAAAAATGATCCAGTAATCATACTACAGTGTACCCCAAAATACAAAAACATGAATTCAAAGGAATATATGCACTCCTATGTTTATTGCAGTATTATTTACAGTAGCCAAATTAGGAAACAGCCCAAGTGTCCATGATTGATGAATGAATGGATATATATAGATATATATATATAGATATATATATAGATATATATACATAGATATATATATACACAATGGAATATTATCCAGCCATAAATAAGAATGAAATCTTGCCATTTGCAACAACACGGATGGAGCTAGAGAATATAATGCTAAGTAAAATAAGTCAGTCAGAGAAAGACAACTACCATACGATTTCACTCATATGTGGAATTTAAGAAACAAAAGAGCAAAGGAAAAAAAAGAGAGAGAGACAAACCAAGAAACAGGCTCTTAACTATAGAGAACAAACTGATGGTTACCAGAGGGGAGGGGGGAATGGGTGAAATAAGTGATGGGGATTAAAGAGTAGATTTATGATGAGCACTGAGTAATGCATAGAATTGTTGAATCGGGGGCGCCTGGCTGGCTCACTCAGTAGAGTGCAACTCTTGATATCAGGGTTGTGAGTTCAAGTCCCATGTTGGGTGTGGAGCTTACTTTAAAAAAAAAAAAAAAAAGGACGCCTGGGTAGCTCAGTTGGTTAAGCGTCTGACTTGGGCTCAGGTCATGATCTCGCAGTTTGTGGGTTCGAGCCCCATATTGGGCTCCGTGCTGACAGCTCGGAGCTTGGAGCCTGCTTCGGGTTATGTGTCTCCCTCTCTCTCTGCCTCTCCCCGTTTTGTGCTCTGTTTCTCTCTCTCTCTCTCTCTCTCTCTCTCTCTCTCTCTCAAAAATAAACATTAAAAAAAAGAATTGTTGAATTGCTATATTGTACACCTGAAGCTAATATACACTATGTTAACTATGCTGGAATTAAAAAAATTAATAAAAAACATATATATTAGAGTTCAGGTGGGATATATACTCAAATATATTCTTATTAAAGGGGCATCTGTGTGGCTCAGTTGGTTAAATGTTTGACTCTTGATTTTGGCTCAGGTCATGATCTCACAATTCGTGTGTTCGAGCCCTGCATCAGGCTTTTTTTTTTTTTTTAAATGTTTTTATATTTTTGAGAGAGAGAGAGAGTGGGGGAGGGGCAGAGAGAAAGGGAGGCACAGAATCCCAAGCAGGCTCCAGGCTCTGAGCTGTTAGCACAGAGCCCGACGCAGGGCTTGAACTCATGAACTGTGAGATCATGACCTGAGCCGAAGTCAGAGGCTTAACCCACTGAGCCACCCAGGAGCCCCCTTGCATCAGGCTTTTGACAGCACAGAGACTGCTTGGGATTCTCTCTCCTTCTCTCTCTGCCCCTCCCCACCTCAAAATAAATAAACATTAAAAAATATTTATTATGAACTATGATAACATGCAACAACCTAGACTGATCTCAAGGGTATTATGCTTATTGACAAAAGTCAATTTCAAAAGATTGCATATGTATGATCATTTATATTACATTCTTGAAATGACCAAATTGCAGAGGTGGAGAACAGATTAGTGGTTGCCTGGGTATAGGGACTAGGAAGAGGAGTGTAATCCCAAGTGGATACCACAATGGAATTCCTTTGTATCTTGTTTGTGGTAGTTACATGAATATATGAATCTATTTATCATGGAATAAAAACATATAGAATAATACTTGTGTTACACGAATATATGAATCTATTTATCATGGAATAAAAACATATAGAATAATACTTGTGTACACGCATACACAAATAAAGATACAAAAAACTGGTGACAACAGAATGAGGTCTGTGGTCTAGTTAAACGTATTGTAACAAAGTTCATTCCCTCATTTTTATATCCTACTACAATTATACAGGATAGCACTCTTGGGGGAAGTTAGGTGAAGGATACACGATAGTCTATGTACTATCTTGCAGCTTCCTGTGAGCCTATAATTATGTCAAAATAAAAAGTTTAGGGGCCCCTGGGTGGTTCAGATAGTTATGCGCCCAACTTTGGCTCAGGTCATGATCTTGCAGTTCATGAGTTCGAGCCCCGAGTTGGGCTCTGTGCTGACAGCTCAGAGCCTGGAGCCTCCTTTAGATTCTGCATCTCCTTCTCTCTCTGCCCCTCCCCATTCGCACTCTGTCTCTCTCTCTCAAAAGTAAATAAACATTAAGAAAAAAAATGTTTTTAAATAAAAAGTTTTAAAAAAACTTTCATTGTTATCAGAGCAGAATACGGGCATTATAGAAAGCCATAAATGTAGAACAAAAATAAATAAAACAGTATTACGTAACTCAGAAACTCCACTGTTAAACCTTATTGTATATCTTTCTAGATCTTTTATGTACTTATACATACTATATGTATTTTGAGGGGGGCTATTTTATTTTATTTTATTTTTTTAACGTTTATTTATTTTTGAGACAGAGAGAGACAGAGCATGAACGGGGGAGGGTCAGAGAGAGGGAGACACAGAATCCGAAACAGGCTCCAGGCTCCGAGCTGTCAGCACAGAGCCCGATGCGGGGCTTGAACTCACGGACCGTGAGATCATGACCTGAGCCAAAGTCGGCCGCTCAACCGACTGAGCCACCCAGGCGCCCCATGGGGGGGGAGGGCTATTTTAAAGAGGATAATATTTTAGAGCAGTTTTTGGTTTACAACAAAATTGAGAGGAAAATGCAGAGATATCCCATATGCCCTCTGCCCCCACTCATGCACAGCCTCTCATGCACCTACACCGACACATCATAATCACCTAAAGTCTGTAGTTTACTTTAGAGTTCTCTGTTGGTGTTGTACATTCTATGCGTTTGGACAAAAGTATAATGACATACAGTTGACTCTTGAACAACATGGGTTTGAACTGCATGATCCGCTTATACATGAATTTTTTACAGTATGGTACTGCAAATGTATTTTCTCTTCTTTATGATTTTCTTTTATTTATTAAGAGATGTACTTTATTTATTTTGAGAGAGAGAGAGAGAAACAGAGAGAGCATGAGTGGGGGAGGGGCAAAGAGAGAGGGGGAGAGAGAGAGAGAGAGAGAGAGAGAGAGAGAGAGAGAGAAAATTCTAAGGAGGCTCTGCGCTGACACAGTGCAGAGCCCAACACGGGGCTCGAACTCACGAACCGTGAGATCATGCCCTGAGCCGAAATCAAGAGTCAGACCCTTAACTGACTGAGCCAACCAGGTGCCCCAATTTTCTTACTTTTTTTTTTTAATTTACTTTTAAGTGATCACTACACCCAACATGGGCTTGAACTTACAACCCCGAGATCAAGAGTTGCAAGCTCCACTGGCTGAGCAAGCCATGATTTTCTTATGATTTTTAAAAAATGTTTATTTATTTATTCTTGAGAGCAAGTGTGAGTGGGCAAGGGGCACAGAGAGAGGGAGACAGAGAATCTCAAGCAGGCTCCCCACTGTCAGCACAGAGCCCAATGTGGGCTTCGAACTCATGAACTGTGAGATCATGACCTGATTTGAAACTAAGAGTTGGATGCTTAACTGACTGAGACACCCAGGTGCCCCTCTTATGATTTTCTTTTTTTTTTAATTTATTTTGAGAGACAGAGAGAGAGAGAGAGAGAGAGAGAGTCTTAAGAAGGCTCCACACTGTCAGTGCAGAGCCTGATTTAGGGCTTGAATCCGTGAACTGTGAGATCGTGACCTGAACTGAAATCAAGAGTCCAACACTTAACCGACTGAGCCACCCAGGCGCCCCATCTTATGATTTTCTTAATAACATTTTCTTTTCTTTATCTTACCTTATTGTAAGAATACATATATAATACATATACAAAGTAAGTGCCAATCAATTGTTTTATTAGTAAGGCTTCTGGTTCACATAGGCTATTAGTAGTTCAGTTTTGGGGGAGTCAAAAGTTATCCAGAGATTTACGACTGTGCAGAGGGTCAGTGCCCCTATCCCCTGCATTTTTCAAGGGTTGACTGTATATCCAACATTATTGTATCATACAGAGTATTTTCACTAAAAATCCTCTGTGCTCTGCCTATCCACCTCTCTCCTCACCCCACCGCTTGCAACCACTGATCTTTTCATTGTGTCCATATTTTTACCTTTTCCAGAATGTCATATTATTAGAATCATACAGTATGCTACATACATATAGTTAGTATCATCCAGCAATGTTTTGAGATGGGCTTCTTTGGCTTAGCAATATACATTCAAAGTTCCCTCCATGTCTTTTCATGGCTTGAGAGCTCATTTCTTTTTGGCAGTGAAAAATATGCCACTGTCTGGGTGTACCACAGTTTAGCAATCCATCAACTGAGTGACATCTTGGGTGCTTTCAAGCTTTGCCAATTATGAATAAAACTGCTATAAACATCCTTGTGCAGGTCTTTGTGTGAACGTAAGTTTTCAACTCCTTTGGGTCTTTGCAGGCAGAGCCTGTCTCCCACAATAGAGAGAAATGAAGCCAGGCACCCACCTTCCAAGCCTCACTGGCAGCTGAAGCATGTAGTCTAGTTCTGACCAATGAGTCACAAAGGAAGCTCAGCTGGAGGGCTCCTGTAGGCAGTGCCACTGGCATCTTTTCATATGATTATTAGCAATGACGTGGTTTCATGCAGCGATCAGTTGGGGGAGGTGGCCCGTAGAAGGGTGCAGAAAATCCAAAGCCTGTGTGCTGCTGTATAGTTAGAGCAGTGCTTCTCAGACCCGACTGTGGACATCTTGTGAAAATGCAGATTCTGGCTCAGTAAGTCTGTGGTGGGGCCCAAGAGTCTGCATTTCTTGAGGTAAAGTTAATTCGTGTATCAGGACCCCCTACAAGAATGGAGGCTGTCCTACTGGCCCAGCCCAGGTCACAAATCCGGCCTGAAGCCAGCCTGCACTCACAGGAAGCACCTGTCAAGAAATCTAACACGCACCAGCCATATCCTTCAACTCTGCTTTAGGTAGCTTACCACACCCTAGAAATAGGACCTCCTAGCCCATCACCCTTCTGTTTCGAGTTGCCATTGCCTCTTCTAAGCTCTATAAAACTCGAGCTTGCCCCTAATCCCTTGGGAACAGTGCTCTGCTGCTTGCACGGTTTCCCTTTGAATAAAGGGCATTAGACATCATTTGAAACCAACAAGCTTCCCGGGGATGCCAATGCTGCTGATTGTTGGACCACAAATTGAACAGCAGGGTATTACATGCTTTTGACCACAAATCAGAGAGAACCCAATTATATGTGACTGAAACCAAAAGGAAAGACATTCCTGAGAAGGTCGTATAAGATTGGTCGACCCTGTAGTTCAGCAGTCTCTTCAGGGACTCAGGCTCTCTCCCCCTTCTTCTCCCCTACCCTGCTTGGTTTGTGTTTAGTCCTCAGGCTTGTTGTTTCAAGGTCATGAGGCAGCTCCAGGGGCCATGCCCAGACGCTGCTGGACTTTCAAAAGAAGAGAGCATCCCCTTCCATGCATCTCTCCATCGGTGAAAAAATATTACCTAGGACCCACACCCCCACCCCCCCCCACCCTCATCCCAGGGCTAGGGATTTGCACAATCCAGGGGTACCGTTTTAACAGACTACCTGAGTGCATCCCGGGAAGTGATGGGAAGTCTTCTCCTCGTGCCCGTTGGCCAGAAGTGTGTAATGTGTTCAAGCCTAAACCCGGATGTCAAGGGGAGAATTCCTGTGCTTGGCTTAGACCTGTAGCTCTCAAAGGAAGGTACTTAGAGCAATAGCATCAGCATCACCTGGGAAACTTGTTAGAAATGCAAATTCTTGGCTCCACTCCAGACCTACTGAGTTAGAAAGTGTAGGAGTAAAAGGCCCAGCAATAATTTCACAGGGTCCCCACGTGTTTCTGTTGCTGGGTCAGCCCTGGCTGCACATTAAAGTCATCTGGGGGGACACTTAAATGTACCTGCTAGATAAAATGCAAGATAATGTTTTTATCTGGAGGTGGGCTGGAGTATAGACCTGGAAGGAGTGTGAGCAACTTGTCCTGATTTTCCCCGGGACTCTCTGTTTTGCTACTGAGAGTCCCATGTCCCGGAAAAACCCCTCAGTCCTGGACAAACTGGGATGGCCCATCACCCTACCTTGAAGGGACAAAATGGAACTTTGTGGGGTGCTCTGGGAAATGTTACGTTATTATCCGGGTGGTTACGTGGGTGCGTACACGTGTGTAAAAAATACTAAGCTATTCACCTGAAGTTAGTGTATTTTACTAAATGTATGTTATACCATAAAAAATAGTGATGTCCAGGCCATATTCCAGATCAACTGAATCGAAATTTCAGCAAAGGATCCTAGGTATTGGTATTACGGGAAACTCTCTTCAGGTGTTCTTAATGCCCAGCCAGGGTTGAGAACTAATGAGTTTAAATCACCAGAGATCTTGTTGAAACGGAAATTCTGGCTCAGTAAATCTGGGATGGGGCCTGAGATTCTGCTTTTCCAACAAGCTCCCAGGTGATGCCGAGGCTGGGCTGTGCTCTGGGTAGTGAGGGCCAAGTTGATTAAAAGCTTATCTTCTTGGGGCGCCTGGCTGGCTCACTCGGAAGAGCAAGGGACTCTTGATCTCTGGGTTGTGAGTTCGAGTCCCACATTGGGTGCAGAGATTACTAACAATAAATAAAAACTTAAAAAAGATTGGAGGGCATTCCCCTGAAACATGTTGGTGCTAGTTATGGAGGAGGGAAAAAAGTTGGGGTGGGGGGAGAGATGGACCAGCTGTGGGGTGCAGAACTCTTGTGGTGTAAAGGAACCAATGTTTAGGGTAAAGTTAGAAAGAATAGAAGGGTCCTGTGGGCAACCACACAAACACAGAAGCTCAGACAACTGTTCCCAACCACTGACATGCCAACACGTCCATATTTGCCTGAGTCCTGAACCTAGCAAGTCAGGGCCAGGAACCCCAGCCTGGGCTCAGCTGGCTTGTCCTAAAGTCACCCAGGAACCTATCCCTCTGGAGATGCCAAGTGCGGCAGCCAGAGGTGCTCTGTCCTTCTGCCCCGCAGACTCCATGGAGACCTGACATGGGACTGCCAATTGATTTAATTATCCAGATGGGAAGTTGGCAGGGGGAGCCCAGTCTTGGGCAGAGATTAATGACTCCATTATCTTCCTGGGCAATCATCCTGTCCAGGCCCCAGTCTGGAATGTAGATATTAGGTATAAATAAAGTCCTGTTCTGAGGAGCACATTTTTCATTGTCTCCAGATGGGAACTTGCCCTCAGAAACCCTTGGCTCAAATCCAGCAGGTGACTTTGTTTGGCAGAATGACCTCGTCCATTTGGGGTCACCTGGGTGGCTCAGTTGGTCAAGTCTCTGATTTCAGCTCAGGGCATCATCGCCCAGTCTGTGGGTTCGAGCCCCACGTCAGGCTCTGTGCTGACAGCTCAGAGCCTGGAGCCTGCTTCACACTGTGTGTTTCTCTATCTGCCCCTTCTCCATTTGTGCTCTTTCTCTCTCTCAAAAGTGAATAAATAAACATTTTTTTAAAAAGATAATAATAAATTGTTATTTTAAGCCTGCATATTCTGGGGTGGTTCATTATGCAGCAGTAGGTAATTGACACAGGGGTGAAGGGAGACTGAGTAGCCTTCCTGCCCCCACCCAGAGCACAGTGCCCTGCAGCCCAGACCCGTGGGGAGAGGGGTGCCGCCCCTCAGCTGGACAGCTCATTGCATTCTGATGGGTCCTTTTCTCCCTGCTACGAGGTGAATCAGCTTCTCTCTGTGCACACAAATGTGGCATCTGCCAAGAGCCCCACAGCCCCCAGGACCCTCACAAAAGGGCAGCGTGGGAGGTTTCCTGGGAACTGGGTCACCAGTTACTTGGATGCTTCAAACCCGGCAGGACAGAGAGAAGCCACAAAAGCAGGGGGGCTGAAAACTACAGGAAGCTGCTGGTCCTCGTCATGGGGTATGCTCAGGGACATGCCATGGTCAGGAGTGGCTGCTTGCCCCCACTTGACCCTTACATCGACAGAGACTGCCTCTCTTTCTCTCTCTCTGCCTCTCTTTCTTGGTAGTGAAAACGTTTGTAAATCAATATTCTATATTATATCAATATTATATATAATATGCATATTATATATCTTTTATTATATGTGTAATTAAAATGCACCACCCCTTCCCACCCTTCCCACCCCCATTCAGTTCTCTAGAGGCAATCACTTTTTTCCCCACATTTATTTGAATAGGTAATATAGGCATGAGGTAAACACTTCCAAAAATACCACTTGGCTCCTCTCCCCAAAGGCAACCATTCTTACCAATTGATTACATCCCCTTCCAGAGATATGCTTTGCATATGTCAGCATATAATATAAATATACTTTAACAACAGAAATGGTGACCTGTTACATTGCTATGCACCCTGCTTTTTTGCCTCACAGTGTATCTCGAAGATCTAACACATAAGTGCATCAACTGCTTTATTAATTTAGGAGACTGTACAATATCCCCTGATAGGGATGGATCATGATAGATTTAACCAGCCCCTACTCAGGGACGGTGAGAGCGACGCCAACTTTTTGACATTACAATGAAGTAGCAAAGAACCTTGTTCTAATGTTTCCCTGCACATGAGTGCCTCTATCTGTAAGGATTCCTGAGTCAAAAGTATGTGCTCTTATAGTGTTGGTAGCTAATGACAAACCGTCCTCCAAAAAGATTGTATGGATGTACTTGTCCACCACCTTCGTACTCAAGGGTTCCTTTCTTCTCACCCTCCTCAATTCTATGTAAATAAAAACCAAACTTTCAGACCTTTGCTGGTGTCTCCGTACTTTGATATTTGCAGTGTCTTATTAGGAGAGCATCTTCACATGTTTAGTTGGCATGACAACCACTTCTAACCTTTATAGCTATTTCTTCTAGTTGTTATTTCCATATAGCTAAATAATGTACTTATGTGGACATTTTGTTGATTTATCAGTTTAGACATTATCTATTGATTTTTGCCCCAATACATGAGGATTTAGTTCACTTATAGTATCCCTGTGTGTCCTTTGTCTTTGTGCCCTTCCTTCCTCCTCCCTTTATTTATGAAAAATATTACTGACTTCCCACTTTTCTTTTGGGGGTGCCTGGGTGGCTCAGTCAGTTAAGCGTCTGACTTTGGCTCAGGTCATGGTCTCAGGGCTCATGAGTTCAAGCCCTGTGTCAGGCTCTGTGCTGACAGCTCAGAGCTTGGAGCCTGCTTGAGATTCTGTGTCTCTGTCTCCCTCTGCCCCTCCCCTGCTCGCACTCAGTCTGTCTCTCTCTCAAAAATAAATAAACATTAAAAATTTTATTAAAATAGACTTCCATTTGTTAGAGAAGTTTTAGATACACAGTACAATTGAGCAAAAAGCAGAGTTCCCATATAGCTCCTGCTCCCCACCCAGATTCCACCACTATCAACATCCCCCACCAAAGTGGTACATTTGTTACAATCATGAACCTACGTGGACACATCATTATCACCCAAGTCCATAGTTTATATAATGGTTCAGTCTTGGTATTAGCAGTAGATTCTATGGGTTTTGACAGTGAATAATGACTTGTATCCACTGTTATAGTATCATACAGAACTATGTCTAAAGATCTTTCATTGCTCCTTTTCGCCAACCCTGGAAACCATTGATATTTTTACTGTCTCCATGGTTTTGACTTTTCTTTTTTATTTATTTATTTATTTTTTAATTTTTTTTTCAACGTTTATTTATTTTTGGGACAGAGAGAGACAGAGCATGAACGGGGGAGGGGCAGAGAGAGAGGGAGACACAGAATCGGAAACAGGCTCCAGGCTCCGAGCCATCAGCCCAGAGCCTGACGCGGGGCTCGAACTCCCGGACCGCGAGATCGTGACCTGGCTGAAGTCGGACGCTTAACCGACTGCGCCACCCAGGTGCCCCAGGTTTTGACTTTTCTAAATGTCGTATAATTGGAATCATGCAGTATGTAGCCTTTTCAGATTGGCTTCTTTTACTCAGTAACATGCCTTTAAATTTCCTCCATGTCTTTTCATGGCTTGATAGCTCATTTCTTTTTAGTGCTGAATAATATTCCATTGTCCGGATGTACCACAGTTTATTTATCCATTCACCTACTGAAGGATATGTTGGTTGCTTCCAAGTTTCGACAATTATGAATGAAGCTGCTATAAACATCCATGTGAAGGTTTTTGAATGACATAAGCTTTCAACTCATTTGGGTAAATAACTCATTTGGGTCAATACCAAGGAGTGCAATTTACTGGATCCTATGCTAAGACTATATTTAGTTTTCTAAGAAACCGCTAGACTGTCTTCCAAAGTGGCTGTGCCATTTTGCATTCCTACCAGTGGTAATGAGAGTTCCTGTGGCTCCACATCCTCGTCAGCATTTGGTGTGGTCAGTGTTTTGAATTTTAGCCACCCTAGTAGGTATATAGTGGTATCTCATTGTTGTTTTAATTTGCAATTTCCTAATGACACATGATGTTGAGTATCTTTTCATATACTTACTTGCAATCCATATATCTTCTTCTGTGGGGTGTCTGTTTAGATCTTTTGCCCATTTTTATTTTTATTTTTTTATTTAAAATTTTTAAATGTTTATTTATTTCGAGAGAGAGTGAGCGAGTGAACAGGGGAGGGGCAGAGAGAGAGGGAGACACAGAATCTGAAACAGCCTCCAGGCTCTGAGCCATCAGCCCAGAGACAGACAGGACCCTAGATATCGACCTGAGCCGAAGTGGGACGCTTACCAGACTGAGCCACCCAGGCGCCCCTACCTTTTCTTTAAAAAAAAAAAAAGAAATTATAAACATTTTAAATGTTTGCACCCTTTTTTACATTTTATTTTTTAGTTTAATTAAAAAAATTTTTTGAGAGACAGTGTGAGCATAGGAGGGGCAGAGGGAGAGGCAGAGGGAGAGAATCTTAAGCAGGCTCCACGGCCAAGGTGGAGCCCAATACAGAGCTGGATCTCATGACTATGAGACCATGACCTGAGCGGAAATCAAGAGTCCAAGGCTTAACTGACTGAGCTATCCAGGCACCCCCAGATAATTCTTCTTTACCAGATGTGTCTTTTGCAAATTTTTTTCTTCCAGTCTACAGGTTGTCTTCTCATCCTCTTGAGTGATATGGTTTTGTTAAAAAAAACACACAACTATTTTAAGGTTTAAAAGTGAGTCCATTCAAAGAAAAATATTGGTAGGGATATAGCAAAAAATAAAGGTACATCCAAGGGACCCAGGTTTGGACAATCCTGACGACACTCCTAAAGTACGGTAACGCAGCCTGGCTCCCAGGCTCCTTTCCTGGCAATTACTATGCCTACCACTATTTTTAATAGTATTGACAGCTATTGTTGGTATTACTGGTAATATGATTATGATTAGTGGCTATTACCGTTATCACTATAACAATACACAGCACTATCGTCATCTCTTACAACACACTGCTTTGATGAGCCTCTACTCCCTCTATCTCCCTGGAAACTGGGGGCCGTGGGGCCCCCTTGGGAAGTTGTTGAGGTTATTACCCTTATCTTGGTTCCACTAGCTGTGCAAAGTTTGGATCGGACCAATGGGCGACGGGCATCAGCTCCTTGACAGGTGGGAGGTGGGTCTGGGGACGGGTCGGGCCCGTAGCCTCCGCCCCAAGACGGGGCGGGCCAGGTGGGGTCGGTCCCCGCCGGCGTCCGTGTTCGGTCCCCAGCCTGAGCCCGGCCACGGCCTTGCGCAGCGCGACGCGGGTCCTGCCCCTGGCGCTCGCCCTGACGGTGGTGGCCCGGGTGTCCTGGGCCCGGGGGCCGTCGGGCGCGCTCTGGCCCGGGGAGGGCCGCGCCGCGCTGGGCCGCTGCTGTCCCGGCCGCGATCCGACCTGCGTCGCCCGCGGGCCCCCGCGCTGCTTCTGCGACCAGGCGTGCGGTGCGGTGCGGTGCGGGACTGCCGCGCGGACTGCGCGCGGGTCCGCCCCGGTGCGCCAGGAGGAGCCCGCGGGGCCATGGGCGCGGAGGGGAGCAGGATTAAGGGGGTGCGGCGGCGGCAGGAAGGAAGCCGCCCACGGAGGGGCCCTGGGCACAGAGAAGCGCGCGAGCAAGGCGCGAGGGGGGCTCCCGCGCGCAGGACGCAGCAGGGAAGAGCGGGCTGTGCGGCTGCGGGCGGACCGAGATGCGTGCGGCGTGGACAGGGTTGCGCGAGTCCCGGGGGCCGAATGGAGAAGGACGCGTGGAGAGTTAAGGGCTGTTTGGGAGGTGAGGGCGCAAGGACCGCGCGCGGGTCCAGGGGGGCGGCACGAGGGTAGGGTGCCTCGCGGAAGAGGGGCGCTCGCCAGGCACGGGTCGGGGCGTGGAGCACCGAACGGAAATGGGCGGGTCGGGGCACACAGGGCCGCGAGAGAGGAGGGGGCGCGTGAGGTCAGAGGGGCTCGGAAAGCATCGAGGGGTGCGAGGGAGGGAAGGGCGCTTGGATTGGGGTAGGGTGGCCAGATCTGGCAAATTCAAATACAGGACGCCCATTTAGACTCAAATTTTAGATAAAAGATCGTTTTCAGTCGAAGTATATCCTAAATATTGCATGGGCCATATTGATGTTAAAAAGAGATTGTTTTTCTGAAATTCGAATCTAACTGGGCGTCCCGGATTTTATCTGGCAACGCTGGATGGGGCAAGGATAGAGGGTTACGGATGGAGTGCGGCCGGGGAGCGGGCAGGGAGTTCACAAGGCACAGGGAGAAGGTGATGAGAACCGAGGGGGGCGAGGGGGGCGCTGAAACCTGGAGGGAGCTTGGAGTGGAGGGACCCGGGGCTGGGTGGTCTGGGAAGGGCGGAGGAACTGCGGGTGTGGGGTGTGGCGGGGAGCAGGTTAAAATTTGGGTAGGCCGGCGGAGGCAGAGGGACCTGATCCATAAGTAGGTAACACAGGCCTGTGGCCGCCAGACCAAGATCCAAACACGCCCTCTAATAAAGACCCTGCCAGAGTGGTATCCACTAGGCTTGGAAATTAGGGGCTGCCTTTTTATTTTATTTTGTTTTTTAAAGTAAGCTCTAAGCCCAAAGTGGGGCTTGAACTCATGACCTGGAGATCAAGAGTCCCATGCTTCACTGACTGAACCAGCCACGTGCCCCAGGGTCTGCTTCTGAGATAGTAATGGGAGGACTCTGCCTTTTTCATATTCTGGAAGGAAATTTTTCACAGCCACTGGAGACAAAAATCTAAATTGTGGCACCCTGTAAAGTGATGCCATCCAACTTTCCTTTGTCAGGGAGAAAAGCTGGTGGACTCTTCCACCCTGAGACATCAGTGGGGCTTCTTTCAGGAAATTTACATTTAAAAGAGGGGACGATTTTTAAAAATTCAAAATTGAAGGGACCTGACTTTTATTATCACCTACGTACTCTGTGCCCATGGGCTGCACTGGGTGTCTCATCAAATCTGATTACTTTCTGCCAGCACACTGGGGTTCTGGCCTACAATAATGTGCCTGTTCAGTAGGGGGGGAAAAGCTTAGCTTGGGGGAGAGGGTTTTGGCCAGCCAAGGCCATCCGGCGGGATTTGGGTCTGGATCCAATCCTATGTCTTCTAGCTCTTAGTGCTAGCTTCCCACAAGTTTGAGTGGCTAATGGTGGACATTCGGGCAACAGTGAGAGGGAAAAGTAATTTGGGGCATGGTATATTCCTAAATCATAGCAAGTGAGCCTCCCCCCCAGATTAAATTTGCTGAAGGACTGTCTTGGGACAACTTTTGTACTCCTTTGCTTTCTGTGCAGAGAGAGCAGGCAGCCATGGGGTCATTTAGAGTGTGGGGCTGACATCTCTCCTTTCCCTGTAGCCACAGGGGCTCCCCTGCCACAGCCCAGGAATGGGGGCCTCAGGAAGAGGACCAGGCAGAGGGATCAGAGGGTTCACTTTCCCACGGTCTGACCTACACCTACAGAATCACAGGATTTTATCAGCTCTCTAGTGTATTCCTTTGCATAAAGAGCTTGGGCTCATGGGCCCAGGAGCCTCAAAGCTTTGCCGTCCTCTTTGTTTTGTTCTTTTGGGAAGGCAGCAAAAAAGCAGCAGGCCTAGGATCTGCCCCTGTGTCTGGGCTGGGCGGAGCCGAGGGCTTGAATGGAGCAGGGATAGGTTCACTTTCCCACCCCCTGGGGGAGCAGGGCAGGAGGGGATGCGGGGGACCAGTAGGGAGGCAAGAGATGGGGAGGAGAGAAGAGTGTGTTTTTTCATGAGATATATAGGAGTTCAAATTTACTGACTTCAGTAATCGATGGTAGTGGGCAGTGATGTTGAGTTTGATTAAAAACCCCCTAACGTTTACTGAGTACATACCGAGTGCCAGGGAGGTACTGTTTTAAGTGCTTTAAATAAATTGTCTCTTTTAAGCCTCATAACGGCCTTACAGAATAGATGGGGTTGTTGTGTCCATTTTACAGATGAAGCACAGAGAGGTGGTGCCCTGCTCCAAGTTGCACAGGTATTAAGCAGCAGATACGGGATTTGGACCCCAGCAGGCTGGCTCCAGACCACAGCATTATATGGTTGCTTGAGGGAGGGGGCGTCTGAGGCATGTTGGCGAGGGAGGCTTGACCCTCCAGGTGAAAGAGCAGCCCTTGACATTTCCCGCATCTTGTGCGGTACAGTAGGTGGTCATCTGCTGTGTGCCCAGGCCGGCGAGAAACAGTCGGGTCTAGGAAGATGAGGCTGTGGTTCGCCTCAGGCTTACAGCCCATATTTGGGTAGCTACGAAAGAAATAAACACTTTCAGTCAGAGCAAGATGCAGCTTAGCAATGGTTGGTGAGGATGGAGTGGAGGCAGGGAGAGGGTGGGGCTGGAGCCATTAGTTAGAAACCAGTTTCACATTTTTCAAGTTCTTTACCGAATGTTTTCACGTATTTTATACTCTTTTTTTTCAATGTTTTTTTTTTTTTTTTTGAGGGACAGAGACAGAGCATGAGTGGGGGAGGGGCAGAGAGAGAGGGAGACAAAGAATCCGAAGCAGGCTCCAGGCTCTGAGCTGTCAGCACAGAGCCCGTCGCGGGGCTCGAACCCATGAACCGTGAGATCATGACCTGAGCGGAAGTTGGACGCTTAACCGACTGAGCCACCCAGGCACCCTATATTCTCTTTAATTCCCACTTCAGGGGCGCCCGGGTGGCTCAGTGGGTTGAGCGTCCGACTTCCGCTCAGGTCATGATCTCACAGTCCGTAAGTTCGAGCCCCGCGTCGGGCTCTGTGCTGACAGCTCAGAGCCTGAAGTCTGTTTCGGATTCTGTGTCTCCCTCTGTCTCCGCCCCTCCCCTGCTCATGCTCTGTCTCTGTCTCAAAAATAAAAAACATTAAATAAATAAAAACATTAAAAAAAATAATAATTCCCACTTCAACCCTGTGAGGATCAATGTCCTCACTTATGCACTTGAGTCCTCATTGTACTAACCGATGCTCTTAGGGTTGTGGCATAATTCCTATTATGTAAATGAACAAGGGAATTTATTGGCCCAATCCACGGATTTTGGCTTCAGGCATGGCTGGATCCCAGGACTCCACGGATGTCGTCACGATTCTTTCCACCACTCAGCTCTGCTTGTGTTAGCTCATTTTCAGGCACACTGTCACCAGGTGGTGGCAGAGGTAGTACCCAACAGCTCCAGACTGTGTCCCTCATGAAATGAGAGCATCCTTTTCCCAGCTGTTCCAATCAAAATCCTAGGGATGGTTCTGTTAGGCCCCACTGGGTCACAGGCTCATTCCAGATCCAGTCAATTGCTGAGCTTAGGGAGAAGGAATATGCAATTGGCCCTGTCTGGGTCACATACTCCATCCTAGGAATGACAGCGTGAGGTCAACTCTGTTCAAACCATGTGGGTGGAGAGTGGGGAGGGTTGGTTCCCCAAAAGAAAACTTGAGGTGGTGTTACCAGAAGATGAGGGTAAGGAGGCTGGGAGGGCAGAAATGACAGCTGCCCAAAGTTGAGCTGTGGGAGACCATGCGTTTCAGGAAACTCAAAGTGAAAACCGTGCTGAGATATTAAATGGGAGGAGTGAGTGAGTGACTGCGGTGTGTTGTAGGAACACTTATGAGTTTTAGTCACTAGGCTTGGGGATCTCTATGATCCACTATCAAAAAAGACCTTTGGTGAACACTGCAATGAATAGGAGACAGGAAACACAAAGGATTTCAGGTAACAGTCTAGAGCTAGAACTACATTCCGGAAAAATCCTTTTGGTAAGCAGTGAGGAGGATGGACAGTCAGGGGGCTGGGCAATGGGGTTCAGAGAAGAAGGTGGGGTTTTGATTATTCAGAAAGGATTTCCCCAGGAGCTTGGGCCTGTTGGAGTAGGGGCAGGGGTCCAAAGGGACTGTGGGAAGTTTGGTCTGGCTCCAGCAGGCTCAGATGGCACGATGTTATCTGAGTCTCCAGGGTTGGGTGAGCAACCTTAAACCACCCCTCAACCCCTCTTTTTTTGCTAGAATTTTTCCTTTGCTCAGAAAAAAAGGGGCATGGCCTTTTTTGAGAAACACTGCCATCTGGTGGTATCTTTTTGCAACGCCAACTTGTGGTCTTCTTTTGCTGTTGCTAAGGCAAGATTTGCTCGTTTGTTATTCACGGACTCAGTACTTACTGGGTCCCTGTGTGCCAGGAACTGTGCTTGGCACTGGGATTCAGCAGGGAACAGGGGCCCTGCTTCCGGGGAGCTGACATTCTAGTGGAGGAGGCTGATGACATATGATTAATCACATGAATGTATTGAGGTCACGACCCCAGGCCCAGGTGAGACGTGATGACCGTTCCCTGGGAGTGTCACATGTGTATCCTCCTTGCTGACTTCACAGATGCCAGCAACATGCAAAGGAATCTGCAGAGTGGTGCTTGCCTAATTTTCTGCAAAATCTCTCACCTGCTTGGTAGGCAGGGTAGGGGATCATGGTGGGACTTTGCCAAGCCAGTGCCTGTGATCTGCAGTCTGCCTGCCAGGTTGTCCAGCCACTCTGTGGGCACTTCCAGTGACATAGAACTCCTTTCTTCTAGAAGCTTCTTCTGTAGACTATCCGTTCTTGTCTGGACAACAGCAGTGGCAGTCTTCCTGGTCTCCCTCTTTCTGTTCTCACCCACATGCAGCAGCCAGAGACATCCTGTTAAAACCTGAAATGTGGGGGCGGCTGGTTGGCTCAGTCAGTTAAGCGTCCAACTCTTGATTTTGGCTCAGGTCATGATCTCACGGTTTGCGAGTTTGAGCCCCGCGTCGGGCTCTGCACTGACCCCGTGGAACCTGCTTGGGATTCTCTCTTTCCCTCTCTCTCTGCCCCTCCCCTGCTCATGCTCTCTCTCTCTCTTCCTTCTCTCTCTCTCTCCAAAAATAGATAAATAAACATTAAAAAAAAACCAAACCCTGAAATGTGATCATGTCACTCCTCTGCTCAGAATTTGGCAATGGCTCTTTTTCATGCTTAGAATAAAATCCAAACTCCCTACAGTAGTCATCAGAGCCCTGGATGCTATCACCATTTCTCCCTCTCTGACCTCACTTCCTATCACTTTCCTTCTGCTTGTTCTGCTCCAGCCACTCTGTCCCTCCAACATCCGACCTTGACCCTGCCTCAGGGCCTTTGCACCACCTGATCCCTCTGCCTGGAACACTTCCCCCGCAGATGCTTACACAGCCCCCTCTCTCACCTCCTCAGACATCCTTTGTCACAGGAGCCTTCTGTGACTCCTCCATCTGAAACAGTGTCTTATCACCCACCGCTGCCCCTCTTATTCTGCTTTGTTCGTTGCCAGAGCATCAGTCACTGAACTTGGATAATGTGCTGTTTGCTGTCTGTTTCCCGGATGGAATGTCAGCTGCTCGAGGGCACGGCTTTTTCTGCTTTGCTCGTCTGTGTTCGCAGAACCCAGACCAGTGCTTAGCACACAGTAGGCCCTAAATGCATCAAGACCCCTGTCGTATTGAGCATTTACAGTCTGCACAGTGCTTCTCATTTGTCATTGCGCCGATCCTGTGAGACTGCAGTTTGAATCCAACTTCGACGCCAACGCCTTGCCTCGGCTCAGATATTCCACCCCCTTAAGCCCCACTTGCCTCCCCTGCGAGATGGATTTGACAACAGTGCAAATACATTTGGAGCCGGGGTCCTGGCAGGCGACAGATGGTACACCCAGAACAGTTGAATGGAAGAGAATTTGATGAGGGCTCTATTCACAAAGGTGAGGGCAGGGGTGCAGGAGGAAATGGTGTTCTGGGAGCCTGGTGAGAGCAGGATCCGTGGCCGAGGCTCCCCCACCCAGGAAGGAGGGCTGGGCTCTCTTCCCTGCTGGCTCCTGCCCTCCCCACCCCCTCCCCCAAGTCACCTGGCAGCCAGCTGCCCAGGGAGCCTCTGTGATGCACAGGCTTCCTGAGGCCACAGGACAAAGAAGGATCCAGGAGAGCACAACATCCTAAGATTGTTGGCAGGATTACAGGAGGTCAGTATGTGACTTGCCTGGTCCAGCACCAGCGACATAATCAGTGTCGTTATTAGGTGGATGGTGAAAGCAGTCAATGATTTTGAGGTGGTCATACCTCATTCATGTTGCTGAATTGGGACATGTCTCATAGCTGATGAGTGCTTTTCATGAGGACAGACTTCATCTTCCTTGTTCACCCCTGGACAGTGCCTGGCTCATAGCAGACTCTTGGTAAATATTTGTGGAATGAGTGAATGAATTCTGACAGTTGTAGCTGCCTTGTGTGTGTGTGCGTGTGTGTGTGTGTGTGTGAGTGTGCTGACACATCTGTAGAAATTCTCTTCCCGGTGAAGTCCTCAGATCCTGTGTTTTGGCTTGATTTCCTTCTCTGTCTCGTTTGGTCCCGTTCTGATCCGGGGCTATGGAATTGGATAAAGATGTTGAAGGTCCCAGGGGCTCCATCATCAGCAAATACCTACCCAACACAGCCCCCAACCGTGGTAGGCACACAGAGCATCTCAAGGACCCCGACACCCAGCGCCTTCCCTCTTTCATTGTGATGAGCCATTTCAGACATACTCCACTACAACAAACCATCATGCGAAGCTAAGAAACAAGTCTTGAGGAATGCCACTGTGGCACTTCTGAGTTCCCCTCCCCTCCCCCCCCCACCCAGTGGCTCTCCTTCCTTCTCTCCTCAGAGGTAACTGCTATGCTGAATTTGGTATTTACAGTTCCCCTGCATATGTGCGCCTGTGTTTACATACACAAATATATGCAATGAATACATATGTACGGTCTGTTCTCATGATTCACAGTAGTTATGTTCCATGAAATCACAGCAAACACTGACTTAATGAATACCGAACCATTGCTCCTAGGGAAATAAGCACACCTGTATCTCACAGAGACTATGATCTTAAATCCTAAAGCCACTCATTTTGGTAGATTCTATTTCCTTTGGTTTACAAAAGAGGAAGCTGAGGTTCAGGGGTGTCAAGGGGTTGGCCTGAAGCCGCCTCCCTACCGGGTGCCAGAGCTGGGATTCAGACCGGGTAGACCTGGCCCCAGGGCTGAAGCTCCACCCGCGGCCTCCACCCAGGAAGGCACATCGGCCTGTTCGACCTCAGCCGAGAACGTGTGACTCAGAATTTTCACTGCTCTGCCCGTGTCGGTGAACGGCCGCCGAAGCACCTTAAAGTATTGATTTGGGGGTTACAAATAAATTTTAGCAGAAGGTGAATTGGCAAATACAGAATCTGGGAATAATGAGGATTGACCATATATATTCTCATGTATATGAGTCCTGTATGAATTAATTTTTTTGAGTTTTATTTCTCTATTTAGAGTGAGAGTGCGAGCCGGGGGAGGGGCAGGGAGAGAGGGAGAGGGAGAGAATCCCAAGCAGGCTCCACACCAGCAGGACGGAGCCCGATGCAGGGTTCGAACCCACGAACCGTGAGATCAGGATCTGAGCCGAAACCCAGAGTCAGACACCCAACTGATTGAGCCACCCAGGTGCCCCTACCTGTACGAATTCTTAAACACCGTAGAGCACCGTCTTGCAGGTTCTAAAACTGTAAATACTATCACGCCAGAACTGGCTTCTGCAAGGGGTTTCCTTCCACCCCATGATGTTGCTAGTGCAGCTGTGGTTCGTTTCACTGCTGCAACAGAAAAGCTAGTGTTTATTGAGTACTTGCTATGTACCAGGAGCAAGCGCTTTATGTTCATATCTGGCTGAATCCTCAAGGCCACCCTATCACATGAATATTGCTATTGTTTCTGTTTGACAAAGGAAGAAACTGAGGGATGGGGAGGTGAAATCAGTTGCCATTAAGAGCTTAGGAAACATTTAATTGTTTAAAAAATGTTTCTTTTATTTTTGAGAGAGAGAGAGAGGGAGAGAGAGAGTAGGAGGGGGAGGGGCAGAAAGGGGGGAGAGAGGATTCAAAGCAGGCTCTGTGCTGACAGCAGAGAGCCCGATGTGGGGCTCGAATTCACAAACGCTGAGATCATGTCCTGAGCCGAAGTCAGATGCTTAACCAACTGAACTGCCCAGGCGCCCCAGGAAACACTAATTGAAAGAATGAGTGATGGAGACAGCCCAATGGTCACCGGCAGGATGGTGGGTAAATAAAACATGAAATTCCAAGTTTCCTTGGACCTATA
This sequence comes from Puma concolor, assembly GCF_028749965.1. NCBI lineage: Eukaryota > Metazoa > Chordata > Mammalia > Carnivora > Felidae > Puma > Puma concolor. The sequence goes on from NC_141669.1 coordinate 129,062,220, forward strand.
AACAGTGGTCATAGAGGAACTTTCAAGGAAGGCAGGGACTCAGGTTTGCACGAGTTCTAGGGGCCATGTGGTGTTTTGGGGGGTTTGTGTGGGGAAGGTGAAGACCTGGCCGCTGGCCAGCCACATTCCGCACAAGTTACCCTTGGAGACCCCGCCTTCTCTTTCAGGGGTCTCCTGTGTCGTGGCCGAGTGGAGTGGCTGGGGTCGCTGTCTCAAGCTCTGCCAGATCTCCCATCGCGTCCGCCAGAGGCATGTCCTGAGGGAGCCAAGGAACGGGGGTGCCCCCTGCCCCCCGCTGGAAGAGCGGGCCGGCTGTGTGGATGACCAGAGGCCCCAGGGAGCAGAGTGCCAGCAGTCTCTAAGTGAGTTGGAGCGGCTCCGGGGTGGTGGTGTGGGGCAGCTGTCGGGGGGAACCACCTGGCTGGACGTGGGGGCCTTCCACGAGTTCCTGGGTGGGGTCTGAGTTTAGGACTTTTGTCTTCCCTTACCCTGATTTGCCCTCCTCACCTTGTGAATGAGGTGAGGAGCTCTGGCTTCCTCTGGACATCTCGGTGCCAAGCACTTTGCCACATTATTGACTCTATGAGGCCAGTGTTACTATTCCCATTTTACCGAAGGGAAACCGAGACTCAGAGAGGCACAAAACTTGCCCAGGGTGCACGGCTCGTTCTGTAACATCTTATTCAGCTCTCACCATAACTCTATGAATAGGTACTAATATCATCTCCATTTGCTGACGAGGAGATTGAGGCTCAGAGAGGAGTAGGAACTTGACCAACATCACTCAGCTGTAAGAGGGAGAGCTTCTCTGCACTCTCCTCAGGGCCGTAGGTTGCACCAAAAAAGGCACTACGGATGTTGGAAGAGAGGAGGAAAGGCCAATTGTTATTACATATGTTATGGCAAAGACCAAACCCAGTCCTAATGGCAGCAGCAGGGAGAGAGGCCTGGGATGCCCTGGTGCGGCCCTCGTCTAGGTCACAAGCATCATTTAGTTCAATGCCGAATCATTCAGGGAATGGGGCAAGGTAGGGAATGTCCTTTGGCTTTTTAATTTTCCTGAGGAATCTCCACTCTCTTATGGACCAACTCTCTGTTCACCTCCTCTTTGCTCTCTGTCTGCTCTAGGAAGAAAGAAACCTGGCAGTTGGCTCAACAAAATATTTTTATTGGTTCATTTATCCATTCCCCTGTACCTCCTTTCTTCCATCCTTCCATCTTCCTATCCACTCATTCGTCTGCTCATCCGTCTACCTTTCCGTCTATCGATTTCTTTTCTTCATTCATCTATCCATCCACCTGTCATCTCTCCATCCATCCTTCTTTCCATTCATCAGCTCTTCTACCAATCATCTATCCTCCCACTTCCCCGTTTATTTATCCGTCAGCCATCCATTCTCCCTTTCTTTCTTCCATCATTTCAGCTAGCCAGCCATCCATTCACTCCGCTGGGAGGTTTTGTCTACTCTGTTTTACTCATTCATTCATGGAAATCATTCATTTGAAACCCTTTTATTGAGACCCACTCCGCAGCCCACTGTGCTAGTCCCTGAGACACAGAGATCAATCTGACCCTGCCCCCAGTGTTGCTAAATGGTACAAGTGGGGCTCACATACCCAGTTACCAGATCCCACGTTCTCCTTTGGGTTGCCATAGAAATAGCTCAAACACCAGCAGTATCTGACCCTGCTTCCTGTGGTGTCATAGTCTGGGGGGTGCTGGGCTACCTAACTCTGTTTTCTCCTTGGCCCACAGTCCCTGCTCTGATAGCCACAGATAGCTATGGGAAAGAGCGGAAAAAGCAAGGTGTCCCCAAGGAGCAGGAGACACTAGGGTAAGTGAATGCAAATAAACCCAAAGTCAAGGTAAAATTTGTGAACACTTTTCCTTGGATTAAATTTCCATCCTGTCCCTTTCTCTTACTTTGATAGCATCAACACCTCCCCATTTCTTGTCCTGGTTCATTTGTAAGCTCATTAACATGGATTTTTGAAGTCCTTAGTAATGGGTCTCCATTCAACTTCGTTCATTTGTTCATTCATTCACTTGGTGTTTATTAAATGCCTGTTATATGACAGGTACTTGGGGCTACAGCAAGGAACAAAAAAGGACAGAACTACTTGCAGGGTACTCACAGGATGAGGGCAAGAATCCTCCAAATAAACCACCAAAAGGGGAAGAGAAAGTGTATTGGGAAGACAAACGTTCCAATTTCCACAGGCTTTTGGTAAGAGACAGATTCTAGAGGGTTCTGGGGCAGCACAGAATGGAAGGGGCTGTGGACAGCTCTGGCTTGTCCTGGAAAAGTCTATTCCTCAGGCCTCCCAGAGGCTGCAGCCACCAGGGGGCAGCAGCCCCACACAGAGTCTCACCTAAGTGCTCCACAGGCTGTGTCTGTCTCTTCCAGAAGGACCGGGCGGTGGGGGGGGGGGGGGGGGGGGGGGGGGCGCGGGGGGGCATTTCCTGCTAATTGTAGAAGAAGTTGGGTAGAAGTAAAATTGTAATTCGCTCATTATTTCAGATACTCCAGAATGGGGGACTGCCCTTTTAAATAATTCTCCCGATACATCTTTTCTATAGAAGAGGATTTTTTGTAAACTGCAGTGGCACCCTCAAGAGTGTCAGCTTGGGCTTTTTTGGGTTTAGGTGGTTCCATTTTAGGCACCGCCACTTAGTTGCTGTGTGACTCTAGGCACGTTATCTCTCTGATGCTCAGTTTCCTAATCTGTAAAGTGGGGCAACACTTCAATGATTCATTCAGCAAATTTTTATGGAGCTGGATACTATTCTAGGAGTTGGACACACCTGTGACCAGAATAAACAGGAGTTGTGCCCTTGCGGCACTGGCATTAGAGTGGGGACGCAGGTGAGAAATAAGCCACATAATCTTTTGGATGTGATGCTTGAAGAGGCTTGATACACAGAAATCCTCAGTGATGTTAGTTTTTTTTTTTTTTTAATGTTTACTCATTTTTGAAAGAGCACAAGCAGGGGTGGGGCGGAGAGAGAGGGGGACACAGAATCCGAAGGAGGCTCCAGGCTCTGAGCTGTCAGCACCAGAGCCCGACATGGGGCTCAAACTCACGAACCGTGAGATCATGACCTGAGCCGAAGTCGGATGCTCAACCGACTGAGCCACCCAGGTGCCCCCTCAGTGAGGTTAGTTTTAAAGAGTAGAGACGGTCTTTTGTTTTATGCAACCATATTCAATTGATGATTATTGGGCTGCCCGGAAGGTTTCTATTCTCAGGGAGAGACTGTACCAACGTGGGTCTACATAAGGCTAGGTACCCAGCAGGTGCTCCATAAATGCTCACGGGTGTTTGGGGGTGGTGTCTCCCTGTGTGGCTGCAGTTACTGTGTTCGGTTCCAGCTGGGGCCCATTCCAGGGAGCTGCCGGCAGGTGAGGGCACTGCATGTCCGGTGGACGAGGTACCTGACCCGAGGCCACACGGTTTGTGTGAGGTGTGAGTGGCCTGCCCAGGACGCCAGGAGCCAGTGCTGCTATGGGGATGGCGGTGGGGCCGGAGGGTAAGCAGCGGAACTTGGGATTGGGGAAGTATGATTGTAGGGCCTGCTGCCTGGGAGACAGAGGTGCTGTAGGAGTGAGGTGCTGATTCCTGGCTGGGGTGGGGCCCATGAGGGTCGTGGCCCCAGTGTCCTAGAAGGAGCAGCTCCTGCTTCTTCCAGCTGCGTGACCTTGGGCAATCTCATAACCTCTCTGAACTCCAGTTTCTTCATCTGAAAATGCAGCTAATAAGAGGGCCTCCTCATGGGACAATGGTAAGGGTTAAACGAAATTTTGCAAATTGAAGACAGAGTATAGTTGATGGCATCCAGAAAGCACTCAAGGAAAGGGAGCTGGTATTATTACTGAATCCTCACAATTCCCTTAAAAGCCAGCTTTGGCTACCCTCATTTTATAGATGGGGAAACCAAGGCTCAGAGAGGCAGTGTGACTTAGTCAAGATCACACAGCAGGATTTGACCCAGATTTGGCTTTTGTCAGCCTCTTACACTGCCTCCTAGAAAGGTAGATGTCTCAGAAAACACTTAGTATATTAATTATAATAGTAGCTAACACTTACTGAGTGCTTACTATGTGCTGAGCATTATTCTAAGGTCTTTTTTTTTTTTTTTATTCATTCATTCATTCAGTAAATATTTGTTGAGCACTTACTATTGAGCATGTGCCAGGCAATGTTTTGGGCACTGGGGAGACGCAATGAACAAAGCAGATGTGGTCCCTTCTCTTATGGAAACAACATTCTGCTGTGTGGAGACAGACATTAGGCAAGTAAATCTGTAATTTGTCAGATGCGAGATACGTGTTAGGGAAAGAAAGCAAAACCAGGCGAAATTTTGTTATTTTTCATGGAAAGCGATACCAAGGAGGTGACATTTGAACAGAAATCTGAAGGGAATGAGGACATGGCCATGTGGCTATCTGGGGAAAGGGAATTCCGGGCAGAAGGAACAGCAAGTGCAAAGGCCCTGAGGTGGGAGTGTGCCACCATCGTGACCAGAGTGGAGTGAAAACATGGGGGAGTGTGGAAGGAAGTGGGGACACATTAACACATATGATGCCATTGAAACATTCCAAGAACTCAAAGTGGACACTTTTAGGACTCTCTCTTTCCATCTGGGGAGATGGAGGTGTAGAGAGGTGCCTAGGGTCACACACCTAGCAAGTGGCAGAAACGGGATTTGAACCCGAACTGATCCAACCCCCGAGCTCTAGAGACTACACTGTTTCTTGCTGACAGTGCTTTCCTAATTCGGGGACTATTATATGAGAGCCTCTCTTCTGGGGTCTGACCGGGGAGTTATTCTCACACTTGCAAGGGTATTAATTTCCTTCTTTCCAAATTGAGCAGCCCTGGAGCAGGGAATGCCAATGCCAGATGGCGCGTCAGGGACGGATGTGTCTGAACAAGAGGCATTGTCACTGCACAGATCTGGGTTCCAAACGCTGCCTTTGGCCCTTCCTAGCCGCATGGCTCCGAGCAAGCCTTCCTCCTGACCCTGACGGTCTCCACCTCTCAGACCAGTAGAAGGATCCTGAGGCCTTTGTACAGCACCTGGCCCCTCAGAGATGCTTAGTGGTGGAAGCCGCTATCATCACACCTAACCTATAAAAATAGGTATAATAATATGTACTTTGTGAAAATGAGATGGAGTGGGCGTGGTGGCCCTGGTGCGCAGTAGGTATCCAATAAACAAGTGGCAGTCATTATGATCACCCTCTAGGGAGGCCCTGTCTGCCCACCTGCCTCCAGCTTCTCTCCCACTTACCTGTCTTAGACCGGAGGCTTTGCCATTACAGATTTGTTCTTTGGGTTAGATGCTCATTACTTAGAGCCTCCGTCTTTCCGTGCATTTTTGGATAAGCCTTTCTAGCCCCCAAACTCTGATTAGTCTTCAGTTTCTCTTTTGGATGCAAACGCTCCAGGATGAGGAACGTGGCACTTTGGTGAGGCTGAGATGGGGGTCACAGGAAGCCCTGCTCCCACTGGGGATGGGCAGCATGGAAAGCAGAGTCTGGGCCGTGCTGGGGACACATCTCTTCCCACCCCGCCCTACCGGGGGCCAGGCTCCCAGAACAGGTGATGGAAGGTCTGATTGGGACATGAGCTCACCAGGCAGGACTGGGCAGGAGGGGGATCAAAGCGGGGACGGAGACAAGCTGTCAGCCGGATTCTTTCCGCGGGCAGCTGGCGAGGGCGGGCATGCAAAGGGCATGGGCCTGGGGAGGGATTAGCCTGTCGGTTGGGGATTTCAGGAGGGTTTATTTAGGCTGAGAAGTGTCCGTGAGTTGGGGACAGGCAGGAGGAACACCTGCCGTAGCCATGCACCTACTGTGTGCCGTGTGCCAAGTAGGTGCTTTACACATTAGTGCTCATTCAGAGCTCACAAGCCCTTTTGAGGCAAGGGGCATTAACTCCATTTATGTAATGAGGTTGGCAACAATAATGGTACTTCATTCGTGAAGTCCCTGTTATGTGCCAAGCTTAGGACGGTGCCCGACATATAATAGGCACCCAATCAGTGTTGGCTGTCATTGTTAGTTCTTATTTTGCATTTTGTAAAGATTTGAATTATACCTACAGAGAATTGGTGGAAACATATACAAACAGCTTAACACATGTTTGGAGGCACCTGGGTGGCTCAGTGGGTTGAGCGACCGACTTCGGCTCAGGTCATGATCTCACAGTTTGTGAGTTTGAGCCCCATGTCGGGCTCTGTGCTGACAGCTCGGAGCCTGCTTCCGATTCTGTGTCTCCCTCTCTCTCTGCCCCTACCCCGTTCACGCTCTGTCTCTGTCTCTCTCTCTCAAGAATAAATAAATATTTTTTAAAAATGTTTTTAAACGCTAATGTTTGGAAAGGAGACACGCATGGATAGTCACCACCCAGGCAAGAAACAGAACCTGGGCAGCCCCCCTCCCCCTGCCTCTGCTAACCGCAACCCTTCCATTCCCCATAAAGGACAGTACCATCCCGACTTTTATGGTAATCCATTATATAGTTTTCTTTTCTTTTTTTAAGTTTATTTATCTTTGAGAGAGAAAGAAAGCGTGTGTGCAAGCAGGGAGGGGCAGAGAGAGAGGGAGACAGAGAATCCCAAGCAGGCTCAGCATAGTGCCTGAATCGGGGCTCAAACTCACAAACCCATGGGCTCATGACCTGAGCCGATATCAAGAGTCAGATGCTTAACTGACTGAGCCACCCAGGTGCCCCCCCCTTTTAAAGTTTATTATAGCTTTCTTCTTTTTTTAATTTTGTAATGTTTATTTATCTTTGAGAGACAAAGAACAAGCAGGGGAGGGGCAGAGAGACAGAGGAGACACAGAATCCGAAGCAGGCTCCAGGCTCTGAGCTGTCGGCACAGAGCCTGATGTGGGGCTCGAACTCACAACCGTGAGATCATGACCTGAGCCGAAGTCGGATGCTTAACCCACTGAGCCACCCAGGCGCCCCTACAGTGTTCATTCTTGTTGCCGAGATGGTTAGCTGATGTGTCCTGATCGTTTTTATTTCCTCTGCACAAAGCATCTCTCAGAACCCGGCCAGTGCTTCAGAGGAATGAAGGTTATGGACAGGCGTGGGCGCTTCCAGGAGCTGGGTCGCACACACCATTGATTCCAGAGCCTGTGTTCTTCGTCGCTGCACTGTGTTGCCTTCCAGCAGGAGGGGGAGGGGAAACAGGGAAGTTAAGCAACTTGCCCAGTTTGCCCAGCAAGGATGTGACCGTGTCACCTGACCAGACCCTCCGAGCTGAGTCTGGATTGCTCCCTTGTGGCCTCTGGGGTCAATGCTGTGCCGCCAGCTCGGGACTAACTCCTCTATCAGGCCGCAGCGCCCGCACGCTTTTAGGGCCCACGAAAATGCTTTGATTTTAACTTCTTTTAAAATCAGAAGAAAAAAGATGAATAATAATAATGATGATCTAATTGTAAGTCCAGCTTGGATTATTGTCTTTACACGATACAGCCGCACGCTATGTATGTAAAACATTTTCTCGGGCCGAAGGGGCTCACAAAGGCAAGCGTCCCTGGAGCCCAGGAGAGTCCTAAGGCCACTGAGTCAGGCCCGTGTCTCCCGGTGCCGAGGAACCTGGGAGAGGCTCGGGCAGCTCCGGGACTGTTCCTGCCCCGAGGTCCACAGCCTCGTCTTCATCTAGCGCCCGGAGACCCCTCACTGCCTAGAGCCCCTCTTTCCCAAGCCTCCCTGGCTGGCAGGGAGATCCCCCAGGGCTTGGGCTCCCAAGGAGAAGGCAGTGGGGAGAAGTGTGCCAATGTGGGACTGGAGGAGCTGCCCTGTCCTTCTGCTGACACTGAAAATAGCTTTGTGCTTCCCTCCGTGCTGGCTTAGTCACAGCCTTGCTGACATCTCCTGCCAGTTCAGGGCGGCCCGAATTTCATCTCTGAAAAACACACTCGCCTGACTTTTACCCTATTCTCCTTGCCTGTAGACTTACCTTTTCGTGTTTTGACTCTCCCCTCCTACTTTTTTTTATTTTTTATTTTTTATTTTTTTTAATTTTTTTCAACGTTTTTTATTTATTTTTGGGACAGAGAGAGAGACAGAGCATGAACGGGGGAGGGGCAGAGAGAGAGGGAGACACAGAATCGGAAACAGGCTCCAGGCTCTGAGCCGTCAGCCCAGAGCCTGACGCGGGGCTCGAACTCACGGACCACGAGATCGTGACCTGGCTGAAGTCGGACGCTCAACCGACTGCGCCACCCAGGCGCCCCGATCCTACTTTTTTTTAAAGATTTTATTTTGAAGCAATCTCTACATCCAACATGGGGCTCAAACTCACGACCCTGAGGCCAAGAGCCACATGCACCTCTGAACGAGCCAGCCAGGTGCCCTCACCCCTACCTTTTTTTTTTTTTTTTTTTTTTTTACTTAAATAGATTTGTTTTAAAAGGAAGCTTACACTAAAATGCAGGTGTTTGAAGAGGGAGTGTTTTGTCCTCAGAAATAAGAACAAACAACGGCAGCCAACTTTTTTCAAGTACTTACAGTGCGTCAAACACTGTCCTGACCCTTGAAACCTGTTGCCTCGCCGGATCCTGAGTGAGGTGTAATTATTATCCCCACTTTACATGTAAGGATCTTGAGGCACAGAGAGGTGAAGCCACTAGTCCGAGGTCACACAGTTAGGGGCAGAGTGAGGCATCTGAACCCAAGAACGACATCTCCTGCTGAGATTCCCTGCTTTAGTAATGCATCAGCTCCGTGAGGGCAAGGTTTTTGTCTTGTTCCCTGCCGTGTCCCCTGTGTTTAGAACATACAGTAATGCTCAGGACATATTTGTTGAATAAATAACTGAACGAGTGAGTACATGAATGGTCAGTTGCCATACCTCGAAGGCAATCAGAAAAGCAAATACAGTGGGAACCAAACAAACCTGCCCAAGGAGTTGAGCATGGAGTCTGCTCTCTTCTCGTTCAAACAGGAAATTAGCATGAGTCTAACGGAGACTTGTTCTTTGACAAATGGAAAGAATTATATAAGGGACTTGAAAGAGGGACTGATTTCTCCCTTTGGGAGTCAACTGTTATCCATATACTTTTAAACACCTTTACTGAGATAAAATTCACGTACTATACCATTCACTCATTTGAAGCGGACCATTCCGTCCATTCGTAAGGTATATTCTGTATATTCATAGGGGTTGTATAAACATCCCATGGTCTAATTTTAGAACGCTTTTTAAACTCCGCCCCCCCCCCCCCCCCGCAAGAAGTCTCCTATCAAGAGTCCTTACCCCCGACTCATCAGATCCCTCCAGTCCTTAGCAACCACTAATCTACTTTACGTTTCAAAGAATTCGCCTGTTCTGGACATGTCGTATGAATAGAATCATACAAATGGTCTTTTGTGCCTGGTTTCTTTCACCTAGCATCATGGTTTCAAGGTTCACCCATCTTGGAGCAGGTAGCTGTCCAAGAATCAGTTCTTTCATGCCCCATGCTGGGTTTGTGTAAAATCATCTCAACAACCACTTTGGGAGGCATCGCTGCAACGGAGAGTTGTGGCTTGCTCCCTGCTCAGAGTGGTGCTGGCCCAGCTTTCCCTGCCTTTGGACCCAAGAACTCCAAGCATGGAGCTGGGGGAGGGGTGTATCTTTCAGCTGTCCTTGGGCCTGGGCAGGAACTGGCCCACAGGTTGCTTCTACCTAGCTCTCCTTCCTCAATCAGGACTCTGGGCACTCCTGGGAATCACTGTCTGTTCCCCTCTCTGGGAGTGCAAATGAGTCACTGGGCAAACCTTTGAGAAACACCTGTGTGTGCCAGTCTGGGGCAGGAGCTGGGGCAGTGGAGGGGAGAGAGGTGCACACGGGCCAGGAGGCGAGGGAGGGCACGGCTTGACTCACATCCAGGCCAGGCTTTCCCTGCCTTTGACCCCTACACTTGACTGCAGGAGGCTTGTGTGTGTGTGTGTGTGTGTGTGTGTGTGTGTGTAGATCCTTTTGTGTGCGTTTAGCTGCTGTCTTCCCAAGCCAACCATAAGTGCCTGAATTGCCCAAGCTCTGAAGTATGTACTTTTTGGAGCTCTTCATAGCTACCACTCTTACAGCCCCCAGGGAGTGATGCCTATTCTAATCCCCTCAAGGACCCTGTAAGTTAGGTGATCTTTTCCCCATTTTCAGAAGAGGAAACTGAGGCTGAGGAAAGTCAGGTGACAAGGTCTCATCAGAACAAGGTCTCATGATGAGGAAATGCTGGAGCTGGGATTCAAACCGGATTCCAAAGCCTGTGCTCTTGACCGAACAGGAAGGCAGAGGCTGTAGAGATGCACAGCTGGGTAACGGGTGCCCAGAAGGCAGAGCCGTCTCTCGGGTATCCCGAAATGGGGCATTTTCCTTGGGCACCCCCTCTGGAGAATGTTGCTGGAGCTTGTGCAGAGTTGGGGAATCTGCTGGGGAGGGGGAGGTATCTCCATGCAGCCAATACTTTAAAAAGATCAGAAATGTGTTGAAGACGGAGATGGGGAGTGAGCAGTGTGGTGTTCCTGGAACCTTTGCCCCACACCACGGACTTCAAGTCGAAGGCCTTTGGGGATGAGTGACCGAACTCAACCAACTAGCAAAAATGGAAGACCACTGACTCATTCAACTAAAATATCCAGAATAGGTCGGCCTTCAGGTTTGGCTGGATCTAGCGTTTTAAAGTTTGAAGCTCATTGTATCCTTTTCCTTTGGCCATGCTCTCCTCTGTGTTGGCTTTGTTCTTAGGCAGACATCTCGTGGTGGCATCGATGGCTGCTGGGAGCTGTAGACTTTCTTCCTCCCAGTCCAGCATCTCATTCCCAAAAGCCTTATCCTTAGCTAAAGTGCTGGGGTCGCTACTTGCTTGTCTGGCTCATCTCACTTGCTTATCCCTGAACCGATCAGGCAGTAAGTAGGGAATGGACTGCTCTGATTGACTGGGACTGCACCAAGCATGTGTCCCTGGAGATAGGGGAGGGGTCACTTCTTCTTGAACCATTTGGACCAAGAATGGGGAAGGGGTAAGGAAAATGCAAGGTGCTGGTAGCAGCAACGGCAGGAATGAGAGCTGGGCAGGTCCCAAGACCACAGATGTCTTCCTCCTGGCAAGTGGAGGGGCTGTTATCCAGCTGTTTGGCTTTGCCACCAACTTGCCGTGTGGCCTCGAGCAAGCCCTTTCATCTCCCTGAGCCTCAGTTTCCCCGTCTGTATAGTGATCATCTCCACGGATTCATCCAGCTCTGCGCTTCTGAGGCCAATAGGCTTCACTTAGCCAATGGCCCTGCCTCCTAGCTTAACAGATGCGAGCTGCGGCTTAGGAATGCATGGCCTTCACAAACCCTGAGGTTGAACTTGGGACGGGACACCCAGCCTCCCGTTCTGCCCATCCCGGCAGGGTACAGCCTGTGATGGTGGGAGGGTAGGGCTCCAAGGAGGTTTCTTTGCACATCTCCAGTGTTCTCCATCTATAATTGGCTCCGAATGAAATGATCTCATCTCTGAACACTGAGGAAGAAGGGCGGCTTGGGGGGGGGGGGCGGGGGACAGCTCACTGGCAGCATCTGACATAATTTGTGACTAACCCGTTTCTCTCCGGAAAGAGAGATGGTCTGCTCGCTCGAAGAAGACGTAAAAGTCTGAAAGAATGCCTTGGTAATCCATTGAGAAGCCTCCAGCTTTTTGGGCTTTTGAGAGGCCCGAGGTGTTTCTCCTCTCCGTCTAAACCAGGTATCTTCTGACTGTTGCTCCCAAGTCCACTTGACCGCCTGTCACGTCAGCCGCTGGTCAGGGAGGAGGGGAGTGTGGCCAGTCCATCAAGCAATTTATCTCGTATGGATTCTTGATGGGCTTTTGTGGCCAGCTGAAACTCGTTTAAATGCCCATACATTAATTTTGAAAGATGGGCTCCTAATCAACTTTGAAAAAGCTTGTCACAGCACCATCTGTTTGGCGTTTCTCACTATTGCATTACATAAGAGGAAAGACATTTTTAAAGAATGCGGCTGCATTTAGTAATTGGATCGCCGGAGAGGAGCCAAGCCGGGGCGGATGGCACCGTGATTCAGAAATGCCACAGGCCCCTCTCCCGGGTGCGGTGGCCTCCCCAGATTCCACTCAGTTTTGTCAGAGACCAGCTTGGGGGGGGGGGGGGGACAGGCCCGAGACGGCTTCTTTTCTTCTTATCTTTCTCTTCCTCTCTTATTCTCCCCTTCCTCCCATTTGTTCTCCCTCACCTGCCACCTCAGATCAGTTCCAGCAAATATTAGCAACAGCCAAATGACTTCACTTCCCTAAGCCCCGATTTCCTCATCTGGAAAATGGGAATAATAATATAGTGTTGCTGTGCAGGTTAAATGCATTAATATATCCAGCTTCACACTTTGGGCCTACCCTCGTAGAGTTATAAACATCATTTTGAGGGAAAGAGCTTCTGTTCCTTAAATAGGCCAAGTCACCCCTGCCTCAGGGCCTTTGCACACACTGCCCTTTCTTCCTGACATACTCTTTCCCTATATCTTTGCATGGCTGTCTTCTTATTTTGGTCTAGCTCAGGTGTCATCCTCTCAGAGAGGCCTCCCCCAACCACCTTTAGTAAAGTAGTCACACACATTCACCTATGTTATTTTCTCCCCAGAACTTGTTTTCCGTCTCCCAGAGGACCTGGTCTGTCTTGGTCACTGCTGTATCCTCAGCACCTAGACCGTTGCTTGGCACATGGTAGGTGCTCAATAATTATTTGTTGAATGAATGGCTGAACTCATTAACTCTTCATGACTGTCCTGTAAAGCAGAGGCAGGAGGGGAAGTGACTCTCAGGGTCACATACCCAGGGAAGGGGCAGGAAGGGAGATGGGGATCTAGGTGCCCTGCTTCCAAGCTTCCTGTGGCCCCCAGGTGGGAACAGCATAGACATGTGGACCTTTGGGCCCATCCTGCCTCCCTGGAGGGTTCAAGCGAGGAGTAAGGCCCAGGGAGCAGCCTCTGAGAGTGGTAAGAGTGAGCCAGCCAGGCAGCCAGGAGGCAAGACTATTTACAGGAGCTGGGGCCATCTCCATGACAACTGGACAACCCACAGCTTCCTGCATCCCTAGGGAGGAGGTCTACTCTTGGCTGGGATGCAGTCGGGACAATGGAGACCCTAAACGCCCAGTTTGGGGGAAGGAGGCCTTGTTTCTGAGAGTTGCCTAAAGGCTGGAAGGGCCTAATGAGGCTATGTAAGTCTGTGTGCGTGTGCATGTGTGTGTGCGTGCATGTGTGTGCACGCGCGTGTGTAGGGGAGAGTCTGGGCTGTGTGCAGCCAAGCTGCCTGATTTGAATCCTGGCTGTGCCACTTCTGGACCGTGACACCTTGTGCAAGTGAATTATCCTTCTGGTGCCTAAATTCCCTTCAATGTAAAGACAGCATAAACAGTAGTGTCTTATAGGGTCGTTGGGATGATTAAATGACAGAGTACTCTTATAGCCCTTAGAATGTGCCTGGCATGGTTACTGAGTTCTGGAAATCAGCTTACATCTGACTTCAGGTGGCCTTCCTGCAGCAGTAGTGGGGAATGTGTTCTCCGTCATTCTCTGGGATCTCCACTTCCCTGGCTTTTTGCATTCATTTAACAAATATTTATTGAGCAGCCACTATGTGCCAGGCAATGTTCTAGAAGCTGGGAACACAGCAGGGAACAAAGCAGACAAAAATCTCTGCTTGCGTAGAGCTGACGTTTTTGCAGGATAGATAGACATTAAATATGAGAAAAAGGAAACATGCTATGTCAGATGATTTTAAGTGTTAAGAAGAAAAATAAAACAAGGTTGGGGGATGTGGACTGTGAAGCAGGGGTTATAGTTTCAGACAGTGGCAGGATGTGAGGGTGCCAGAGTTTCAGTAAGAAAGGGACCTTTGGGCACAAGTTAAAGGAGGTGAAAGAGGGAGCTGTGTGGCTAACTGGGGCAAGAGCATCCTAGGCAAAGGGAACTGCAAGTGCAAAGGCCCTGGGGCAGGAAAGTGAGCATGTGTGGCATTGTATAGTGTAGTTATATCTCTTAGCATGTCTGCATGTGATGTTAGGTGACACACATTTAGTGGTATGTGGGTGGTTCTGGATGGAGATGTTTGTACATGTTTGTTCATGCACAGGCCTGCTGTGTCCAGCCGGAGGCTGTGCCTGAACAATTCAGGGGATGCCATCCATGTAGATTACAATGGAATGCGACATCCTAGAGGTGGCCCCATGCATATTTGTGACTAAATATTATAAAAACATGTCTGTAAAAATGTCTATAAGTGCATGTGTCTGGACATTTGGATATAAATGATACGTAAATGTGTGTATATGGATATATCTTTATTTAAAATGTTAATATTTTGTTTATCATGCATTTTTGCATTCATGTTGATTTTTAAAAATAGGATTTATCTCAATTACTGAGTTTTTTTGGTGCCCTCTTACATTTTATGCCATGGCAAGTGCCTTACTCTCCTCACCTTAGTCCTGGCCCTACTCTGGCCCAGGGATGGAAAATGAATGTGGGGGAGGCTGGCTGAGGCAAGGGAAGCCTTTCCTTCCAGTTTCTTCCAGCGTCTGTGCTCAACCAGAATCCAAACCCAGTCTGAGCACTTCCTGTTCCTTGAAGATAAGATCTACTGAGTGCTGACTACATACCAGGGACTTGCATACATTACTTCGTTTTATTCTTACAACCAGCTTCTGGTGTAGATATTTGTTCATTTGATTGAACATATATTTATTTAGGGCCTACTATGTGCCGGGAGTACCATTTGGTATTCCTGCTCATCCAGCATCTATGCCTTATTTTTCTGGTAACAGCACCCCAGTTTTTCTTTAGGGAACCTAGTCTCTTCCCCTCACAGTCCAAGTGGTTCAACCTGGGCTTTCTGTACCCCTCCCCCAGCTCCACAGGTAGGCATGCAATTTGGGCGGCCCAATCAGCATAGTCTATCCCTCCGGCTATAGAGATGGAGAGATTGAGTATGGGATGAGCATATGACCCACATTGTTCCAGAGTGAATTCTGGCTCTTTTTGCTGCCTTTTTGGGGAAAAAAGAGCTCTCTTTCAACTAAGATTTGTAGCAATACTAAAGGTACAACCCTGGAGCTCCTAGTGAAGGTCCGGTACACGGAGAGGGGTAAAAAACTGAGCCCTTATAACATTTTTAGAGCTCCTAGATCCAGCCATACCTGAAGCCATTACCCTAAGACTTTCCAGTTCTAAGACTTTACTTAAAAAACTTTTTTTAATTAAGCCAGTTTGAGAGGGCATCTGAAATCCTGTGCTTGGCATCTTTATACATTATCTCCTTGAATTCAGAGATGAACTCTGTGAAAAAGGGGCTAGGATTACAAACAAACTGAGCCTTAGGGGGGTAAGTGGCCTGTCCAGGGTCACACAGCAGGTCAGTAGCTGGAGCTTGGACTTGAACCCAGGTCGTTCTGACTCCTGAGACTTTCTTCCATTCCACATTGTCCGAGCTCTGGACAAGAGGGTCTGTGGGGGTAATAGACAAAAGAACTGAGTCTCAAATTAGCCACCATTTTGCTGTGTGACCTCGATCAAGTAATTTCTTCAATATGAGCCTCAGTCTCCCCATTTGTGAAATGGGGAAAGTGGTGGTGGCTATCCCACTAGGTTGTCGTGAGGGTTAAATGTGATAACCAATGTAAGTAAAGTGCTTAGAACAGGGCTGGGCTTGAAGCAGTGAGCATGAGCTGTTGTTACCATGGCTCTTTTTCTGAGGGAAGGAAGTGGGTCTGGGGGCTTCCCCCCTTGCCCACAGCCAACGTGCTCCCTGCCTCCCTGCTGGTCACAGGCTCCCAGCAGCCCTCAGGTGGTGCCCTCGCCCATCTCCTGCCAGATGCGCAGACCTGGCTCATTGACCCGGGAAGTGGGCACTTAAGAGCCACTTCCCCAGTTTCTCTTTTAATTTTCGTTACATAAATTTCACATGTCCTGGAATAGAGATCTTGAACGGCTGGACTCATTTGGAAATCGAGTCTGCAAAGGACCTCATTTATATTAATGGGGCCTCGAGTCTGGCTTGTAGGGAGGCTGAGACAAGGATGGATGGTAGGGACTCCCGGGCTGAGCTGCTCCAGGCCGAGCCCAGACGCTGCTTTGGATAAGCAGATGCCTATAGATTTAGGCTGGGAATCATTCCTATTATGTGGGAGGCTCCTGGATGCAAGGACTGTGTTGCTATCTGGCTTACCTCCCTCAGTGGCTGCCCACTGCTCAAAGTAACCCTGCTTGACAAGGTGCTGTGTGATGGGCCCCAGCTGACCTCTCCCATGTCCTACCTACCCCTCTTCTCATACATCCCTCTCCAGCCAAGATGGCCTCCTGAGAGTATTCCTGCCTCAGGGCCTTTGCACTTGCTGTGCCCGCTGCCTAAAATGCCATTCTGCCAGCTCTTGGTGTGGATGGCTCTTTTCTGCCAATCAGATCTCGTCTTATGATCACCACCTCTTGGGAGGCCTTCCCTGATTGCCCATCTAGAGTCCTCAGTCACCCTGTATCTTACAGCTTACAATCTGGTGCAGAGAGGGACAAGCCACAGTAACAAACACACATTACTGACTATGACAAGGACTTTACAAGACAGAACACAATCAGCCCTCACCAAAGCCCTTGGAACTAGCTGTTTCTAGTACTAGTTCAGGTAGCACAGAGAGGTGAAATAACTTGCCCAAGTTTACACAGCCAGAAACTAGAGGAGCCAGGATTTGAACGCAGGCCTTCTTGCTCCCACATTGGTTGGGTTAACCAGCTCACTGAAATCACAGGAAGTTAGAGCCTCCTGCCGTAAGGGCTGCATTGGTGTAAGCTCAGGAGGCCGTGGGAGGCCAGGGAAAAAACCTCCTGATCCTGCCTTTGAAGGATCAACAAAACTCCCTAAGAGGTGGTGCCTTAGCTGTGTCTGGAATTTATTTATTTTTAAGTTTACATTACAGCTTAAGAATTTTTAACATCTCCACACTGTCCACAGCTAAATTTTTAAGTAATGCATATTATTCCGGGGAGAGACAGTGCTATTCATCATTCTGGGCAGGTGTGTGCTTGCAATTTTGATGTTCTCCCAAATGCTCCAAGGATCGACTCCCTAAGCTTAGTGAGGCAATGGAGGCCTTAAAAGCTTGGGCTCCAGACCTGGTTTCAAATCCCAGCTCCTCCCCTTGGCTCCAGGGGCATCTCCAAAGTCACTAAGGTGGTTCAATCATCGATAACCAGAAGGCCCTGCCCCCTGCCCCTCCACGGTCCATGCTGTGGTGCCAGGTGAGAGCCAGGCTCCCCAGACCCAGGAGAGGCTGAGTTGACCTCCTCTCCTGCTTGGCAGGTCCTCGGAAATTAGGTTGGTTTAAGAAAATAAAGAAATGTGGCATTTCAATGAGAACTCGTAAGAGTAGTTGGTTCTGCAGAGGGAAACTGGGTGGTGAGTGAACGGGGTGTGAGGGAGATTCTCCTTGCGTACCCTTTCATACCTTTCCAATTGGCATCTCTTGAAATTATTACCTGGTAAATAAGTAAACATTAAAAAAAAAAACTTGAAGGGAATGTATTATTTTCACATACCTCTGTGGATTAAGCTTCATTTAGTGTGTTCATTTTCTTTACTCACCTCAACAACCTGGGAAGTAATTATTGCCCCTGCCTGACAGCTGAGGGAATTGAGGCCTGGAGGGGGGAGGCAGGGCCTTGCCTAGGGTCACATGGTAAGTGAATTAGTGCCTGACTTGACACTCCAACCCAGGCCTCCTGACCTTCTCTCCAGGCTGCCTCTACCCCACCAGGGACCATTTCCTTCATCAGTGGAAGCCACGTTGAGGTGTGGATTGAGGGGTGCTAATACCGTAGGATGGGTATACCTCAACTCATCGTGATCTGGGTTCAAATCCAGGGTCTGTCACTTGCCTGTTGTGGGACCTTAGGTAAATCACCAAACCCCTGGGGACCCAGTTCTGCAGTGGCCAGCCTGCAAGATGGCGTCCAATGATTCCCGTCTCCTCCTTTTCACTCCTTTGGGTCATCTCCTTCCACAGTGAATAGGGCTGACCTGTGTGGCCTGTAGGATATTGCAGAAGGGGCAGTGTGTGTGTGACTTCCAAGTCTGGATAATAAAAAGACAAGACAGTGGAGTATTATTGAGCCTTAAAAAGGAAGGGAATTTTGACACAGGAGACAACATGGATGAACCTTGAGGACATTATGGTGAGTGAAACAAGCCGGGCACAAAAGGACCCATACTGCGTGATTCCATTTATGTGAAGTACTGAGAGCTGTCAAAGCCATAGAGATGGAAAGTAGAGGTGTGTTGGGGCACCTGGGTGGCTCAGTCAGTTAAGCATAGGAATCTTGATTTCAGCTCAGGTCATGATCTCACGGTTCGTGGGCTTGAGTCCTGTCAGTGGGGAGCCTGCTTGAGATTCTCTCTCCCTCTCTCCCTGCCCCTTCCCTGCTCGCTTACTCTCTCTCTCTCTCTCTCTCTCTCAAAAATAAATAAATAAACTTAAAAAAAAAAAAAAGAAAGTCAAGGCTGGTCTCCAGGGGCTGCATGGGGGGAGAGAGTGGGGAGTTCTTGTTTAATGGGGACAGAGTTCAGTTTTGCAAGATGAAAAACTCTGGGGATGGATGTTGGGGATGGTTGCACAACAGTGTGGGTATAATTAATGCCACTAAACTGCACATTTAAAAATGGTGGGGAGGGCTCCTGGCTGACTCAGCTGGTGGAGCATGTGACTCTTGGTCTTAGGGTTGTGAATTTGAGCCCCATGTTGGGTGTAGAGATGGCTTAAAAATAATCTTTGGGGAAAGAATGGCTGGGGATGGTAAAGTTTATATGATGTGTATTTTGTCACAAAAAAATAATTGGGAGGAAACACATTGTAGCTTCTGTCTTTCTCTTGGATCATTCACTCTGGGGAAGCCCCCACTGGTACATAAGGACGCTCAAGGACCCCTGTGGACCAATTCACCTGGTGAAGCACAGAGGCTTCCTGCCATCAGCTCTACATCTCAGCCTGATAACCACGTGGAGACGCCATCTTAGAAGTCCGCCCTCCACCCATCATGGCTTCAGATCCGGCTGACATCTTCATTGTAACCTCATAAGTTCCAGAGTCACGCAGCTAAGCCACTCCCAAATTCCTGAGCCACAGACACTGTGTGAGATAATAAATACTTATTGTTGTTTTGAGCCACTAAGTGTTGGGATAATTTGTTACTCAGCAGTAGATGACTGACATGTTTCCTCATCTGTAAAATAAGGATGATGTTCAGTTCACAGGGTTGTTGGTAATGATAATCTTTTTAAAAAAAAATTTTTTTTTCAACTTTTTTTATTTTTTTTGGGACAGAGAGAAACAGAGCATGAACGGGGGAGGGGCAGAGAGAGAGGGAGACACAGAATCGGAAACAGGCTCCAGGCTCCGAGCCATCAGCCCAGAGCCTGACGCGGGGCTCGAACTCCCGGACCGCGAGATCGCGAGATCCCGCGAGATCGCGAGATCGTGACCTGGCTGAAGTCGGACGCTTAACCGACTGCGCCACCCAGGCGCCCCAGTAATGATAATCTTATGATGATACCCACGATGATAATTTCACAGGCTGTATTTCATAGAGTTGTTGCTAAGAATTAGCAAATGCCTGTAAAGTGCTTGGAACAGTGCCTGACATGCAGTAAACCTTCTGTAAATATTAAGTGGTATGGTTTCATGTGCTCCGTGATTTCTGGCATTGGTAGGAGCTCAGCCTAGACAATAGATCTCTATGAAAGAATGGATCTAGGCTTTATGTTGTAGTGGCAATAAAAATTGTGGTAGCTATGAGAGCTACAGCTCTATTCCAAGACTTGGGCTAAGCAATTTACGTCTTTTCATTGAAGCCCTCCAGCAGCCCCTTGAAGTGGATGCTATTATTTTCCTAGTTTACAGACTAGAAAACCAAGGTCCAGAGAGGGAAAATGACTTGCCCTAGGTCACACAGCAAGGAAGTGCCATAGCCAGAATTTGAACTCAGATGCTTCGGACCCCAAGTTTTCTCTTCGGCGCCACTAGCCCAAGCTGCAGATTGACGTACCCCGCCTCCCACCCCAAAGTCCATTGTTCTCCCTCACCATTTCCTGTTCATCAGCACAGCGGTAAAATTGCCAACACATCTGACCAGCAAATAATTTGTTCCTGCGTCTCCCTTCTGCAAATGTCAAGCTCCCGTTCCCTCCGGAGACCAGAGAGCGGGTCCCTTAGAAATTTTCTTCTTCTGATTCCAGTGTCCTCTCCCAGACCCACTCCTTCCATATCCAGGGTTGGGAACAAGAAGAACACACACATCCAGAAAAGCACAAAACTGCCTGCTCAGCCCTCGTTCCCTGTGGTGTCTCCTCAGAGGCAGCTTAATTAGCCCCAAACCTTTGCAGCCAGGCACTTCCAGACACGCCGCCAGCTGGCTCCTCACAAAAGCTCTCCTAATATTTGCTGTGGGGACATGTGGCCATCAGGAGGGGCATGTCCCCAGACAGGCGATGAGCTCAGGACATGGGCATCGCCACACCTGCTCCTCTCCCCAAGGAGGCGGGGGGAACAGTTGGGTAACCCCTGATAACACAGCCTTTTCTGAGTCTGTGTGTGTACTTGTGTATGGGCAGGAGGGCAAATGGGGCCTCGAGGGAGGGACGAGGGTGCCTGCACCTGCAGTGTGCTAGTGGCTGTGCTGGGTCTGCTTTCTCCCATGTCACTGCTTCTCAGCTATTTCTGAATTGCAGGAAGAAGTACATTTTTTCGGCATGACCTGTAACACACACAATTGAAAGGGAAGTTTCCTGAATCTGTACCCACATTATGAGCAATGCATGTTCTGTTCTATTCTATTCTGTTCTATTCTGTTCTGTTCTATTCTATTCTATTCTGTTCTATTTTATTCTATTCTGTTCTGTGCTATTCTGTTCTATTCTGTGCTGTTCTGTTCTATTCTGTTCTATTCTATTCTGTGCTATTCTATTCTGTTCTGTTCTGTTCTATTCTGTTCTGTTCTATTCTGTTCTGTTCTATTCTGTTCTATTCTATTCTGTTCTATTCTATTCTATGCTATTCTGTGCTATTCTATGCTGTGCTATTCTATTCTATTCTGTTCTGTTCTATTCTGTTCTATTCTATTCTATTCTGTTCTATTCTATTCTGTGCTATTCTATTCTATTCTATTCTGTTCTATTCTGTTCTATTCTATTCTATTCTGTGCTATTCTATGCTGTGCTATTCTATTCTATTCTATTCTGTTCTGTTCTATTCTGTTCTATTCTATTCTATTCTGTTCTATTCTATTCTGTGCTATTCTATTCTATTCTATTCTGTTCTATTCTGTTCTATTCTATTCTATTCTATTCTGTGCTATTCTATTCTATTCTATTCTATTCTGTTCTATTCTGTTCTATTCTATTCCAGCCTATACTATTCCCTCATTTAAAAAGTACTAGTCATGGGGCACCTGGGTGGCTCAGTTGGTTACGTGTCCAACCCTTGATTTCGGTCCAGGTCATGATCTCACAGTTGGTGGGTTTGAGCCCTACATTGGGCTCTGCGCTGACCATGGGGAGCCTGCTTGGGATTCTCTCCCTCCTCTCTCTCTCTCTCTGTTCCTCCTCTGTTCTCTCTCTCTCTCAAAATAAATAAACTTAAAAAAAAAAGTACTAGTCATGACCCATGAAATAAATTTCAAAGTTCCCTAATACCAGGCTTGTAACGTGGGTCTGTGAACTTGCATGGGACAAAATTCTGTATCTTTATCTTCACTGACCTCTGGCTGAAATGCAACACTTCCTTCAGTTATGAATATGGGCAGCAAATCATAGTAGTATTAACAATACTTGCGACATCGTCACTAATAGAAATCATAGATTTTTCTGTATTGCATTATGGCTGTTGCAGATGACTCAAAGCAGCATTTACGCTCTGCATGACCTCAATGTTTTGGTAATTACTAGACCCACTGCTAGATCTTGTTATTTGTTAATAAGGAAGCACATGTATTACTATATCACAGTGTTAAAATATTTCAATAGGCTTCTTTTGTAAACCTGTGTATTTTATTTCATGCATTTAAAACTATTTTTCTGAGAAGGTGACCATGGGGTTCATCAGACTGCATGGGGGGACAGGGCACACAAAGTTGAAGAGCCCCTGCATGAGTGGGCCCCAGCTCATGGTTTATGAAACACTGTCCTAAGCTGTAAGCGTCAGGGGAGCAGTGCCCTGGGGTGTCTAAGCCGTGTGTGGTCCCTGAGCCAGCACTGAAACCACATTAATAGCCAACGTTTGTGCAACGCGTGTGTGTCTATACAAGGTACTTAATGCAGATCATTCAGTTTAATCTTTACACCAACCTTATAAGGTGGGTGCTATTTTGTTGCCCCATTTCTCTCTTTACCCAATTTTATCTTTTCTTCTTTGCAGCCTCCCTCTCTAGGACCTGTTATTCTTTTCACATTTCTTGCAAGGCAGGTCTCCTGGCAACAAATTCCTTCAATTTTTGTCTAAGAAAGTCATTATTTCTCTTGCACATTTGAAGGGTAATTTTGCAGGGTATAGAATTCTAGGTTGGTGGGTCCCCCTCCCCATCTCCCTGCCCCCACCCCCCCCCCCCACCCCGCCAACACTTGAAATCTTCAATTCCACTCACTTCCTGTTGCATGGTTTCTGAGAAGTCAGATGTGATTCTTATCTTGGGTCCTTTATAGGGTGTGGTGTTTTTTCCTTTGGATTCTTTCAGGATTTTTTCTTATCTTTGATTTTTCTGTAGTTTGAAAATGACATGCCTACTGTAGTTATTTTGGGAAAGTAATGCTTCTTGGTGCTTCCTGGATCTGTGGTTCCGTGTCTGATTTTAACTTTTGGAAATTCTCAGTCATTATCATTTCAAATATTTCTTCTGTTTCCCTCTTTCTTTCTTCTCTTTCTGGTATTCCCATTATGCAGATGTTATTCCTTTGGTAACTGTCCCACAGTCCTTGGATCTTCTGTTTCTTTTAGTCTTTATCCTCTTTGATTTTTAGTTTTTGAATTTATGCTCTACTGAAGGGAGGGATTTATGATCTATTGGAGGGAAGTGACAATATAGTGTGTCAGAGATAGTGTTATGGAGAAACAACAAACGCATAAGGGGATAGAGGTGACAGGTGCACGTGTGTGTGCGGGGGGGGGGAGGTTGCCATTATACCTAGGATTTTCAGATAAAGGGGATGCTGAGAAGGTGAACCTGAAGCTGGTGAGGGAATGAACCATGTGGCTAGCTTGGAAAAGATGTTCTAGGTAGAGGGGACAGCCAGTGCAAAGGCCTTGGGGTGGAAGTGTGCTTGGCGTATTCGAAAATTGAATGGTGGCCACTGTGTCTGAAGGGGAGTGAGGGAAGGGAAGAGTAATAAGCTAGGGGATCAAAGAGGATTGAGGAGTCTGGGAGGGAGGCTGGAAAGGGACAGCGTCACTGGGTGAGTCCACACTGGGCATGTCTGAGGAACAGTGAGGAGACCAGCGACAATGGAGCCCAGCACCCTCAGGGGACAGCAATGGGAAGTGAAATCAAAGAGACAGGTGGGACCAGGGGATGTAAGGCCTTGCAGATAGTGCCAAGGACTTTGGAGTTTATTCAAAATGTGATGAGAAGCCTTTGGAACATTTTGATGACAAAGTGACATGATCAGACTGACACTTTGACAGGATCCCTCTGGCCACTGTGCTGAGAAGAGCCTGAAAGGGATCGAGGGTGGAACCGGGGAATGTGGTCTGGAGGCTGCTGTAATCATTAGGCAATAGACAATGACGGTGTGGCCCAGAGCTGTGGCAGTGCAGGGCCGAGGAGCACAGATTCCAAATCTATTTTGGAGGCAGAGCCCACAGGAACCGCTGACAGGCCATTCATTTTAGCACTGTTTGTTATCACAAAAGTTTGGAAGCAACCTTAATGGTCAGCTGTAGGAGACTAGCCATTACTGTGCATAATAGCACACAGCAGAGGCTTCCCAGGAGAATGAGAAAGCTCTTCGTGCGTTAATACAGACATACAGAATGATTTTCAAGATATGTTAAATGACAAAAGCAATATGCAGAACAGTTTATGGTATGTTACTATTTGTGTGGGGCAAAAAAAGAAAAAAAAAGCAAAACACACAGACACACACGTGGTCCTTGGATGTTCTGTTTTGTTTTTGTTGTTGTTGCTGTTTTGTTTTTTTAGTCTTTATTCTCTCCACTTTCCAGGTTTGGAATCTGTGTTCTCTCAGAGGGAGGGATTTATGTTCTATTGAAGGGAGTTAAACAATAAACAAAATACATAAATAAAATATAGTGTGTCAGAGGTGGTGTTATGGAGAACAATGAAGCAGAGAAGGGGACAGATTGTAAAAGTTGTGTGTGTGTGTGTGTGTGTGTGTGTGTCCCCAAGGCCCCATGAGACACTTTGATGAGAGAGTGGTAGTAAGGCCGAGAATACCCAGGTACAGCTGACACGAGAGCCAAATAACCAGAATTTGGACTTTGGTCCATGAACACAGCATGGGGTGGGTTACCGCTGCTTGCCTACTGGGGTGACAAGCCAGTTACATTTTCGTACCCTCTTTCAGGTGAAGGCAATCAGTGCTGCCCCCCCACGTCCCCCAATTCAGCCTCTTGTGCAGATCTTCACCCGCCCCCCATCTCCCTGTGCCCTCCAGAAAATAAAACAAACTCCACCAAGCTTGTTTTCTCCATACCTTTTTATTGAACTGTGCATACTTCATTAAAGGACCATTTGCTTAGAAATTCTTAAACATTTGGACATATTTTACAAGACAGGACAGCAGCTGGAGGTCACAATTTCATCCCATCACATGCATAAAAAGACACGGGTTTTTTTGTTGTTTGGTTTCTTTGTGTGTGTGTGTGTGTGTGTGTGTGTGTGTGTGTGTGCCTGAGCACGCACACACAATGCTCATTGTCACCTTTACAGGAAGGACTAGAGACATCAACTGACCAGAGATGAACAGGACCCACAAATGCGACCCCGAGAGAAGAGCGGCTAAGGACATTGGTCACTTATGGCTAATGTGATTGGCTTGGCCCCCATCATGGGTGGGGTAATCAGAATGGCTTTGCTGGCAGAAAAGCCTCAACCTCACACCATAGTTCCTGGGCGAGACAGAGGATCTTAGCTAATGGAGTTGGGGCACATGCTACCAAGGGAGACACTGGGGCTCAGAAAATAGGAAAACCCGTTGGCTCTCAAAGTTGGAGGGCAGGCTGGCCCTCTTTTCCAGCTGGACTCCCATGGCTCAGGGATTGCAATCCAGTTTCCAGATGTCAGCTCCCAAATTCCTGCCCCAGCAAGTCCCAGACCAGGAGAAATCCCTTCTTTGTGAGCTAAACTAGAACATGAGGCTGAAAATGCAGGATAGGAGAGTAGGAAGGAGGCTGGGGCTGCCCCATGGGGCCCCTGGAAGTGTTGCTCTGAGAAGACCAGGGCCCTGAGGGCAGACAAGTGTCAAATTTGGACATCACCTTGGCCCCTAATTGAATCAAAGGCTAGATGGCATTGGTGGAGCTTACAGGTTTTAATGAGAGCCCCCTCTCCCCGCCCCGCCATTTCTCTTTCCTTCCCAGTTAGCAATACCTCAAGCTGGGTAAGAACTAATTAACTCCTGTATTCACCCACACATTCGCTCATTCGGAAGTCAATTATTTACACATTCATTCACTCAAAGGAACATGGGTTGGGTGACCACTATGTGCCAAGGGCATACACTGGGGGATAACCCTGAGTTCCTGGTGCAGAAAATGGTGTTTCCAGCTCTTGCCTTTGGATCAAAGCCAGGAGGTCTAGAGAGCAAAGAGACCAACTTGCCCCCAGCTCAGCAGCTGCTGATTTTCCTTTTCTCCATCCATCAGACACCGGGAGCTTAGATGTCAAGCCTACCAAAGAGAGAGCCCGAAACCCTAGTGAAGCCTTAGGGGGCCACGATCCAAAGCCATAGAGAAGTCTGAATCTCTTGAGCATCTTCTCTTGTGCTTCCTTCCTTGTTGTCCAAACCTGGATTAGCTCAGGAGGCAAGAAGCGTGGGACGATCCACATATGATCCTCGAGAGCATCTTAATGGAACAGAATTGGGAGCCTCCTTCGTTTTCTAGAACCGTCATGCCTTTGGAGCCGTTAACGTGAGCTATTTCTGCAGGACAGGGCCTCAAAGGGGGATCTTGGGAACTGGGTTTTTGTTTCATTTTGTTTTGAAGGAAAGTAGCTGATCAGGCTATCCATGCAAACCTATTGTCCTGCCTCACTTCATAATAAAACCACCTATCACTGCCTGGACTGGGGGTCTTCCTGAGGAGGAAGGCCCACCTCCTCCAAACCCACCAGACACAGTTGTGGGGGGGGGGTACTTTAAAACTTCTTCTGTCAAATGGTCTCCTTGGAGAATGCAGTATCCAGACCCGCTTGGGAAGGGGCTAGAGATGTGGGCGACCGGGCAGCTGAAGCCTAGTTTTGCTGTAAAAATGGATTACATCTGCTTCTCTCTTTTGGTCCTTCTGGATTTACTTCATTGGGTGGGGATTTTCAAACATCTTAAATGGGATTTTCTGTTTTATTTGCCGGTTGGGGGGGGAGCCCTTTTGGAATGGTGCTGGCTAATGGATAAAAGATCATTGCATCTCTTGTACAGAAAGCCTCAGGCCCATGAGGGCACAGGGTCTGGGCAGAAGAGCAGCACCGTGACATGGTCAGCCAGAGAGGGACTGTTCCTTGGCTGGTCTGGGGAGGGCAGCATAAGCCTCATCCCAGCCAGTGTGGCTCCTGTTAGGGCACTGGGGACAGGTTGGGTCGTTAAAATTACCCAAGATAGGAAGCACAGGGGAAGCAGGGTATCTTGCTGCCACTTCCTTCCCTGGCACCCCTGCAGAAAATTCCAAATCCTAGAATTTGAATTCCTGCTAACTGTAATCCCTGCTTTTGCCTCAAGGCTTTGAGCCTGTGCCTAGACATCCAAACCACACACACACACACACACACACCCCAGAGAAAGAAGGAGAATTGCCCTGGTTGTTCAGTCCACTTGCCATGCAAAGTGAGGGTCTCTCTGCACCATCCATAGCGTCTTTTCATCAGCTCATCCCCCAACACGGCACCGACTTCCGTGGTGAGGCAGCCCCACCTGCGGGAAGCACTTCCTTAACTTGAGCTGAAACTGACCACCTTGTTCCTCTCACTCAAGAGAGAGGCTTCACTCAGAGGCTCGCTCGCAGCCATCCTGCAGGCAGATGACGTCTTCTTCAGGAGAACTGCCCCCCTCCCTCCCCATCCTGGCCAGCCCTTAGAAGATCTTTTCGGGATCTCCGCAGAGAAGAACGGAGAGTTAGAATTGGAGGGAAGAAAAAGATGAGGGACCGCTGGATTCACCAGAGCCCCTTCCAAATCCATTTCGTCAGGTTGGCATTTGGGGAAGTCCAGGAGAAATTCCAGGTTAAGACAAAACCAGGGGCAGTGGAGGGAAGCCCAAATGACACAATCTCCCTCTAGATGAAAACAGCCACAGGCTAGACTGTTTGCTTATCTGGGCATCAAACCTAGCAAACTACTAGGAGACAATTTTGTTTTGTTCTTGTGCAAAAGTTTTTAAAAATCTCGTCTGTTTTATTTGGCTCTGGTCCAAACCAGATTACCAGGAACTTTTGGGGGTAGCAAAACTCCGATTAGGGTCATAGTCCAGAATAATACATTTGTCCTTCGATTGGTTTCCTCTTGGGGTTTATCCAAAGGGATGGTTCACTGCCATGGGGGTCCAGATTCGGCTCAAATCTCTGATCTGGCCAGAGGCCACAGTCCTGAAGCCAACAGTGAGGCAGGTGGGGGTATGAACACCTAAATGAATGGAAGCTGAAGATTATCTGGGTTTTCTTCAATTTCCTGTAGGAGTTGAAGAGTGGAGAATCACTTTCTGCTGAAGATCCTGCTTCCTGAGATGTCCTCTGCCCACCTGAGGCTGGAAGCTGCTTGGGGGGGATTCATCGGGACACTCCAGAAACTCCCCGGGGCCTGGATAGGTGGGAACTGGAGAAACACCACTGCCCTTGCCACACGTCTCGGGTGCTAGGGAGCCAGGCGGCTGGGAAGGGGAGGGCAGATGCGCTGGCAGGTTCTGGGGGACACGTCTTCTCAGGGTTCGGCTGCAGGCTTGTCTATTGCTTTTTGGTGAGGCTGTTGGAAATGGATTAAAATGAGGACCTGGTAACAAGTTCATGAGATCTGAGGCCCCAGTATGTTCTCCGAGGTTTGCAAGAACCTGAAAATGCTCTGGCCTTCGGTTCCAACTGATGTTACAAGGGAGCAGGGGTGTTGCAGCAGGCCAGCTGAGAGGGGCTTAGGTGTATCCTGGACCCCGGCAGGAAGTTTGCTTGCAAGAGATTTTTGGTTCCAAGATCTCTGGGGATGAGAAAATTCAGTCTCTTCCAAGTGCCAGCAGGGTGGGGGAGAATGAGCTGAACCAGCCCACATTCTATCCCAATCTTGAGGGCCATTCACGGCCCTGCTTCTCCTGGTCTCACTCCTGCATCCAGGCCCAGGATTGTTAAGAACAGAAGAAACACACGGAACGAGGGAAGTAACAGTGTCCACAGACTCTAGGCCAAGTGTCAGGAAACGCCTGCGTGAGCAGGTCAGAACCCCAAGTCTTTCCCTATCCCCAGAAAGTCAGAATCAAAAGGAAGAAAAGCAAGCAAGCCCAAGGGGCAATGGGAGGAAATGAAAAAGACCAGAGAGTATCAGCTATGGTGATGACCCAACAATAAAACTCCTAAGACGTTATTCTAGATTACAAAAGCAGCCATGAGACGAAGCGGCCCTATTACAAATTGGCTAAAAACACCTATGTACCTATATACTTTTTATCTGAACAGAAAAAGAGGCTACTCTGAGACACATGGATATCCTACGTTGTAGACCCGCGTCAGACACTTCTAGAGCCAGAAAAGCAGCAACAGAAAATGCAGAGGTAACTTTTTTATTTCTGGGCGTAGCCAGGCTGGTCTGGGTCCCCCTGGCTGAGCGAAAGCATTTGGATGCGGTCATGTATGTGGTGAGAAACGGGAAACTGTAACTCAGGGCTGGAGGCTCTCCACTGTCCGGTTGGGGGTGGTGGAGGTGACCTCTTCTTCCTCTCGCCACAGGAAGAGCCATTTCCCAAAAAGGATCATGCCCTCGAGGCGGTTTGCCTGGCTCTCCTCGGATTCCAAGTTACCTAACTGGAGTCTGAAGCCTGGGGTTATGTTACTTGGGGCTAGTTAGCAGAGAACTAAGAAGCGAGGGAGGGGGTGGGGGGGGAGGAGGAGGAGAGAGACGGGGGGAGAGAGAGACCTGGCTCCAGTGACCCTTGTCCGCGATGAAGTTTGAATTTCCCCTTGTCCATGGACTAGACACTCCAGCCATGACTTGGAGCAAGACAGAAACGTACGATAGTTACAAACATGAATACGTCACAGTTTTACAGAAGAGAATACTGTTTCTTTTTCTCCTCAGAAAAGGGGATCTTATTAGGGGAGAGGGCAGGGCTGAAGCTAGTCACCAAGAGGCGGTGGAGGAGAGCTGGGAGTCAGTTTGGCCAAGTTTGTGGTCGCCAGCACTTTGGGGGCGGGGGTGGGGGGGGTGGGGTGGGGGTCAAGCCGGGTGAGTTGAAAGGAAGTGGTCTCCTCAGGAATTTGCCGTTCTCCGTCTTCTTCTTTCTTCTTGATCCCCAGTACTTTTAGAGAAAGGGCCTTCACGGGAACAAATGTCCTCTCCTCTTCTTTCTTTCCCCGTTAAGTGTGCTTAAGATAAAATTCCTAAAGAAGGCACTGAGAAATCTACTGCACCAAAGCCCTGTTTTTTTCTTTTTTTTTTTTTACCCAAAGATAAAAAAAAAAAAAAAATGAAAAAACCGACTCCTCCAGAGCTGGCCCTCCTCCCTCTGCAGGTCGCAGACTCCCCTGTGTGATCGGGACACACAGCCGCCTGGTCCCTAGCCCTTACTGATAATGGCGGAAGTTGGAAGCCAAGTCCGGCTGGGTTCTCGGCGAATTTCACGGAGTTCGCCAAAGGGACCAGGCATCCACCCGCGTGAGCCCCAGCTTGGTTTCTTTGGGTTGACTTGTTTTTTTCCTCCCCCCCCCCCCCCCCGCCGCCCCGTTTTTGTTGGTTCAGGAATGGGTGCGATATGGATCACCAAGGTAAAGTGGTATTTGCCTCCAGACCATGCCTTCCTCTCTTCCGTGAGGACCTGTCTGTCAAGGTCAGCTTCTCAGTGGAGACTCTTAGGTAGATTTCCCAGTGCATATACACAGGTACAGGTAGGGTGTACACGTATTAAAAATCGGGGTATGCTCCTTTTTGGCAGGTGGGGCCTGGGAAAACTTACAATACTCTATTTTGAATTGGGCACAGGGGAAAAGCTATATTCCCACAATACATACACAAGTAAAAGGAAAAAAAAAAAACAAAACATAATGCAATACTTTCTAAGCATAGTATATGCTGAGTTTCAATTATTCTGTTTCTATAAGAACTCTATAGGACTCTGGCTAGTAAGCCTGAAAAGGTAGGTTCTTAATGATACTTCTGAATTCGTCCTTCAAAAGTGACTCCATAAAATGCTACTTTAAGGTCAGACAAACTACACGGGGAAGGAAGGGCCAGGTCCTGTGTGACCACACAAGGCAGAAAGGGCCTTTGGTTACAAGGAGAGTTGCACCAATTGGTTATTAGTTAAAAAAAAAGAAAAAGAAAAAAAAATCATATCCAATCTGTACACTTCTCATCGGCTTCAACCAACAAATGAAATGCCTTGATTTGAAGAAGGGGTGGTAAGTTCCTTCTCGCTGTATATGGCTATATTTAAACATGTTCACTTTCCTGATATGTAAAATAGACTATATTACTATTGTTACTAATTTTTACAGATAGCATCAGCTCTAAAAATATCGGAATCGGAAATCACAACTATTTACTTTTATCAAAAAGCATTTGTTTTCCCTGAATTTTCACGTTTGTGCTGATGGCCGACATAAATGGTCACGAAAACAAAGAAGAGGCAGGTGAGATGAGATGGGCCGGGGAGGACTGTCCGTCGGCCGCTCCTCAGTAGGCCCCCAGCCCGCGCTGTGTGCCCGGCAAAGCGCTTGGGGGCGTGGCTGCTTCCTCTCTCTCTGGTGCTACCAGCACAGGATGACCTCACACTTTCCCTGCCCCTTAAGTCCCTTTGCAGTGGCTGCGAGGATGCTCTGAAGATACCTCAGAGTGGCAAGATACTTCGGCATCGGCATCGTAGCCTTTGTTAACACAGCAAAGAACAGGACTGCACCCTCTTGGAAGGATCCACAGTCCCCGGAGACACTGAGAAGCAGTAGGAACCAGGTACATATTCAGCAGAGCACAGGTGTTTTTAAGGGCGGTGGGATGACTCCTGTGGACACCTGTGACAGGTGGTCCAACCGCATGCCATTGTGCAGAGGGCAGGCAGAATGACTCTGATTATTTGTGTACTGACAGGTGGCTCATGCCATCACACTCACAGGCAGACCAATGACACATGGTATGAGGAACAGGAGACCCACGCCATGTTTGTTCCATCAGGAAGACGTGTGCCTGTCACCGTGCTGTGGACCGGCAGATCTACACTACTGTACTTGGGACATCGTCCATCCACGTTGTATTTAGGGAATGACATCGGTCCGTTGTACTAAAGACAGGCAGATACGTCATCTTGACTGACAGATGGGCCAACAGCAGGGCATCATGCTAACCGGTGGCTCAACCCAATGTGTCTGAACTGAGGAACGGCCCACACCACCGTCCTTACTGGACCCAAAATCAGGCAGGCCAAAGCCAGGTCGTCGAACTAGGACAGGGAGACCAACACCAAGAAATACACCGGAACCACTCACAACGCACACAAATACTTATTGCTTTTGTGTGTACTAGCTGCATTGATGGCTGCAGAAAGGAGAGCTGAGTTTTAGTACAGACAGTGACACTGAAAACATACCAACAGCTGGTTGACGAGAAAGAGAACAGAGTAAACACCCAGTGCCCACCGCCTACTGTGTTCTTCCGAGATGCGCGTGTCTCCTGCACACGGGACTCTGTGAGAGGCCCCACTCCAGGGCTCACAGGAAGCTTCAGAGGGACGGGGAAGGAGCCCACAGACTTCAACATGGCGGACAGCAATACCCGCACAACATCACCCACCGTGGCCCGACACAGGCATGTAGTTAACAGCCCAACTGTAGTCCCAAAAAGTGGCCCACGGGAAATAGTGCTCGTTTTAAAGTGCAAGATGTTGACACTGTCCCTGGTAGAACCTATTTTTGAAAAACATAAAGTGCTTTTTATTTTAACTTTTTTTTTTTTTTTTTTAAACTTGAATACCACAGGAAACAAAAAAGAATTTCTATCATAGTAGATGCTTTCCCTGCTGCCACAGGAAGTATTCAAAAGTCTGAACTGGGCATTTCAATTGGGGATTTTTTTTTTTTTCCATTTTTGCAGGTAAAAAAAAAAAATCAGATTTTATTCTGTTCTTCGGTAACATACAGTCTCTTTGAATAAGCTATTTCTTTTGCATATTTGACTCTTGCATATCTTTTGAGTCTGCTAGTGATGTACAGAGAGGGTTTTCCTTATACAACCCTAAAGCAGTGTTCACAGTTCACACTGTTGGCTGAGTGCCTGCCGTCTGAACCCTTCCCACGTTGCCGGGGGGCAGTTAGAATCGGGAACAAGTGGTGCAACTCACCCTGATGGTATCTCAAAATAAAATCTCAGGTACTACGGAACACTGAAGTCGATGAAGACATCTGAGGAAGGGTTTTGCGCTGGGACCGTGGTTTATGGCGCAGAAATTTCCCCACGACACAAGCATCCTCTGCAGCCTTCTGACAGTGGGATCCATCCAGGAGGCGATGGACAGGAGTTCCTAGAGGCGGCTGGGCAATGCCCAAAACGAAATTGGTCAACCCAGCCACTTGTTGTTGTCCAGCGTCCGTCTCCAGCCGAAGCCCAAGGGATGGAGATGTTGCCCCCCGAGGCTGCGATGGAGAGCCGTGACAGAAAAGTGGGGACTGGGTAGTCTTGGTGAGGTCTAGCATGTGGTAGTGGTGGCTATGAGTTCTGCCCATGTCATCTCCCAAAGAGGGCAGCAGAGTTGTTACAAGGAGACGCCATAGCCTGTGGCTTGGCCCGCTTCATCCTGTTGTACCTGTCATGGCTCTCCAGGCCCTAGGGAGCCTCCTCTGGAGTCTCTCTTCTGCCTGGGGGCTCTGCAGAGCCTGTCTGTCTGAGTTCGTGCGGAAAAGCTCTGCGGCAGGTCAGCCGAACAGCACGCCTCTTAGGTCTTGCCACAAGTCTCTGCTGCAGGAAGGGTAGCTCAGAGGCTCTGATCCCGTGTGCTTCCGTGGGCTCCTCCCCCTGGCAACACGCGGACGTCGGGGGAGATGTGGTTCTCGAGTTTGCACTTTTCCTGACCACTGGGGCCTTTTCCAGTCAATGCTTCTGTCGAGTAAATACAGTTCTGCCTTAAGAACTTAGGGGAGGTGGGTAAGGGGGAGCTTTCAAAGTGGTTCTTCTCTGATCTTGTCCCGACGCTGAACTTGGGACTGGTGCTCACATGCACGCTCTTGGGAGGGCTGGAATCTACACTGTAGAGAACCTGCCCCTCATCGTCTGTGTCCGCATCAATGTACTGGTGGATACCTGCTTCGAAGTTGAATGCTATTGCTGTGTGTTTCTCAGGCGACCGGGGGGGTGTCCTAGCACTTGCTGTGGTATAGATGGAGGACTCTGGGCTCAGTACAGGCCTGTCCAAGAGTGTGGCACACTCTAGCCCAGCGACAGCAGCTGCACCCCCCCGGTTCCTAAGAGGGTCATGGTACATCCCCAGAACGGGGACTAGTGGGCTGGGGTCACCCTCCATGAAGTTGACTTTAAGTGCTCGTAGCTTCAGGGGGTTATTCGTCTTCATAGAACTCTTGGGGCTCTCAATGAAGAAAGAAGAGCATTGGCTGGCATCAGGGGTGGGGTTGGCCTCCACAAATCTCCCACCACTGGCACCCAGAGCTCCCCGCCAGCCCACCTCTGGGGCCATGCTACCCCCAGTCTTGCTGGGGAGTGAGGCCAAAGGGCTGTGGGAGAATCTGGTGGCTTCGGGGAAGTCTGTGGCACAGCTAATGAAGCTATCGATGCTCGACATGCTTCGCATGTCGATGACCCCTTCTGTACGAGTGGGCAGAGGGGCTACAGGGCTGGGGATACTCTCCATTTCAAGTTCTTCCTTTGGTTTGCTCTGTGTTGTTGACTCCTTGGTATTGAGGATGGGTTGAGATTGGGTCTTGGCCATCTTATTGTACATGTCTTCCAACTGCTGGACGTTCAGGTGCTGAGGACTGGAAGATGATCTGGCCTTCTCAGGGGATCCCTGCTCCTTGGCTTCAAAGGACTTACTTGAGCTAGTTTCAGATAGTGTCCTCTTTGTCCATTTCCATTTGTTGGGAGACAAGTGATTATCTTGTACTTTGTCCTTCTTACTCATATTTTCTCCATTTTTCTCTACCACAATGTCCATCATCTCGATGCTCCGGGCGAAAGCATCTTTCATGTTCATGGAGACAATGCTGCCATTCCTCTTGGCTCTCTCCAGAGCCTCTCTCCGCTTGATTGCTTTCTCCTGCCTCTTCTGCTCCTTGTAGAACTCAGAGAAGTTATTGACAATGATCGGGATGGGAAGAGCAATCACCAGGACACCTGCAATGCAGCAGAGTCCTCCGACAATCTTCCCCAGGAGAGTCTTGGGGTAGATGTCTCCATACCCAACCGTCGTCATGGTGATGGTGGCCCACCAGAAAGAGGCCGGGATGCTTTTGAACTTGGTGTCATCCTCGTCCTTCTCGGCAAAGAAGACAAGGCTGGAGAAGATCATGATGCCCATGGCGAGGAAAAGGATGAGCAAGCCCAGCTCATTGTAGCTCCTTCGCAGGGTGAAGCCCAAGGACTGGAGGCCGGTGGAGTGGCGTGCGAGCTTGAGGATGCGGAGGATACGCATGATGCGGAAGATCTGGACCACGCGGCGGACATTCTGGAACTGCAGCACACTCTTGTTGGATTCGGTGAGGAAGATGGTGACATAGTAGGGCAAGATGGCCAACAAGTCAATGGCGTTGAGTGGGCCCTTGAAGAACTTCCACTTCTTGGGTGAGGAGAGGAACCGCAGCAGGTACTCCATGGTGAACCACGCGATGCACACGGCCTCCACGTGAGCCAGCTGGGGGTTGTCTGTGGTCTGGCCGAACTCGTCAAGGCTCTGCAGCTCGGGCAGCGTGTTGAGCGACAGGGCAATGGTGGAGAGGACAATGAACATGATGGAGATGATGGCAAGGATCTGCAAGGAGAAGAGAGCGGGGATTTAGTTACCGACCTCCAGTAGGATGATCATCCTAACACCCTGACTCTGCGGGGTGCTCCTCAACAGTTCAAGGGCACTGTCACATCTCACTTGCCACTTAATGACTGGTTGTTTGAGCTAAAAAGATCATTCATTCAAATCCATTTTTGTTTTTCTGAATCCATTCAAAACCAAAGCCCGGAGACCGCAATGATTTCAAGCTAACTATTCTAGCCCGAGGGGTCAGCAGTGAGGACACAGCAGGTTTGAAAGACAGCGTGAGGAGCAACAATTTAAGAGCTTGGACTCTGGTGTCAGGTTGTTTGGGGTTTAAATCCCAGCTCTGCCACTTCCTTGCCTGGAGCCAGGTGTTTATCCTAAGCCTCAGTTTCTTCATCTGCAAAATGGGAGGGCCAATACAGTGTCTATTTCAGAGAGCTGCTATGAAAAGTCAAGGCGTTAACGTGTGCAAAGTGCTTAGGACAGCTTCCAGCAGCACACGGGGAGTGTCTGATAAACACCCGCTATCTTTGTGGGGGCGACCTCTCAGCCCTCAGCCCACAACATGCCGTCAGCCGAGACCACCCAGGCTCTGCGTGGCTCAGCTGGCCTTTGTTTCCTGCCCTGTCCCCAGGTGTCCTGTTATATCCCGTGAGCAAATGCCACTGCTGCTTGCACGTGGGAGTTTTCCATCCTTTGCAATCAGTCCTCACACACAACACAGGGTGGTCAAGCCTACTTCGACCCCTCTCTTTGGGTCTCTCCTGCCACAGGTTCCCAAACGTCACACTTCTCTGGCCACACGCCATTTTTGGCCGATCCCGCATGTCTGTGCCATCTTTAAAAACCCAGCCCACGTGACCCCTCTCTGTAGAGGTCATTCCTGGTGGGACTGGCCGCTCCGTCCTTCGGGGTCCCTCACCACTTCGCCTTCCCTTGCGTGCTTTTACAACACATCCCATTACAGAGGCATGGTGTTCATCACTGCCCAGAATCCGTGAGCTTCCGGGGGGACGAGGGATGGGTTCAGAGCTTTGTCTCTGCACCCCTCGCACTCCTAGCACCTAGCCCAGGGCAGGGGCTAGTCCAAGTTCACAGAGTGACAAGCGGAAGGAACAGGACCAGAATTCAGTTGTCAATCTGGCTACTATTTATTGATCATGTACAACATGTGAAGCACTTTGCTAGGCACCGGGGGCACCATTAGCAGCAAGAAAGCTCTTTCTCCACCAGCCCAGATGCCGAAAGGATGTGTTATGCATTTCTCCAACCTCAGGTGCTCTATCAACTTCCTGGTTTTTTTTTTTTTTTTTTTTTTTTGCTGTACTCATGTTCAACGTATTCTGTGTCTTTTATTTTTTATTTTATTTAATTTTAATTTTTTTTTTTAATCTTTGAGAGAGAGAGAGAGAGTATGAGCATGGGACGGGCAGAAAGAGGAGACAGAGGATCCAAAGCAGGCTGTATGCTGACAGCAGAGAACCCCACGCGGGGCACGAACTCATGAACTGTGAGATCATGACCTGAGCCGAAGTCAGACACTTAACCGACAGAGCCACGCCAGGTGTCCCCCCCAAGTACCCTGTGTCTTTTAAACAAAAGCTTTTGAGTGTTAATACCTTGATTTGCATTCACCGGAAAAGTAAAATTCTGTAATCACTTTATAAAAAGAAATATCCGATACACAAAAGTAGGTCAAGTTTATATATATTTCCGAACCATAATCAAAAGAACACCCACGAACCCACCACCCAGGCGAAGAAACAGGGTACACAACAGAAATGGTGACACTTCTCACAGGTCCTTCCCCACCCTGTGGGTAACCAGAAATTTTTCTCCTCCCTTGTCTTTTCTGTAGAGTTTTTTTTTTTTAATTTTTTGTTAACGTTTATTTATTTTTGAGACAGAGACACAGCATGAACAGGGGAGGAGCAGAGAGAGAGGGAGACACAGAATTGGAAGCAGGCTCCAGGCTCCGAGCTGTCAGCCCAGAGCCCGACGCAGGGCTTGAACTCGTGGACCGCGAGATCGTGACCTGAGCTGAAGTCGGACGCTTAACCGACTGAGCCACCCAGGCGCCCCAGAGTTTTTTTTTTTTTTCTTAATTTTTTTTTTCAACGTTTATTTATTTTTGGGACAGAGAGAGACAGGGCATGAACGGGGGAGGGGCAGAGAGAGAGGGAGACACAGGATCGGAAACAGGCTCCAGGCTCCGAGCCATCAGCCCAGAGCCTGACGCGGGGCTCGAACTCACGGATCGCGAGATCGTGACCTGGCTGAAGTCGGACGCTTAACCGACTGAGCCACCCAGGCGCCCCAGAGTTTTTTTTTTTTTTCTTAATTTTTTTTTTCAACGTTTATTTATTTTTGCGACAGAGAGAGACAGAGCATGAACGGGGGAGGGGCAGAGAGAGAGGGAGACACAGAATCGGAAACAGGCTCCAGGCTCTGAGCCATCAGCCCAGAGCCCGACGCGGGGCTCGAACTCACGGATCGCGAGATCGTGACCTGGCTGAAGTCGGACGCTTAACCGACTGCGCCACCCAGGCGCCCCCTTTTTTTTTTTTTTTTTTTAAGAGAGAGAGAGAACTCAAGCAGGGGAGGAGCAGAGGGAGAGGTAGAAAGAGAATTCCAAGCAGGCTCCACAGTGACAGCGCAGAACCGATGTGGGCTCAAACCCACGAACCGTGAGATCATAACCTGAGCCGAAACCAAGAGTCGGATGCTTCAGCGACCAAGCCATGCAGGTGCCCCATCTGTAGTGTTTAATGCAGAGGTAGATGGCCCTCACAAATTGGTACTGTGTCTTGCTCAGGACTGACGTCCTACTGTATGTGTCCTTTTGCTGCCTGTACTCTTTACTCAGTAGTAAAACAACAACAACAACAACAACAAACACAGCTCACCTTCTCTGTTCTATTTTAGTCTCGTCCTGAGAAATGACATTTGCAAAGATGCTGAGTTTGGGTGCCAGGGAAAGGGATGTTAAACATTCATTAACACAAATATGTGCTTATTGGAATAAAGCATTTGGGCAGCATACTTTGGCAACTCCTGCACTGAGTTAGGAGCGTGGGTCCTAGAGGTAGAACCCAGCGGGGTGGCCTTGCCATTGAAACTTTGCCTGCCTCAGTTTTCAAATGTGTAAAATGGGGATATTCTAGTCATTCATGACTGGAGATGATTTTGACCCCCCTCCCAGGGGATATTTGGCAAACTGCACAGAAATTTTTGGTTGTCGCAACTTGGGGGAGGAAGATGCTACTACTGAACATCCTACTTCGCACGGGACAGCCTCACAATGAAGAATTACCTGGCTCGAAATGTCGATAGTACCACGGTTGAGAAACCCTGGGGAATACTGGTAGCCAGCCCCTTATAAATTGTAGACTGGGGGACAAGGAGATTATGCACGTAGAGTTACCAGCACAGGTGGGCCTGACTTTGTGGGGGCGGCCAGCCAGGGTCTTGGGCTGAGCCCGGCAGGCTGCGGTTCTAGGCGCTGACCCCCCCAGCCAGGAGGGAGCCTGCAGGAAAGGAGCCAATTCCCGATTCCTGGGGAGCCTGTTCCTTTAACAGCTGGGAGGTCCCATTTCCCCCAGAGGCTGGCAAGGGAAGCCCAAGCCAATTTCTAACCCCTAGACAACTCCAGGGAAGGCCCACATAATTGCTGTTCTGCTGACAGACGCATGAATTATGCACCCGGCATATTATGTACAGTCCTTAGGGCTTGTTATTTTAAGGCGGACACCACCTTTGTACCTGAGGATGCGCCCTCCCCGTCCCTCCTCTCAGCCTCAGGATGCCTAGAAAAGAAGAAAAGGGGGCAGAGGCCTCGCTGGGTCCTGGGGGAGGGCTGCCTGCTGCTCAGGGCTGTGTTGGGAAGGTCAGAGCACCTCAAGCCTCCTTCTCCGAAGGCAGCATGCAGGGTCTTTCTCTGCACCCTCTCCTGGCCCTGCTCACAAGATAGTTTTCTTTCCTGAACCCACTGAAGCCTTTAGAGTCAGGGCCACACTTCCCCAGCCAGGAAGTGGCTGGGGACCTTCCAAATGGGTGTTGAACCTTCTGTGCCTCAGTTTCCTTATCTGTAAGACTGAGGGGTGGGGGAGGAGGTGTCCAGGGCAAGGCTGCAATGAGAATTCAGTGAATTCTCAGCTTTTGTTGCTATTATCCCCAGCCTTACACTTATTTATGAGCAGCTGGTTGGACAAATCATTTCCCCTCTCGGAACCTCCATTTCCTTGTGTCTAGAATGGAGATGGAAGCAATTGAGCACTTACCACATAACAGCCACTTAATACACATTGTTACTAAGTTATTATCTGGGTAGTTTATCATCGCCCCCACCCCCAGCCCCTGGACTGGTTGCTTAGGTCTGTGGACCCCAGTGCCTGGCTAAGGCAGCAGACATCCTACAAGCTTGGGCTCTGTTCTCAAATCCAGACAATTTTGACCCAGTCTCCGGATGGACCCCAGGGATGGGGGGACCGGCCAACACCCAGAGCCCTCCCAGGTTTTGCTCAAAACTCTGTCTGGGCCTCTGCATCTCCAGCCCTGTTTGCCTGGGATCTGAGCCCAATCAGGTTTGGGCAGGACTCCAGGAACCCGGGGAGCAAAGGCAAAAGCCGGGACAAGGGACTTGGAGGCAGTCCTCAAATTCCCTCCCTGTGAGGAGATTCTGGATCCTGGAACCCACCTGTCTGCACCAAAATGGGGGAGGAGGCTTGGGCTCTCTCGGGGGGAAGAGAGCAGCAGCGGGAGTCCTCAGGGTGGGACCCAGGGGGTGCTGGAGCCAAGCCCTCCTCCTAATTGTCGGCTCTGGTGGCTGATCACGGGGATGCCCACCTTTGGCTCAGCAGCTATAAATACAAACTGTTTATCATTTCCTGCACACATTCCCCTGCTCTTCCAGGAATGTGAACAAGGCACAGAATATCTGTGCATAAAAGGGCACAGGCTCCTGTCTGGAAAGATGGGGAGACTCAAGCAGAGAGGGAAGGGACCCTTTCATGGTCACACAGCCCACTGGGGTCAAATCCGTACAGTGACCAGAGGCTCTGCAAGCTGAGAGCTGTTCAGGGCTTGGAAGCTGCCCCACCCTTTTTAAAAAAACAAATGTCATAAACAATTCTTCTAATTTTAACTCCAATATAGCTAACATACAACAGTTCTCTTAGTTTCAGTGTACAATACAGCGATTCAACGATTCGATACATTAATACATTACAAGGTGCTCATTGTGGTAAGCGCACTCTTATGCGGAAACTTCTTCATGCACAAGCATGTTCATAGCAACATTATCCGTAAATTAAAAAGTGGAGTGAACCCAATGCCCATCACCTGATGACTGGATAAGCCGTGGTCTATCCACACAGTGGAATAGTATTTATCCAGAAAAAGGGACGACGTGCTGACACCTGCTACAAGGCAGATGAACCTTGACAACATGATGCTAAGTGAAAGAAGCTAGACACAAAAGGCCACATACTGATTGGTTCCATTTAAATAAATTATCCAGGGGCACCTGGGTGGCTCAGTTGGTTAAGCGTCTGACTTCGGCTCAGGTCATGATCTCACAGTCCATGAGTTCGGGCCCCGCGTCAGGCTCTGTGCTGACAGCTCGGAACCTGGAGCCTGCTTCGGACTCTGTGTCTCCCTCTCTCTGCCCCTCCCCTCCTCATGCTCTCTCTCTCAGAAATAAACATTAAAAACAATTTAAATAAAGTGTCCAGAGAAGGCAAATCTATAGGGATACAAAGCAAATTAGTGGCTGCCAGGGTGGGACTATGGATTAACTGTTGTCAATGGGCATGAGGGATCTCACTGGGTGATAAAAGTGCTCTAACACTGAGGTAAGGGCGATGGCTGCACAACTTGGCAAATTCACTAAAAAAAAAAAAGAAATCACTGAGCTGCACACCAGAAGGGGGGGAATTGTATGATATGTAAAATAAGCCTTGGTAAAGTTATAAAATTTTTGCTTTCCATAAGGAGTATCCCATTGCCTTTTTTATTTAAAAAATTTTTTTACATTTATTTATTTTTGAGAGACAGAGAACAAGTGGGGGAGGGGCAGAGAGAGAGAGAGAGAGGGAGACACAGAATCTGAAGCAGGTTCCAGGCTCTGAGCTGACAGCACACAGCCTGATGCGGGACTCGAACTCACAAACCATGATGTCATGACCCAAGTCGAAGTCGGACGCTTAACCAACTGAGTCACCGGGCACCCCTGTTTTTGTTTTTGTTTTTTTTAAAGTAGGCTTCACATCCAGTGTGGAGCCCAATGTGGGGCTCGAACTCATGACTCTGAGATCAAGACCTGAGCTAAGATCAAGAGTTGGATGCTCAGGGCACCTGGGTGGCTCAGTCGGTTAAGCATCTAACTTTGGCTCAGGTCATGATCTCACAGTTTGTGAGTCTGAGCCCCATTTTGGGTGAGCTTGAGCCCCACATCAGGTGGGCTCAAGCCCCATATCAGGTGAGCCCCGCTTCTCTCTCTCTCCCTCTCTCTTTGCCCCTTGCTAACTTGCACCTTCTCTCTCTCAAAAAAAAAAAAAAAACAAGTCAGATGCTCCCCTGAGCCACCCTATCCCATTGCTTTTGATGTTCACAGTCATATTGATAGATCATAGGAGAGAAGCAAAAATCCAAGCAGGCCATAGCCCTGCTGTAAACCCTGCAATGGCTCTCCAAGCTCTTGGATAATGTTCTAATTCTCTGCATATAGTTGGCATGTGTTTACTGAGCACTTACCAAATGCTATGCTAGTTGCTGGGGATGCAGCACGGATAAGAAAGACCATTTTCTGTGGCCTCAAGGAGCCGCTAGGGAGAAGTGGACAAAATAACCCATAGGCCCAGAAAGAACAAGATGATGTCAGATAGTGTTACGTACTACACGTTACTGAGAAAAACAAACCAGGGGGAATCAGTGGAGAGGCAAGGAGGGCTGTCCACATGAGGTTGGGTAGTCAGGGCAGACCTATTTTGGGAGGTATCCTGGTTGCTTAGACTTGATGATCAGTGCGTCGTTCAAAGATCTGAGCATGCCAGGCAGAAGGCATAGCATGTGCAAAGGCCCTGAGGTGGGAATGAATTTGGCCTGATCAAGCCATAGAAAGAAGCTCAGTGTAGGTGGGACTGAGTGAGTAGGAGGGAGAGTTGGAGGAGATGAGGTTGGAGAGGCAGGAGGAACTGATGAAGAATGATAAAGAGATTTGGATTTTTATATTGACTACCTCTCTTCTCTCTCTCCAGATTTTTCTGAATTTCCCACTGCATATTCCATACCAAATCCTGCTGTACCACCCTGGTTGCTCATACGTTGATATTCTCACCATGCTGTTCCCTCTGCCTTCAGTGCTCTTCCTCCCCCACTTCTCCCTGATTCCTACTGCCCCATGAGGCCCCAGCTCAGGGGCCATTGCTCTAGTGAGCCTGCTCTGACCCCCAGGTCTAGGTTGGGTGTGTCCATCCTCCAAAGCCCCACATAGCACTGATGTTGCCGAGCTGGAATTTTCTCCTCTGTGCCCTGCAAAGAATGTCAGCTCCTGAGGACCCAGGCCGAGTCTGTCTTCCACTGCTGTGGCCTTGGTTCCTGAAACAGTGCCTGGCACAGCGTATGTGCTCCCTAAATAGTTGACGAATGAATGAACAAGCAGATGAATGAAACGGAGGCCCAGAAAATGAAGTGACTTTTCCAGGGCCACACAACACGTGAGAGGTAGATCTGGTCCGTGGGCGTCCTGAAGATGTTTTCAAGGACACAGGAGGAGGCAGCTTCCGGACCATCAAACCTTTCGCTCCTTTTATGGCCCTTCCGCTTCCGCAGCTTTAAAGGGGGATTACAGCCGGGGAGTTTTAATTAGAAGGGTCACTGGTGCAGATCCGATTAAAGGGATTGGGAGCAGGCTGATGGTCTGCCCCCCTCCCCGGCTGGTGGGGGCCAGCAGTGGGGGATAGGTAAGAAGTTGGAATCAGAAGCCTGCAGGTGGCGCTCCTGGGCACAAAGGGACGGGAATCCAGGGATCGTGTGCTTGGACAACAAAAGAGGGAGGCAGAGGCCTTGGGGTGAGCCAAGCAACAGCGGCCTTCGCCATCAGAGGGCAACCGAGTCACAAAGGTGGAAAAGGCAAGGTACAGTGGCATGGCTGGGGGTATCCTAAGCATTATAAACCAGAGGCCTT
Source organism: Puma concolor (assembly GCF_028749965.1). NCBI lineage: Eukaryota > Metazoa > Chordata > Mammalia > Carnivora > Felidae > Puma > Puma concolor. The sequence goes on from NC_141669.1 coordinate 129,105,830, forward strand.
GGGGCTAAGAAATTTATTTTTACTTATTTGCGTAAGTTTCAAAATCGCAAGATTTCACATAAAAATTTAGATTTTCACATTCCCTTGGAAAATCAGATGATACCTACTCTCACCCTGCATTCCCGACAGCAACCACCGCCAGGAGCTAAGGAGCAGCTGCCCCTTTAGACAGGGCATGGGCTCCCCAGTTTCCCTAGAGGCCCCTTGACTCCTTTTGTTATCTGTCAGGTCACTGTAGGGGTTGGGCTTGCAGTTCTAGACCCACTGACACAATATCGAAGATCGTAACCACTTAATGACTTGCTACTGTATATGAAGAACTTTCCAGACAAGATTTGCATCTAATTGCACAAGAAAGGAACCCAGGGGTCCCCCTTGTCCCCATATCCAATCCCCCACCAAGTTGTGTCAATTCTGGCTCACAAACATCTTTGGGTCTGTTCCATTCCCTCTACCTGTGAGCCACCACCCTGCCCCAAGCCACCATCACCTCCCACTGGACCACTGCAAACAGACATCTTCCTGGTTTCCCCAAAGACACTCTGGCTCACTGTGGCAAAGACCACTAGATGTCCTCAATCTCTGTTCTTCCCTTCTTCCACTGTCATAAAGTTTTAGCTAGACACGAGCTACCCAGAATGAAGACTACATTTCCCAGCTTCCCTTGCAGTTCAGTGTGGTCATGTGACTAAGTCTGGCCAATGGAACACGAGCAGAAATGAAGCCTGTCTTTGTGTCCTCCTTCTTGCTGGCTGGGAGGCAGATGTGATGGGCAGAGTTGAAGCAACTATCTTGGATCTGAGACGGAAGCTAATCCCAGCCCTAGACTGGCCCTTTAGTGAAAAAGTTTGCCAACTCCTGGTCTACCTTATAGTATCTATCTTGTTTAAGCCACTGTATTTTGAGGTCTCCCTGTTACAATCACTTAGTCTATACTCTGCTGAACTCTCCAGCCTCATGTTGTACCACGCTCCCCTTTGCTCTTTCACCTCAGGTGCATGAGTCTTCCTTTGGTCCCTCACGGTTCTCATGATCCTTCTTGCCACAGGGCCTTTGCCCATGCTGTTTCTTCTGTCTGGAATGCTTTTACCTCCGCTCTGTCTGGTCAGCTCCTAGTCATCCTTCTTAGCGCAGGCATCACCTCCTCCAGGAAGCCAACCCTGACCCTGATTTGCTCAGATCAGATCCCTGATTACAGGCTTTCTGAGTACATGTCCTTCTCTTCATAATGCTGTCCAAGTTGCAATTTTACAATAATGTCCACCTCTACAGAACGTAAACAATTTAAGGGCAGGGGTTTTGTCTGATTTTTCTGAATCTCGAATCCTCAGAGCACACCATAGATTCCTGATCCGTATTTACGGAACGAAGAAGCATTTCATCCCAAAACCTACCTGCAGGTTGTGCTATGCCCTTGCCACCATTTTATAATTGGGGAAACTGAGGCTTGGAAAGACAATATCCAAAGTGACAACGAGGGAAGTGGCTGAGGCAGCGTTTCATACCATATCTACTAGTCTCTAAAGCCCTTCTTTGTTTTAACACACGAGGACCTTTCTTACCCTAGAATCCTGGAGTTCAGGTTATAGTTTTTTAACATGTCCTCACTTGAACCATCTCCCCCAGGTGACCTGACTCTTCTCTGGGTTGGGCATCCTTCGCCTAACCGGTCAGTTAAGCTCCCGTGAGCCCTGTCAAAGCAGGGATTCTGGGAGCTGGTGACGTTACAACCTCCTGCCCATCGAAGGACAATGTCTCTGGTGGTGGTGGCGGCGGTGGAGACCTGACTCTGGTCCCTGCAGAGGAAGGGGGTGATAGTGAGAAGCGTGATCAGAGCGGTGTCCCTCCTGCCTGAGTGATCGCCAATTCCCTGTATTGGCTGAAGGCGAGCGGAACTGAGGAAGGGACCGTCGGTCTCAACAGTGATGAATGGTATCAGTCCATCCATGCTGCAGAGAGCAGTGTATTGAATAAAAACAAAGAGAACAGGAAATGTTAGGTAAGGATAGTGTCCACGGGTCCTGGTGAGCCACAAAGCTGTCCCCTTGCCCCCTGAATCTGGCAGGATGGGGAGCGGGGCGGGTAATGTTTGAGAGCCCAGCCAGGGCAGCTGGGGGTGTTAAGGGAAGCTAAATACATTAGTCTGGATGCTGGGATTGGACACCACTCTGGCTAATGTCAGAATGATGGTTCCATGAGTGGTCATTCTCAAAAATAGCCAGATTTGCTGGTTAATGTCCAATTTACATTTAGAAGGAGACAGTGGGGTGGCTTAACCAGAGATCTTTCTCATGTAGCATTTTTTTTAATGTTTAGTTTTGAGAGAGAGAGAGAGAGAGAGAGAGAGAGAGAGAGAGAGAGAGAGAAAGCACGGGGGAGAGAGAGAGGGAAACAGAGGATCAGAAGCGGGCTCCATGCTGACAGCAGAGAGAGCTCACGTGCTCACAAGCCGTGAGATCACGACCTGAGCGCAGTTGGACACATAACTGACTGAGCCACCAGGTGCTTCTTTCATGTAGTATTTTAGTCTCACTAGAGATTCACGCTGAGGTTAAATGGATGCGTACCTATTCTGGCGGGGCATCCTGAGGCAAGTGTCTTCGCATCTCTGGTCTTTCTCACCGAACAGCCACTCAGAGTCTGCTGGGTCTCCAGCATAGCTCCTTTCCAAGCGGCGACTCAGGGAACCGGTGGCTCTATCCTCTCAATCTGTGGCCTCCATTCTTGCCAAGGCAGGGGAAGGGATAGCATGGAGAAGTCACACTTGCCCGTGGCCAGAAATGATACAGGTCATTCCCTCCCCTGGCAGTGAGGTCTGAGATCTACACCCTGCCTCCCTCATGGGGAGGAAGTAAGTGCTCTGAGACCTATAAAATGCTTCACGAAGGCTAAGGAGATGGCCTCCAATGCAGGTGTGTGCAATGTGATGCACTGGGGAGGTGCGGGATGAAGTGGCTGGCACTTGGTGAGGAAGTCCTAGACGCCTGCCAGCCAGCATTGCACCCAGAGTCAACAACACTGCAAAGCACACTAACGAGGGCAGATATCGCACTGAGTGTTCTCATAATAAAAATAACTGGGATAGATTTAATGAAAAATGATAACATTAGAGGCAGATTTAAAAAAAAGAGAGAAAATGCCGGCATTTCTACTTTTTAATGTAAAGAAAATAAGGGGGCGCCCGGGTGGCTCAGTCGGTTGAGCTTTCGACTTCAGCTCGGGTCATGATCTTGCGGTAAACGAGTTCAAGCCCCACATCAGGCTCTGTGCTGACAGCTCAGAGCCTGGAGCCTGCTTCGGATTCTGTGTGTGTGTGTGTGTGTGTGTGTGTGTGTGTGTGTGTGTGTGTGTATTACTCTCTCTCTCTGCCCCTCCCCTGCTCACACTCTCTCTCTCTCAAAAATAGATAAAACATTAAAAAATTTAAAAAAAAGAAAGAAAATAAGAAATCCAGTTTTACTGACATAGAGTCCACGTATCAACTCTGGCATTCTGTTCACTGTACATGAGACAGCAGTAGGGGAAACAGAAGTGCCCGGAAGGAGGCGAGGGAGACCTTGGCTCAGCGGGTTCGCAAAGAAACCCTCACATCTTTGACTGCAGCAATGCAGTGTATATATGCCTGGGGTGGAAGAACCTTCTAGCACTCACTCGTATCTGGCTCTTGTCTTCTTCCCGGGCACGTTGGAAGGCTCTGTTTTCTCTGTGCAGAAGGTGTGGCAGGCTGTGGCCCATGGGCTGTGTGCAGAGATGATGTAGGTCGCTTCTGGGCTGAGCGTAAGTGAATGTGGTTGTCTTCCTGTCCTCAGCAAGAATGGAGGTCTTGGGCACCTGGATGGCTCAAGTCAGTCGAGTGTCTGACTCTTGATTTTGGCTCAGGTCATGATTCCAGGGGCACGGATGGAGCCCCACATTGGGCTCTATGCTGAGCGTGGAGCCTGCTTAAGATTCCCTCTCTTGTTCTGTCTCTATCTCTCCCCCGTCTTCTGCTCCTCTCCCCCCCCCCCCCACCCCATTCCTTTCCCCTGCTTGTGCATGCATGCTCTAAAATTAAAAAAAAGAATGGAGGTCTCATGTTGAGATGACAGCTATCGGACCCTGAGTCACCCCTTGGAAGAGAGCTGTGCTGCATGGTTCCCGGATCCTTAGTGGCAATCACACAAGTGAGAAACAAAACTTCAAAGTGTCAAGTCATGAGATGGTGTGTTTCTTCATCACTGCAGCATAATCTAGCGTATTCTGGCTAATTCATCTAGTTGAGTTGGAGTGCAGATTCTGTTCTCCATTTTTAAGCAAACTAGTCCTTGCAGACAAAGACTAATGGCTTACAAAGATCCTTGTAAAGAAACAACAGCTTGGAGCAGGTATTAGAGATGTGAGCCCAGGTAAGCATCAAGATAAGAGCTAAACTGATACCCCTCCTGGTATGAGCCCATCGGGCACTGACAACATGAGGTTGAAGACAATGATGGTCTCATCAGATCAGACAAAAAGTTAACTAAAAGGGTCAAAATTACCAGGAAGACTCTGTAATCTGACTTTCTGAATTTCATCCTGTCTTTTACAGTGAACCCTGTCTTCATTCATCTATCGAACACAGAAAGAAGGCATGATAAATGAATAGAAAAACGAATGAATAAACTAAGTCCAACAGGAGGGAGGCACTAGAATGTATCGGTTAAGAACTTGGACCTGCATTTTAATCCCAGCTTCCCAATTTTCCAGCTGTGCAACCTTGGAAAAGTTACTTAACCTCTCTGAGCCTCAATTTCTTCATCTGTGCAATGGAGATCACCATAGTTCCTACTTCATTAAGGATTCAATGAGATGACGCATGCATGTGGTGCCTGCATGTAGTTAGGGCCCAGGGAATGTTTGCTGCTTACTTGTTTTAAACTGGAAGAAAGACGCGAGCTCAATGTAAGACCATTCTAATGCAGGCACTGTTGCAATAAGCTATTATTACTATTCATTGGCAGGGCTACTGAAGAAAAGAGTGGAGTTGGTGAGGTCTGGGTTCAAGTCCTGCCCCTGGACAATCAATGTTCCCCATGGGCCCCTTACACAGCTGTATTAAGTTTACACAAGAAACTTCACCTCTCTGAGCTTCCATTCCCTCATCTATAAAAAGGGAATAATCATATGTACAAGGTCAGATTTTCATAAAGATTAAACTCGCTTGTTCATTGGTCCATCCATCCATCCATCCATCCATCCATCCATCCATTCGTTCAATGATGTGCCAGGTACCACCTGAGGTTCCGGATACAGCAGCGAACAAAGCAGGCAGAAATCCTAGCTTGTGTGGAGCTGACCATCTTATAAAGGGAAAGGATACACGGTGAACAATAAAGGATCAACAGGACAATTCTGGGTGATGCCAACTGCTTCGAAAAAATTAAGCAGGTTGGTAGGAAGGGAAATGACTAGGAGATGTGTTTACTTTACCTGAGGTGGTCAGGTAGGGCCTCTCGGTGGAGGTGACATTTGAGCGGAGACTCGAATAAGGAGGAGCTGCGCATGTGACCATCAGCGGGAAAAGCATTCTAGGCGGAGGGAACAGCAAGTGCAAAGGCCCTGAGGTGGGAACATGCTGGGCCAGCGTGGTTCGAGTAGGGCAAGTGAAGAGAAGAGGCATGAGGCAGGAGAGGGAACGGGGGCAGAACTTCAAGGGTCTCCAGGCCTCCCACGCACAGTGCAGAACACCGTATGGTTCTCATTAATATAGTTAGCGGTAGTCTTCCTCTGACTCCTTCTTAATGCCCCACTAGGGGCCTGCTTTGGACAATAAGGACAATCATTCTTGCGTCCAAGAAGAGTCCCTCAGATGTTCAGATACTCAGCCAGAATCCCCCCTCCCCCATTTTTAAAAAACTTTATTTTGAAAGAGTGTGAACAGGGGAGGGGCAGAGAGAGAGGATAAGACAGAAGCCCAAGCAGACTCCATGCTGTCAGCCTGGAGCCTGATGTGGGGCTTGATCCCACGACATGACCTGAGCCAAGATCCAGGGTCAGACGCTTAACTGACTGAGCCACCCAGGCGCCCCCAGAATCCCCCTTAATGTGCTGTTTTCTCTTAGTGATTTTCCAGCCACTGAAGTCACCCTGCTCCTTGGCTGTAAATTCCCACTGGCCTGTGCTGTACTGGGAGTCGAGTCCAACCTCTCTCCCCGCGGTAAGATCCCATCGCGGTGGTCCCTATACGGAGCGCGATGTCCTGGATAAAGTCCGCCTTACCGTCTAGAACAAGCGTCATTAAGTACCTTTTCTTTAACACCTTCCTTCTCTGGATCCTCTGTAGCCTCTCATTTTCCTGTTATAAAAGAGAAGTCAGCAGAGCCCTCAGCACGATGCCTTTGCTGTCCTTTGGGCCTGGAGAGCCCCTTTCCCGTCCCCTCTTGCACACCCAGTTGGCTTTGTCTTTATTCCAGGACTTGGTAGAAACGTCATCTCAGAGAAGCCTTTCCAACTTTTCCCCAGACTGAATTACATCCCCTTCTAATGTGTCACTCAACCCTTTCATTGTCCTTGTCATAGCAGTCTTTAAGGGAGGAACTAGGTCTTGTCACTCTCTTTCTTAAGACCCTCCAGTGGCTTCCTCCTGCACTCAAGACAGGGTCCAAACTGTTACGGGGCTTACAAAGCCCTGCCTGATCTGGCCCCCATGTTGACCTCTTAGATTTGCTCCTTCCCACTCTCCTCCAGCCACACTAGCCATCGATCTGCCCCTCAACATGCCAAGATCATCTCTGCCTCAGGACCTTTGCACTTGCTATCTTCTCTGCCTGTGATGCCCTCCTTCCAGATTTCTCTAAGGCTGGCTCCTTCATATCCCTCGTATTCTCTCCTTACAGGGGCTGTCCCTGACAACCTGATTCAAAATAAACACCCCCCGCCCCCGGGGGCTCTTGGCTGTCTTAGTTGGGGGAGCAAGCGACTCAGGGTTATAGGTTCGAACCCCATGTTGGATGTACAGATTACTTAAAAATAAAGTCTTAAAAAAAAATAAACTCTTCCCATCACTCATTCTTCCCACATTGGTTTACCTCCTTGGTGATTTGTCACAATTTACAGTCGTTGTGTTTATTTATTTGTTCACTCATTTATTTTCTGCTTTCCCGCCGACCCAGATTAGCACTGTGACGGCAGGGACCGTATCTGTCTTGCAAAGCTGGATCCCCGCTGGCCGGCACAGAGGTTTGGTACGGTGTTGGCACTCAACGAACACTGATACATAAATGAAAAGTGGATGGATAGATCAATGGATGGTTGGAAGGATGGGTTTAGGAGGCATGGCCCAAGTTGGACCACTCAAGATGCAATGTTTATGGAGTCCTCACCCTGTATGAGGCGCTATGATGAAATGCGAGCTTTGATCAGCAGCTGAATGTCTAATAACAATGACAGAATAATAACAGTGGGTTCCTCCCCATGGCAGGCACTGTGTCCACTGCTCTACATAGCTCGTCTCATTTACTTCCTTTTTTAAAAAAATGTTTATTTATTTTTGAGACAGAGACAGAGACAGAGCACGAGCGGAGGAGAGGCAGAGAGAGAAGGAGACACAGAATCCAAAAGAGGCCCCAGGCTCCGAGCTGTCAGCACAGAGCCCGACGCGGGGCTCGAACTCATGAATGGTGAGATCACGACCCACGCAGAAGTCTGACGCCCAACCGACTGAGCCACCCCAGGCGCCCCTTGTCTCATTTCTTCCGATGTCAACCCCAAGAGGCAGATACTCTCAGAATCCCAGGCTCACAGAAGTGAGGCTTCCTGGAGGAGGAATCATTTGGGCTGGGCTTTGAAGGATGCATTCCAGCAGGCGGGACGGGAGGAGGACGAATTTAGGTAGAGGTAACCACGGGTGCAAAGGCTTGGGAGTGGGGAGTGACAGTCAACCCAGTGCGGCTGGGACAGGTGTGCACAGAGAAGGCTGGTAAGAGTGGAAGCCACCACTTAGTGAGCGCCTACGGCACGCCATGTCCCAAGGCATTTGCTCATAACCCTCCCAGGAGGCAGGGCCTCTTTTCACTTCCATTTTTCAGAGGGGCAATCTGAGGCCTAGAGCAACTAAATAACTTGCCCAGAGTCACGCATCAGAATTAGGATTGAACTCAAGGCCGCCTAACTCTGGGGTGGACACGCTGGGTCAGAGAGGTATTCAGGGGTCCAAGAGGGAGAAGACAAAGGCAACCGTTTAGCTGAGGACATACTAAGAACCAAGCACAACATATTATCTTGTTCAATCCTTACAAGTACCCAGGAGGCATTACTGCAGTGGATATGATTTTGGGCTGCTTAGCATCATTTTTTGAGAATCACCCCACGTCCACTCTCATGTACTGAGACAAGTTGCCTTTACTCCCCAGTCCCAGTGGGTAAGAGTGAGACCCAAGTTGACCATTTAGGATAATCCATACCCCTAAACCACAGTTTAGTAGTGTGGACATGACTCACACTGGCCAATCAAGTTTCATCCTGGGTTTTTTTTTTTTTTTTAATTTTTAATGTTTATTTTATTTTTGAGAGAGAGAGCACACGCGCGAGAGAGTGAGTGAGCGAGAGAGCGCATGAGCAGGGGAGGGGCAGAGAGAGAAGGAGACACAGGATCAGAAGCAGGCTCCAGGCTCTGAGCTGTCAGCACAGAGCCCGATGTGGGTCTTAAACTCACAAACCGAGAGATCATGACCTGAGCCGAAGGTAGTGTTTAAATGACTGAGCTACCCAGGTGCCCCTCATCCTGGGATTTTTTCCTGGAATTATTGCGGAAGAAGTGCTCCCTTTCCTCAAGGGCTACTGACTTATCAGGATGTCAACCTGAGGAGGCCAGAGTCCTCATTGGCCCTCTGGAAAGAATCTTCCAAAGAATATAGCCAATGCTGAGGGACTTTGTGCCAAGGGACAAAGGCAGGTTGCTGATGACCCTGCTTAAGCACCTGGATACAGCCATTCCTGAAGCCAGTGTCCCTGGATTTTCCAATGACAGAACTGATCAATACCCTATTTTGATTAGGCCAGCTTGGGTTGGGTTTTTGACCCTTGCAAATGAAAAGTGACCTGGCCAACAAAATTCTCATCTTCATTTAGCAGGTGAGATAATATGTTCACAGAAGTAAAGTGACTTGCCTAAGATCCCACAGCCAGGAAGTGGTTGAATCACACTGAGATATCACATAGAAGGTAGCTGGCATCTAATAGGTCCTCAACAAATACCATGTTCTTTTCTTCCACTGACCAAGAAACGGTGGAGCAAAGGACTAGAAAAGATATACCATGTGGAACCCCAGAGCTCCAAGCTGTTGGGCAGATTCTGGGTTCCTTCTGGAATCCTCTACACTGCACTGGGGTCTGGCAGGAGCAGGAGTTGGCAAGTAAAGTGAACTAGCTGCCAGGATGTCTGCATGTGAACAAAGTTCCTGAGGTCCCCACTCCTCCAAAAAAGGCCCTCTGAGGGTCCTGGCTGTAACCCAGGGTTTCCAGGGAAAGACCTGAGGTCTTAGCACTTACTTACTTACTTACTGATTTAAAGTACAGTTGACCTTCCTTCTTTTTTTTCCCCTTTTAACTGACCTAGCACTTCTTAGAGACTGACACTTGGTAGGAGCTCGCACAGATAACAGACTCAGTACTGCCGAAGCCTCTGTGGTCATTCCAATTTTTCAAAGCTCCTTCACACTGGAGCTGACCAGCAAGTAAGGGGTTAGCCTGCACCCTCTGATGCTGGACTTGGAATTGGCTCGTGGCAATCCTGGCTCGTGTGAGCTTGGTGACCTCCGATATGTTACTTAACCTCTCTGAGACTTGGTTTCCCCTTGAAACGGGGAAGGGGCAGGTTAGGAAGAAAGAATAAGACAAAGCACACAGACGCTCTTAGGACAGACACTGGGACCTCTTCAGCTTTTGGGCCACACAAGCGAGTGCCACACGTGGTGTGGGTAACTAAGTCGACTCTCTGAGCCTCAGTTTTCTCATTTGTGAAATGGGTGCTTGTGAGGCAGCAGTGAAAATCGTGGGTGGAAAATGCACCCAGGGCATGCCTCTTGGTGCCAGGGAAGGGTGAGTGGCCACGCCACGTGGGAATCGAGGCCGCCCTGCCAGCTGGAGGGCTCCACCTACCTGTGGGCAGGTTGTTTGGGCCCACACACCGGATTATTTGCCAACACTTACTTCCCTATGAATCCAGATTTCCAGCTTCTCAAAAAAAGAAAAAAACAAAGCTGTAGCTCTGGCTACGCTGGACGTGTCTTCCTCGGTGGCAACCGGGCAGGATCTGAGCGCCAGCTAATCCGGGCCTGTGCTTTTAAAGTCTTACACACGGCCCGCAGGAGTTGTTTATGAGGCCTGCTTGGCGTCTGCGAGGGATCTCGGTTTGTGAGCCTGGGAATAAATCATTACAAGTGTGGCCAGCGATGAGGGAAAGGATCGAACGGTGCCAGGGAAACAGTCACGGCTTCCTCAGAATGCTGGGCCTGCGGCTGGGTGCACGGTGTGCTCCGAATCAGGCAGGTGGGGACGGGAGCCCCTCACCCGTCTGTACTGTGGCCTGCTTGTCCTGGTCTGCTGGGAAGCCGTGCTGCCGCTTCCTTGGAGTCCTTGGCTGCGTGTTCTCCCCTGTCTCTCCTGTTTCCAGACTTTTTTTTTTTTTAATTAATTTTTTTTTTTTAATTTTTTTTTCAACGTTTTTTTTTTTTTTTTATTTATTTTTGGGACAGAGAGAGACAGAGCATGAACGGGGGAGGGGCAGAGAGAGAGAGGGAAACACAGAATCGGAAACAGGCTCCAGGCTCTGAGCCATCAGCCCAGAGCCTGACGCGGGGCTCGAACTCCCGGACCGCGAGATCGTGACCTGGCTGAAGTCGGACGCTTAACCGACTGCGCCACCCAGGCGCCCCTCCTGTTTCCAGACTTCTTGAAACCCCTTCCCATTCTCCACCACCTGCTCTGCTGGTAAAACAAAGTTACGACATAACAAACAATAGAGTGCCCCAGGAGGGCCTCTCTGAGGAGGTGACATTGGAGTGGGGATCTGACTGACTGAACCACCCAGCTAGCTGCCCCTCATCCTGGGATTTGATCTGAGGACAGGGTGTTCCAGGAAGAGGTAGCAGCAAGTGCAAAGGCCCTGAGGCAGAGAAGAGACTGACATATAAGAACAGAAAGGAGAACAGTGTACCAGGGACATGGCCAAATGTGGGTTTATAGAGCTTCCAGCTGTGTTTGGTAACAGACTGTAGGTGGGTTGGAACAGATGCAGGAATCTAAGTGAGGAGGACTGGCAGGTGTCCAGGTGAGGGACTGTGGCTGTTGAGAAGAGAGAGGACAGATTCAAGGCGTATTTTGGAGGTGGAACTAACCAATTTGCTGATGGCCCAGATGTGTGGGGTGAGGCAAAGAAAAGTCAAGGAAGAGTCCTGGGTGCTGTTCCAAGCAACCAGGAGGATGAGAGTGGAGGACGGGGTGGAACATCCTGAAGAGGCTGGAGGGGTACCTGGGGTCAGATCAGGACAGGTTGTGAGCACAGGCTGAGGGGTCTGGATGAGACCCTGTAGGTAATGGGGAGCTATGGAAGGCTTCCTGATATGTTCCCTTTGATACTTCGGTTTCCCATTGTTTATGGTTTAGGAATACCTAAAAGGGTTCACTGTTAATAAAACAGTGTTACAAGAAAAAAAGAAAGAAAGAAAAACGGCAGAATACCCTCATTCAGTCTTTTAACACACGTTTATGGAGACAGGTGGTCCACTTTTGCTCTCTCGCAGACAGCAAAGCTCCCCCAGCCAGCTATGGGTTTGGGAGTACAAACCACCTTCCTGGAACCAGGGTGTGGATCAAGGGATCTCACCTGCTGACCCATGGATTCCCTCCCTTTCCTTCTCCATCTCCTCATTAAGGAGCCAAAGTGCCTTCAAAAAATCTTTATTGAATTACCGGCTGCCTGTCTTCCCCTCTAAAAGCTCCGTGAAGGTAGGGACCATCTTCAAGATTTCCGTGTCCCCCGTTGCCTGGGCCTGTACCTGGCACACAGCTGGTGCTTGATAACCATTTACTGAGGAACTGAATTCAGAAGAAAAAGCCCCCGTCTGCCATCTCTAAGGATCAACTGAGATACTATAACGTGCCGGGCTCGGGGCCGGGTATCCGTTAGGCATTCAAGAAATGGAAATAAGAGTGCACAGAAAATAGTCACACTGTCTGCAGCCCTGGGCCAGTCTCTGGTGGGTCTGGAGGCTTCTCCAGGGGAGGACGGGCCTGAGGGGTGGGAGGGAGAGGCGGCCTGTGACCCATACTCCCGGACCCCTGTCTTGGGCCTGGACAGGATAGGCGTGGTGTGTAGACTAATCCCGGCTAAGCAGCCGGATGTGCAAAGATGTGTAATCCAAGGCCTCAGCGTCCTGTCCAGCCGGCTTTAGCCTGACCTTGGCTGAGGATGACCCAAGTTAAGGTGGGTGCCCTGGCCTCCCAAGGCTCCCCAGAGCTGAGACCCTTTATATAGCCAAGGACAGAGACCAAAGGGAGGCCTTTTTGGAGTGCAGAAGGCGGCAGGCTCCCCCAGGGTTCCCCCACCCTCCACCCCTGCAAGTCTGGAAAGTGCATCTCTGCACTCCTCCCCTGTTCTTGTATCTCTGTCCTACAGCCCTGTTGGGGGAAATGCTGTACAAAGACTTTGTGTCGGGGAAGAAGAGAGGAATCCGTTCATTCATTTAGCAAACATTTACGAAGCACAAACTATGTGCCAGACCCTGGTCTAGATTCTCAGGATACAGCAGTGACCAAAGCAGATCTTGTCTTCAGGGAACTGACATTTGGGTGGGGGCGAGCAGATATGAAATGAGGAAACATGAATTAGCAAGGTCACTTTGGACACTACAAAGACAAGCAAATGGGCTACTGGGATAGAGAGTGAGTGGGTGAGGGGGGGCATCATTAGCTATGGTGGTCAGGGAGGGCTTCTTTGAAGAGGTGACATCTGAGCTAAGACCTGAAGGAGAAAGATCCAGCTCTGTGAAGATCCAGGAGAGGAGCATCCGGGCAGAGGAAAGAGATTTCAACCCTCACAAATCACGTTTGACATTATTACCTCCATTTATTGAGCACTTACTATGTGCCAGGCTCTCTTCTAAGAACTTTACACGCAATACATTGTTCAATACTCCCCAAATCCATGACTGTCATCCAATTTTACAGATGAGGAAACTGACCCACAGAGAAGTTAAGTACTTTGTTCAAGGCCACACCGTTAGCAAGTAGCAGAGCTGGGATTTGAACCCAGGTCTGCTCTATCTTCCGGCTTATATAGGTTGTTCCCTATCCTCAGAGCATAGGGAGGAGAAAAATTAATTGTTGAGCACCTACCAAGCACCAGGCTCTTTGACTTCTATCATCTTTACCTGCTCTTACCTCCGAAGACTATCCATGGTCCCCTGCCACGCACCCCTGCCACGTACGTCTCTTTCCTCCTCTCTGTCGTCACCTGTATCTACTCCCAACTCCAACAGTGGCCATGCAACCCATTCTGGTCCAACCCCCATAGTTCAACCCTTCTAGTCATAGTGATTGGCTGAAGGATGGGCATGTGACCAAGATGGGCCAATGAGAGCAAATCCTGGGACTTTGGCTGAACTGCCAGGGAGGACGAGTTCTTGTTTGAGGGGCACAGTCTAGCTGGGAGGCTGGAAGTGTGGAAAACCAGAGAGCTTGGCTGAGAGTGAAGCTGGCCCAGGGGAAGGCAGAGACAAAAGACAGGGAGAAACTGAGTTGCAATGACAAGTCCTGACAACATCGCTCGAGGAGCTGTGTGTCTGGAGCTAGAAGCCAGAGCTCCTTCTGGACTTGCCAGTTGCTTGAGCCAATAACTCACCCTTCTCTTTCTTTTCTAGCTTAAGCCAATTTGAATTGGATTTCTGTCACTTGCAACTGAAATGCGAACATTTTTTTTTTTCTCCTGGAATGTCCTCCCTTCGCTTCTCCCCTGCCACCAAGTATTCTTCTTCCTACCATCAGGAAATAACCAGCACTGCCGTCACCTGTGTACCTTTACCACTTTCATTAACACCTGTGTTACCACCGCCAGCAATAACACCATCACTGTCACCATGAACCCAATTACCCCCGGGGCCATGATCGCTCCTACGCCTGATGCCGGCACCTCTGCAAATGTCACATTCTCCCTCTGTAAATCTGTCCCCAGCATACAGGACACTTTCACAACCCAAGCCAGGTTCCACTGAGGTCCCATTGGAGGAGCAAGAAAACTGAAGTTTGCAGAGGATGGAATCTGCCTACAGCCACAGGCGCGGCTGCTCAGATTTTCACTCATTCATTCACTCATCTCCTCATTCGTGTCTTAAAGAAATGTCACCGACTGCCTTCTGCGTGGAGATGGGCTCCCCTAGATGCTAGAATGCCTGGGTGAACACAGGCCTGGTTCCTGCCCTCACTGAGCTGGGTCAGGTGGGCTCTAGGACATTCCCAGGAGACCCCCTTGCAGGCTGCACAGGAAGCCCGGCCAGGATCCTTCTCTCCTCCTTGGGGTTCTGAGACTATGATGGAAGAGCCCAGCTTGTAGGCAGAATTGAAGGGCTGCTGGGATTTTTTTTTTTTTTTTTTTTTTTTTTTTTTTTTTTACCTCTTACCTGAGCTGCCTTGTGCAATGGACAGCCTCTGATTCTTGCTCTCCAGCCAGCCAGAGAGCTCCCTGTGTAGGTGTGTTGGGGTGAGTAGGGATTCTTTACCGCGTTGACTTCTCTGTCTCTGCACAGTGCCAAGCTTGGGGCCGCGCACACAGTAAGCACTCAGTAAATGCTTACTAATGGATTGTTTCTCAGGGACAGAGCTAGGGCTCCTTCCTTCCATGCACCCACGCACCTCTCCACCTGCCCATCTTTTCTTCCCCTTCCCTTCGCTCCTCTCCCTGCCTTCATTCCGTCCTGTGTCTACTCATGCTCCATTTTTGAATTCACCCATCTTCCACCGACCTCACCAGCATCCAACGTCCTTTAGTTTTCTATCATCTATTTATTCACCCCTTCCTCTCTGTGTTCCCTTCCTGGATTTGTCTTTTATTTATTTATTTTTTTTAATTTTTTTTTTCAACGTTTATTTATTTTTGGGACAGGGAGAGACAGAGCATGAACGGGGGAGGGGCAGAGAGAGAGGGAGACACAGAATCGGAAACAGGCTCCAGGCTCTGAGCCATCAGCCCAGAGCGTGACGCGGGGCTCGAACTCACGGACCGCGAGATCGTGACCTGGCTGAAGTCGGACGCTTAACCAACTGCGCCACCCAGGCGCCCCCTGGATTTGTCTTTTAAATAATCCATTATTTAAATCAATTCTTTATTCATCCCTCCAACCTGTCAGGTCTTGCGTCAGCTCAAAGTGACCCACCATCTCTTGATCCCTTCCTGGGGTGGGGAGTGGGGGGGGGGAGGGGAAGCATACTTGACCGTCACCCCGTCCCTACAGTCTGTCTCCTGAGCTCTCTGAGGGACCCCAGCTCTCATCCAGGCACGCGAAACTCTTCAGCCATTTTGCTTTCCTGCTTGTGTTTGGAATCCTCCCTAGAGTTCCAGCCTGCAGACCAGGCAGGGGTTATAAACACAACCACTCTCTTTGGCTGTTTGGGGAGGGAGCCGTTCTTAACCCCTGCCTTCAGAGAACACAGCCCTGGGCGGGGCCCAACTGCTGCACAACTCTGTGCAGCTGCATACAAAAACAATACAGTACTGCTTAAGCGCCTACTGTGTACTAGCATCACGGGGAGTGTAATGAGGACAACCTTAAAAATTTCTGAGCCTAAAGGCCTCTTCCCAGATCAACCCTACCCTTTTCTTTCACCCATTCCCCGGGAGGAGGCCCAGAGAGGGGGATGACTAACCGGGCCGGTCTGTGGCAGAACCTGGACTGGAGTTGGGGGCTCCCGACTTGGTGCTCTGTCCCCCACCTCACTGCCTCCCAGCCCCTACCCAGTCTCATTGGGTGATGAAGGATTATTCCAGCCTCCAGGTTTTCGTTCCTGCTACGCCTCTTCCCAGCCTCCTTTCCTAGATTGTTAGCGTTTTCCCAGCTCTAAGCAATTTGCCAGGAGCAAGCAAGACTGAATAAACAAACAAAAACCCTGATTCTCTGAGCCACTTTCTGAAGCACTCTGAATTCCTACAGGACTTCTTATCTTTCCTGACAACCCAGCCCCAATCCCGTGCTTCCTTTTAAAAACCTTCCTTCCGGTTTCCTGAGTGGTGTTCTTCTCCCCACCCCCACCCCCCCCCCCCCCCACCACCCCCAAGCCCTTGCAGGCAGCCTGGGGTCCAACACACAGCCTTCAACAGGGGCCAGGCAGGAAGTGTGAACAACCAACGTCGGCTGGGTGTAAAATGCCAGGAAGGGTGAGGGATGTCAGGCCACCTCTGGCCAGCTCCAGGAGGGAACAGAGATGGCTCAAAGGTGGCCTCATTTTCCAGCTTCTCAAGAGAAACAAAAAAATCGAGTTCTTCCTGCTGAAATCTTCCAAATTGTTAACGCTGGCAACTAATTAAAATACGCAAATGCAGTTCAGTTCAAACAATACACATTAAATGGCTAGATCTGCGCCTTTCCCCTTGACAAGTCGTCCGTGAGCCGCTCCCTCCTCCCCCACAAATTGCCACCAGAGAGCCTCTGCTCCAAGAAGAGTTTATCGCTTTGAATACAAACGACTTAATAACAACAGTAGCAGCTACCGCGACTTGGATATCCAAACACTTCAATCCCTCCTAGCAGATACTTTTATTGCATTTTACCCATGAGGGAAACAGGAGGCTCAGGGGGGTTAAGGAACCTGCCCAAGGTCACATAGGTAAGTGACAACTTGGATTTGAGCCCAGGTCTGCGTGACTTCAAGACTGAGACCTAGCTCAGCGGGCGGTGGCACTGACCCCTGGGAGGCACTTTAGAAAAGTGAGGGTGGGCAGGCATTTCTGAAGGTCGCGGTGATGGGGTGGGGGGTGCTGCTTGTCGGTGGGTGGGAACCAGGGACGGAAGACGCCCTGTGATGTGCAAACAGCCCTGCGTCCTGAGCTTCCATCCTGATCCCGTCCGTCCCCGTGCCAGTAGGGCCCCCAGCTCTCGCTCTCCCTGGACAACGGCAGCCATTATTGAGTGCCAGCTGTATGCCAGAGATTTGAGATCCAGTAGCCTGGACGTAGATAGTGTTAGCATCCCAACTTCAAAGAAAGAAAAACTGCGGTTTGGGGCTGGGGTGACTGAACAAAGGTTACACGAAGTAGCCCAGGGCCAAGACCAGGGTGAAGCAGTTTAAGGGAGTCCCCCAAACTCAGGACTCCAGATAAGTAAGCCCTTCATGCACTATTTTAGAAAGTCAGAAAAGTTCAAGATGAACACAATGTAAAGGTAGCCTCTGCCATGTCGAGCCATCCCCGGAGTCTGAGAGAAAAGGCAAGTCAATCACGCGGACCCTGGGTTTTTGTGCCTGGGGTAAGGGCCTCACCTACCTCCCCCTAGCCCTGACCCTGAGCAAGAACCAGGGTTTGAACCCAAGGCCTTAGGTACTGATGGTACACCCTGGGGCCTCTCCATCACTAGCCTCAATAAGCCGGGGAGCGGGGCAACCAGTCCTCCCCCCTCAACTCGCCAGGCCTCGATTGTAACTGGTTAAATTACAGGCCCCTGAAAGCCATGATTTGTAAAGCAGAAGACAGACAGGCCTTTAATTAGAGCCAGGCGGGTGGGTGGCTGGTTAATACTAAGTTCCGTAATAAGTGCTGTATTTGTGAATTTGTTGGCTCGATCACGCACATTCTGGAGGCCTCTTTGGAAACCTGTTCACAGAAAATAGGGTAAACAGCTATTTCCACCCTGAGAGAAGGAAAGTGACTTTGCAGCAGGGCGAGCAGCACGAGAATGGGTGCTGGGGGCAGCGGATCTGGGACAGATCCCAGCCCCGCCGGGACGAGCCCTCTCTGAGCTCCTGCTTCCTCGTCCGCACCATGGGAACGGGGAGCCCCTGCAGGTGGCGAGGAAGATGGGAAAGAACACCCAGGACATGCCCGTCTCCCAGGGGCTTGCCCCAAGGGTGTCGTTTAGGAGGAACATTCTTCATTTACTCTTGAAAATCCCTTTCAGTGGTGACAACCCGAGCTCGCAAGTCCAAAAGGCGAGACATAATGAACTTTATTTCACATGCGGCAGGATGTACATGTCTGATGGGGTGGGGAGCGGTTAGGGGAAGAGGAAGAAATACAGGCAAGGGTAAAAAAATCTTTAGCGAGAGAGCGAGAGCAAGGAGAGAGGGAGGAGAGCGAGCGGGGGAGGGGCAGAGAGCGGGAGACAGGATCCGAAGCAGGCTCCAGGCTCCGAGCTGTCAGCCCAGAGCCCGACGTGGGGCTTGAACTCACACGCTGTGAGATCATGACCTGAGCTGAAGTCAGATGCTTAACTGACTGAAACACCAAGGTGCTCCTCTCTTCCCAGTTCTCATGCTGGGATAAGAAAACCTGTTCCAGCTAAAAGTCTGGCATGTAGAAAAAGCTCATTACGGTTCCAGATCTAGGAAACGACAGACCCCACGAGCTCCCTGTGTGTGGCTCGAATCCCAAGTGGGAGCTGGCTAACGTCCACAGTGTTCGTCTGGAGTGGCTGAGAGTCCTTAGTGGATCCAGCCAGGAGCTGCTGACTTCCATGGGCATCTCCAGCAGTAGCGAGGCTGCTTTGGACCCGTCAGGAGATAATGTGTGCTGCTTTTGCCTCCTTGACCTCCAAGGGCAATTACCAAGGCTGTGCACAAATTGGACACAAAGACAAGCCCCTCACAGCGTGCAAAAACTCTAAGGCAGTGTAAATAAATAAACCGCTAGGTTGAGAACGGACAGAACGACAGATAACAAACACGGCCCTCTACTCAGAGACTGGCTGGCTGGTAGCTGGGGGTTGGATCCAGGGATTCGCAGTGGGGCGGTACTGCTCAGCGAGCGCTGGTTCTGGAAATCCATGAGGGTGTCCTGAGGATGGGAGAGGACGCCTCAGGCACTGAGTGGGTGGAGGCTGGCATGCCAGGTGACCTTTAATACCCAAGACGGTGCTGCTTAGGGCTTCCTGAACCTAGACTCTGACTCCGCTTTACATATAAACACAACGAATATCTTCTTTTTTTTTTTTAATGTTTATTTTGGAGACAGAGAGAGACAGAGCATGAACGGGGGGAGGGCCAGAGAGAGGGAGACACAGAATTGGAAGCAGGCTCCAGGCTCCAAGCCGTCAGCACAGAGCCCGACGCGGGGCCCGAACTCACGGACCGTGAGATCATCACCTGAGCCGAAGTCAGACGCCTAACCGACCGAGCCACCCAGGCGCCCCCACACTGAATATCTTCTGCCAAGGTTTTAATATACCCTGAATTTTCCAGAAATGCAACCACTAGGTAAAGCAGAAGGACTATGCTTTTTTCTGCTCAGAACTTTCTCAAGAGTTAGTCACCCCATCGGAAAAATCACGTGGCCGGCTGACGGCAATGCCGCTTGTGGTGTGTGAGACGCCAACCTACCTGTAGCTCTCTGTTTCTGTCACTGTCACACTCACAGTGCTTCTGTGTATAGTGGAAGCACCTGACACTTTCATGGTCTTCTGGTGTCTCTGTCGTGATCAGGCATTTGCATACCGAACTGCATCCTGGTTTAGTATAAATTACTTCCCTCGTCATTCTCCTTTCTGCTACAGGCAGCGTGTCCCCTGGAGAAGGGTTGTCACACTGGGCTTGGAGTGGGGTGGGGGTGAGTGATGCCTAGTGGCATCTAGAGGGCAGAGGTCAGGGAGGCTGCTAAACACCCTACAGTGCACAGGACAGCCCCACAGCAAAGAATTTTCCTGCCCCCAACATCAGCGGTACTGAGGTGAAGATGTCCGCATAAAAATCAAATCCTGCTTCTGGGCCACATCGGCTCCTGGGAAGGTCCCGTCGGATCTCACTGTCTTTCTGCTTGGTGACTAATCACCAGCCTTTCTACCGCAGTCTGGAACTGGTCTGGAGAAACCATGCTTTCTCCCCACACGCCCGGGGACCCCCGCCAGCCCCCAGCTCTCCAGCTCACACTTTGATTTCTCTGGTTCAAACGTCAAAGCGCCCTGGACATAGGTGCCTGGATGTTAAGACCCCTCTTTTGCACACAGGCAGAGAGAACCAGAGAGAGAGTCACCAGCTTGACCGAAGTCACACAGAGAAGTGCGGGGGGTTGGGATTTGAACTCAGGCACTGTGACCCCCAGCACATTCTCTGAAGTCGCGTTTTGAGAAGTGACCTCCTCGGGGGTTCAGGTTTCTTGTGACCTCTCTGCTCGCCACTTTCCATGCCCTTCTGGTTAGAAATGAGCCCTTAAGTTACAGTGGAAACAGAAACAGAAGCTGGTTTTGAACCCTCCCCCTCCGTGATAGGCTGAGGCTCTGAGGTCGATCTTGGAAGGTCTTCCTAATGACGGCACGTTACGTACAGTGAAATGGAGGAGTGTGCCGTGAGCAGCACAACACGGGGGCTGAGGAAACAGACTCTGGCTCCAAACTGGGGTCTAGTGTCTGGCTTCCAGCCCAGACCCTGGAGAAATTCCTTCAGCTTCCTGAATCTCAGTCTCCCCATCTGGGAAATGGAGCAGTGATACTTCGTCAGTCATTGAGTTGTGAGGATTTGATGAGACTATTCATGTGGAAGGCTGGCCCAGGGCTTGTTCAATGAGGGGAGCTGGGGTGGCTGTTAGCTCCAGGGTCTGTGGAGGCAGGGGGATGCTCTGGAGAATTCTGGAAGGTGGCAGTGCGTCCTCACCTCCAGAGAGTCGAAGAAGGAAAAGGAAAACAATGGTCTTGTTTTCTCTTTTAAGAATTCTCTCCAGCACCCCTCTTTGCCTATGTTCATGCCACAAAGTCATCATGCCGAACCCTTAACCAGCAGCCCCCCCCCCCCCGCCGGGCACTGAGTGTTTAACCAAGAGGGGACCCCAGAAGCTTGGCTTGGCCCTTCTCTGGCTCGGGCATGTTTTATATTTTATGTTCATTCAGTCACCGTATACTGAGTACTTTCTGTGTGCCAGGCACTCTGCTAGACTCCGGGGGCAGAATGGGAATGAGGCAGCAGTCACTGTCCTAAGCAAGAGAAGGAGTCAACAAACACACACATGGACAAACAGCAGAGAGGGAGTTCATGGGTGATGGGGACAAGTGTCTGTGGGAGGTAGGCAGCTGGTCAGGAAAGGGCCCCCTGAGGACACCTGCTAAGCTGAGGTCTGAGGATGAGCATAGAGTAAGACAGCCGGAACAGCAAGTGCAAAGGCCCTGAGGCAGGAACAAGGTGTGTTTAAGGGCCAGAAAGAAGGCCAGTGTGGAAGAAGCAAGAGAAAGGGGGCTCAGAGATGATGACAGAGAGGCAGGCAGGAGCCAGATCATGCAGGGCTTTGAAGGCCAGAGTGGGGGGAAGGGGGAGCTTCCAGTTTATTCTAAGAACCCAGAGGAAGAGAAGGCTCTGGGCCCTGAATGGAAGAGCTGCCTTATCTCTTGGGAGCACCAGGGCTCACAGGAGAACCTGTCACCCCTCCCCTGGAAATCTGGCTGGTTTGTGTATAGCCGGCCCCTGGGTACGATACCTCACTGCACATGCTGGCCTCATTCCTGCCTTCCCACCTTTTCTCAGGCAGTTTCCTCTGTCTGGAATGCCCTTTCCTTTCCCCTAACTGGTCCAACTTCTCCTCAGCCCACCCTTCCTGAGGAGGCCCTCTCTGACAGCTACGGCCCATGGCGACTTCTTCCTTTCCTGAGCACCTCTCTGATATTGAAATCATTTTGCTGGCAATGTAGATTCCTGGTTCTCCCCAGAGAGACTGACTCAGGAGACTGTGGTAGGGCCCAGAAATCTGCATTTTAGACAAACTCTTCAAGGGGACTCCATGACACGGCCTTGGAGAGACCCAGGTGCTGACGTTTTCCCAGAGCCAGCTCAGGCAGTAGGGTGTGAGGGGGGTGTATGGAGACGGAGGGGAGTGGAGGGGAGTGGAGGGGAGTGGAGGGGAGGGGAGGGGAGGGGGGCTAGTCAGTGGAACCAAAAGACTGCAGGCTCAAACCTCAGCTTTGCGCCTTATAACCAGCTGGTGCCCTTTGGCAAGTGCCGTCACCTCTCTGAGCCTCAGTTTCTTCATCTATAAAATGGGGACAGTCACACCTAACTCGAAGTGTTGTGGAGATGACAAATAGATGCGGCTCCCCCAGGGGGTGGCCGGCTGGCTTAATAAACACAGTGTGGTCCCCACCCCACAGCTGCTTCCCAAGGACCTGAATACAAAGAGCTATAGCACGGGGCGCCTGGGTGGCTCAGTCAGTTAAGCGGCCGACTTCAGCTCAGGTCATGATCTCGCAGTCCGTGAGTTCGAGCCCCGCGTCGGGCTCTGGGCTGACAGCTCAGAGCCTGGAGCCTGTTTCCGATTCTGTGTTTCCCTCTCTCTCTGACCCTCCCCCATTCATGCTCTGTCTCTCTCTGTCTCAAAAATAAATAAACGTTAAAAAAAAATTAAAAAACAAACAAAGAGCTATAGCACACTGAGGCTTGCTCTGTACGGGCAATGCTCTCTAGCCCAGGGGTCAGCACACTTTTCCTGTAAAGGGTCAGGTGATGAGTATCTCAGGCCGCGGGCCATGTGCCTGTCACGACGACTGCACTTTGCACGGCAGCACAAAGGCAGCCAGAGACAACCCGAAACAAACTGGCATGGCTGCATTCCGAGGCACCTTTAGGGACGGACGCTGAAATTTCAATTTCGTATCATTTTCACTTGTCGTGAATGGAACTCTTCTTTTGATACTTCTCAGTGCCTTGGGAATGTAAAAGCCACGGTTAGCTTGACACAAAAACAGGGCGTGGGCTCGATTTGGCTTGTGGGCCCAGGTTTGCTGACCCTGTTCCACACGCTTTGCAGGGATTCGTGCCTGGGACCCTTACGAGATAAGCGTGTGGTCACAACCTTGGTTTCAGACGGGGGAAACAGAGGCTCGGAGAGACTGAGATCCGCGTGCTAGGTCCATTCGGTCTCTGTTGAGAGCAGCAGTGGTAGGGTCTGAAGTCGTAGGAGACAGATTCAGGGCCCATGCTGTTCACCACTGTGCTCTCCTACCTCGCTGGGGCCACACCAGCCTCAGATGCAGACGCCGCATTTCCAGAACCGGTGACGTCTCTTTACTGAGAAAGAACTCTGATATTGTTCAAGTCACTGCTACTCGAGTCTCTATCGCAACAGCCAATCTGTATCCTAAGTGATTCTGAAAATGCCCGGGAGTCATCCTAAGTGGGGTGGCCAATAATGGCCTTTCTGAGACGAGATGCTTGAGCTAAGAGCTAACTGCGTGAAGGGGCTGCTTATGAGAAGCACCTGAGGCAGACAACCCCAGGCAGAGACCGGTAAGTGCAAATGCCCTAGGGTGGGAGGACCCCCTTCCCCAAGGCTTCTGTAGCTGCCAGGGCACCTCCCACCAACAGGCTGTGTTATGATCATCCATGGGGTTCTAACTTCTGTGGCAGGTGGCTTGATTTCGTTGAGCCTTAGTGTTCTCAGCTAAGAAATGGGATAAATGGTACTCTTTTCATAGGGCTTTTGTGAGGATTGATTGCATTAATGCACATAAAGTTCTTAGGAAAGTGTCTGGTGCATAACACATGCTCAGTAAACGATGGGTTCCCTTCCCTGTCTTCTCTGAAAAGAGATGGTGTCCTAACTACATGCTTCCCAAGGTGAGAGGGGAGCCTGATGACTTAATGTGCAAGAACAGCTTTCTCAGATGGAAATTCTCTCTCACACCTCTCTTATTTCTTTTTCTACTTCATCCATCCATCCATCCATCCATCCATCCATCCATCCTGGAAGCATTTATGGAGAACTGTGCTAGATTCTGGAGATGCAGAAACTAAATAAATTCAATCTATGCTCTTGAGGAGCCCAAAGGCCCTTATGCAGGATAAGTACCTAAGTTGCCTTATAGAACATGACAGAGTGTTGGGTTTGCCACTTCTCCCAAATGGCCTCGAAGTAGTGATTTCGCCTGTCATCTCTAACTTCTTACCAGTAAACCAGAGGTGATAATCCCTACCCACAGAGATTAGATGAGATCAGAAAGTTAAATTACTTTCTACAGAGCTTGGCACATAGTAGGCATTCAAAATATGGTTCCTGTTATGCTAGCGGATACCCCGGAAGGTTTCTTGGAGGCTTCCAGGCTCGCATAAAAGGATGGAAAGAATTTGGATATGCGAGAGTGGCAGAGGGGAAGGGGAAACCTAGGCAGAGGGCACAGTAAGAGCAAAGGCAAAGAGGCAGAGAAATTCAGGGTTCAGAGAGGGGCCAGGGGAAGAGGAGTGTTCTGGTTTCCCTCTTTCAGCGTTCTCAGGGCAGCGGGGTTCCCAGAACTGAAAAAGACGGCTGGGGTAGGATGGGCTCCGAGGGGTGAGGTCTTGCAGTCCGGGTGACCCAGATAGCCGG
The DNA here is from genome assembly GCF_028749965.1 of Puma concolor. NCBI lineage: Eukaryota > Metazoa > Chordata > Mammalia > Carnivora > Felidae > Puma > Puma concolor. Next base: position 129,130,323 of record NC_141669.1, read on the forward strand.
AGGCAGACGAAAATGGGTCGTGGAATTAATCCCTGCCACAGGGCGGGCTCCCCTCCACCCACCGTCTGGGCTGGTGGGGCCTGGCTGGGGAGGAGGAGATGTGTTTGGACACCTGGATGGCCCATGGGCTTGTCAAACTTAACGAGGTCGAGTGGAGGGGGTGCCTGGGCTGGCTCAGTCGGTAGAGCATGCGACTCTTGATTCTGGGGTCACGAGTTCGAGCCCCACGTTGGGTGTGAGCCTACTCAAAAAAAAAAAAAATAAACGAAAACTGAAAACAGGGTCAGTGAAGTTCTTGATAACCTACCAACTGCTCCTTGCTGGGTTCTTCCTGCTTTGGCAAACGGCAGCTCCCTCCTCCCGGATCCTTAGGCCACAAACCCAAGAGGCCTCCTCGACTGTTCTCTGTCTGCCAGCAAAAGCTGTGTGGGCTCCACCCTCAAAACAGACCCAGAGTCTGACCGCTTCTCACCTCACCGTCACCTGGTCCAGGCCACTGACATGTCCCACGAGGACTATTCCACCTGCCTCCTCACTGGTGTCCCTGCGTCCTCCCCCACCCCTACCATCCATTCGCTACAGTTCATTTTGAGAGAGAGAGAGGAGAGAGAACACAAGCGAGAACAGGGGAGGGGCGGAGAGGGAGGGAGGGAGAGAGACTCCCAGGCCGACTCCACAGGGTCAGCACAGAGCCCGCTTCGGAGCCTCTGTCCGCCCCCCCCGCCCCTCCCCCACTCGCGCTCTCCCAAAAATAAACATTAAAAAAGAAACCACTTGGGGGCACAGGGCTGGACCCGGCTGGCGACACCCTCTTCCTGAGCTACTGACTAAAAGGGCAGAGCAGGGATTGGCACCCGTGGAAAAGCAGGCGGCTAACCCTCCTGAGCTCTCTGTGCCAGGCCTTGTTCAGGACGCGTTGTGTGCTTTACCTGTTACGTTTTGCTCCAGCCCCAAAAGGCAGGTGCTGTTCACCCCATGAGCCCCTTCACCACCTTCACCCCTACGAGCAGCGAAGCGGGCTGCCCACAGCTTACCAGGGGCAGAACTGAGTTCCCTTGGGGCAGACCAGCTTCGGCCTCAGACCAGGCTTCTTGGCGGGTGGGTAAGGGTGAAGAGGGGCCTGAGGAGGGCATCTTTGAGCTAAGACAGACAGGGGCTGACCACCAAATGACGGAACAAAGAGTGTTGTAGGGTGGCTATATGCCCAGCCCTACTGCAGTCCCCCCCGAGGTTTCCATCCTTCCTAAAATGTGCTTGGCCCAGGCCAGTGTGGGCACTGGGATGGGCCAGAGGCAAATCTGCAGAGCTGTGGCAAGGCACTGGGATCTTTCCTTTCTGGGGGTGACCTTGGGGAATGCTCTAAGAGGGGAGGGACCACCAGTCTCTCCAGGAACCAGAGGTCAGGAGAGGGCCATGTCTGTCTCTTGCAACATAATGTCTTTTCGGTCGTCATGGATGTGGCTTCATTTACTCACTTAATCCCACCTCACCATGGCCCACTCGTGCCCCTCCGCCCCCCCACGGCCTCATCTTGTGCTACTCACCCCCTCACATGCTCCAGCCACAATGGCTTTCTCAGTGTTCTCCTACAGTGTTGAGCTCATTTCTGCCCCAGGGCCTTTGCACTGAAGTCCCCTCTGTCGGGAACGTTCTTCCCCCATTTTTTGACGTTATCCTCAAACCTCAGCTTCCAGGAAAGGGTTGGGAGTGTGCAAAGGAGAGGCCATTCCTCCCAGACCTCACAACCCCTAAAGGGCTTAAACAAGAATTTTCATGATAGAGACTTAAGATTACTCACTGCACCATAGCTTATTAGATCAGAAAGTTTGGAAACAACCTCAGTGTCCATCAACAGGGGAAAAGTTAATCAACAGTGGGCCATCCACCCAATGAAATACGATGCAGCCATAAAAGAATGAGGTGGCCCAATATGCATACATAGGAAACAATTCCTATTAGCAACAAACAAAGCAAGATGAGAACATCATGTACAACCAGCTCCCATTTCAAAAAAGCAAAGACAAAAGAAGGTACACATATGGATTTGGATTTACTTATATATGGATACACTATTTCTGGAACGGATCAGAAGAAATTGGTAACAGTGGCTGCCTCTGGTGGGGGAGTGGGCAGCGGGATTGGGGACAGGGGCAGAGGGAAGGACTTTTCACCGTGTGCCCTTTTGAACACTTTGACTTTTATACTGAGAAGATATATTACCTATCCACAGAACTGGCATGCCAACATTTTTAGGATTTTGACCTTATCTCTAAATGGGTTATGCACACAAACAGAGACAGAGAGGGGATGGGCAAAGGCTAGGTTCATTGAGCCACGTCACCCTTACATTCTGTCACCGGCTCACTCGGAGAAAACACCGTGAATTTCAGATATAAATGTATAGATAAAGAAAACAAATCCCGCGGTTATCTTGTGAGCCTCACACTTCTATGTTGCATGGTAATTTCATGCACGTGGGTCAAAAGCACGAGTTTGGTCAGTTGAATATTTTAAGTGAACCGTAACTTTAGGGATGTCTTCTTCTTCTTCTTCTTTTTTTTTTTTTTTTTGTTTTTAGATAAATTAATATTCTGGGAGTCTCAAAAAATAGAAGTCTTAGAAGTCTCCCAGGCTTCTGTTGGCCCGAGGGGACCCTGTCCCAGTTCTCTTCAGGGAGAGACCGGGGAGGCTCGGAGGACAGGAACAGTAAATCCACAGTTCCACATTTAGCTGCCCCTGGGGGACAGTGACCAGAAGCAGGGCCAGCCCTGCCACTGGGAATGTGGCTCCTGATAAATAAATGTGGGCACAAGCGAATCCCCAGCTTCGAAGGCCGGTCCTGCTATAAACTGGGGGGACTACCTGTTGTTTCTTAGCTGCCTCTTCTGGAAACAGCCCCTCACAGTATGGAGCTAGAAGCTCTCCTCAGTTCTGTCCAAATCCAGGGCCTTTTAGCCACTATGTCAAAGTGGAGGATGCTGATTTAGCCATGGCTGTGGCCTGACCTGAGCCAAGGTCAAAGTTTCCCGAAATGCTCAAACTGCCCTACTAAGGATACCTAAGACTTTGACCCGTTCGTGAGTGTCGTCCTTTGCTGCCTCCGAAGCTCATGTCCAACCTGCATCTCACTGGATTGTCACGACTCCTCTAGGAGGTAGCCGGGCTGGCTTCAGAGCTCCCATTGTACAGACGGGAAAGCTGAGATTCAGAGGGGGAAGGGACTCGTCTAAGGTCACACAGCTGGGGAATGTCACACATGGTTAGGTTTTCCAGTCCAGAGCTCTCTCTGAGACACTACCTGGAGGACACCAGGGGAGGTCTAGCTCGGTGCCTGGGTCCCAGGGCATGGATGTGCGAGGCCCCTTCTCGCCAGGTGCGCAGAGGCCAGATGGGTCCAGCCACCTGTCCTGCTGAGCCTGGTAATGAGGGACTCCTGTGGAGCCACCAACAGGGCATCATAGAATATCTACAGGCTCAGCAAGCTCTGCCAGATCCGCCTCCAGAAGGTATCTGACAGATACGTGCCCACCTCTCACCTCGGACGGCCCCTGGGCCAGGTCACCATCCTTTTCTTCCTGGAGGAATGCAGTCACCTCCTGTCTTCCTTCTGTCCCCCGCAGTAAAAACACACTCCGTTTTGCACTTTCCTGTATTGGGGTCCTGCGAGAACCTAACCCACATCTCATAATTCTTCTTTGTTCAAAACACCCCCATGTCTTCCAATGCACTCAGGGCAAAAACCGAAGTCCTAACAATGGCCCGCAAGGCCCGGCATGGCCTGGCCACTCCTTACCTCTGCCCCACCTCTTGCCACTGTTTTCTCTCACTGCATCCTAGCCACCCCGGCCTTCTGGCTGCTCCTGAAACGTACCCAGCACTCTCCTGTCTCAGGGCCTTTGCACTTGCTATCTCTCACCCACGTGGACGTTGGTCTCCTTTCTTTACCTCTTTTATGTTTCTGCCCAAGTGTCACATCCCCAGAAAGGCTTTCCCTGACCTCTGTATTTCAAACGGCACCCACCCCAGTTAATACTTGCACCCTTACTTCTGACATATTACATCTTTGGATAGATATATTTAATCGTATCTTATTGTTTATTGTTCTTCTCTCCCTTCTGGAATAAACTGTGGGGTCTTGGTCCTTTTCTTGACTGCTGGAACCTCAGGGCCTGGCAAGGGGCTGGTATACAGTAGATAACAAGGATTTGTTGGAAGGACAAACGTGAGAATTCTAGGTCTCCAGATGAACTTCACTGGGCTCTGACTGAGCCTTCCCACTGAGGCTGGGCAGTGTACCTGCTGGCCACACGTCTGAGACCACAGTGACAGCACCCAGTGAGTACGTTTCTCTGATTGGAGACAAAACACACTCTGTTTTCTCAAGGCAGTCAAACAAATGCAATGAGAACTTTCTGGAGCTCAAGGTAAAATGTGTACAGTGACATCTAGTTCCAAATGTGTGGTTTACAAGGGACCAAAGAGGACCCAGGGATTATTTCTTTGAAAATAGCAAATGAGGGGCGCCTGGGTGGCGCCGTCGGTTAAGCGTCCGACTTCGGCTCAGGTCACGATCTCGCGGTCCGTGGGTTCAAGCCCCGCGTCGGGCTCTGGGCCGGTGGCTCGGAGCCTGGAGCTTGTTTCCGATTCTGTGTCTCCCTCTCTCGCTGCCCCTCCCCCGTTCATGCTCTGTCTCTCTCTGTCCCAAAAATAAATAAAAGTTGAAAAAAAAAATTTGAAAATAGCAAATGAGATCTTATGTAAAGTTGTTCCCTTGGGGTGGCTCCCATTTCCAAAAACCTCATTATTATGCAGAAAATAATCATTCATGATAGTTACCATTAACTGAGCAGCTATTATGGGGTGAGGCACTGTGGACTGCTTTGGGTATACTGTCTACTCAATCCTCAAGATATCTTTGAATAGTATCCCTGCCTGAGAGAAAAAGGAAACCAAGGCCCAGGGAAGTGAAATGCTTTGCGGGCTGTCCTACAGCCACGAAGAGAAGTCAGCACTCAAACCCTGGTCTTCTCACCCTGAATCCTAGGAAAGGTCCATAAAGGACCCTGGCCCTGGCAATCTGCTGCTAAGACAGCCCATGCAGATGAGCACAGGCCTGCTGACCAGGGCCTGAAAAAAAAAAAAAATTCGAGGTCGTCCAAACAACAAAGCCAGTCAGTCATGCAGCACTGGGTTTGGGCTGGGGTTATGACTCACTGTGTGTTCCTAGAAGGTATCCAGAGAGCTCTGGCCATTTTCTCCTAAAAGCTTTGGTGAAAGGTGAGGGAAATTGTGTTTGGGAAGCCTTCTTTGGATTCCATTAAAGCAGGTGCTAGGGGCCTAGAGCAGCAACAGGTGCTTTGTCCCCACCAAATCACCTGTGGGTCTTTCTAGTTCTCAGGCTGGGCAAGAAAGCCTGGATTTTCAAGGACACAGTCCCTCGGGGGGTGGGGGTGGGGGTGGGGTAGGGGCACTGCCCTGGGGGCATAGAACAGACAGGGTGGGGACTTGCTTCAGGCTTGCCCCATAAGGCAAAATGGAATTTGGCCCAAACCAACTTTGGCCAACATGAAGTGGTAAGGAATGTCTTATTCTGAGACGGGCCCATCTGTGCTGTGGAGCATTTTCCTCCCAAACCTCTCGACCTACTGACATCACTTTCCAGCCACGTGGGTCTTCAAACATCACCCCCACTTTGCCTGCCACTCCTCTATCAAAAGGCAAGGGTTATGCCCCTTCCTCTTGAATTTGGGCTCTGCAATTGCTTATTCAGCGGACTGTGGCAGAAATGACGTGGAACCCAAACCTTGAGAAACTGGCATCTTTCCCTTCCTGTTTTTTGGTGCGACCACTCTTGGAACCCAGTCGCCCTGCTGTGGGGAAGCTCAAGCTACTCGATGGAGAGAAGATGCCAGCCAGGAACAACCCCATGTCATGTGGGCGAGCCCAGGTAAGCCACCCCTGCGGACGCCATGTGTGGGGCAGAAATGAACCGGCCCCACACAGCCCTGCACCTGCTGCAGACCCGTAATAAGTGACTGATTCTGTTCCAAGCCACTAAATTTTGGGGGTGGCTGTATGTTACACCCCGATAGGTAACCAGAACACCTTCCCAAATTAGAAGGAATTCCTGGGTCTCGCAGCACCCCCAAATCCAGATGGAGGACTTTAATAATAACAGAGAGGTCTGGTCGTTTGAAGGAAGGCTAGCAAATCAGGTCGGAAAACTTCATCTCATCGGGTGGAATAGCTAAGAATAGTCTTGGGCTCTTCCCTATTGCAGATAGAATCCTCGGTCAACCAAACACACCCCTAGATGCTCTGTGGTCGGGGGTTAGGGTGACAAAGGCAGATTTCCCTTAATTCAGGATTTTAGATATTTTTCACGGAATTACCTGGTAGTTACCATCCTATTTGGAATATCAAAGGAAATAAGGCCACTGTATAGGAAAGCACCAGAAACCTTTCCTTCTGCTCTTTTAATGATTGTGTGGGGCTGCCATGGAGATAAAACTGGGAAGAGGTGGAGGAAGGCAGCCTATAAAATCACTGTGCATGCCTCTTTTTCTGGGGCTTGGCCTGGCTCCATGGAAGTGGGTTTGTCATGTGATTCAAAAAGGCTCCAAAACTCTGTCTGCCAAACTGTCCCTCTCTCTTAAGTTAGCTAGAACTCCTAAAAGGACCATGACAACGGGACAATGCCCAGGAAGCACCAAGGCAGGGATCTGAGGGCTAGCAGTCAGTGCCTGCTCCCTAACGGACAGAGCCCCAAAAAGCTTCCATCAACAGTATGCTGGAAAAGACAGTGAAGCGAAGGTGACTGGATACAAACCGTGGTCCATCCGAATGTAAGACTACTCAGCACTAAAAAGGAAGGAAATACTGCCAAGTGCTACGTAACGGACAAGTCTCCAAAACACGACGCAGAGTGAAAGAAGCCAGACCCAAAGTGCCACATATCGTAGGATTCCATTTCCACGAAATGCCCAGAAGCGGCGAATCCACAGAGACAGAACACAGACCGGTGGTGGCCTGGGGCGTGGGAACGGGGAGGGAATGCACGTAGGCATACGGTGTCGTTTGGAAATGTTCTGAGATTGGATTATAGCGATGGCTGCACAACTCTGTAGGTTTGCTAAAGAATATACTGAATTATACCCTTAAAATGAATGAATTTCATGGTATATAAATCAGTCCTCAATAAAGCGGTTTAAAAACGAGAAGCCGGGGAAGTCAGAGGGAGGAGACGGAGGTGAACGCTGGGGGTTTTTTAAGGCATCGCGGAACCTAGGAGATAAGTGGTTACGTACTGCTCGGAAGGGACAGAAACTGTGATTGTCTCGTCACTAGCTGGGGAAATCACAGAGCAGAAGACCTCTGACTTCCTACTAGTCAGGAAGAGGTTATACCACGAGCAGGATAAATGCTGAGAATCATAATGATAATGGCTAACACTTAACTAAGTTCTGATTCTATGCCAGGCTGTGTAAAGCATTTTATACGTATGGACTCTTTTGTTCCCCCCCCACCAGCCCTACACAGAGATGTTGGGAGACAATTCTCCACGGGCCTCTCAAAGTCTGCATGTTTTCTGAGCAAGAGACACAGAGAGCTTTGCCCTGGACTATCTTCTCAAGATTGTCGTATAGCAAACAGCCTTGGAAGAGAAAAACTGTATCTCCCTCTGGGGTAGAGGGCAGAGGGCAGAGTCATTTCCTAACCAGTATAATAAAGAACATCTCTCTCCAGGGCAAAGGCTGGGAGGAGCCCCCCTTATAAGACTGCCAGGAGCCCCCCTTATAAGACTGGGGATTTCCCAAGCTTTAGGATCCCCAGTTGTGGCAAACGCAGGTGGTGTGGGATCTATGTGGGGTGCTTTGCAATGCTCCCGTGGAACTTAGGGGCAAAGAGAACTGATGTGAACATGAGCTCATTCCACCTGCTGGGCTGTGAGTAATAAAGCCCTTTGTCTCTGACCCAAGAGTCTCGTGTTTTCTGCCAGCACTTATGAAACCGGCAGGCTCACCTGTTAGCTTATAAACAAGGTAAAATCTCAGACCCTCTGCATTTCTTTTTCTTTCTTTTTTTAAAGTAGGCTTCACATCCAGTGCAGAGCCCAACGCGGGGCTGGAACTCACGACTCTGAGCTCAAACCCTGAACCGAGATCCAGAGTCAGATGCTTAACCGACTGAGCTACCCAGATGCCCCTGAGACCCTCTGCGTTTGTTGACAGCACTCACATCACCCCATTCTACAGATGAGGACTCTGAGGCCCAGAGAACTGAATGTTCTTGCTCAAGGTCACACAGTTAGCAAGTGACGGAGCTGGGACTGAAACCCAGACTGACTGGGAAAGGCAGGAGACCTGAGGAGGGGGGTTTGGTGAAGGCACCAGCTGATACTGATGAGAGCTGAAAGCTCCAAAGATACACAGAAGGTCGTACCTCTCAGCCTCCTCACCCCACACACCCCCAGATGCTGCCTGTCCCCACATCCGGCTGCTGGGGCTGAGCAGCCAATTCGGGACGGCCGCGATATATTTAACGGTGAGTCACGCTCTCCCCCAGCAGTCAGCAGTGGCAGGCTTGGAGGATGCAGGGAGCATCTCTGGGAATCCATGCTTGAGGGTTGCCATGGCAACCCACCCGCCCCGCTTGCCAGCAGCTGGGATGCCAGCGCCTGAATCGAAGCAGAAAACAGTCTCACGGCCGAGTGTGGCCAAGGACAGTAGCAGGCCCGCCACACGCCATCAGCAGCGGGGTCACCAGGGGCTGCTGTGGGGGTCGTGGGGACTGGTGCGAAGGAGGTCTTGTAGGCATGCGTGTGAGCTCAGAGCCAGCCCATGGAGGCCCAGCATCCCTGGCGGGCTGGGATGAGGGTACTTGACTGAGGGTTATTTTGCTGAGTGCCACCTCTTTTTGCCTCGGTTTCTCTCGGTTTGTCTCTCTCATACACACCCACCCTGACAAAGATCCCTCTCCATCTGAGCCTTCTAACCAAGCACAATTACAACAGCTAAAGACTGACGGCAACTTGGAGTGTTGAGCACAGATCCGTCTTCCAGGGTCCTTCTGAAGACTTGAGAACGTATGACCCATCGGCCACCCCCACACTGGTATGAATATTCCAGCGAGAGCAGTTTGGAGTCCATCCATCCGTCCGTCCGTCCGTCCGTCCGTCCATCCATCCGTCCTCTTAATTGTTCCTTCTGAATTACATTCAGGGTCCTAAGGGCCCTACATAGAGCTGGGTTTGGTTCTGTCTCTCTACCTCCTTCCACTCTCCCCGCCCCCTTACTCCTCTCTACCTCACTACCTTTGCTGCTGTTCCTTGAACACACCAGGCACTTCCTGCCTCAGGGCTTTTGCACTTGTCCTACCTGCCTGAACCATTCTGCCCTCAGACAGCCACAGCCTGACTGCCTTACCCCCTTTAAGTCTCTGCACAAATCTCAGAGAGATACCATTAAGTCCACCCTAGGAGAAAGCACCCGATCTGGCCCCAGGGAGAAGGCCAAATATACACACAATATAACACAAATTATGACTTGGTTTCCTCTGTTTACGGTAAGGAGAGGGAAGTGGAAAGTTAGTGACTTACAGATTGAATATGGTCCACAGATAGGTTTCGTTTTGTCTGAATGGTGTTTTAAAAAAGTTGAATTAGTCGCTGACATTTATAGAATGTGGGAGATTTCGTTTTTAAATCCCACTTTTCAGCTTCTCTTGAAAACCCGGAGGATCAAGGTGCACATTCGTGCGTTTGTAACGGCAACTGGCTGGGGCTGAGCGGAGGTCGCCCCTTTGGACAAGGCGTGAGCACTCTGGTCTGCCAGGGGCCCCACTTGGCCCTCATCATTCATCTATGTGGCCGCAGACACCTCTGTCACTCTGTGCTTACAATCTGGGCCTCCAGTCGGAGCTCTCTAAGGGTCTCATGGCAATTGTTTTGCTTCCATCAGAAGAACTGAGTTTCTGGACTCATCCAGGCATCCCAGGTGAAGGCACTGGGTAAACCAAAGCTCAGAGGTGTGAGAGTGTAGGGCAACCAGAAGGGTGGCCAATAAGTAGTCTGGCGTGGGAAGAAGCCAGCAAAGTCATTTGGGACCAGAACCTTGAAGGGCCTTGAGTATCTCGATAAATCACTTCAATTTCTGAGGGTAATGGGGAGCCACAGAAGATTCTGGAGCACGAAGAGAGACACGATCAGAGTTAGCAGTAAGATGGGGAGGGGGAATGAGAATCACCCTTGATATCGAGTCCGGCTCAGGGTTCTCTTGGGGCCAAACCCCAGTGTGGAGCGTATACAGGGGTGAGAGGGCTGTGTCTCCCACCTCCGCGTGCGGCCCCCCGGCTCCCTCCTGGCTGTCTTATAATAACAGTGTTTTCAATCTGGACATTCTGGGTCCCCTGCGGCGGATCTCTCAGACATCCTTCTAGAGAGAAAACAAAAAACACTGTTTTTCCGTGTCTATTTTAGGCTGCTGCCTACATCTTTGTTCTTCGTGAGGAACACGCACTCCTGGGGGGCCCCGTTCTCAGCTGTGGCCCGGCAGCCAGGTCTGGACCACCAGGCTGGGTTCCGTTATGGGAAAGAACCAGCAGATGTAAAGGAATCATGCCAATCAGGCCGGGAGCGGCACGGGGACGATGGTGGTCATGAAGTCCCCGAGACGTGGAGGTGAGGGGGAAGGCAGCTCGTTCCGGTGCACGTGCCCCTCCTAGACAGACGCCCTTTGACTGTTCTGAGCAACTAGCACGAGTCCACTCTCCTCGTCCCCCGAAGGTGCTGCCTGGAGCTTGGAAAGTCCGTATCGTGTCGTACACTCGTGCCCGTCTTACCGAGAGGAGAAGCAGAGATCCACCTGTACCTGGATGGATCCAGCTGACTCATTTTACAGATGGTAAACTGAGGCCTGAGAAAGAAGCACGGGCTGGGCTGCTCAAGACTGTAGAGCAGTTGGCCACAACTCGCGACTGAAGAGATCAGACTATACAGTCTCACAGGGCCTGGACCTTGTCTGCCTTGGTCACAACTCCATCCCCATAACACCTGGCAAATGGCAGGTGCTTGATAAACACATGTTGGAAGAATAAATCACATCTCTGCAGCTGCTCTCAGCCTTTACGAATAAGTCTCTCACACATTCCCATGATTATCTTTCCAGCCAGGAATGACATTTCTCCTCATTTTGCAGGTTCAGAGAGGTTTGGCCGCCTACCTGAGATCACACAGCCTGGAAGTGGCAGGGGCAGGATCTGCATCCACAGCATCTTCCCGTAAAGCTGGTCATCCCTTGAATCTCCAAGTAGAGGAAGAGACCCTGGAGCCCCCAGCTATGAGGTGAAAAGCCTGATCCCTGAGGACAGCTCTGGTCTGAGTTCCACTAGACAATCTCCGGGGGGAGGAGGGAGACTAAGAGATGAGTTTCCCAAAATGCTAAACAGAGTCGCCCTCGGACCCACTCCTGGGTAGCTACCCAAGATAGCCACACAAAATTGTCTACCCACACAAAACCTTGTACATGAATGTTCACGACAGCATCGCTCATAATAGCCGGAAAGTGGAAACAATCCAAATGCCCGTCAGCCGACGGAGAGCGAACACAATGTGGTCTATCCGTACGATGGGACAGGATTGCGCCACGAAGAGGGAGGGAGTACTGACACCTGCTACAACACGGACGAGATGTGAAAACACGAAGCTGAGTCAGAGAAGCCAGACACAAAAGGCCACAGAGTGTATGATTCCATTGATATGAAATGTCCAGAAAAGGCAAATCTCCGGAGACGGGAAGTGGGCTGGTGGTTGCCAGGGGTTGAGGGAACGTGGGATTGGGGAGCGACTGTTAACGGGCACAGGGCTTCTTTTTGGGGTGGTCAAGATGTCCTCAAATTAGGTCGTGGTGATGGCTGCACAACCCTGTGACTGCAGTAAAAACTACTGAATTATACATTTTAAATTGCCATGTGAATTATGTTCCGACCAAACCATTTTTTAAGGAGACCCAGAGACGCATTTCCATGACAAGGGAGTTTTAGAAGGGGGAACACACAAATGAGACAATGTTCCCGGCATGGGCAGTCCCGTCCTGTCTTCCTGGGTGTCTCAGGAAGGATTTCGACCCCAGGCCCCGAGGACTCGCCTGAGGGCTTATTCCTAGAGAATTGAGCATGTGCAGTGCACCTCTTCCAGGCAGCCCTCCCAGATATCCCACTCAGGGTCAAGAAAAGGAACCCAGTATGATGACTGGGCATTGCCCGGGGTCCAGGGGCTCTGTTGGTGATAGGTCACGGAAGCCATGCAACAGACAGCCCTGCTGTGTGCAAGGCAGCATCATCACCCCATTATCCAGGCAAAGAAACAGAGGCTCAGAAAGAGGAAATGACTTGCCCAAGGTCACACGTGCTGTGACCTTCACCGTCCGGGTAGAGGCTTCATTCGGTCGGAGCATCCCCATCTGCCACTGATATAATGGTGCTCCACATTTCATCAGATTTCATTTAAACAAAGCCAAACATCTTTCCCAGGGCCCCACCTGCCACGGATTCTAGGCTTGATTGTGCTGTTTTTCTCGACTCTATCCTGCTAATGTCTGGCATGCTGCTGTGGGCCGTGGACTCTGTCACCACGTCTCAAATAACCCTGATGCGGGGTTCAAGGAAGGAGACAAAGTTGCTGCCTTGTGAAGCATTTGCATGATGCAATTTTTATGTGTTCTCTCCTCTCAGCACTAAATGAAATGAAAGGCTCTCCCTTCTTCTGATGCTTTAGGTGCAGCTCTGGAGTTTAGAGGTCTGAGAGCTGGCCACCAAAGTGCACACGCAGAGCTGGAAACACACACCCTTTCACGTCTCCATCCATCCATCCATCCATCCATCCATCCATCCATCCATCCATCCGTCTGTCCATCCGTCTATCCATCCACCCATCCATTTCCCCATTTACTTCATTCCTTCATTAATTCAACATTTATTGAGGGCCTACTATGTGCCCGGCACTGGGTTAGTCTCTGGGTACAGTAAAAGAAAAGATAATACAAGCTTTGTCCTCATGGAGCTCACAGTCTAGTGGAGGAAAACAAGCCTCAGTAGACACACAAAATGTTGACATACATTGGGATGAATGTCACTGAAGAAAAGTTCAGAAAATAAGGGGGACCTAATTTCATTTGCGGAATAGGAGAGGACTGAGGAAGTTGATAATGTGGGATAAGGAGGATTTATGACTTATCAGTGAGGAGTGTGCTTAGTTTAAAGAAGTAGAAAATGTTGGCTAAAAGGGGTTGAAGGAACCAGGAGATTTATCATCCCACATATTCAAAAAGTCCTGAAACAAGGATCCAAGTTCTCTACCACCTGCTCTACTGTCCTCTAAGGACTGGTTCCATTTCCAGGCTGGCTCACCTCATGGACCCAGTGTGGCTGCCATTGCTCTAACCATCACATGAAGACACGACCACACCCAAGAGCGGGGAAAAAGATCCTCTCATTCTCCTATTATTTCCCAAGATAGAGGACAACCTTCTCAGAAACTTCCCGGCAGACTCGGTGGGGGGCCACCCATCACATATCCAGGTGTAAACCATCACTGGTAAAAGGAATGGGGTCACCATGATTGTCTCAAACAAGCAGTTCTTATCCAGTGGTAATTTTTCCCTCCGGGGAACATTAGGAGACATTTTGGGTTGTAATAGTTATCATGCATGTGTGTATGTGTGTGGGGTGGTTGCTATTGGTATCTAATAGGTAGAGGCCAGGGATGCTGCTAAATATCTTACAGTACCCAAGACAGCTCCCACAACACAGAATGTTCCAGATGTCAACGGCGCCAAGGTTGAGAAACCCTGCCTTGGGCCAATCAGAATCACATCCTGAGTCACGGGGGCACCAAGTGGAAGCAGGTGGAGGATTGGTTGGGAAAGGTTTCCTAGAGGGTACAATAGCTCAGCAGAGTCTAGAAAGATGAGCTTTGGCTAAAGCGATCCAGGTAATGAGTCAAGCCTCCCACCTGGCCATGTGGATGAGCAGAAACGCAGATGACCTCCTCTGTCTTTGCTGCCTCTTCCAGTGGGAGGTGAGTCCACATGGGCAGGGAGTCTCCTGTCCCGCCCGCTTGCTTATCCCCGTTCCCAGTTCAGGACCCGCCATAGTAGTTGTTCAACATACTGTTGTTAAAGAATAAGCAAATCAGATGGTGGAGACCCGCTCTTGACCGAGAAACCTCAGCTCAGGAAGCTCCTGGGTGTCACACAGAGTGGATGCTGTGGACACATTCCGGAACAAGCAGAGGAGGGGCGGTCCGTCGGCACCAGCAAGACTCCATCATTGTACAGATGGGGCGACAAGCCGGAGGAGAGGAGATTACTCAGCAAGTTGGGGACAGAGGCAGGCCAGGATCTATGTGCCCTTTCCTAAACCTGGATCGACACCAATTCGTAGATCCGGAATGACTGCTCAGAGACACATGATCTGGCCGATCAGTTTCTGGTTGATAAATCTAAGTCTCTTTGGGGTCCCATCTCCTTACAAGGCTGTCTTTCTAGATTCCCTTCCCTCATGACCCCAAAAGCACGCTGAGTGGGTGGCAATTTTGTCAGTGAGATGCTCTGCTCAGTTGCAAAATGGCAGCGAAAATGACTGGCCCATGAAGCCACTCGGTTCAAAAAATTTTATTGTTTGCCTTCTTTGCCAACAACACAAATAACTGGGACAGCGTGCCTATAATCCAAATTTCCCACTTCTCTTGGGCAAAATCAGAAGGTTTGGCAGTGCACCCATTTTTCTGCATGGCAGCCGTTTCTTGGAGGTGGATGGTGGGCGCCCCTTCAGTAGGGATACCAACGCTCCGTTCCACCCCAGGGCCCCCCGAGCCCTCGCCCATGTACAGGCCGGCCTAGTCCCAGGGGTGTCCTGAGATGGCAACCCAGCCTCAGCTGATGGGTCCAGCGTGAGGGGCCAAGGCCACGAAGGGACCCCAGGCAGGACACTCTCCCCCGCTCTCAGAAGGAAGCCCTCGGTGGCCATGGCAACACGTTGCCACTGGTAAACACACCTTCCACCTGAATGCACAGATGACGAGTACATCTCCCTTCTCAGCTCAGGCAACATCAGCTCCTGGCACCCCAAAAATCTAAGGCAAGAAGGGGGAGGAGTGTGATCTGCCTTCTCCAATCTGGCCCCCAAATGCAGATGCCCCAAACACCCCCACGTGTTCAACCAAACGAGAGACGGGGCGTTGGGGGAAGGGGGCTGTTTGAGATTCCATCTTATGTAAAACAACCAGAAAATGTTTGATTAGAGACAGAGGAAGGCGTGGGTGTCTGAGCCGGGGCTCTGATTCTGGGCAAACGTACACATTCCCCGTCGACGCCCTCCCCTTCACTTCCTCTTGCAGCTCACGGCAGCCAGCTTCCCCTCAGCCGTGACCCAGGCCTTTGTGGCACCCTGGAGTCCCCAGCGCATCGGTAGGTTTCTAGGCTGCTTACACAATCAGGAGGAAATAAGGGAATGCCATGAGAATCCGTCCGAAATAAGGAAATGCCCCACGCGATAGTTCCCTGTGAAACGGAGGGGCTGAGACCCAGCACAGCAGCAGAAACTGGAAGCCTCGTTGAGAAAAGGCGCACAGAGAGGAGTGCCAATTAGCACCCAGGTCCCCTTCTGAGAGTGTCAAGCATAAATATTAATGGCCATAATCATCTGGTATTAGTCATAATGCCGTGTAAATTAAGGTCATTTTACTGGGGGTAAATAGCCGCATTAATGGCAGCACAAGGGAACGGTGCCGCTGGCCGCTAGCCAGGTGTGGCCCTCAGAGGCAATGGCATAAATCAGAAGTGGGACAAGGCATCTAGGGCAGGCGGGGTGAGGGGGCAGGAGGCGTGGTGGACCCTCTCTGTGTCTGCTGCCTCCCAGCGGGGCCCTGGGGGCAGATCTGATCTGCGAGGCTGAAGCTTCAGGCGAATGATGTCTGGAGACTCGAGAGGAGGAGCTTCCAGGGAGGGGTGAGGCCTGGTGGGCAGCGAGAGGGGTTCTCAAGGGAGCCAGCCCCAAGGAAGCAAAGGCTTGGGCTAAGGACAGAGGGAGGGAGTTCAAGTCGCTGCCCGTAATTTTTCATTTTGCAGCTCCTTGCTCCTCTCCCTTCTTCCCTCCTCCCCATCGTCCCTCCCCGCCTCTCCCCTGCCAGGGTCCAAGTCTCCATTAGGCACAGGAGATACAGAGCCTAGAACTCACAGACACCTGGGGCCCCTCCCCAATGTTTTCATTTCTTTTATAATTAGAAGGGGAAAAATGAACTTTTAGACTGCAGAAAATATTTTGATTTGTAGTATTAATACATTTACCTTTATACCAATGCAGCTATAAAATATAAGCTTTTATGGAGAAAAGGCACAAGGGCCCCAGGGCCCAGGAAACTCCTGCTGTCCCCTCCTCTCCCATGCCTCCATTCCTTCTCTCCTTCTCTATCTCCTCCCCCTCCTCCCCGAACCATGGGATCTTAGGCAATCAGCCTTGCTTTATGGAGTCTCCGTTTCATCCTGTGCAAAACAGGCTAATAATAATAATTAATAACAGTGATGATTGAGTGAAATAACATCAGTGGAAGCTTTTGACACAAAGTGGTATTCAGAGGAATTACTTCCCTTCCTTTCCAGAAGGTTCTGGGATCCTGGGAGTCAGAAGCATGATTTATTTGAAGATCTCAGGGGAGACAGAGTCTCCAGTAACGTGGTCCCTCACCTCCCCCTGCCAAGTGCACCATCAGGGCCTCTCCCCTCTCTCTCCCTACCCTAAATGCTTTTCTTGACCTTCTGAGAAAACTCACAAGGCACTTGGTTAGGCTAGATACATCAAATAATGCCCCTAAATTCCATCAGAAAGAGAGCACCCATTATGGCTGGCTCAGGCAAGGGAGGGGGGCTGCCCAGCTTCTGTCAGCCAGGACTGTGTTGTGGATACACAATTGGCAGCGCCCCATACAAAATGAACCACTGCCGATCGCAAACATCACAGACCAGGAGCAAAAATAAGATGGAAGCAGAACAGTCAAAATAATAGAACCCCAAATTTCTCAAGCACTTGGTATATCCTGGCCTATTTGAATGCTTACACCAACCTTCTGAGGTGGGGCCCAGGATTATCTCCCTTGGACAGAGGAAGAGACTGAGGCCTAGAGAGGTAAAGTCACTTGCTTCAGGCCACACAGTCAGGAGGCAGCAGAGCAGGGCTTTAATGAAGGCTGATGTTGGACCAGAGCAGGGAAGGGAAAGGGGGGTCCTGTTTCTTCCTTTGAGGCAGGGACCCACAGACCCGTAGGGATGCTTCGTCCTGGAAATGGAGTAGAGAGCGTGGGTGACAGAAGTGGAGAGTATGGCCCCTGATTGAGTGCTAAGGCTGAGTCCTGAGGCCTATTGTAAGCCCTATGTTAAAACCTGGGTTCTACCAGTACATCGACCTGGAAGGTCATGCACCCTGATCTGTGCCTCCTCCCGACTTTGCTGACTTCACCTCCTGCACCCTCCCTTCCCTCACTCCATGCCAACACACTGGACTCCCTAGTGTTCCCAGAATCTACCAAAGGCATTCCCACCTCAGGACCTTTGCACTTGCTGCTTCCACTTCCAGAGCACCGTCATGCACCTATTTGCAAGGCTACTTGTTTTTCTGGTTTAAATTCGAGGGTCACAAAGCATGTGTGTGTTGGGGGAGCGTGATAGGTCTTCTCTGACTGCCTCACCTGGTAATATATGTAAAGTGCTTCCACAGCACCCAACACTCAGTAAACACCACAGAAGTGACCAGAACTGTTTCTATCATCTAAATTTGCAGCCCCTCTACCTGTCACTCAGTTCCCCTCTCCTTCTCTGTTTTTCTTCATTGCACTCACCCCTTCCTGAAATTATCTTACATGCTTGTCTACTTTGTGCCACCTGTCTCTCCCACTAGAGGGTGGGCTCCATTGGGCTGGCACTTTGTCGCAGTCACTTTGGACCCCCAGAGTCAGCACAGGGCTCTGGTGTGCTGGGGCCAGGAAATCAGCTCCCTGAGCCTTGCGTTCTTCACCTGCACAAAGGAGGTACGGCAGCCCCCACAAAAGCTGAGGAGCAGAAGGAAGGGGGGAAGGCCCTGGCAGGGTCCTGTGATGCCGGTGAGGGAGCCACAGCGATGTCCCAGTTCCTAGAGCTTAGCTCTGAAAAGCTGGCCATAAGTGCTGGTCAGTGGCCAAGACTCGCCCAGGATGTCAGGACTTGCTGCCCACCAAGCCTCTTCCCACCCAGCTGGCCATCGGCTGCCTGAGTCGGCACGGAGGGCCGGCCTGGCCTGACCCGGGAGGCTGTCCAGCCTCGAACAACATCCTGGGGATCACCTGGGCTCCAGGCTTCAGCCCTGCCGTGGCCCAGAGGGCAGCTGAGGGGGCTGGGCCACGCAGACCCCGGTATGGACCCTCACCTCACAGCACGTCATTTGATGCACAGGGAAACACAAGTCAAAAACACTAGGAACAGGGGCACCTGGGTGGCTCAGTCAGTTAAGTGTCCAACTTCGGCTCAGGCCCTGATCTCACAGTTTGTAAGTTTGAGCCCTGAATCGGGCTCTGTGCTGCCTGGAGCCTGCTTCGGATTCTGTGTGTGTGTGTGTGTGTGTGTGTGTGTGTGTGTGTGTGTGTGTGTGTGTCTCCCCCGCCCCCACTCTCTCTCTCTCTGCCCCCTCCCCTACTCGTGCTCTCTTTCAAAAATAAATATTAAAAAATTTTTGAAAAAAGGCTATGTCTACAGAAAAACTTGTATACAAATGTTTGCAGAAACATTATTTATAATAACCAAAAGTGGAAACAATCCAAATATCTGTCAATGATGAAGGATAATCCAAAAGTGTGATATCCATACAATGGACTATTATTCAGCTATAAAAAATAGCAAAGTACCGATCTATGCTACATGGATGAACCTTGAAAACATCATGCAAAGTGAAAGGAGCCAGACATCAAAGGCTGCATATTACATGACCCATTTATATGAAATGTCCAGAAGAGGCAAATCGAAGAGACAGACAACAGATGAGTGGTTGCCTAGTCCTGGGATGGTGGTGGGGAAATGGGGAGTAATTACTAATAGGTATGGGGTTCCTTTTGGGGGTGGTCAAAATCTAAGGTCGATTATGGTGATGGGCACACAAGTCTCTATGTACTAAAAAGCATTGAATTGTATACTTCAGATGGTTGAATTATATATCCCCGCCCAGTAACATCTCAACAAAGCTGTTGTATATATGCAGAGAGATAATATGTTTATGAAGTGTCTACTGAGTCAAGTGAGCCAAACAGAAGAAAATCCCTGCCTTGTCAGGAAGTTAACAAGGAGGAGACAAGAGTACATCTAAAAGTGTAATTTTTGGAGCTACTTTAGATGGTGGAGGAGAGGAATCAAGGTCTAGGAAGGCCACTCTGTGGAGGGGACATGTGAACAGAGATCTGAGTAAAGAGATAGAGGGAGCCACAGATACCCGGTGAAAGAGCACCAGTAGACGCAGCAAGTGCAAAGGCCCTGAGGTGGGAGCAATAGGCCAGTGGGAAGGTGGTAGGAGATGAGATGAGAGAATTGTCAGGGGCTGGATCATGGAAGGTCTCATAGGAACCCTTATTTTATTCTGTAGGAGCCACAGGAGGTTTTAAGCAGAAGAGGGATGTGTTCTCACTAAAGTGTTCACGGAATCCCTCTGGCTGCAAATGGAGAACGGATAGGGGGGAGGAGGTGGGCAGGATGCAAGGCGGGAGACCAGCAAGGAGGCCACAACAGACCAGGTGAGAGACGACGGGGGCTCGGCCCGGGGGGTGGGGGCAGAGAGGAAAGTGTGGAGAAGTGGTCGGCAGACAATCCCATCCGTGGCCTCGCCCTACCGCCCCACAGCCCCGATGTCTGCAGGCGACACTGGCTGCCATTCAACATGAAACCAGCGGTCAGCTGGGAGCAGGGCTTCCTGTAACAGTCCGAACTCCTCCCACTCTCCAAGGTCCATCCCACATGCACCGCCCCTGCCCAGAACTCTGAAAAATCCCACAGATCTGTAGACTCCAGATCCTTGCTGCTTCAGCCCCTGCATCCAAGTGTCCTGACCCCATCCGGGCCCTGGTTCAGCCCCCCACCATCAATTTCCATGAGACACTTAACCCCACCCGACTCTTGATCATTCTGGCAACGAAAGACTCAGCTTCTAGATCTATAAAATGGGGAGAATAACAGTAGATGCCTCCGGTGACTGTTGCCAGGGTTAAATGAATGAATGTACATCAAAGCACTTAGAACAGTGCCTGGCCCTCAGTAAACGTTGGCTGTTATTATCATTGTGCGGCTGTATTCCCATCAGTGGCGAGGGGTATTTGGTAGGTGGCCAGGCGAGGGGGGTCATGTTGTCAAGGACGCCCGCCCAGAGCAAATTACCCTAGTTCCACCAACAGATTCCTCTCTTTGTCACCTGTGGCACAATCTCACCCCCTTTCTGGGCAGCACTGGCCCCACCCATCCACACCCCAGAGGGGCTCACTCATTTCAGGAGGTCTTGAGAAGCCATCCAGAGCAGCACTGGGCCCCTGGGAGAAATTCTTCTGCCAGCCGCGAAAAGGGTAGATCGATCTGTCTCTTGTTCACGGAGACGGAAGCACAGAAAGAGGGGGGACAGGCCCAAAGCCACGAAACTTAGATTGGACAGCGCTGGGAATGTAATCCGCAGCTGATGCGAAGTGGCCAAAGACGGAAAGCTGCTTTTATTGAAAGCTTATTATGTTCCAGCTGCCTCTTTAAAGACTAATTTTACACAAGTTATTTTTTTTTTTTTGAAAAGGTGCATACAGTTGGGAAAATCAAAAAGGTTAAAAGGGTGTCTCTCTTCTGTCCCCAACCTTTGTCATTCAGCTTCCCTCCCCCCCACCGCAGGCAACGACTCTTCCCATCTTCTTATGGATCCTCCCAGTGATGGACTACCTGATGTCCTACCCAATATCCATCCTCCGCCTAAGAGAACCCCGATTTTGTTCAGGCGACAATGTGTCAAAATTAAAAATACTCAGGTTCCTAGACTCCCTTGCCACTAGGAGCAGCCATGTGACCCAGCTCTGTGCCATAAAATGTAGGTGACAGTCCCTAGGCAGGGCATTCCTTTCTACCCCCCTCTCCCCTCCCCATAAGACAAGGCAACTGAAAGAGAAGACTTTTGTCTTTTTCTTTTTCCTTTTGCCCTTCCTTTTTCTTCCTGCCTGGAATGTGGACGTGATGCCTGGAGCCAGAGCAGCCATTTGAGGACATGAAGATCAAAGTCTCATGCTCAGAATGGTGGAGTGGGAAAGAGGAGGACGCCCCAGTCCTTGAGCAGCTGTGCCAGCACCGGTCCACCCGGCTCTGGACTTCTTGTTGTGTTTGTTCAGGCCATCACTTGTGGAATTTTCTGTTCCTTGCGGCTGCATGCTTTCCTAACGTGTGCTTGCCTGTGTGCACGCCTTCCCCGTGTGCTGTGCATGCATAACCATTTATATTTATCTACGTTCTTTCTTCCCCACAAAAATGGTAGCATACCCTATGCTCACCCTTCGGGATCTTATTTCTTCACTTAACGACGTCTGTTAGAGTTTGTTACAAATCGGTAGGCACAGAGCTGCCCAAGCTTTTTAATTAATGTGTCAAAGGCTTTGTACAGATGCCCCAGAGAGCCTTCAACCAGTCCGCTCTTGGGCCACATTTGGATTGTTCTCAAATTCGCAAAGATTATCCAGGTACATATTTCATTCCCCACGTGCAAGGGTTTATCTAAAGGAGTAGAACTGCTGAATGAAAGAGGTTTGGCCGATTTGCATTCCACCGGCTACGTGTTAGCCTACCTACACACGGTGTCTAACCCCTTCAGCAACAAAATAGAGTTAACGCTTGGGGAATTGTCCGTGGCCTTCCCAAGGGCATTGCAGGCAACAGGTGGGATTTGTGCTTAGAAACACTTGCACGGCATTGCTTTCCACGTAGGGTGGATTTCAGGGCTTCTCAGCAAAGCGGGAAGAGTGAATACGACCGGGTCCTGGTCCTCACCTGGGAAGGACCATTGGCAAGATCCGCGTGTGTCCTAGGCTGGCTTCCAGCTCAGGTGTGCCACTGCCTTGCCGTGTGAGCAAGTCCTGCCTCCTCACTAGGCCACAGTCTCCCCATCTGTGAAATGGACCACTTGGAGCTGTTGATCTCTAAGACCCTTTAGTGCTCAGCTCCTGGAAAATCCCCACGTCTGAGGGTCTCCCGGGAGCTGCTTTTCAGCCCCGAAAATGGAAACAGTCTTCTGAGCAATTTTTCCTCCATTCCTGACCGATCAGAGGTCAGGCGCATCCAGGGGGTTCTATTTCTATCTGTGGACTGTGGCCACAATCCCTGGGGGAGGCCACGCTGCGGGAGCAGGGAACAGCCTGGCCGCCCTGCTTTCTCCATGGATCACATCTTCCTCCAGCTCTGACTCCCAGACTCTCAGGGCAACGATTCCAATTATGTTTCATATACCGAGAGTTCGCGTTCGTCAGGCCCTTGCCAAAATTCTTCACAGATATAATCTATACAAACCTGGAGGAGGGGGACCATTCTTATCCCCATTTTACAGATAAGGCCAAAGAGGCACAGAGAGGTTAAACAAGTTGCCTAAGCTCGCTCAGTCAGCAAGTGGCAGGCCGGGGTTTGGACCCCAGAAAGTCCGGTGCCCTTAACACAGGATTTCTTCACCGTGGCACTGGTGACGTTTGGGGCTGGATCCTTCTT
The DNA here is from genome assembly GCF_028749965.1 of Puma concolor. Classification (NCBI taxonomy): domain Eukaryota; kingdom Metazoa; phylum Chordata; class Mammalia; order Carnivora; family Felidae; genus Puma; species Puma concolor. Next base: position 129,153,101 of record NC_141669.1, read on the forward strand.
CGTTGTGGGGAGCAGGATGTCTAGCAGCACGACCAAAAATGTCCCCGACACTGCGAAGTCTCCCCCGGGGTGGGGGGGGGTCCAAATCGCCCTTGGCAGAGAACCTCTATCGTAACCACAGCTCTGGAGGAACGGATTCTGTGTCCTTTTGGGGACTCCTAGCCTCCTGAGCCCAGCTTTGGCTCTTGGGAGGCATGGCCAAAGGCTGCGAGGACCTTGCCCGAGGACCACGCCCTGCCAGGCCATGCAAGTGTCACAGGGCAGCCTTCTCTGAGACGAATGACGGGAAAACTCAGTGAGGGGCACCGGCGTGCAGGTGGTAGGGTGGGTTTTGGAGGTCAGCTGTGTGACCCACATGAGCGTCTTAACCTCTCTGAGATACAGTCTTCTCAGCCGAAATCAGAGATAACTGCTCGCAGAGTTGAAACGTGAAAAGCTGAAGTAACGTGTCATCATTACGGGCGAGGAAAAACGAAAGCCAGAAACTGCCTCCATGCAGGGTCTAGTTACATAAATTATGGTACATCTATAACACGGAAGATTATGGAGCCATCAAAACAAATGAGACTAATGTGTTTTTGCTGATGTGGAAAGATCTCTAAGATTTATTAGCTTATGTGTAGTTACAAAGCAAGGTACGGAGCAGTGTCTGTGAGACAATCCCATTGGTATTAGGGAAAAAAAAACCCTGAACTTTCAACATACCCTGATCGGAAACTACTCCTGGCCACACACTGTTCTAAGCAGTGGGAACACAGCATGGACAGAACAGACACAAACCCCTATTTCCACGGAGCTGGTAGACTGTGGCTATAAAAATGCAACACGTGAAGATGTTATAAGGGCGCACAAGCGAGGCTCCTCTTTGAACCTGTTGAAGAGGGGGTGAGATTTCTCTCTCTCCCTGGCAGACCCCTGGGTATTGTTTAAGCCAGTCTTCACTACTTGTATGCACCCACGTTAATTATCAGTTTTTAAAAGACTGCATCAGAACATAATTAGAGGGAGGGCCCAGTGCAGCCCCTGGTCCATTGGAAATGGTTGCTTTTAGTACGATCACATATTCCGTAACTGTTCCTTGAGCACTTTCTATGTGCAGGTACTGTGCTGAGGACACAGCAGGAAGCAAGAAAGATAAGCCACCGCCCTCAGGGAGTGGACAGTCTAGTTGGTGGGGGAACACGGCCATTAGGGAAGCAACTTACAAGAACCAGTACTCTCACAATGGAGGCGTCAGAACCTCACAGAGGGGTGGCCTACCGATCTGGGGAGGAGGAGCTTGGGCCCTCTCTCGCCGATGTGACTTCTACCCTGCACTGTTCACAGGGTGTGGCCCGTATGTTTGTGCAGCTAATAAGACAGCTAAAACTGATGGAGAAATGGCAGCCAACCAGGCACTCTGTAGGCACCTTGCACGTATCAGCTTATTTAATCTTTACTAGAACCCCATGAAGTAAACACTATTTTTGTCCCCATTCTGCAGATAAGAAAGCTAAGGCACAGAAGGGATGAGTAACTTGCTCAGGGTCACACAGCTAGTGAGTGGCAGACCAGAACTGGAACTGGGTTGTGTGATTCACACTGTAACCACTTCTTTCCTGACTCTCTTCGACTTTTCCTTCTCTTCCCTGCTCATCAGGAGCAGTCCCCTGCCTCCACACCTTCCCCCAGACATGAGGCTGGCCTTCTGGTCTCACCTCGGCAGAACATGCAAGGATTGGAGAACAACCGTCTACGCCCTCACCTGCCCCAGGGGCTCACGAGGCATCTTAGTGATGTCATCAGAGCCCAGGTGGCCGAGGGAGTAAGGATGAACAGGAACCACAGGAGCATATTGGCCCCTCTTCCCACCTGTCCTTTAGGGTTAAGGTATCTCGGTTGACTCTTAAAGCCAAGGATCCAGACTGAATGTAACTCCAGCCCCTGAATGAGTCCTGACCGGAGACTTCACTCTGGTCATACTGAATCTGGACTCTAGCCACAGATTCCTTCATGACTCTGGTCCTAGCCTAAACCCCGACCCTGGCCAAAACAGAGCCCTGACTTTGGTCACAGACCTGATCCTAAGCTGAGTCATGACCCAGGTCACACATTAATCCTGACCCTTCTCATTGGTTGAGACCTGACTCTGGTCACATATTGAGTTTACTTTGACCTCAGATACACAGCCGTCTCCAAATGCTGCTGTCCACTGTCCAGGGGTCTGCAGAACTCCCAGAATGCCCCCTTCCCACCTCCCCCAGAACTTGGACCAGTCATCCCCTCTACCTGGGCAAGGACTGTCCAGCCTGCTGTCTCCAAGGGCCAATCTGGGGGGGCCTGGGGAGCCAGCCCTAAAGGAAGGCATGATTTAGACAGAGCTAAGTTTTTGGGAGGTCCCTTTTTCTGTCCAGAGGCTCTCACACTCCAATTTCTCCCTGCCCATCTCCTGCCATGTTCATGCTTGTGTTTATCCCAAAATAAAATTCATCAGTGGAGTTCTGTCTTTAAGGAAGTGGGGGTCAGACGGCAACCTGCCCAGCAGCTGGGCAGGATCCTATCATCAGGAGGCAGTGTCACCAGCAGGAAAAGACTGTGCCTTCTCCCTCCCAGCAAAGCATTACTCACTCTGCCCTGGTTCATTCTGAGGGACTGTGGAGTTCCTGGTGCTGGAGGTGTGCTGACCCAGGGAGCCTGTCCTCCCAGCATGGCTGTCTGCCCCCCACCCCCGTGCTGGGAATCAGCCCCAGTGTCTCAACAAGTGTGTCGAGATTTGTGCTTCCAAGGATGACGTCGGGAAAATGTCCTTGTGGCATCTTGGAGGAGTGAAGTTGCCTCCAGGCCCTGGGTGTTCTTAAAATGGGGCTGGGGAATGGGGTGGGCAACACACATTCGTCGTGCCTTCCTTACCCACACAGAGTGCAGGCATTTGAAATCGAGGAAACTGAGCAGGTGCTCAACTTTCTGCCCCGTTCCCCTCTCGTCTCTGGAAGGGAAAAGACTTTAGCTCCTCTGGGTTGAGAGTGGGGAGAGCCACGGAAGGAAGGAGAGAAGCGTGGGGGTGTTCCAGATGTGCATCATCCAAGCCCTACCACTACCTAGGACAGCCCCCTCGGTAGTGTCCTCCTGGGGGAGTCAGGAGTCATAGCCAGTGAGCCAGTCAGGTGCACAGAGAAGTGGAAAAACAGCCGGTCAGCCGGTCAGCCATCTTGCCAGTCAGATAGAGAGAGAGGTGACGGTCAATCACTCATCCATTTGATCAGACAAATGGTCAGTGAGTCAGCCAGACAAGGAGATGGACAGACTTTCTGTCCTCAACTGTTAGATACAACAGACACCTAGCAGACAGACAGACAGACAGACAGACAATCAGGCTGTCTGCAGGCATCCTGTCAGTCAGACATGGAGACAGCTAGCAGGCAGGCCAGGAGATGGAGAGATAGGCTCAGGTCATTCACCTAAGTACAGACAGCCAAACAGACCATCAGCAAGTTGGACAGACATGGAGACAGGCAGATCATCTGTCAGCCACTCAGTCACTGGGTCAGACACTCAGAGGCAGACAGACAGATACGTGGCCAATTAGACATTAAGAAAGGCATTTAAACAAGGAAATGGGCAGAGAGGAGATTTGTTATGCATCTAATTAGATACAACAGCCAGTCAGACAGGCAGACGGACGGTCCACCAGCCATCCGTTTGGTCAGAGCTCTGACAACACAGTCAGACAGGGAGACAAACAGCCAATCACCCATTCAGGTGGACACATGGCAGTCAGCCAGACACCTATGTGGACAGAAAGACAGTCAGACAGCCACCCATCCAGTAAACCATCCGGCCAACCAAACACCCAGGAAGGGGGCCAGACAGACTGACAGTGATCTAGGCATGTAATCAGTTTGTTAGTTGGACAGATCATCAGGCAGGCGGACAGCCAGTCATTCAGACACTCTGTCTGTCAGCCAGTGGTGTGGTGGACAAATCAGATGTCAGACACTGTCAAACAGACCCAGCCTGCCCCCTGGCCAGTCACCCAGCTGGTTATTATGAGGACATTCAGGCTGAGCAGAGTTGTAGCTGGACCCTGTGAGGGATGTTGGGAAATATGACAGGTGGTCCCGAGCTCACAGAATGACTGGGGTCAGAACACGCCTCTCAAGACTCTGACACAGCCCTGGAAGCAGTCAAGGAAGGCTTCCTGGAAGAGGAGGTAGGAGGACCAGGGTCAGCCGGCAAGAACAAAGCATTCTGGGTAGCCTAGCTGCCTGTTCCCTGGCCAGGATTTGAGGCATTTTTCCCGTTTGTACCCTCCTTTCCTTAACCCCAGTGTTTTTTTAGCCAAGGGGATGGGGTCCACACACATTCCCCCACCTCTTTATCCACAGCATGGCCCCCCCCTCTCCCCAGCAGCCACCACTTCTCCCTCTGAACCACAGGAACACATTGCCAGGGCCTGGGAACCCCCAAAGGCTTACTATTTTTACAGGCCACAGGACTGGAGAAGGGGCTGCAGTGAGTGAGTGTGTGTGTGTGTGTGTGTGTGTGTGTGTGTGTGTGTGTGTGTCTGTGTCCGTTGGGGGGGGTGTGTAGAGTCTTGTTGGGCCCCCTCCTTTCTCCCAGCTCTGCCAAGTTCTCGCTTCCTCCCTCCTCCACTGGAGCTGGGGGTGGGGAGGCCCTCCCAGGCCTCTTCCCATTTTGGGAATTGGGCTGAGAACTATGCAAGGAGACAGAAATAATTCCTTTTTCGAGCCTGGCCAGGGCCATAGCAGCCCAAACACTGGCACAAAACCAGTGCGGGCGGGGGTGGGGGGGGGTAGGGGGTGCTGTCCAGGAGGGGGAGGGGCTCAGCCCCAGGGGCCCCAGGAGACAAAGGCCCGGTGTCTGCAGAAAAACTTCCTCACCCAGCCCCAGGGCTGGATACCAGGAACCTGGAAAGCTCAGCAGCTCCCAGTGGGGAGCTCAGCGGCCAGGGCTGAAAAAGGTTGGAGGGGTGGGGAGCTGGAGACAGAAAGAAAGAGCAGAAAAGGAGTCACAAGCCCCAGGAGGGGCCAAGACGACTTGAAAAATAGACCATTTCTGGGAACCAAGAAGGGATCTCTGATTATCTCCTGAGAACACGGTGGCATCTGCAAAATGGGGCAGACCCACTGACTACTCAAGGAAAAAGATGGCCGGGGGTCGGGGAGCGGGGAGCACGGAGCACAGAGTAGATGCACACTTAACGCAAGTGTCCTGATCAGAAATCGAACACAGCCAGCTTCGCGCCCCTGCTGCGTTGCCTCCCGGTCTGTGACCCTGCGTGAGCCACTTTCGCCTGCTTGGTCTCCTGTCTTAAGTCCGTAAACCCGGAGCAAGGACAGAAGCTGCTCTCCAGGGTGGCTACAGGTTTAAGTCACATGAAGTTGTGGGAAACCTAGCACGGGGGTAAGGTGTGCAATGCATTCTAGTCTTTCCTTCTTCCTCCTCCTTCTCACAGCGTTGTTATTATTTCAGTGGGGTCTTACAGCAACTCAGCCCAAGGCAGATCTCTGTCTACATTTTAACGGTGACACCCACCTGGAACCAGCCTCTTCTCTCTGAGCCTCAGTTTCCTCCTTGCACTAAATGCCCGTGAAGGACAAGAGGAGACATGGTGAAGACATCCCTCCCCCACCTGGATCAAACCTCACCGGGCCTTTTCAGTTATTCCATCCAATAAATGCCCTTTATTGTTTATGTCCGCTTGATTTGACTTTCTGTTTCTGGCATCCAAATTCGCCCTTGCAGACATATTTCCTTTACCAAAGTTTTTTTTCCCCCCCAGTGTTAACCCTCATCATCACCCTTCTGAAAAGATGTTATTGTTCTTCTCAGCTGAGAGATGAGGAAGCTGAGGCTCAGAGAAGTGAAGTGACTTGCCCCAAATTTGAACCTGGAAATGTCTTATCCTCCTTTCAAGACCTCCCATTTCTCATCTACCTCTGAGCAAGAGAGAGAGAGAAACACACTCACAGACACTACCAAACTTCAGTGATAAGTGTCCCAAGGAAGACAAATCCCATAATGTTGAAGCCTGGAAGAAGCTTAGAGATCCTCAACGTTCCCATTTCAGAGATGAGGAGACTGAGGCCCATAGAGAGGAAGTGTTACAGGGAGCAGGAGGCAGACTGGAAGCCAGGGCCTGTGAGGGCAGAGGGGTCCTCGGCTGTGTCACACCTGTCGGGGGGCTTCCTTGTGGTAAAAAAATTCCTCTCAAGCTTTTGGGAAACCATCCCTCCACTCTGGAGCGACATGCCCCTCCTGAGGCTAACCCCGGGCTCTAGCTCCAGGCCTGGCCAATCAGAACTGCACATTCCCCCGGTGATGCCAATTGGCTGGGTCTGGGCACTGACTCAAGCCAATCAGAGTGAGTCTGCCTGCCAGCCTAACCAAGCTCTGTTCTTAGCACAGAAAATGGGCTCTAGGTTCAGAACCTGTGGCAGGCCACGGGGGCCAGTTACAGCTTGACGATCTAGTTCATTTTCACAGTATTCATTTTTAAAAAATGTTTATTTATTTATTTTTGAGAGAGAGAGAGAGAGAGAGAGAGAGCGAGCAAGCACAAGCCAGGGAGGGACAGAGAGAGAGAGAGAAAGGGAGACACAGAATCCATAGCAGGCTCCAGGCTCTGAGCTGTCAGGACAGAGCCCTACTCGGGCCTCAAGCTCACAGACTATGAGATCATGACCTGAGCCGAAATCTGACACTTAACCGACTGAGCCACCCAGGCACCCATCGTAGTATTTATTTTTAAACGTCTTCCATTTAGGTTGACCTACTCAACCTGGTTTGCCAGGATTTTAAAACCCTGATTTTTAAATGGAAAAGTTCCATGTCCCGAGAACCGCCTCAGTTTCCAGGCAAATGGGGGCCGAGACAGGTGGTCACTCTACTTCAATGTATGGGTAACAGATCCCAGCTCCCATTAATGGCAGGTTCCTTTTACAATAAACTTACTTAAATTTAAAAACAGAGCTGGCTAAGGGAAAAAATACTAACAAAATAGTATACCTTTAGTGAAAGGAAATGGCAGAAAAATCACGAAAGCTGCTCGTGGGTGTGAATTGTCGTTGGGAGATACTCAATGCCTGCAAGGTTGGAAACCCACGCTCAGTCCCTGGGTCGGTGGCCTACTGGCTGTTTGACCCTGGATAACTTGCTCATCCCCTCTGAGCCTTCGTGTCCTCCCCAGAGGCAGGAAGGGTGTGGGTAGGAAGGCTCTGTTAACTCGCTAAGCATATAGGCTCTTCTCAGGGCAAGACCTGTAGCCAACAGCAGCTCACAAATCCTTGGGAGGCCTGTCACCTCCCTACTGTGCTTGCCTGATGGAGCCATGTCTGCCTGAAACAGCGCCTGGCATGTGGTTAGTCAGCTCTCAATGAATGAGATCTCATATGGATCATTTTTCCCCCAATACTCTCTTATTAAGGTATGATTTACACATCATAAAATGTCCAAGTTTTAAGCGTTCAGCGCTTAACCATTGATAAGTGGTTACACCTGTGTAACCACCACCCCGACTAAGTGTAGAACATTTCCACCACCCAGAAAGTTCCCTCGGGCCCCCTTCCAGTCAACATCCCCAAAGGCAACCACGGGTCTGATTTCTCGCACCATAGCTTAGTCTTGCCTACTCTTGGAGTCCACATAAATGGAATCATACTGTATGTTCTTCTTGACGATAACTATTACGCGAGCTCAAAATGGGCATGCGAGTGCGCACAGACACATACACCTGCACATGTGTGCCCGGGAACTCACGGACGCACCCACGCACACAGTATTTCCAAGCTGTAAATCTCTCGGCTTCAGTCTGCAGCTCGGCTTGGCCCCCCCAGGCTTTCTGGTGGCTCAGGGAGGTAATGGGGCTCCCATCCCTGGGTCCAGACCCTGGGAAGGCTCCTCCAACATCTCCTTCAGCAACTTCTTACTGGATGACCTCAAGCAAACACTTAAAATCTGTTTTCTCCTTTGTAAAATGAGATGATTAACACCCACTTCATAATAAACAACTTCCCCGGACTGACCACTTACTATCCTGCCAGGCATTGTTTTAAGGGATGCACCAGTCCTAACCCAAGTCCATCCTTCCAGCAACCTTAGGGTCTAGATATAGTTATGTATGACCCCTCTCTTATAGGTAAGGGACCCGCGGCACAAAGAGGTCCAGCAGCTTGTCCGAGGTCACACGGCAGAGGAAGTGGCAGAGTTGCACGTGAACTCAGTCTGGCTCTGGATTCTCCCCTTGCCACCATTTCAGTATCACGGCTCACAGGGCGACTATCAGGGTATTATTGTCTTTGTCCGTGGGCCCCGGCACATGGCAGGCGCTTAATCAATGTCTGATGTGGCTACTACCAAGAACATCTCGGTATCTGCCATCTCGGTAATGCCTCAGAACAACCCCATTTTGCAGAGGAGGAAACTGAGGTTCAAAGAAGTCAATTGCAAAAATTCCAGATCTTCTAATTCTGAATCCCACATTCTTGCTATTTTCCCCACTGGTGGTGATGTTCTCCCCACCAGGGAGGGATTTTGCCTCTTTTGTTTACTGCTATGTTCCTGGCACCTATAAGAGTGCCTGGCATATACTCAGTACTCAATAAATGTTCTTCCAATGGATGCGTACAGCAGGGAGCCCAGTGCCCTTCTTTACAGCAGGAGGACCAAGGACCTGGGGAGGGGTGTGACTTGTCCAAGGTCACACCGTGCCTTAGCGCCACTGAATCTATCATTTTCTCCCTGCTTGGCTCACCCTCTCTACTTCCTGACCTGAGCAGGCCAAAAGATTTGGGAGCCCCCGACACACTCGCAAAGGCCCACATTAATGGGAAGCTGGCACGGAGCCTCCCCAACTTCATTACACCGTCCAAGGTCGGTGCAGAAGCCTGCCAGGCTAACACTCAGGAAATGCCGGTCAAAGGGAAACAAGGCCCTGGCTTGCCAGAGCTTCTCCATTGGAGAGGGGGAGCATTCCTGGCAGAGAGGGTGGGGAGGGAGGGCCAGGCCAGCCTTTAAAAGCACTCTGCAAACACATGCTTGGACTGCAGCCCACTCTGGCCATGGTCCCCACCAAGTCAGCAGAAGAAGCAAAACTCTTGGGCCCTGCAGGACACTGCACGGGGTGTGGCCTGGGGGGGGGGGGGTCTGTGTTCGTGAGGACTGAGCCAATAAGAGCCCACCCTGAAGATCGAGGGGAGATGGCGATGCTGGGGGAGGGGACAGACTGCCCTAGGCGGAGGGTCACTCTTAATTGTCAATCCCCAGCACTTGCACATGGATGGAAGTTTTAAACACACTGATCACTTCCTCTCAGGATTCAGGTGGGTGCTTCCAGATGCAGAGCCTGAGGCGAGGATTGTTAGGTAGCAGATGCATTGAGGAAGTACCTTTGCGAGAAGGGAGAGTGAGGGAAGCCGGACCTGCCAGGGCAGGACCTGCATTGGAAAGTGGTCTCAGCAGGCAGCTCGCTCAGCTTGAGCCCACGGGGAGCTCAGGAGTGTGGACAGCACCCGGAGCTGGTCTCACCTTAAAGTAAGAAGGCCTCCGCACCCTTGATTCGGTGAGTCACTGGCTGCAGGCCGCCCGCAGCGGGGTGGGAGCTATTGTGGGTTGCAGACCCCCAGGCAGGCCACTCCCACTGGCCGAGGGTACTATGAGCTATTAACAGTCGGCGGGCCGCACCAGCCTGGAAAGGGGATGTGGGTGAGGCCCCGCTGCGTCCACCACTCATTGCAATGACTGCCCCTCTCACTGCATTAATTCATCGGTACCTACACCTCCCCACCTTAGGGCCAACCCTCACGAGAAAGGAGGAAAAAATTGAAAAGACATGATGTTTTTTTCTGCCCCCCTCCACGGCAGGCTATCGCATCCGGTGTTTGAAGAACAACAACAAAAAAAATCAAACCAAAATAAAGAAATAAAAGCACTTCACATGTCCAGGCTAACAGGATTCCAGAGTCTGCAAGGCACCGAGGGTAGCACATTGCAAGCGTGGCCTCCAGGCTCTCTGAGCTGATATGCCCGCTGCAGAGGCCTGACCCAGGACAGGATGGGGCCCGGCTCCAGGACCAGGCAGGGCAGATGAAGTTACAAGGTCAAGAAAGACAAAGCGGCCTGGCTGGGCCTCAGGGGAGGCTCTGGGACCATCCAAGGCGGGGAGGGGGGTGGGGGTGGGGTGGCAGACCCGACCCTGTGGGGAGGTGGCATGATGGAGTAGGAGCCAGGGGACAGAGGGTCCCTGGGAAGGTGACAGCCTGGCCTGCAGCCCCCATCCCAGCTGTGAGCCCTGAGCAGCCCTGAGCAGGGCCTAGGGCAGGGCCACTCCTCACCTTTACCTCTGCCAAGTTGAACCCTCCCTCCCCTGGGCACAGCGCTCTACAGTGAGCAAAACACCTGCAGCTCAGCATGTTGAGGTGGGTGAGCCAAGGGCTCAATGCTACACATGGGGAAACTGAGGCTTAGAGAGGTGCACAGTGACCCCCTTGGTTAACAAATGTTGATTAAGCACCTACTGCTGGGGAGACTGTAGTGAACAGAAACCCCGTTCGCGTGGAGCATATATGCAAGGGGTTCAGGGGTGTGGAGAGCAAGACGGTAACGGTTGCTCTGGAAAAGTAACAATAAAGCGGGGAAGGGAGAAAGAGTGCCGCGGTAGAGGTGGCCGTTTAACAATGGACGGTGAGAAACGAGAGAACACCAGCTCTCGAGTTTGGCAGGTTCAGTGTTGAGATCCCAGCCCTGGCAGAGTCTTGGGCAAATGACTGGGTCTCTCTGAGCCTCCGTTTCCTCACCTGCAAAAAGGAGGCTGTTGTGAGGAGGATGGGGCTCGTATGGGCTGCACCTCTGGATAAGGGGCTCTCGTGATGAACCCTAAGGCACAGGCAAAATAGGCTTTTAAAGCACACTTTGAGGGCTGCTTCGGTCAGCAGCAACGGAGATCCTTGTGAGAATGTATTTCCACTAGAGACCTCCATTCTGTGATCTGGGGGGAGAGACCTGGGAGTCTGAATTCTGCTCGGGTTTAGGAACCCCTGACCTCTCAGGCTTGGGTGTGGGGTTGGCCCATGGCTGCCTCCCTGATGGAAACTCACAGGTGCCCAAAGGGGAAAGGCACTTAAGGATCACAGGGCTCAGCCGTGTGCTCCAATGATGCAGATGGGGAACCTGAAGGAAGACCAGAGAAGCTGGGTGACTTGTTCAAGGCCACACAGCTAACGAGCAGCAGAGCTGGGTCTGAGGCGGTTGACGGATGGAGAGAGTTACCAGCTGGTTCAGGTACCGAGCAGTGGGTCCCAGATAGCGGGGGTGGGATCAGTGTGAGAGCTGAACTTCACCCCAGGAACCTGCACTTCCTTCCCATTTGAGAGTGTTAAATGGCCCTCACCGGACGAGAAACAGGATCCTACTCTCCGTCGCACTCTGACCGGCCCAGGGCAGCCCAGTCTCCCAGTGAGCCCCTTCCTGCAGCCCGGTGGACCCTGCCCATTCCAAAGTGGGACACATACCAGCAGCGCTACAGGCACTGAGATCTGGATTTCTCAGCCTCACTGTTAGTGGAATCACCTTGGGAGCTTTGAAAAATACCAGACCGTGGGGCCCACCCTAGAGATTCTGATTCAATTGGTCTTGGGTGGGGGGGGTGGTGGTGACTTGGCATTGGGACTTTCAAAGGTCCTCAGATGGTTCTCATGTGCAGCCGAGACTGGTTTAGCGACACAGGGACAAGACATCAACTCACACTGATCCAGTGTGAGCAGTGCTAGCTTTTCCGATTGTCCTTCAAACCTTTGGACTCCCTTAAGGGGAAAGTCCACTTTTAAAGCTAACGGGATTTTAACACCTGTCTAACACATGTACATCTCCCCTTTTAACCCGAAGAAAGCAGGTGTCAGCCTCCAGCATCGGGCTAGAATTTCACAACATGACTTATAACTAATGGTACCAACTCTTCATGATACCAAATTTCCCCGCAAAACAACTTGATTTCAGTAAAATCAGTGAATTAATTTAAAGAAGAATATTAAGCAAATTCTATTTCGGGTATTTCCCTTGGACCCAGTAGTCTATGACTCAAACTGGTCTCACTTATGTTCTCCTCTGGCCACAAGAATTGTTTCAGAGGTGAGCACGTGACTAAAATGTACCCAGTCAGAGCCAATTCTGGAACTTTTGCCGGAATAGCCAGGAAAAAAGGCCTCTCTTTCTGCTGGCCTTGGTGCTTGTAGGATGGAGTCTGGAGAAAAAGTCACTTCAGAGGGGGGAGTGACCTTCTAAGGCCACAGGCACTAGGGCTGGAACTGAGATTTGAACCATGTGCCCAAAGGTAGTACAACTTCCAAATAAACCACATTTCTGGGGGAATTCACTGGGATCCCTCAGAACTTCTGTTACCTGGGTTTAGAGTCTTTATATGCAGCATTTAAGAAAAATTCAATAGCACCCAAGCAGGTACCTTTAAAAGCTGATAAAAAACACTGTCATTATCTTCAGCACATTCTGAGCACCAGAGAAGATGTGGCTGTGTGTAAAGATTGTGGCACCCTTGTTCCTTTCAGGGTTGGATGGTAAGAAACTTCTGGTTGGAGTCTCAGCTAGACATTTCAGACTATCTCACCCACACCCCCCCGGAAGGAGTGTGATGTCTGCTTTTTGCCTACTGTGATAACCTCTGAATCCATCCATCCATCCATCCCTCCCTCCGTTTTTCTGTCTGTCCATCCATCTATCCAACACAATTTTACAGAATACTCCTAAGGAGGGAGGCACCGTGCCAGGTGCAGGAGAGACAGGTGAATACATAAACAAGTCAAGCCATCAGGGAGCCCACAGTCCACTCCAAGTGGGGGAGGGCAGGCAGTAATCAGATAATTGCATGCATGAATGTGACATTAACAGTGGGAACAAGGCCAAACCAAGGGAGACAGGTAGAACTTTGAAAACATAACTGGGGATTTGGCCTATTCAGAGATCAGAGAGGGCTTCCTGGATGAAGAAGGCACATTCGATCTGAAAGCTTCAGGATGAGCAGGCAATAACTGGGTGAAGTAGAGAGGAAAAGCATTTCAGGCAGAGGGAACAGAATGTGCAAAGGCCTTTAGTAAGTATGTGATCAGTGTGGCTGCACACAGGAAGCCAGGAGATGAAGTCGGGGGTGAGTGGCTGGTCACATGGAGCCTTTTGGACCCCTGGGAGAAGATGTGCCCCCTTTCCTCGCCCCATTTTTCCTTCCAGTCAAATGGAAAACTCCCCCCTTTCCCCTCCTCCCTCCCTTACATGATAAAGATGTGAAGAAACCAAACACAACGCTGCCCTTATGACTTCTGGGCTTGAGCAGTACAGCAAAGCATACGCACAACGAGAGGGAGTTTGGGCTGCTTGTGGAGAAAAGGGAGAAGAGAAGAAAGAGAACGACAAGCAGTCTAGGAGTAAAGCGAAGAAGGGAAGCTCCAGGAGGAGCGGAGGGCGTGCAGTGGCTCAGTGCCCGGGCTCAAATCTGCACCTTTAGCTGCATTCTCGCATGTGTCACTCGACCTCCCTGGGCTCAGTTTCCTCATCTGTAAAATGGGGGATAATAACAGTACTTTCCTCATAGGGTGCAGTGAGGGCTGGATGAATTAACGAGTTTACCAGTCTGTCCGTAAAGAGGGACGTAGGAGTGACACGTGGGTGTTATGCGGGTGTTGTCAGAACCCAGTCTGTCTCTAAACTCCTCAGAGTCCCCAGGACAGCTGGAGGGGGAGAAGTAGCTGAGGGGACAGAGGGCCCGTGGTGATGAGCTGTATGGGACAAGCTTTGGAAGGCAGCTAAGAAATCTCCCGGGGAGACCAGAACTCCTCCCTTGAGTGAGAGCATCTCATATCTGGGGGAAGGGCCAGGTTCTACAGTTTTCTGAGTAAAAAGGAAGGGGCTCTTGCCACCTCCCTCATAAGAAACCTCTAGTTCAGGGAAGATTATCCCCCGCTGTTGAACTTTGGAATCCAAAAGCACTGACCGAGGGGGCTAATGGCAAATTCTTAGAAAAAAATGCCAGGGCCCATCATGAGGGAAATGACATTCAGTTTGGGAAGTCAGGAGGAAGATATTTAAGTGGAGTCATAAAAGATGAGTTAAGGAGACCAAGGGGGCCAGGGTGGGGGGGCTGCAAGATTGTTCTAGTTAGCACAGCATGTGCAAAGGTCCTGAGGTAAGACCCAGAATGGAGTCCTGAGCATCTGAGAAAAGAGATAGGGAGTCATTTAAAGTGTATAATATGAAGGTAGGGGTAGTTCTTATAAGCTCTTAGTGGCCAAATAAGGGCTTTGGAAATTATCCTGAGAGCAATGAGAAATCATGGAGGGGTGAATGCCCCTCCCTCTCGCCACTTCCCCCCATCCCCATCCAAAACCTCTGTACAGATAGAGTGGATGAGACAGGAGGCAGACTCTGCATGAAATAATATGAGGCTTGAAAAACTCTCTTAAGTATCTGAAGTGCCAACGTTCATTCGGTCAGTCAACAAATATTTATTTAGTGGCTACTATATGCTAGGCACAGTTTTTTTTTTTTAATATATGAAATTTATTGTCAAATTGGTTTCCATACAACACCCAGTGCTCATCCCAAAAGGTGCCCTCCTCAATACCCATCACCCACCCTCCCCTCCCTCCCACCCCCCATCAACCCTCAGTATTTAAGAGTCTCTTATGCTTTGGCTCTCTCCCACTCTAACCTCTTTTTTTTTTTTTCCTTCCCCTCCCCCATGGGTTTCTGTTAAGTTTCTCAGCATTCACATAAGAGTGAAACCATATGGTATCTGTCTTTCTCTGTATGGCTTATTTCACTTAGCATCACCCTCTCCAGTTCCATCCACATTGCTACAAAAGGCCATATTTCATTTTTTCTCATTGCCACGTAGTATTCCATTGTGTATATAAACCACAATTTCTTTATCCATTCATCAGTTGATGGACATTTAGGCTCTTTCCATAATTTGGCTATTGTTGAGAGTGCTGCTGTAAACATTGGGGTACAAGTGCCCCTATGCATCAGTACTCCTGTATCCCTTGGGTAAATTCCTAGCAGTGCTATTGCTGGGTCATGGGGTAGGTCTATTTTTAATTTTCTGAGGAACCTCCACACTGCTTTCCAGAGCGGCTGCACCAGTTTGCATTCCCACCAACAGTGCAAGAGGGTTCCCATTTCTCCACATCCTCTCCAGCATCTATAGTCTCCTGATTTGTTCATTTCGGCCACTCTGACTGGCGTGAGGTGATATCTGAGTGTGGTTTTGATTTGTATTTCCCTGATAAGGAGCGACGCTGAACATCTTTTCATGTGCCTGTTGGCCATCCGGATGTCTTCTTTAGAGAAGTGTCTATTCATGTTTTCCGCCCATTTCTTCACTGGGTTATTTGTTTTTCGGGTGTGGAGTTTGGTGAGCTCTTTATAGATTTTGGATACTAGCCCTTTGTCCGATATGTCATTTGCAAATATCTCTTCCCATTCCGTTGGTTGCCTTTTATAGGCACAGTTTTAACACCGAGAAGACGAGAAGACACAAGCAAAACCTGACCGACTCTCTCTCTGATGGAGCTTATAATGTAGCGAGATGAGTCAGATAAACCTAGAATATACCAGGTGGTGAGAGGGGCTTGAAAAAAACTAAGGGATGATAAAGGAATGGAGTGTGAAGGTCGGGGAGGGAGGAGGTGAAGGTCAGAGCACAGGGCGCGTGAAGGTCGGGGAGGGGTTGTCTAGCATTTACTACGGGATGAGACCTAGTGAGCGACCTGTCCCTGCCAAGCGCCACTGAGTGCCCATCGTGTGCACATGCGCACGTGAGTAGGATGTAAAGACAATTCCCTAGCACCTGTCCACTCCACCGTCAATGAAGCTCCCCGCCCAGCTGGCACTCACAGTGCATTTGTGGGGACGACAGTGACCAGCACACTATTCCACTTCTCCACAGGCTGCCGCCAGCCACGCCTCTCAAGAGCCAGGAAGCCACACGCCCCTGGCATCCTTTCGGACCCTTGCCTGACACCGTTTGCCTTTCTCTGGATAATGGGACAGTGAGATCATCCGGGTTGCCCGCTGCCCCCCATCCCCCACTCCCTTGGGGTTGGTAGGGCTGCTTCCCTGGGCCCGCTCCAGGTCAACCGGCAAGAAAAAGAAGATTAAATGGAGTTGACAACAGGTCAAGGGTCTCTGGCTGGGGAGTCACTGTGCAGCCGCTTTCCTGGGGATCGTGTCACTTCTCACAGCGCCGCCTGAGGGGACGGGCATCAGAAACAGGAAGAGAAAGAGGCATAAGTAACAAAATCTCACTGGCGAGATGGAGGTTTGGGGACTTTTTGTGGTTTGCGTTTCCTCAGGAACTGCTCCCTGGAGGGTGGATGATGAAGCATTAATGACACACGTAAGGGATGAAACCCACAAAATAACGAGTCAGGAACAAGAGTTCTGACTCCAAACATCAGTGTTCTCAGTGAGCCTGCCAGAACGCCAATCATGAGCGCCACTGAGGTGACCTGCCCTCGACCTTCAAAATTCAGGCTCTGAACATCAGTTCCAACTTGGAACATCAGCGTTCCGACCTTGCCCGCTAGAGTTTCGATCACGAGTGGCGATACCCTGGCCGTGTACCCCTTGGGTCCAATTACAGATTGAGGATTCTGACAATGGATGGCAGCCTTCCCACCTTGAATCCCAGAACTGCGACCCCGAATAGCGGTGTTCCAACAACGAACATCACTGCTGTGATCTTGAACATCAGAATTCCAACCCTGGGCACCCCGTTTCTACCAAGAATTCCCGAATGTTCAAGCTTCCCAGCCTGAATTTGTAAAGCTGACATTACTTTGCAAGGATATAAAGTTTAATTCTACACAATAAACTCTTCCATGGGCCCACAGTCCCTAGAAATAAGCCAAATGCTTGCATAAGGAAGAAAGATGAAAATAACAGTAAAAATAGCACCAGCTCATGTTGGTTGCACATCAGGCACTTTGCTGAGCACTTTCCATGCTTTTTCTCATTCAGTTCTCTAGACAACCCCATTTTACCGATGAGGAAACTGAGGCTCAGATCCAACCCAGTTTGCTGACTTAATATCCAGTGCGTTTTACAGCAACTGCAGTAGCTTTTTCTTCCTGCTCTGGTTGGAGGTTGGGTAGGGGGATGTTGGATCCTATTAGCTAATTAGTTAAGGATTCACCTGTGAATTTCCCTGACTTGGGTTAACATCCACCGGGGGTGACTTGGGTTTTGAAGCCAAACACTTGCTTGATTCAACAAACACTTGCCACCCTGTCTTGTGCTTGACAGCAGAGAGTAAGAAAAAGGGAGGGGGACCCGTTGCTTCTGTCCCCCAAGCCCCACCCTCACCTCTCCCTTCCAGGCGGGAGGGCCTCAGAGGCGAGAAATGATTCCTCCTTCTCCTTCTAGCCATCAGAAGGCTCAATGCTTCAAGGATCAAACGTGGAGCCCTAATGGCTGAAAGTGGTCCACAAGACCATTCTGTCTGGCCCACTCAAATCTTTTAATTTTTAAAAAACTACTTGCCAACATTAGTAACTTGGGATGTCTCATATGAAAAATAAAAGCGCGGGGTGGGCCCAGAACCCAGCCCGGAGCTGAACAGCAGCTGCCTCTCTTGATGGGCACATATGCCCCAGTCCCCACCACTTCCTGCTGCCTCCTTGACACTGAGGCTGAGTGTTAACTGTCTTGCTCATTGAACTTGCCCTATTACAGTTCTTCCATCCACCTGCTTCACTTGTTATCACTACCCACCTGGCCCCTGTGGCCATCTGAGTCCGAGGTCCCAGCTCTGGCCTCTGTGTCCCAAGGCAGGGAGCTTGGAGAGGTACTTCTTCCTTGATAGAGTCACAGGGACTGAAGGACTTTCCACACTCCTCACACCCAGGACTTCTGAGTCTTTCTTCCTAGCAGGCAGGGCCGGCTTCACAGCGGGGGCGGGTTCAGCCTGCCTGGTCCCACAGGGCCCTGCGACCAGAAGGGCTCCGAGTTTGGCTACGTGCTCTGCTGTCGCTGTCTTGAAATGCTTAGGGGTTTTTGCACATGGGGGACTGCATTTCATCTTGCAGCGCACCCCTCCCGCCACCCTCAGATTCTGCAACCAGCCGGGTCAGCATATCACTCAGTCATTAGCGGCATCCGGTACGCGCGCGCGTGCACGCGCACGCACGCGCACTTCTGTAATCTGTCTGGAAAACCACCTCTTTGGATTGGTCTGTTCTCTTAATCACGAGGCCGGCAAGGGTCTCAGACTTTTATGTAGGGGTGGGGGGTGTGGGGGCAGCAACCTGGACCGAGAGGGAGGGGGACTAGGGGACTTGCCTTGGGTTGCCTTTACACAGAGCTTTATGTAAGATAAAGCTGCCTACCCTCCAGCCACTCCCTGGCACAGGCGTCGTGCGAAGAATTCGGGCAGGCAAGGTGTCATCACAGGCTTCGTTAGGGCAAGGTGTGGGGTCGACTATCTTTCTTCTCTCCCTCTTGAGAGAAGGAGGCGAAGATGAAAAACATCATGAACACAGCACGTGCGCTTGGCCCGGCTCAGTGCTGGCCGCTCCTGCGCGCACATCTTTCCTGCTTGACGATGCCATACCCATTTCCCAGCTGAGAAAGCTGAGGCCAGAGATGAAGGGTCTGTCTGCCCAGGTTTTCGTAGCTCATGTGGGGCAGTGTTGGGATTATGAACCCAAGCATCCAGAGTTCTTTCCACTTATGTACCAGGGAGGTGGCACAGGTGATGAGGGAAAACACCAGTGAGGAGAAGGGTGTCTGCGCCCAGGTGGCCCTAACTTCAAAATAAAGCAGAGAGACATCCTATCTCGGGAAGAGTGTAAGGGCCATCAGATCCAAACTGGTCATTCAAGGTCAGGGAGGGCCTTTCTGAACAGGTGACATAGGAGCCGAGATCTGAAGGATGAGAAAAGGCAGCTGGTGTTGCAAGATCCAGAGTCAGAGGACCAGAGAGGTTAAGTAATTTGCTGAGGGTCACACAGGTAGCTTGTACCTTCATTCCCTCTGGCCATCCTCCAAAGCCCTCCTGACAAAGCCCCTACGCTGCATCAGGCCCCGAGGCGACTTTAGAATACAGGCCGGCCAAGTTTTCCTGTAAATGCTATTGTAACTAAAAGCAGGTTCAGATAATAGGTAAGTGAATGTGGCAGGCGTTCCAGTAGAATTTTATTAATAAAACAAGCAACCCACCTACCCGGCTTTAGAACACAGAAATGAATACAAAACAGTCCTAGATTTTGAGAACTTCCTGCCTTACTCATGGAGATAAGACAAGGTCAGAAGAAAATAGAATAGAATCCAAGAGGAAGGATGCTAAATGGCGCAACAGAGAACTTGAAGAAAGATTGCTTCTGCAATTCGGGAAGGAAGGAGGTCAAGTACAGGTTCTCAGAAAGGACCATCTGCCCTGTGAGGCCCTCTCTGACCACACCCTCTTGTTCTCTGTCAAAATACCTTGCTTCAGGGGCACCTGGGCGGCTCAGTCGATTAAGTGTCTGACTCTTGGTTTCGGCTCAGGTCATGATCTCGCGGTTTGTGAGTTCGAGCCTCATGTTGGGCTCTGTGCTGACAGCTCAGAGCCTGGAGCCTGCTTTGGATTCCGTGCCTCCCTCTCTCTCTGCCCTTCCCCTGCTAGCGCGCACGCTCTCTCTCTCTCAAAATAAATAAACGTTAAAAAAATTAAAAAAAAAAAAACCCACCTTGCTTCTGTCCTTCACAGTTGTACACATTATGCTCTGTGATTATTTTCATTTACTTTTTTTTTAATGCATCTCTCTCTCCAGTAGGCTGTAAAGTCCATGGCGGCTGTAGGTTTGCCAGCTTACGTTTATTTCCCGTCTTGGTAGCAGCACTTAATCTCTCCTTGGGGTGCCATCTCCTTTACTTCCATCTCGGGGTCCCCTCCCAGCTCTAAGATGTGATCCACACTTGGCGAAGTGATTGGCTTAGGGACAGGCCAATGAAAACAGCCCTGGGGTTTTGCTGGATCTACTTGGAAAGAAACTTGCTTCCCACCCCCTCCCCACCCACCATGGAAGCCTGCAGTTGCTGGAGATTATCTTTCCGGCCATGTTACAGCCTGCTGAGAAGCCAGGGCTTAGAGATATCGGAGACTAAGTATTGATGTCATATTTAAGCCCCTGGATCCAGCCCTGCCTGAGGCCATCCCTAACCCAGGACTTTTCAGTTACATTTTTTGCTTAGGTCCGTTTGAGCTGTATACTTGTTACTTGCAACCAAGAGAATCCTAACCAACGGATACACAAGTGCTTCCCAAGCACCCAGCATGGTGCCTAGCATATAGTAACAAGCCCGTGGATGTTTGTCACACAAACAACATTGTGGCATTGAAGCAGGACCTCAAAACAAGCACACGTATCCATATAAAGTTACAAGAACCAGAGGAGACCAGAATGGAAGCTAACTTTGAATCCAGGAATGGGAGAGGATGACTGAAATTGTGGTCACCATTTGAAACAATAATAAATGATGTGTACGCATATGCACGGCACAGGAGATGGAGGGAAGTCGATCCCTCCAAAGAGACACTGGGAATTCCAGGCATGAGGAGAAGACGGAAGACAGGGCCAATATCATCATCCCATCTCTACCTTCTTTTTGCTCCTCACGTGCCCCTGGCAGGGGAGTCGTGGGCTGCCTCACTGGGGCCCTTGGGTCCACGAGGACTCTACGAGGCAGAGCTGGCCAAGGTGAAGGGCCCCGTGGATCACACAGGCCTCGAACGACTCCAGGATGGGCCCTGGGTAGCAATAAGTGAAATATGATGACCTATTTTTAGAAGCTGTTTGATTCCAGGTCCATTACCTGGTGGATGTGAGTGATGGTGTGGAACTGGCAAACGTAACATTATTCTCGTAGACGGCGTCCGCCTGCCAGGCCACAGTGGGCAATTATGGTGGAGACCAGCCTTGTTGCAGAGCAAAAATGGAACAGTCAGGGCATGAGGAAAACACCTCAAGTGTCTAATTTAATTGTGTCTCCTTGTTGTGAATGAAGGCCAGAGGCCACTTCTTCCTGGCCCAGGAAACATGGGCCTGAGAGTGGGCAGGTGGGAGGCACCAGGAAGGTGGGAGGATACGGAGGAGGTACACCTGAGAGACCCTTGTTTGTAGGGGAGATCCCTCTGACCAATCATCACATGATCATGCAAGTTTCCACACTCATTCACGCAACAAACATTTACTAACACTTAACTTAAGCAAAAATAATAACAACAATAGTTAACTTGTACTGAACACCTGCTGAGTGCCCACGACTGCTCTGAGTGCTTCAGATAGAACTGTCAGGGTGCCTGGGGGGCTCAGTTGGTTAAGCATCCGACTTAGGCTCAGATCATGATCTTAGGGTTCATGGGTTCGAGCCCCGCATCGGACTCTGTGCTGACAGCTCAGAGCCTAGAGCCTGCTTCAGATTCTGTGTCTCCCTCTCTCTCTCTGTCCCTCTCCCACTCATGCTCGGTCTCTCAAAAATAAATAAACATTAAATTTTTTTTTTTCGGTCTCTCAAAAATAAATAAACATTAATTTTTTTTTTTTTTTAGATAGAACTGTCACCCTGGCTGTTGTGAGACTCCTCAAATTATGGATCAGGAAGTCAAAGCCCAGAAAAGTTAAGTCATCCTCCCAAGGACACACAGCTTGAATCGTCACTGAGCTGGGATTTGAGTCCGGCCAGTCAGGCTGCAGAGCCTGCTTTTTTAAGCATTCCTGTCTCTCTGTGGGCCAGGCCTGGCATCACATAACAACCCAGAAGCTACACTTAACAGTGTTTTGTGCGAGGAAGGTATGAACATCAGGTTTTTGGAGCACAGAGGAGGGAGCAGCCAGTGCTGCCTGAAGAGGATGTGGGTGGTGAAGGAAGAGAAGCTGTGGGTAGATGAGAGGAAGAAAGGGGACAAGGCAGAAGAATCAGTCTGGCCCAAAGTATGGAGCAGGACTTTTGCATTCTGGGAATGCAAAAAGCTGAGTGCGGTATGAGTAGAGGGGTCGTGGACAGGGTATGGGCAGAGTGAATATGGAGCGGTTGGCTGGAGCCTTGAAGGCCAGGCTAAGGAATTTGGGCTTTATCCTGGGCGTAGTGAGAACCATGGAGGGGTTTTTGGAAGGGGGGATGTGAGCAGATTCTATCTGAGAAAGATGCCTCTTGGTTCTCTGCAGAGGATGAACTGGAGGAGGAAGGCTGGAGACAAGGAGGCCAGTGTGGAAGTTCAGTGGAAAGGTCAAGTTCCAACAGTGACAGGTCACCCTCTGATCTTATCTCCCCACCTCACGGGCTGGCTCACTCTGCTTCAGCCACACTGGCCACCTGGCTGTTCCTTGACTGACCCAGACATGCTCCTGCCCCAGGGCCTTAGCACATGCTATTTTCTCCATCAGGAACACTCTTTCCCCAAAAGTCCACATACCTCCTCCTCTCCTCTTCTGATAGTCTTTATTTAGTTGACATCTTCTTGGTAAGCCCTTTCCTATGCCCCCCCCCCCCCCACCCCGGTCAAATACACTCTCTCCTTCCTGCTGACCTTTCTTCATGGCATTTGTTATCAACCAAAATTCTACATTATTTGATCTTGTACTCTCATGCAAAATACTCCATTTTGTATCTCTAAAAGATGAATATTTAAAAAATTTTTTTAACGTTTATTTATTTTTGAGAGAGAGAGAAAGATTCAGAGCACAAGCAGGGGAGGTGCAGGGAGAGAGGGAGGCACAGAATCTGAAGCAGGCTCCAGGCTCTGAGCTGTCAGCACAGAACATGATGCGGGGCTCGAACCCACTGACTGTGAGGTCATGACCTGAACTGAAGTCAGACGCTTAACTGACTGAGCCACCCAGGCGCCCCTAAAAGATGAGTATTTTAAAACACAACCACAATAACATGATCATACCTTAAAAATGGCATTAAGTCCTCAATAGCACCAAATATCCAGCCAGTGTTCATCTTTCCCAGTCATTTCATGACTCTTTTTTCACAGTTGCTTTGCTCTGGTCAGTTTCCGTATTTGTTAATGCTTTGAGTGGTTTCACTCTCTCCCCTACTAGAATATTAGTGCCATTAGAGCTGGGATCTTTATTTTGTTCTCTGCTGTGTCCCCAGTACCTGGCACAGGGCCCGGCACACAGTAGGTGTTCGACAAATCTTGCTGAATGAACACAGCCAATCATAATCATACAGCTGATACTGATCTTGTGGGCATTACATGTTTCTTACCGTTATTTACCATATTACCTTATCTAATCCTCATAACGTCTTTGTGCAGCAGGGGCTATGATTGGACCCATTTTACAGAAGGGGAAACTGAGCCATGTGGCTCAAGGACTCACAGCTAGAAAATGGCCAGGGCATAAGACCTGAGACACAGACTGGGTGTCCATGGATGCTGATGGAGGCTGAGGGTTTATGGCTGCCCAGAAACTGCCCCCACATCCCACATAGTCTTCACAGATTCCTCTGCCCCCACCCTCCCCCACCCAGGCCGCCATCTTCTCTTGCTTGGAACATTGCAACATCCTCCTGGCAGCTGGTCATCCTTTATTTCTGTAAAATGCCCACTTTCCAGGCAACATCCAGGGGGTGGACATCCACGATGCACAGGACAGCCCCTCACAACAAAGAATTATCCATCTTCAAAGATCCAAAGTGCTGAGGTTGAGAAACCAGAAGTATCCTGCATCCAGAGCTTAGCTGAAGTCCATGCAAGTCAGACTTCCAAAAATGTGTTAGTGATAGCAACGAAAGTCCCAAAGTTGGTACGCCAAATTGCTTTTTTCATCAATTAGTGTGTATTCTCAGTTATCTTTAGGATAACACCTTTCATTCCTTTGACAAACATTTACTGATTGCCTGCTCTATGGCAGGCACTGTTCTAGGCACTGGGGACACAACAGTGAACAAAACGGACAAAAGCTCTGCCCTTTGAAGCTGGTATCCAAGTGGGGAACAGAAAAAGTAATTGCATAATTAAGTAATTATATGCTATGTCAGGTGGAGAAACATAAAGCAGGAGAGGGGAATGGAGAGTGTTGGGGATACTGTTTTATAGGGTGGTTGGGAATGCCTCGCTAAGATGACATTCGAACTGAGATCTGAAGAGTGTGGGCAGTGAGTCTTACGGCTATCTGCAGGAAGACTACCAGGCAGAAGAAACAGCAAATGCAAAGGCCCTCAGGTGGGAGAGTGGTATGCCTGAGGAATAGCAAAGAGGCCACTGTGGGTAGACTGCAGTGACGGAGAGAGGGAGGGTGGTAGGGAAGGAGGCCGGAAGGACGTTGGAAGAGAGAGGAAAGATGCCAGACAAGGGCCCTGGATGACAGGACTTGAGCTTTTTCTCCGAGGGAGATGGGAGCCATGGGAGGATTCTGAGCAGGGGGGTGAGCAGATCTGACTCAGAAGTTCCTCTGGCTCCATGTGGAGGACAGACTGCGGGGGTGTGGGGAGGTGGGAGCACAGACAGGAAGAGGCTCCTGCAGTGGTTCAGATAAGAGAGGAGGGGGACCTGAGTTAGGAACGCAGCAGTGGGGCAGTGAGAAGTGGCCACATTCTGGACAGGTGTCACTGACGTGTGTGTGTGTGTGTGTGTGTGTGTGTGTGTGTGTGTGTGTGTGTGACTGGCATTCCACAAAGCTTTCTTCAGTGGAAAAGGAGAATGGGGGGGGGGGGCCATGCTGGATGTGTCAGGGACTGTCCCTTATCTCTGTCAACAATGACCCAGACGGCACCTCTCTACATCCCCAGCACGGTGTGCAGAACTCTACATCTGTCAGGACCTCTGACTCTCCTTACCCCAGGGCTCTTCCCAGGAGTCAAAGTCATCTGGAGCCACAAATGGTGCTGGGAAAACTGGATGCTCATGTGCAAAAGGATAAAGTTGGTCCCTTACCTTACACCACACACAAAAATTAACTCAAAGTGTTTCAAAGACCTAAACGTAAGACCTAAAAGTATAAAACTCTTAGAAGAAAAGATAGGTGGAGGACATTGGATTAGGCAAGGACTTCTTCGCTTCAACACCAAAAGCACCGACAACCAGAGAAAAAAATAGACACATAGGACTTCATCAAAATTAAAAACTTAGGTGCATTAAAGGACACAATCACTCAAGGGAAAAGGCAACCTACAGAATGGTAAAAAATATTTGCAGGTAGGGGCGCCTGGGTGGCTTGGTCGGTTAAGCGTCCGACTTCAGCTCAGGTCATGATCTCACAGTCCGTGAGTTCGAGCCCCACATCGGGCTCTGTGCTGACAGCTCAGAGCCTGGAGCCTGTTTCGGATTCTGTGTCTCCCTCTCTCTCTGCCCCTCCCCTGTTCATGCTCTGTCTCTCTCTGTCTCAAAAATAAATAAAACGTTAAAAAAAAAACAAAAAAATATTTGCAGATCACACATCTGATAAGGGGTATTATAATACCCAGAATATATGAAGAACTCTACAACTCAACCACCAAACACAAACCACTTGATTAGAAAATAAGGAAATTACTTGAATAGACATCTCTCCAAAGAACGTGTACAATGGCCAGCAAGCACACGAAAAGATGCTCCACATCACTCATCATTAGTGAAATGCAAATCAAAACCACAACGAGATACCATGTCACACACAAAAGAGTGGCTGTTATCAAAAGAACAGAAAATACCAAGTGTTGGTGAGGACTGGAGAAATTGGAACCCTTGTGCACTGTTGGTGGAAATGCACCATGATGCGACAATATGGCGGTTCCATGGTGGTGATCGAATTACCACACGATCCAGCAATTTCACTACCAGCTACATACCCAAAAGAATTAAAAGCAGGGTCTTGAGGAGGTATTTGTACCCCCATGTTCATGGCGGCATTGTTCACGGTAGCCGAAAGGTGGAAGCAAGCCAACCATCCATTGATGGATGAAGGGCTAAACAAAGTATGGCCCGCACATACAATGGAGTATTATTCAGCCCTAAAGAGGAAGGAAATCCTGACACAGGCTATAACATGGATGAACTGTGAAGACGCTGACCTAAGTGAAATAAACCAGTCATAAAAAGACAAATATAGTATGATTCCATTTATATGAAGTACTTAGAGCAATCACCTTCATAGAGACGGGATGATGATTGCCAGGGGCTGAGAGGTAGGGAATGAATTTAACAGATACAGAGTTTCAGGTTTGCAAGATGAAAACGTTCTGGAGACTGGCTGCACAGCAATGTGAATACACTCAACCCTATTCAACTACACACCTAAAAATGGTTAAGAGGGTGAATTTTATGTTATATGTATTTTGCCATAAATAAAGCAAGAAATCATCTGGGGGTTATATTCCTACTGTGGGGCCCAGGCGGAAGTGTTTCTCAAAGCTCAAGGGATGTGGACTTTATCGGTGAAATTACCTATGAAAATAATGCTTAATGCTAACCCTGTGTCTCCAGTGGTCCCATCCAGAAGCCTTTGGGGGCAAGGTCCTTATGGATCAGGAGCCAGGAACACCCCCAAGTCAGGTGGGAGACACCAAGTACACCTCTCCCCTCACAGCGTTCTCCCTACGGTGAGAAGGCAAAGCTAGGGGTGGCATCCCTGGGCTCGCTTCTTACTTCTGGAAGGCCAGCCACACGGCACAGAGGCCAGACCACGGGCTCCCGGTCAGGGAGTCCTCCTATTCCCTGTGTGGCCGTGGCAGCCACGTTGCCTCCCGGGGTCTCAGTTTCCATGGCGGCAAGACGAGGGTAATTTTCCCTCCTTCACTGGGTGATGTGGGAATCGGATCTGGTGGGCACGTAATGTTCCTTGCACTGTGCTTGGCTCTCCTCACTGGAAGCCGTGAGTGGTAGCTACGGCTGCCATTGTTTCTCATTTCATCGGGGAGGGATGGGGAAGGGGCCGACACAGCCCGCTGGCCCTGGGTTTTCTTCTTTTAAGACCATCTCCGGTGGGGGTGTTGTCGTAAGAGGCCTTTCTGGCCCGCAAGACAATACTAGGACACTGATGAAGAAACATTTCCCACAGATCTTTGGCTCGCTCCCCCAGGACCAGATCCGAAGTCAGGGATCCAAACACAAGCAGCTTATGTGGGAAGGGATCCCAGAAAACCCTGGTAGGGGAGAGGGGACGTGAGACGGGGAAGGGAAAGAAGCAAACTGGGTGTATTGTCAAGCAAGGAACTACTTACTGTAGGCACCTGGAGCTTAATTCTTCTCAGGAACTCTGGGGCCCAGTGTAGACCATCCGGTGCTGAGTTATACCCCCCTCCAGGGTGAGGGAACTGGAGTGTTTGCAACCTTCCCCCATCAGGCAGCAGTTGAGGGCTGCTCTGGGTGGGGCATCAGGTCCCTGTCTTTACTGGACTCCACCGGCCAGAGGGAGCCTCTAAGGCAAAGAACAGTAGGTGCTGGTGGCTGGGAGTTGGGCTAGTGGCCCCGAAATGGTAAAAGCTAAAAGGATCTGGGTAAGACCTGCATGGCCTCTATCAGGGCTGAGTCCCGACGGCCCCTCTTGCTGTTGAGCAAGTTATAGAACTTCACCTTACCATGAGCATGTACCATTTTAAAGGAAGAACAACTCTTTGAAAAGGAGCTTATTGATCTGGCAGGATCATCAGGAGGATGAAATGAGACAATGACAATTAAAAGCAAAACAAAACAAAACCCCCCGACAGTTACTGAATGCTTTCTCTGTGCCAGACCCTATTCGAAGTGCTTTGTGTGCATTAACCCATTTCATTCGGTAGCAATTCAAGGAGATGGGCACTGTTACTGCCCTCATTTTATGAGCGAAGGACCCAGGGCACAGAGAAGCACAGCGTTTCGTCCCAAGTCACATGGTTAGTGAGTAAAGGAACCAAACTTTGAACCTGGGCAATCCAGCTCTAAAATCAGGGCTCCCATCCATGATACTATTAAGTCTAGGAAGTACACAAAGTGCTGGATATGGAGTTGGTGTTTATTATTCTCTTTCAGTTAATGAAGCTTTGGCCAAACGTTCATTTGGCCAACACTTTCCTTCCTAAGCATTTTCACATTTTCACATCTTGTAGCCTTTCAAAACCCCCGGGAGACCCACTGCCAAGGTGCGATCCTGATTGATTCCAAAGGAATGGAAAGATCTTTGAGCCTTGATGAGGGTACCAGTGAGGCCAGAAAGGCCTGGAAACGGTCCCTGACCTTTCACCAGCTCGATGCAGGACCCAGGCTAGTTGAAACATCCGCCGTGTTTCCTTGTATCAAAAGGGGGTATGGCATTTCTGAAGCCCGACTTCAATGCCTTACATCCACTATCTTACTTAATCCCTTGGGCAACCCCATGAGGTGGGTTTTATTATCATCCTCATCTACAGATTAGAAAACGGAAGCTACGGTTGCTGGGATTCCAACCCAGGACTGTGTGACCCCACAGCCAGGATTCCGCATCTCTGCAATTTCGTCTCCAAGGAATAAATACAGACATCTAGGATGACTGACCTGGGGCTGGCAAGAACCTCAGCCGGACGACTTAATGATAATACATGAAGCCCCCTGGCTCAGGTCAAGGAAGCAGAAGCATCATCACATTAGAGGCATGAAGTCCCAAAGGGGCAGGCAGTGACCCGGCAATTAACAACACTGTAATAGGAGAGGTTGCCAACCAGGGGTGTAGCAGGTATAGAGGAATTCCGTGACAACGTGAATAATCACTGTTGTCATTTATCGAATGCTGACCACGTGCCAGGCACTTTATGCAGCTTGTCTCCTCATGGCCCTCTGAGGTGGGCTCCCTTATAATTCCCATTTCCTAGATGAGGAAACTGAGTCACAGAAGGAAAGGAACTTCCAAAGTCATATTACTGGCAAGCCATGGAGTTGAGACAGAATCACATCTGCTGGACCCCAGAGATGATTCTCTTTCTTCTTTTTTTTTAGATTTTATTTTTATGTAATCTCTACACCCAAAGTGGGGCTCGAACCTACAACCCTGAGATCAAGAGCTGCACACTCCCCGGACAGAGCCAGCCAGGTCCCGCCCCCCCCCTTTCACCTGAGATGATTCTTAAGCAAATCTGTGGTGGGCAAAATACTGATCACTGCCATTACATAAAGACCATTCCTGCTTTTGAATATAATAATATATAATGATGATTATTCACACATATAAAGTACTTTCCACTTGCAAATTATATTCACATCTGAAATCTCACTGAGTCATCAAAACAGCCCAAGAGGTGGGCATGGCTATAACTACCATTTGGCCGATGAGCTTACTGAAGCTCTGACAGCTTGAAAGGTCTACCCAAGATTCCAGGATTAAGAAACGCAGGCTGGGAGCCAGACCAAGCTGGGTTCAAACCCTGGTCCAAACCCCATTTTCATTCCTTCAACAAATATTTGCTGAGCATTTGCTTATGTGAGTTCTAGCAAGTGACTTCACCTCGCAGAGCCTCCATTTACTCTCTGTGAAAGAATCCGTTGAAAAAAAATTTTTTTAATATTTATTTTTGAGAGAGAGAGAGCGTGAGTGGCAGAAGGGCAGAGAGAGCCAGAGACACAGAATTCGAAGCAGGCTCCAGGCTGTGAGCTGTCAGCACAGAGCCCAACACGGGGCTCGAACTCACAGACCGCAAGAACGTGATCTGAGCTGAAGGCAGACACCCAACTGACTGAGCCACCCAGGTGCCCCTGAGTCTTAATACCCCTCATCAAAGCCATTCTTTCCCCGCATCTGAAAATGCCACACTTGCTTCCCCCAGGCTTCCTTACAGTGAGAACATGAGCATGTGACCAGATCGTGGCCAACAGGATGTGAAAAGAAGTCTCATAGAGCCTCCTGGGAAAGGTTTGCCTCTCAGAGAAAAGGTGGTACACAGAAGGAAATGTCCCTCTTCACTGGGTGGATCTCATGGGCCTACATTAGCCCTCTTGTGACATGAGGCATCCAGCCTGAGGACCAAGCCAGCTGGAGGACTAACCAGCTACCTTGGGGCTTTCTGTTATGTGAGAATCTTCCCTCTTGTAGAGGCCACTTTGAGTCTTCTATTTTATTACTTGCAGTCCAAATTGGCAGATTATCTGATAGGATTGGTGAAGGGATTTCAATGAGATAGGACATATAAAGTACCTCTAATCAGTGCCTAGCACCATAAACAGTAGCCAATCTGGAAATCAGGAAATTATCTCAGACTGAGATATATGCCGTGAGACTATTCCAGGGAGGGCAGACACTCCTGGCCTCGGAAATTATTTCCCTCTTGCTCTCCTGCTAAGAAAAACCTGTAGAGTTTTCCGAGAAAGCAGAAACCCAGTGGTGGCCCAGGACCACAGCCCTGTCGCTCCAACGGGGCTGACCCTAGCTTCCCAACAAGAATCAATCACGTTGCCTTTTGGCTAATGGATTTTGATTTCCACGCCCCTGACGGTGAAGGCTAGGGCCTGTGCTTTGGCTTGCCTCCCGTTGCCGAACATCCCATCAATTATTAACAGCGTCAGCTCTGTCTTCCAGTACTGCTATCAGAAGGAAATAGTTTGTCGCAACTCAGCCCACCTGGTCATAGAGAAGGGACTGCACTCATTATTTAGCAAAAAAAGCCCCACCTACTCCTACACGCACTGTGCTAAATCTTGACAAACATGATTTCTTGATGACCCTGCAAGGTGGGCCTTTTAGCTCCAATTTATAGGTGGAAGGCTAGGGTTTACGGAGGCGAAGAACCTACGTGAGGCCTGAAACTGGGGAAGTGATGCGGCTGGGCCCAGACCCCTGGTCTGTCCTTGCTCTAAACACATGAGGTAAGGTTGTTTCTGTATCTCACAACCACCTGGGAATGATCCTGCATTTGACCACCTCCTTCTGTGGTCTCCAAGAAATTTCCATAGGCTCTACTGTTCTGACAAGCAAGACAACCAAGTGGGGGGATGGACGGGGTGGGATGGGCAAAGTGCAGACAACTGAAGGAGGCCAGAGGCCCGGGAAGCTGGGCCGCAGGCAGGCAGTGAGGAAGGAGAGACAGAGCCCCCACACCTGAGACACCCTGACTGACGGATTGCTTGATCCATTCATTCACTCATTCCACATGTAGTTATTTGGAGCTCCTCTGCACCAGGTACCTTGATGGGTGCTGGGAACAGAGCAGCAAATACAACTCGTGGCACTCACACTCTTGAGGGGGAGAAAGGAAAGGAAGCAAATGCAATTTCAGATGGTGCTTAAAGCCTATGCAGGAAAGACCCTGAGTGAGGTCGCAGAGAGTAAGGAGAAGGAGGCTGTTTTGGACTGGAGTTAGGAAAAGTCTCTCTGCGGAGGGGTTATTTGGACAGGGACCTGCACAAATGAGGAATGAGGAGAAGCAGCTGGCCACGGGACAAGTTGGGGAAGAGCACTGTAGGCAGCAGGAATAGCAAATGCAAAAGTCCTGAGGAAGGCTAAAGCCTGCCCTGTTTCAGGAATAGCAAGGAAGCCAGTGGGTCTGGAGCCCAGTGAATGACAGGAGATTGAACAGGTGAATTCAGAGAGGACGTGGGGACCGATTCAGGAGCGTCTGGTACGCCATGGTGGAGGGAGTGGATTTTATTCAGAGTGTTGTGGGAAATCTCTGGAGGATTTTAAGCAGATGAATAATGTGATCCAATTTATATGTTGAAAAGCTCACTCTGGCTGCTGTGTGGGCAACGGATCGCAGGGGGCAAAAGTGAAAGTGGGGAGACTAGAGAGGAGTCTGTGGCATTAAATCATTATGGAAAGAACAAGGTCTTCAAAATCACACTTGGGTTTGAACTTCAGGCTACTCCTGTTTGCTTGCTGTGTGACCTCAGGCAAGTTATTCAACCTCTCTGAACCTATTTGTGAAAGGTGGGATAACAACAGAGAGCTGGTGTAAGGATTAATTGTGTTGTTACATTTCGTACACAGTAAAATATTTGATCAATGGTGGTCAGGATTTCTGTTGAGGATCAATGAGCCTGCCTGCCTCCCCATCTCAGTTCTGCCTGAAGAACACCCTAGACTGTCCATCTGCCAGGAATGTGAGCTGACAGCCTGAGCCTGGGATCACGGAGAGGTCATGAAGCTCGTCCCTGCGAGCGGATTAACCCGAGGGCAAGATGAGGCTGTTTATTGCCAGACGGCGTCTTTTGCAAGCCTGAGCTCCCCTATCTTGCTGCCAGACTCCAACCCAAACACGGTCCTTTGCCTGCTTCTTCTGTGGGAGGGCGGCTCGACCCCTGTGGCCCCTCAGTCTCATGTCTTAGGGACAGGACAGGGAGGGGGAAGAGTCATGTTTGGACCTAAATAGGGTGTGTGTAGGAAGAACCCATGTCAGGCCTGGAAATAGCAAAGTAAGTCTGCTGATCCTAAGCCGGTTAAGGGTGAGTGACTGTCTTAAGAGGGAGGTTTTTTGGACACGAAACCTAGGGCAGGATTATGGTCAGAGGCAGCCCACAGAAGAAGAAACCAGGCCTAGAAATCTCTACTTAGGGTTGCCAGGGAAGAGAGAAAACCTTCAGGCCTCCCTCCAGCGTCCTACCAGCCACCTCCTCTTGCATTCCTTCTCAGAGGCCTCTTCCGGGGCAGCCAGATCTAGTAAAAGGACCCAGCCTTGCAGGTGGATCTTCAGTAATGGGCTACCTAAGCCAGGGGAATCCCACAAGGAGAGGCCAGGCCGGGCAGGAGGCAACCTGAGCAAATACATGATGCTGATATATACGCTTCCTCCTGCCTTTTTCTTTTTGCCACGAATACATTTACCTACCTGCTCACTCCACCCCCACCCTCCTCTTGGCCCCACTCTTCGAAAGTGAGTTATGTCCCACATATCTTTCCCAAAGTGGTCCTCCTGGATTTCAACATCAACACTTCTCTTTTCTGGCTCCCTCCGGGCCTCCCACAACCTCTTTTAGAGTGCTGAGCACACTGTGTTGTCATTCATTCCCGACACCCTGCCTGTTGGCCACCTGAAGACAGGCCCCATCTCTCCGAGGCATTCCCAGAAGCCAGCTCAACACAAAGAAGCCGCTCTTCAACCAGTGACCCCCTTCCCTGGCCTGTCCCCCCACCCCAAGTCTTCCTCAGTCTGTTACAGCCTCTGCCTTTACCCAACAGCACACTGGTCCACTCAGTGTGACTGAAGCCTTTCTGTCTCCTTCTGCTTCATTTTCCACATTGCCTCATTTTTCTCTCTCATTTCAAAATTTACATCCTCTTCCGACAGCCCAAGCATCTTTACAAGCTGCACCAAATCATTCTTGGAATAAACTCACCAAACAAATAAAGAAAGAACAAACCAGGGGTGACCCTTCGCCCACAAGCATCCACAGCCAGCTGCATTCGTCACGCATGCACACACCCACCCCTGAGACTCTTTGCCTCATTTTCCTTACTTATGTTAAAACTGCCTGACAGTATTTCAGTGTCCTCCACGCATGTCTGTAAGCTGCTTTCATTCCTTCCTTGGGGCAAAGTGGGGTTATGAATACAGGGATAAGTATTAGAATCGCAGGTGACCACCCCCCCTCCAGTCTGGGTCTAGGACTCCACAAGGGAGCACTGTGTATACAGACCACACTCTACTCCATCCCAGCAAGGCTTTCGCGTCGCTCTGTGCTTTCTTATTTACAGCGCCCACCCCTTTGCTGTGGATTTTTTATGCCTCCACAAATCCTTGTCTCCCACAAAGTCGAGGTATTGAATAATGAAGGGATGAGGTCACCAATGCAAATAGGAACAGTCCAAAGGGGTTGGTCCTCATCTCTGAGGCCTGGGCCATAGCCCCTCCCCTTTCTGGTCTCATTTGGGAACTAAACCAGAGGACCCCCCCCCCCCCCCCACAACACACACACCAGGCCGTGGTCCTCGATCTGGAGACACAAGCAGAGCCACCGATGCAATCTCCCGCAGATCCCAGACTCACCTTGGCAGCCACGGAAGAATTGGGCTTCTCCAGGAGGTCCCAGAGCTTTTTCCTCTTCTCTGCACAGCACGTGTTATCGAACTCCTCCCCCTCTCGCTCCCTCAGGGTCTCTGCCTCCCGCTTGAGCTCCTCGTTCATCTGCTCCTTTTTCTGGTGGTAGCGGGCCTGGCAGCAGGACTCCAGGTAGATTTCATCGATGCCCCAGTAGTCGAGTTCTTGGCTGAAGCTCAGCGCGCACATCTCCTCCATCATGTGCAGCCGCCCGGTGCGGTAGAAGTTGAGGATGGAGGTGAAGGCGCCTGGATGGCGGTCGAAGAAGTATTCGTTGTCGTCGAGGCTGTAGTCGTCGCATACCTCGAGCAGCGAGTCGTGCGTGTTGCAGTCCCGCAGCTTGCCCAGCCGCGTGCGGGGCAGGCGGTCCAGGGTGCGCCAGAGCACCTCGTGCGCCAGACCCCCGACGTTGAGGCGGACGCGCCGTGAGCACGCCTTGCTGCGCACGATCTCCATGGGCTCGGGCGGCAGCGAGCTGGTGGAGCGGGAGCCATGCTTCGTCATGCCCGCCGGCATCGCTGGTCCGGCTGCCCCCGCCCCCCCTGCCCCCCCAGGCCGCTGTCACTGGACGGCAAGGCCGGCCGCCGCGGGGGAGGGGGGCAGGGAGCGCTGTGGGCTGCTGGGGGTGCAGGGGGCCGCGCGGGCGCGCGTCACGGCCGTCTTCTCACCTCCATCCCGACCGCTGCAAGGCAGGAAGCGGACGCGGGTCAGCAAACAGAGAGCTGGGCGCGGCCCCTCCCCACCCCTCCACCGGGACCCCAAGCGGCCTTGACCTTCCCGGTGCTTAAGCGGCTCAGGGGGTGTGGGGGGGGGGGGCGGTGCAGAAAGGCTTGGCGCTGTCCCTCCCGCCGGTGCTGAAGTCCGCCCCACCCCATGGGTGGAGGGAGGGGCCGCTCTTCGGGGCGGGGAGAGGGCCCCCAAGAGACGCTCAGGGGCCCCGGGAGGCCCCACCCCGGGGTTCTGCGGCCCAGGCCCGACCCAGCCGCCCGGGGCGCTGTCCTCCCCTTCGAGTGCTGAAACTCTCTTCTTTCTGGGTCTCCCCGTCGAGTCCCGAACCAGGCCCCGCAATGGGCAGAGAGGGGCGCTGCATGAAAAACTTTTTTTTTTTTTTTTTTTTTTTTTTAGATTTCTCATCTATTCCTTCCCCCCGCTCCGAAATAATTAGAATTTGAGCTCTGGGGTGGGGGTGGGGGGTGGCAGCGGGTTTGCTTTTTCTAAACCTTGAAAGCTTTGGGGGAATTTTTTGGTGGGGGTCCAGGTGCCCACCTGTCGGGGGTCACAACAGATGGGGTGGTCAAGACCGCGTCGCTGTTCCGGAGCGACCCCGCTCCCTAAACCACGGGAGCGTCTCTTGAGGTCGCTCTGGGGACTAAGTGAGCTCTGAAGACGCCAAACCGAGATCTGCAAAGGAGTCCCGCCCCTCCCTCTGTGCCCCCTACCCCACCGCAGGAGGGGCACGCCGAGTCCTGCGGATCCACCTGCTCCATTCTTCCTTTCCTCCTTCCCCCCACCCCTCCTCCTCCTCGCTCCTCTCCAGCGATGGCTTTTTATAACTCCGGGTTCTGCGCCTTTCCCGGGGCTTGGAAGGGAAGGGGTGGGGGAGGTGGGAGGCGGGGAAAGGAGCTGAATTTTCTGGCCTTTTCAAAACGTGCCCTCCTCCCGCCGCGCGCTAGTGATTTCGGGGGCAGTCCTGAGCCCCCCAGCATATGAGCCT
This sequence comes from Puma concolor, assembly GCF_028749965.1. NCBI lineage: Eukaryota > Metazoa > Chordata > Mammalia > Carnivora > Felidae > Puma > Puma concolor. Next base: position 129,188,760 of record NC_141669.1, read on the forward strand.
GACGCCCTCTCCCCTTGCGTCTCCCCAGGCCCCAACCCTTGCCCGAGGACCCCCCCCCCCTCCCCGACACACACACACACACACACCACCCCCCTCCCCGGTCTGAAGCCGCGGAGCCCGGGTAGACCAACAGGCCGAGCCGCGGCAGGCGAGCCCCCTTTCGGTGTCCCCCCCACCCTGTGTCCCCGCCGCTGGCCTCGAGCCTCAACACTCACCCCCAGGGCGGCCGCTTCCCGGGGCCAGGGACCGCGCATCGCCCCGGCCGCCCGGGCGCCCCCGCCCGCGGGCAGCGGCGGACCCGGGGCCGGGCCGGGCCCGGCCTACGCCGGCCGGGCAGGCAACGCGCTAGGGCTGCAGGCGCCGCGGGGCCGGGCGCCCTCTCCGAGGTTGGGGGCGCGGGCGAACGCTGGGTGCGCGGGTGGCAGGTCCGCGGTCGGGCGGCGCCTCCTGCTCCACCTCCTCCTGCTCCTGCTTCTGCTCCCGCGGCGGCGGCGGCGGCGGCTGCTGCTTGAGCGAGATCAACAAGTCGGGGCTGAGCTTCGGCTCCGCGCTGGCTGCGATTCTGTCCCGCACTTCGGAGCGCCCGGAGTCTGGCACAGAGGCGGGACGGCGCCACCTGCGGGTCGGAAGCGTGAGCACCGCTTAACTCCTGCCTGCCCGGCCCAGCCTCCAGGTGAAGCTGGGGGCGGGCTGGGGCTTTGGGCGAAGGAGATGCACCTGGCGGTCCAGCCCTTCCCACCTGGGCTGCCTTCCCTGGCTGAGTCGCAATCCCTCCATCCTTTGTCAGGTCAACAACGTGGGGGTGCGTGCCTTCTATGTGCTAGGCACTAGGATCAACGTCTGAGAAACAGCTGTGAACCAAACACAAACGTTCGGCCCTGGTAGAACTGGCTGGAGACAGATGAAAAACAAGAAAGTCAAGTAGTAATATGTCAGGCAGTGATAAGCGCTGAGAGGGTAAGGAAGCAGAGGAGAGGGATAGAGGCAGGGGTGGGGTGGGGGCAGATTGCAATTTTAAATAGCCCTTGCTTTCATGAGCTTCCATGCTAGTTGCTAAAATCTAATTCCAGAATGGAATTCTGGGTTCTAGTGGAGGAAGACGGACAATGAAATACATCAACAAATAAATATGCAATGTGGCAGCTGGTGATAATCACTAAGGTGAAAAATAAAGTAGGGTGAGAGGAAGAGAGAGTGAGGGGTCAGCTGATTTATATAGCCTGGTGATTCATTCATTTATTCATGTTACCTTGGGCATCTGGTTTTTGAGAACGTCCTGTGTGCCTGGCCCTGTGCCAGGCTCAGCAAAGGAAGCATCCTCCCTTGGATCTCCCGTCCAGTGGAGGAGACAGAATCCATCAAATAATCTCCAGAAATGAATGTAGGACCGAAGGATTTACCTGAAGAGATGAGCAAAGCTTCCCTAAAAGACAAAAACTGACTAAAGCCATAGGGCCACTTCCCCTCTCTGGCTCTTCCCTTCATTTCTTAAACGAAGGGATTCGTTTCCATAGTGTTGTGCATAATATTACTATATTTTTAAAATTTGTTTACTTCTCATCACCTCCATCATCATGAGCCTTGTCCAAGGTGTCATCATTTTGTGGGTAGAGGCCAGGGATGCTGAGAAACATCCTCCAGGTGCATAGGATGGATGGACAGCCACAACAGATAATTTTCTAGCTCTAAATGTCAACAGTGGCAAGGCTGAGAAACCCTAGATTAATTTAGCAGAAGGCAAAGGTATTCGCTGGTCTGGAAACGCTATTCTCTCAACCAATAATTAGTGAGCATCTACTATATGCCAAACGCTACTCGAGACACTGGAGATACAGTGAGAAGAATAAAATGGGCAGACCCTGTGTTCATGGACTTATATTCTGGTGGGGAATACAGTTAATAAACAAGCTAAATAAAGAAACCAGATCACTTGGATTGTAATAAATACCATGAAGAAAAGTACACAAGTGGAAGTGATAGAGCATGTCTGAGAGAGGTGCCAGCAACTTTAGATAGAGTGGTTGGACCGTCAAGGAAGACTTCCCAGAGGAGGTGATATATCTAAGGTGAGAACCTGAGGTCAGGGACAAGACAACCATGTGAAGTTCCGAGGAAGGGGGGACAGGCAGGGGAGCCAAAGAGAGCAAAGGCCCTAAGGAGGAAATGACCTTGGGAAGGGAGGTTAGAGAGGTGGACGGGACTAGGTCATGCAGAGCCTTGTTGGGATTTTACTCTCAAGTTCAAGGAATGAGTTTGAGTTTTTCCTAATCCCGATGGGAAGCCATGAGAAGAGTTTTAAGCAGGGAAGTCCCATGTGCTGATATATTTTTTGAACTGATTCTTCCAGCTGCATTATGAAAGGTTGGGGGACAAAGGTAGCAGGAAGACTCCTTGTGAGACATCTGCAATTGTCCAGGCCAGAGGTGATGGGCTTGGGCTGGGATGATGGTGGTGAAGGTGGCTAGGTAATTTCACAGCCACAGGGTTCTGCCGGGAGAGATTCTTCCCCAAGCCCAAGGCTACTTCTAGATGTTCCTTGTCACTCAGATTCTTCCCTCTGGGTGGCCCAATTCCTGCAAAGTTTGGTTCCGGATTTAGATAAAGAACATCTAGACCCACGCCTGGATCTTGGAAGTGCAGACGGTGGAATAGGTCTAGTCTCTCTCTGTTTCCCCAGGCTCTGCACTGTACCCAGTTTAGCATTTTTATTTTCTGAATGAAGACTGTAACTATTTGGAAACATCTGGCCTTCATTTCCTAGAATTTTCTGCCATCATAAGAAGAGAGACTACCTAGAAATAAAGCCAATTCAGGGGAAAGTAGACCCAGAGATTGAGATACTAGTCCTGACAATAGCATTAGAACTTCTGGATCCAGATGTGCCTGAAGGTAATACCCCGGATTTTTCCAGCTGTGTGAGCTAGTAAATACTCCCTTTTTTTCCTAAGCCAGATTAAGTTATGATATTTTCCTTTATGTCCCAAAGAGCCAACCTGATACAATTCTTTCTCCACAAACCCAAAGTTTACCATCTCCTTAGAATGTACTTATAAGAAACAGGAGAAAAGAAAATGAACTCACAGGACCCGGGGCAAAAAGAACAATAAAATTCAAAATGTTTTATAGAGAAGGGGTCCCCCCGTAAGAGTTCAGGTCATTTTACAGATGGGAAAGAGACAAAGCCCACAAGGGGAACAGCATCCCAAAGGTCAAACCAGAGAGCGGACAGCTGAGTACCAGCAGCAAGGCACAAACCCTATCTGCTCATGGCCTCTTGGCAGACTTCCTGCTAAAATGTGTTGAGATTTTTACCTGAGGCTGAACGACATCAAATCAGCCCAATTCGTCACTGCAAATACAGGTGAACCCCCTCTAAACTGTGGCAGCAAGTGATCTATCCACTCGAAGCCAGTTTTTCCTTCTTAACCTCCATAATAACAGCCATCACTTATTTATAACCCCACGGAGTGTCCTCCGTTTTCTTGGCACTTCTGGGCACTGAGCATGACTAATTAATCCCCTTTCCCCTCTCCCCCGCAGACCCCTGGGAAGGAATAATTGCTCTATGAGGGTAGTTATGGGGGCACCCAAAGGCTCAAGGGAAATCGTTGACATCTCTGAGTAGATGTCACTCAAGACAACTGCTCTTTGCTGTGGCTTGCCCAAACTCCCAGCAGCCCCAGGGAATTTTCCACCAGCTTGAACTCCAGTCTTCTTGCCTGTTTCTCTTTTGTCACACCCAATAATCATAATCATAATCATAATCGAGTAAAATGGGGCTAATGATAGCATCTACCTCTCGGAGTTGCTGGGGGGACAAATGAGATAATGCATATGAAGTGCTTAGCACCACGATTAACACTAAAAAGTACACATTAATGTAACAGTAGTACCAACAACTGTAGAATAGCAGCTAACATTGAGCTGTTACTATGTACCAGGCATCGTACTAAATGCTTTGCATGTATCTAACCTCACTTAAGAGTCTTTCTGGCTCTCTCACCCTTTGGCTGAATATTCTAATATAAATACCTATTAGCTGTTGGATGACCCTTGAGCGACCAGATGTCTGATTCTAGTGCCCATTCTATGCTAGCCTGATAGCCTTTACCAAGCCCTGGGGTTCCTGGCCCAGGTTCCTGGTAAATGGGCGAGTCTGGATTTCTTACCAACCCAAACATTTACCCATTCTCCTTCTATCTTTTGCCTACCACCTACCCATCAACGCAACCATTCATTCAACCACCCATATACTATCCAACCATACAGCCACCAGACTATCCAACTACACACTGAACCATTTATCTACCCACTCATCTATCATACTCTCACACATCCATCTTTGTTTCTATTCGTTCACATGTTCCATTCACTACCCATCCTCCCACCCATTCATTCACCCACCGACCATTTATCCAACCATCTAACTGTTCGTTTACTTACCCATCCACCCACCCACCCACCCATCTACCCATATACCCAATTGCTTACCCACCTACTCACACATCCACCTATCCATACACCCACTCATGCACCTATCTACCTACTCATTCACTCATTCATCCCCCCAACACGATCATCCGGTCCAAATATCCATCCGTCCTCCATCCACCCGCCCACCCACTCACTCGGCCATCCCCACTCATCTACTACCTAACATTTTAAAGTGTTTATTACATGTAATGCTCTCTGCTAAGCCCTGGCTCCCTCTCTGGGAGGAAGTATGGGCACCCCCAGAGGACCACACAGAGGGAGATAGGCAAAGCTGCACATAGTCCATTGAACCCCTTTGTGGCCCGGACTTTGCCAAAGCCAGTCTCCCAGGGTCTGTGGCCAAACAATGATGAAATACAGGGCATGGATGGACTGAGGCACGGGCTTCCAGCAAAGCAATTAAAGGTAAACTAATATCTCTTTCCCGCAGATAGCCTGGGAGCTCCAAGATGTGATAGAAAAGGAGCAAGTCAGCAAAAGGAGGAAATCAAAGCTACAGAGATCAAGAGCTAATGAGCTGATTCTTGTAAGATAACGTTTCTTTGACATCCAGATCCCCTGCCCTTGGGGACTGAGGTCTCTTACCTGCTTCCCACTGCCCTTGCCCCCCCTTCCCAGTCTTGTCTGCCTCCTCTCCGCTTTTCCTCGCCTAGGTGCATCCTTCCTCTAACCCAACCTCTCCCCAGCTACCAGGGTGGACCTTTAAAGGCAGAAGTCTGACCATGTCACTCCCCTGTTTATAAACCTTCATGACTCTTCAACGTCCAAGGTAAAGGACAAACTCTCCCACAATGAGGAAAAGGCCATTTGTTCACTTAGTGCATATTTTCCGAGCACCTACTATGTGTTGAGCTTATGTGTTGCATGCTGGAAATGCAGGAGCAGTGAAGCCAACCCACCCTCCTGGAGCTCACATTCAAATGGGAGACACAAACAGAGACATTTAAAAATAATCTAACACTGATAATTGCTGAGCAGGGAATGCAAAAAGTATGAAAATGGGAAGGAGGGGGTGGTGATGTTGCAGATGGGTGGTAAATCAGAGTAATCAGTAAGCCATAAAAAAGCAGGGGGAAGGGCATTCCAAGCTAAAGGTAGAAGGGAGAGCAGATACAAAGGCCCTGGGGCAGGAGGGAGGGTTGAAGGAGATGTGAGATGGTGGATGTGGTCAGAGCAGAGTTGGTGAGGGCAAGAGTGGTCCAAGATGAAGTAGGAGAGAAAAACAGAATGAGAAAAATCATGTAGGCGAGGGCTGTGGGGAGGTATTTGGATTTTATGCCACGAGTGTTAAAAAGTTTTAAGCAGGGAGTAGCTGATTTGATTTTTACCTTTAGGATGTAAAAGACTGTTTTTTTAAAGACTTTTTAAAGAAATTGAGATCTCAATTTCTGCTGTGGCAGAGGGAGGGAGAGTGCTGGCCCCTCTGACACACGGTGGGTCCTAGATGGCCCCTAACCATCATCCCCCTCCATGGAGATGGGGAGACAACTGATGGCATTTTGGGTTTGGGGAGACAGTTGCCAGAATTGTGGTATTTCTTTCTCACAAAGATGGGGTGCTTCTCCCCCCCCCCCCCCACCAACTTGGGATTGCAGGGCATGGAAAGTTGCATTTGACCCTTGCCCTGTCTGCTTTTCCAGCTTCATCACCCACCACTACATCCCCACGTTGCAAGCAAAGACTTTCCAACTTCTGGCCCAGTAGTAGCTGCTTCCCAAAGATGGCCCCCCATGAGCCTGCCTCTTGGTAGGCACACCTTGCCCAGTTCCAATCCACATTGACTATGGGCTTGGCCTTGTGACTCATATTTACCAGCAGAACATGACAGAAGTGATGCCATTTCCAAACTTAAGCCCTAAAGAAGGTCTGACAGCACGTACTTCTGTGCCTTTGAGAGCTCTGATACATATGCCCCGATTCCCTGCTGGAGAGGCCACGTGGAGAGTGAGAAGCCCTGAAACTACATGAGAAGAGACAGTGACTCAGCTACCTCAACATCTCAGCTGAGCACAGCCTGTCAAGTGTCCCTGCCAAGTCACCATCTGAGATGTTACAGATGTTACCTGCATCTGACTACAGTTACTTGTGAGATCCCAAGTGAGACCAGCAGAAGAACCATCCAGCTAAGCCCCACTCAGCCATAAAACCATGAGAAATAATAAAACAATTTCATTTTTTAAAGTTTGTTTATTTATTTTGTATGTTTTATTTAATTTCTTTGGTAATCCCTACACCAGATGTGGGGCTCGAACTCATAACCCTGAGATCAAGAGTCACATGTTCTTCCGACTGAGCCAGCCAGGTGGCCCTACAACAGTTTCATTTTAAATCGCTACATTTTGGGGTTGTTAAACAGCAACAGAAAACTGATATACACAGGGCCTTTGTTACACTGTTTCTGTTGCTTGGAATGGTTCCCCAACTCCAACCATCGTTTTTCCCACATGGCGGGCTCCTAGTCACCTTCCAGAGTCCAGATCCAGTGTCCCGTTCCCTGCCTCCTCATGATCCGGATTAGTTTCTTTCCTCTGGGAAACTCTATTGTGAGGCTAACTTAGGATACTCATTTCTCCGGTCTCTTCCACGGGCTGTGAATGACGATATTACCTCATCTGATGCCCACAAAACCCTATGTCATTGTCCTTCATCCCTATTTGACAGCTGAAGAACCTGGACCACAGAGACATGACCCAAATCACCCTGATATGAGGTGGCTCAGCAGAGATTCCCACCCAGGCAGAGCCTGTGCTCTTAACCACTATGGTATGTGGTCCCTAAGTAGAACCTGAACAATGATGACCTTGATTATTCCATTGAACACAAAATCCAGGAGTAGGTGATGTGAGGGTCTGTCACAGCAGCAGCTCAGAGACCTCAGGGTTCTTGGTTTTCTCCGAGATTCTCTTATCTTCATGATCACACAATGGCTGCCATAGCCATGGCATGACCACCCCGAGAGAAGGAGGAAGGAGGAACTTCTCCCACACTTCTGAAGCTCTCCACAGACTTTCCTGATCATCTCATTGGCCTGTACTGGGTCACATGACAACTGCTAGCCCAATCACTGACTAGAGGGGCCTGATACCTGTATTTGGCTCAGCTCCAGATCTTGATTTGGAGGTTGGACCGATCTTCTCTGAGCACATGGCTCCCTGATATGTGAAGGAAACCAGGGTTCTTTCACAGGGATATTTGGGGTTTGCCCCTTGGCCAACCCATCAGTATTTCTCCACCAGTGGTCAGCCCGCAGAACCCCTGAAATAAAGTCATACAGACAGCCCATTCTGCACAAGGATCCAGATGCCCCAAGGGCTCCCTTCTCAGGTTTGCCTAATGTAGGAACACCTGCCTTGTCTTTCCCAGGCCACGCAGGCCACGCTGGGGTCCTCGGGGAGGTCCCAGGGCAAGCGGATAGCCCCCCACCTTCTCCCCCCACTTGGCACCCTCTTTCCCACACACGCAGATGACGGAGTGACCAGAAGGGCCTGGTGATGGCGTAGCTGCGCCTCCACCGCTGGGGTCCCATATCTGCGTGCAAGGGAGACAAACGTCTGTGTTGAATGTAAACATTTTATGTGCAAAGTGTTGCTGTCTTACTTGAGAGGTCTATCGGAGCCAAGTTCAATCCCACCGAGCCTGCCTCCATTCCCCCTCGAGGATGAGGAACCCGATGTGAGGGACATTTGCCTCCAGAAATTATTGTTTACTCAAAGATTTGAGAGGGGAAAAAAAACAATCTTCTCTTTTTTATCTTTCCCAGATCTAATTCATTTCCCCTCTTCTTTTTTTTTTTTTTTCAACGTTTATTTATTTTTGGGACAGAGAGAGACAGAGCATGAACGGGCGAGGGGCAGAGAGAGAGGGAGACACAGAATCGGAAACAGGCTCCAGGCTCTGAGCCATCAGCCCAGAGCCCGACGCGGGGCTCGAACTCACGGACCGCGAGATCGTGACCTGGCTGAAGTCGGACGCTTAACCGTCTGCGCCACCCAGGCGCCCCTCCCCTCTTCTTTATTATATTAAGACAAGTGCATAGATTATGGTGAAGGAGAGAGAACCTCCAGTGAATTTTTAAGAGATTTTTTTCTGCTTGTCTTACTTTGGGTTGTGAGCCCCCATTTCCTGCCATCGGAAGGATTGCTGATAGAGGGATCCTGAACACGGACGGTCTCAGGAGGCAGAGAGGCCTATGCTCAACTCTTGCGGCTACTAATTAGCCATGTGGCAAGCCCCTTCACCTCTCCAACAGCCAGTTTCTTCATCTACAAAAACGGAGATAATAATATATGCAGGGCAGCTGGAGGTACGGCTGGATTCTAAAGGCCCTGTCCCAAAGCTGGCACCCAGTAGGTGCTCTGTTCTCTCTTCCCAGAAACCAACCTTGCCATTCCGGACACGGCCGATGCTCCACCTAAATCACGCTGAGGCAGTTCGACAAACAAGGATGATTTAATACATTTCAGCACATTTCTGTTCAACAATATTATATGAAAATAGAACTCTATTACAACAGCAAGGCATAATAATCACGGCTACTCCCGAAACACGGTGTTTATCAAAAAACAAAAACAAACGGGTGGGACGTCCCCAGCTCACTGCGAGCAGGGCTGGCTGGTGGCAGAAGAAGACCCTGGGCTGAGACACACACCCTCTGCCCCCTTCCCCTGTGACTGTCAAGGAGAGAGCATCGGGTGATGCCGGCCTGGCTGTAACACCCCTGGACCGCCTCCTTGTCTCATTTTGTAACAGAGAAGAGACAGACCTCGGGCTCTGAGCCTTGGCGACACGGCACGGAGGCCCTCCCACCCCGGCAAATTTATATTTCACAGCCACTTTCTATTTTTGGCAGTGAGAGATACATGTTGTCCGTTACTGGCAGTGATGGAATAACGTTCCCTTTTAAGCAAATTTAAGTGTAAGAAATGAGTCTGTTTCAAGGAGAATATCCAGTAAACAGCAATACAAAATATAGCAAAAAAAAAAAAAAAAAAAAAAAAAAAAAGACAAGGAGAGGGAAACACTTCATTAGGTCAACCTAAGAGCGTTTAAAAAAAATGTTTATTTATTTTGAAAGAAGAGAGGGAAAGGAAGCGTGTGTGAGTTGGGGAGGGGCAGAGAGCGAGGGGGGACAGAGGATCCAAAGCTGGCTCTGCACTGATGCGGGGCTTGAACCCACGACGCGCGAGATCATGACCCGAGCCGAAGTCGGACACTTAACCGACTGAGCCACCCAGGCACCCCAACCTAAGAGCATTTCCAGCATGTGTCCTGCAAGTTTGTGATTCTAAAGCAAAATACGAAGAAATACAACGACGTCTGGGTACCTTCCTAACTGACCTGTGGCAAGGAGCGAACACACTCACCTTTCCCTCTTTTCACTGTACCTTATGTTTACATTGATTTCTTTTTAAAGAATGGGAAAAAGGGGGAAAAGAATAAAGATGAAAACAAAGGAGGATTTCAAGCGTCACCTCTCAAGCTCTACTCCAATATCTCTGGTGCCAGCTGGGGCTACCTGGTGGGAGACCCATCTCTTCCTAATGACTGTGGCTCCAAGGAGCTGCCACCTTTAAAAGCAATTGGCCTTTTGGGGACATGGGTGAGAATCTAGTCCCGGGGACCACGCAGCCCTGATCTGTGGGGCGTCAGCGGGGCTTTTCCCCAGCGCACCAGGGTGCAGCCCTGCACGAGAGATCTTCCTGCAGCTACTTCTGCCAGCCTTCTTCCTTCCCTTCCAAGCCAGGAGGAGGCAGCTACAGTTGCCATGGAAACCGGCACCGTCCTCCCACAGAAGGCTGCCAACCCTGATTTCCTGCGGAGTTAAGAAGCAGGTGGCAGCAGGGGTCACCCAGGCGTGAAGATGGGTTTCCCTGGGGATATCCTGCCTCCTGCCAATCACAGTGTCTGTCTGGGAATCCTGGGGGTGCCTGGAGGCTGAGGGCCAGGGAAGCCCCCAAGCCCCTGGAACGTTTGGAGGCCTCAGGTCCTCTCCTCCCTCTAGCCAGAGCTACGGGGACTGAGCTGTGCGTACATGTGTGTGTGTGTCTGTGTCTTGGGCGATGCTAAACAGGACTGCCCCTCCACCACCCGCCCGGAGCCCAAGGAACACAGAGCTACCCACCCAGCATTGGCTACTGGGACACGAATTCTGCCAAATCCTACCAAGTCACGGCACCTCCCTGAGCGCCCCTCCTCATCCATAAAGAAGGCATAACCGTCCTCTCTTCACAGAGATGCTGTAAGAAGTAGGAATACCGCATCTACTGCACCCGTCACAGGCATTTAGAGGGTCCTCAGTAAACAGGACCTAATGTTAATCATAATACTTAACATCACAAGAAAGGTTTCCAGGCAGTTTTTCTCTTTGATCTGTCCCCCCACCCCCCGACCACAAAGCTGACACAAAAGCAAGTTTTCATCCTTGATCTGTTTGTACGAAGGGGGGTGCACCCAGGACAGGTGGACCATGGGTCTGAGGACCAATTAGTAGGTTGTTACCACCTCCTACAGTATCACTTCTAAGAGTTAGAAGAGGGTTCCCAAACTGGAGTGCCTTCAAGGGCCTGGGGGTACTGGGAATGGAAAAGCAGAAAAATCTCCACCAAGTGGAAACCCTAGCGAGCCAGAATGCACGTGCCCTGGATAAGGGAGGTGGCTGTTATCTCAGCTCTGGCCAATAGCCGCCCTTGGGAATATGGGCCCAGTGTGGCCAGGCTGTCCACGTTTTCAAGGGAAGCTGGACATTTTAAACAGACTCTCCCAAAGAGGACACGGTAACAGCTAATGTATTTTTTCGAAGTCTGGGCCACACAAAACAGGTCTGCCACTGGAGCGTGCAGCAGCTGGTGGTTCCAGGCTAGGGTGTAGCAAACCAACACCTCCTTTTCTGGCTCCACCAGCCCAGGGAGCCCTGGCTGGTTCCTTCCAATGGGGCCAGCCTGCTGGGGCTGTCTTTCTCATTCCCTACTGGAGTCTGGACACTGGGAAAGCTCTCCCATCTGGAGCCCATACGTCTAGGACAGAGCACAGAGCCCAGTCTTTGGGAGGAGCGCATGTTCTATGCCTTGAATATTCACCTTTGGGAAAACCTTCCTGAATTTTCTCAAGCATTGGTGTGAATGGAGAGATAAGGCAAGTGTGGCAAATGGGGCCCGTGGGTAAGCAGACAATTAAGGGACTCCTTTGGCTTAGGCTAGTTTAATGGTAATTTGGGGACAGAGCCTGTATCAATGGACACATGGCTAGGCCCTGATTGGCCTTTTTATGGCCAGCATCTGCTTTGACAGGCTAAGGCCTAGACCACATCACTGTCGAGGACCTGGCCCCTTGGGGAGCGGGGGCATGGCAGACCAGTCAAGACTCCTCTGCTTCTGCCCTGTGGGTCCCAGCTTTTGTGGATATCATGAGGTGGGGGGCAGGGCAAGGTGAGTCGGGAGAGAAAGAGACTCCTTTTGAAACTCGACCAGAAGAGCAAACCATTCACAGAGCTTCTGGTGTCCCTTTTCCATTCACCCCCTCTCAGCTTCCCTTCGTTCCCCTCCCCTGGACACAGCCTTCCAAGGAAGAATCAGGAAAGTGGTCATGCGGGCACCGTTGAGTGTTCAAAGCTCCTGCACCCAGGGGAAATGCAGACACAGAAAGCCGAGTGACGGGGGGGCGGGGGGGGGGGCGGGGGGCGGGCAGGCTGCGTGGAGGCAAGTGCACGGCAGAGCTCATGGCCGGACGCGGTAACGGACAGGCACGTCGTGTTCCGGCTGCATCAGCCCAAAGCCGTACCTGCTGAGGTCAAACTCGGGGATCTCCGCGTCTGGGTTGATCAGCTCCAGGTCAAAGTGCACCAGCACAAGGAACACGAATCTGCAGAGAGATGGTGTCGCAGGTGGGAAGGACTGGAAGAGTTGGGGGTCTCCTCTGGAATAAGGCAGGGGGGCAATGGCTTCCTCCTGAGTCTGACCCCAGCTCTCGCTTTGGGAAAAGTGGGAGGAGAGCACAGGTGCTTCCTGCCCAAAGTCCATGAGCTCGTTCACCCCGGCCAGCCCCTGGGGCTAGGAGGCCCGCCGGCCAGTTCTGCTGACAGGCGGTGACCAGAAATGACAAATGTCGATTCCACGCCAAAGACTGCTCGGCCGACACGAGACTGTCAGCGTGTTCTCTGCCTGATGGCTGCATGTGCCTTGTGTTGGGGTGATGGGGCGGGGAGATAGAAAGAGCTTGGCCCTGAGTCTCTGTGTGGAGGGGAGGGACCCCCAAACCCACAACCTACTTTGTATGAGTAGGAACTACACCTCTTTTGTGACAGGCCAGAGACTTGGGGGTCGTTTATTACAGCAACAGAGCCTGACTCCTCCTGACTCAGGGACCCTTTCTGACTCTCCTGCCCACCCCTTGTCCTCTCCCCACCCCTTGTCCCCACGCAACTCGTGGAGCCGTCACTGTCTGCTCTGGTCAGGGCTGCTGCTAAACCAGAGGCTGCCTTTGTGAGCTTAGGGAAAGGTACCCCGCCCCCAAGGCCTCTGGGGAACCTCCTGACAAGCATACGAGCCGGGGGCAGGGTGTAATCGTGTGCCAGTAAGTGTGGAGGCAGCCCTACCTGATGTGAACTGGCCCCAGCCCACCTGCCTTAGCTCACTTCCTGTGTCAGTGGGGTCAGGACTGGATCTTCCACTGCTCAGTGTCCCTTCACCACCCCCACCGAGACCCAGGTGCCAGTGTGGGACTGAGGACGCTTTAACCTCACTGAATGGAGAGGAGGGAAGGCGAGGACAGAGCCAAGTCCACACCCCAGGCAGCAGAGCTGGATGAACTCAACTCTGCCTCTTAAGTTTCCTCCCCACCCTGGGCCTCGGTTTCCCTGTCTGGTCAAAGAAGGCCCAAGAGGTGGGACGAGCCCCTCCCAGCTCTGAAGCTGTAGGATGCTAGAGATCAAGTTTGTATCGGGCAGGGAGTTCTGTGCTGACACCTGGATTTGGATCCTGGCACCTCCCCTCACCAGGTCCATGATCACGGTGGCAAATGATCTGACCTCTAGTCAGTATCAGGCTGACCCCTGCCTAGCAGGGGTGCATGGCAGTGAAGGGAGATAAAAATACTGACAAATTAGCTAATTTACTGAAACCCTAGGTGCAAGGCACCGTGCTAAGCATTTAGTATGCGTGATCTCTTTTTATCTGTCCAGAAACTTCCCGAGGTAACAACTACAGTCAGTTCCGCTACATTTTTGAACACGTGAGTCTGTTCCAACCTGATGGATACACTGGGACACCAAGGGGGCCTCATGCAGATTCCTCGTTTGCTTATGGGTTTCGTGTGGGAGAGGCACAAGGAGAAAGCACGTAACACGTGTGAGCCTGTACGACCATCTCTCCCCTGGGTTCTTATCTTGCATGTGTTACTTCACGAGGGTTTTTTTGACTGTCGGATCCCCGGCCCCATTTTTCCCACAATCCCTGTTGATTTTATTGTGTGGCTTCACATGGGTGTTGAGTTTTACGAAAGCGCATGAAGCAGAACTTACCGCCGAGAAAACCAAGACCAAGAGGTTAATGCAACATGCCCACCCGCCTAGCATAACTCTTGCACGTTAGTAATAGTAATGTGAGCAATTGTAATAATAACTAACACTTATTAAATGCCTACGATGAGCCAGGCAGTGGGGTAAGTACTTTGGAAGACCCAATTCCTAGATTCTGACACCACTGGGGACACAGCAGGATTTAGGACCCCCGCCTTGAACAGTTGAGGAAACAGGCACAGAAGGTCACCCAGCTTATGATTACACAGGGGCAGGACAGGACAGGGCAGATGTCATAACCCTGTCTGTGGTCCGGGGGCCAAGGCTCTTGGGATCCAGGGAAGAGAATTTATAAGGCACTCCAGCCCACAGGAGTTGAAATAACCAAGAGGGAACAATGACGTTCGGCCAGTTCCTGCTGAGAGGGTTCTGAACACGCACAGCAGCTGTGGATAGCAATGGTCAGCTGCACAGAACGTCCAGTGTTTGGTATTCTGGGAGTCTGGTATTTGGACACCAGGCTTGCAGGGAAGAGCTCATTGCCAGATCTGATGATTTCAAAAGAGATCAGAAATCTGGCTTTTTATGCGTGATCTTCTGATTCTTAAAAAGTTAGCACACATTTTTAAAAACACAAATAAATAGACCTGTGGGCAGGAGAAGGCTCACGGGCTGTGTGGAGCCTCTGCCCATTCTCCGGAGAGGAGGGCGTGTGCCAACCAGCTGGAGCAGGAGCCTCCCCCTCCAACCCCAGGCCTGCACCCCGTGCCACCGCCCCCACACTCACTGTTTGATGCTGCTGATGGCATAAGCCTTCCCCAGGCACTGGTTGTGCCCAGCGCCCCACGGCATGCTGTAGTGTTTCAGTCGCTTCCCGTCCTTGTAAAAGTCTTTCTTCTCTGACCCATCTGAGTTCAGGAATCGGTTATACTTAAACACCTGAAATAGAAAGGAGGTCCATTTCTGGCTCCACCCCCCACAACACGCATGCCGGGAGAAAACTGTGCGAGGGTGTTCATCGAAGTCTTGTTTACAAGAGGGAAAACCGGAAAGCAACGTAAAGGCCAATCAACAGGGCAGTGGTTAAAAAATTACCACAGCTTAGGGCGCCTGCGTGGCTCAGTCGGTTGGGCGTCCGACTTCGGCTCAGGTCATGATCTTGCGGTCCGGGAGTTCGAGCCCCGCGTCGGGCTCTGTGCTGACAGCTCAGAGCCCGGAGCCTGTTTCAGAGTCTGTGTCTCCCTCTCTGGTTCTGCCCCTCCCCGGCTGACGGAGTGAGTGTCTCTCTCACTCTCTCAAGAATAAATAAACATAAAAAATATATTTTTTTAGGGGCGCCCGGGTGGCTCAGTTGGTTGAGCGCCCGACTTCGGCTCAGGTCATGATCTTGTGGTCCGGGAGTTCGAGCCCCGCGTTGGGCTCTGTGCTGACAGCTCAGAGCCTGGAGCCTGTTTCAGATTCTGTGTCTCCCTCTCTCTGACCCTCCCCCGTTCATGCTCTGTCTCTGTCTCAAAAATAAATAAACATTAAAAAAAAATTAAAAAAAAATTTTTTTTAATTACCTCAGCTTTTTAGAAGGGTAGGCTTGGTCTGTGTGTGCTCACACAGAAAGGGTTCTTTTTTAATTTTTTTTTTTAACATTTATTTACTATTGAGAGACAAAGAGAGACACAGCATGAGCAGGAACGGGGCAGAGAGAGGGGGAGACACAGAATCCGAAGCAGGCTCCAGGCCCTGAGCTGCCAGCACAGAGCCCAATGCGGGGCTCGAGCTCACAAGCTTGCAAGATCATGACTTGAGCTGAAGTCAGACACTTAACCGACTGAGCCACCCAGGCGCCCCAGAAAGGGTTCTTTAGACTGGTTGAGTTAAAAAGGCAAGTTTCAAAATAGGATGTATTGTGTTATCCTGTTCACACACCTCTTTATTCATACGTGTGTCAGCGTGGTATGTGTGTCTGTAAAGGCATAAAAATAATTTAAAGGATACACTCCAAACCATTGTTAGGGAACTCCGTATAAGTGGAGAGTAAAGGCAGTGAAGAAAAGTTTTTACTTTTAAACATATGTGTCTGCATATTTCTACTTTACAAATATATATTACTTTGGCAGGGTAAATTTTAAAATTATTTTTAGAGGTGCCTGGCTGGCTCAGACGGTAGAGCATGCCACTCTTGATCTCAGGGTCATGAGTTCGAGCCCCTCACTGGGCATAGAGATTACTTAAACAAAATCATTTTTTAAAAAGAGGATGTTGGGGCGCCTGGGTGGCGCAGTCGGTTAAGCGTCCGACTTCAGCCAGGTCACGATCTCGCGGTCCGTGAGTTCGAGCCCCGCGTCGGGCTCTGGGCTGATGGCTCAGAGCCTGGAGCCTGTTTCCGATTCTGTGTCTCCCTCTCTCTCTGCCCCTCCCCCGTTCATGCTCTGTCTCTCTCTGTCCCCAAAATAAAATAAAATAAAATAAAAACAAAAAAAAAAATAAATAAATAAAAATAAAAAGAGGATGTCAATTTCCTTTGGTTACATTGTAGGGTAAGGTGAAGACAGTGTCTGAGAACAGGGCTTGGCACAGAGGAGGAGCTGAATGAAAGACGGGCGGAAGGACAAGTAAAAGGACCAGGGGCTGCAGAGATGGAGACTGAGGGGTAGGTGGATGGATGGACGGAAGGAAGGGTATGTGGATGGATGTACAGCACAGGGCCTGGCTCATGGTAAGCACCCAAATCTGTTAGAAATTATAAAAGTTTGACCCATCTATCTCAAAGTCCGAGGAGAGAGAAAAGTGTTGAGACGCTGACATAACATTCTGAAAAAAGGAAAATTGCTCAGCTATCACTTACAAAGCATTCCACGCACGCCAGGCACTGTGAAACCCTTTGTTACACGCTCTCCTTTAATTTTCCTGACAACCCAATGAGGCAGGTGCTATCATGAGGTCCATGGCACAGGTGAGAGACACAGAGAGGTGAAGTAATCTGGGCATGGTCACACAGCAAACAAAGAGCAGAGTTGGGCTGCCACTGAGATCTGGCTAGTCCCGAAGCCACTGATTTTTTTTTTCCCACAGTCCCTGGTATGCAACTTACCTCTGGGTCTGTGTAGATTTCCGGGTCTTTCTGGGGACTCAGGAAGGGAAAGAGGAGGAGGCGGTCTCCACGTCGCAGGCTGAATTCCCGCCCATCTGCCATGGGCATGGCCAGGTCCACCATGACCTCCCGGGTAATGAAGGGCGCAGCAGTGAGCCTGAGGCTCTCACTGAGCACGCTGTCTGCATGGGCAGGCACAGGAAGGGTCAGCAGCTGTCCTCTCACACACGCAAATGCCACCCCCAGCCCTCATTTTTACAGAGGAAGGTGGGCAGGCTCAGAGAGGGTGCATAACTTGCCCCCCATCACACAGAGGAGCCAAAAAAGGCCAACTGACGAGATATGATTACTATGGTCCTCAGATATTGGATGTGAGGGTTTGGGTCTGACTCTAGAAGCTGTGAAGGACTGTGGGAGCCAGGGAGATATCAGGGGAGACTGGGGAGAGCAGGGCCATCAATGTCGGTTGTTTCTGTTTGACCAGCTTACACTCCCCATCTGGAAACAGTTCCCTGATCTTCGTCTGGAGACCACTCCTCTCCCGCTGTCAGATGTTGGGCTGTTGACTTCACTCCCAATTCCATGGGCTGTGTGTGATTGACCAATCAGAGCATTTCAACCCTCTGAACCTGTCATTGGTTCAAGATGGGCATGTGACTCAAAGACAGCCAATGAGACACAATCCTGGGACTTTGGGTAGGAACATCTCAGAGAAGCACCCCCTCGTAGGACTGACAGTACGTCAGCCCGGACTGGTGGCCATCCTGCTGACCTGAGACTGGAGCCAACCCAGCAGGGCAGGGCCCAGAGAGGGACAGACTGAGTCCTAATGATGTTGTTAAAGCACCTGGGTCCACCTGTGCCTGAAGTTAGCTGTCCTCTGGACTTCTGAGTTAATGCCCTCAAAGAAAGTCCTTTGTCTGCTTCAGCCAGTTTAAGTTAGGTTTTTTGCCATTTGCAACCAAAAATCTACAGAGACCATGAGTCCTGGGCAGCTGAGTGAGGGGCACAGAGATACCAGGTCTAAGAAGATAGGAGGTCCTGGGAGACCCTAGGTCAGAGGACACTGATGGACTCTGGATGATGGGAGTCCATGTTGGGAAGGGCTTAGGGGGCCCACGATGACCCAGTCTTTGGGGCTAATCTGGAGGGTCTGTCTCACCAAGCACAGGCATGCTGTCCAAAAGCTTCTGGGGGAGGGTGGTCATTTGCGAAACAGTCTGTTCTGTTCTGGAGAGGAGCTGCTCAAGCTCTCCACGGACAGCAGCCAGGGCCTCAGGATTCTTGAGGAGGAAGAGCAGAAGCCAGAAGGCAGCAGGACCCATGTTGCCCTGCAATGAGAAGGAGCCCCTGTTATACCATCAACAGGGCAAACCTGGGGTGAGAGCTGACTGGTCCGTGCCACAGCCACAGCCCTGGCCAAGGCACAGGGGTCAGTAGGCCTGGGTTCCCATGCCTGCCAAACATCTAGGCATGACTCATGTTTATCTTCAGCTCAGGACATGGCCCAAATATGCTCTGGGGCTTTGGTGTAGCCCGATGCCTACTCTCAGCGCTATTCTTGGCATCCCTGACCTTGAGCAAAATCCCTGAGCTGAGCTCACACAGGTGATCTTCATAGCTAATCAGCAAAGAAGTGTCAGTAGTAGGAACAAGGTGTATCAGTTAAGATTATTGTTAACATCTAGGACGACCGAATCCTTAGCCCCGGTTCTCCACCCTTCCCTGTATCCGTGCCCCTTGTCACGGACTTTGTTCTGCCTCCCATTTCAGAGGCACAGTGTATTTCCCCAGCCCCCTGAATCTGGGCTCTGCTGTGTGACTTGTTTCGACCAACAGAATCGACCAGAACTGACCGAGCAGCAGCTCTGAGCACGGGCCTTAAGAGACCTTGTCTGTTTCCACTTGCCCGATGGCTTGCTGGTCCCACGAGGAGGATGAGACACACGTGGGACAGAGCCGGCCGTCCAGCTACGCCTCGTTCAGAGCAGCTGACTCCCAGCAGACCCACAGATGTGGGAGTTAAATAAATACTCATCAGTGTGTGCCACCAAATTTTTGTGGTTTGTGGTCACACAACAATAGCAACTGATGTGATGCCTGGGTATCTACTTTCAAATATTTGCACATTGTGTGTGTATGTTGCGAAGAAGCGATAATCAACGATGACCATGAAAGCTAGTAATTTCTTGAACAAAAATTACGTAAAAGTTCTCAATAGTTCAGTAATTAGGAAAATGGATAAAATCTCTTGCTCTAGGGGCACCCGGCTGGCTCGGTTGGAGGAGCATGTGACTCTTGATTTCGGGGTTGTGTGAGCCCCATGTTGGGTATAGACATTACCTGAATAAATAAAAAACTACAAAAAATATTTTTAAATCTCTTGTTCCAAGACTTCAGCCTTAGCTGAACACTTTAATATTCAGGTATTTCCTGAAGCTAAAATATGTGTGGGGTACCCCAAAATAAGCTCGCATGGGTGGAATACCAACTAACCTTGATATGGGGGACGATTTTTGTCTACCATTCCATCTTGATGATAGTCATTAAACGCCGTATTTCCCCAGTAATTCTATTACAGACATAATTGCACACGGACAAAAGGACATTTGCACAAGGATATTGATCACAGTGCTGATGTAACAACAAAAGATTGGAAGCAAAGCCGGTCTATCAATAGATCAATGAGATAGACGATGATCCCTCCATAGAACGATGATACAGGAAGTCGTTAAAAGGCAGCTGGCTCTGTGTGCACTGAAGGGACAGTAGCCAAGATGCCCTGAAGCACAGGGAGACGCAGAACAGGGATTCACTGTGCTCCCATTTGTAGGTTTGAAGAGGGATCCCATGAAGAAGCACGGACCATCTCTACAAGGAGCCTCTGGAACCGAAGCGGGAGAGGCGGGGGGGAGTGGCAGGTACTGATTCTCACTACATATGCGCTTTTACACTGTTTGAATTTTTTTAATGGATGCAGTACTTTTAAGCCAAAGAAAAGTGGGGTGATTTTTATACTGATCTGCAATGACATGGAGAAATGCTTGTGACATGATAGTAAGTAAAATTAAAACTTGGATTTTAAAAACTGCATGATCTTGGGGCACCTGGTGGCTCAGCTGGTTAAGCATCCGACTCTTGATTTCAGCTCAGGTCATGATCTCATGGTTTGTGAGATCGAGCCCCGAATCGGGCTCTGCGCTGACAGGGCAGAGACTGCTTGGGGTTTTCTCTCTCCCTCTCTCCATCTCTGCCCCTTCCCTGCTTGCATGCACTCTCTCTCTCTCTCTCAAAAAAAAACAAAAAAAACACAAAAAAACCCAAAAACAAACCTAAATAACAACAACAAAAAACTCCATGATCTTAATCACAGAAAAGAAATGTACAGAAAAAGGCAGAAAACAAATGGACCAAAGCATCAATGATGGTGAAACAGATTTTCTGGGTTTTTTTTTCTTTAGCTGCTGTGAATTCAGCACCAAGGAAGTGCCATTGTTCCCTCATTCAATTCTCCCTTCAAGCAGGTACCATTATCACCCATTTCACCGAAAAGGCCAACTAAGCACTCCCCAGTCCCAGCGCACAGCAGGAGTTCAATGGTATTTGTGGAAGAATCCTCTATGTCCAAGGCAGCCTGGGAGGTGGGCTGGCAGAACCCTGGACTGGACCAGGCAGAGTTGGGTTTACAACCCAGCTCCCCGCTTTCTGTGACTCTGGACAAGTCACTTCCCACTCTGGGTCTCAAAACCTCCATCCTGGTTAAATGGGGTAACATAAGCCATCTCCGCCTGCTGGGCACAGAGTAGGTGCTCAGAAGTGGTCTCCCCTCCCAGCACCCCACCTCTCCTCCCCTACCCCGTTTGAGAACGAGGTGGGGCCTTGGACTCTGAGATTTCCTCTGGCATCTCAGGTCCTACAGAGACAAGCAAGGTCACTTGCTGTCCATCACTTAAACAGTCAGGGGGGTGTAGGTGATAAATAATTCAGCCTTGGGTGAACCCAGGGCCAAGGCCATTTTGTCTTGCCTGGACAGTCTGATGGGGGCCACCGCTCATTAATCACAAAGCATGAGGGGACCATGAGGCTGCTCAGTGATCTCTGCCTTCCAGAAAAAACCATGGCAAGTTAGGGAGGCGGCGAGGACTGCCTTCCACCCACTGCACAGACGTGTGAGTGTGCACGTGTATGTGATCACACCTCTACAAGAGATCTTGAACTCACTACCCTGGAAGTCGAGCTGTCTCCCATAGGGCCCCGCCTCCGTTTACCCAGGAGAATACGTCCCGTCTAGCCTCATTCCCCACCCCTGCAGCCAAAGTCCATTCACCCAGGAGCGCCTGTCCTCTGCTCTACCTTTCCTGTGAATGGCAAGCAGCTGACCTCCAGGGGGCGCTCAAAGTGCACCGGACACGGCACTGGGATCCTGTGCTCCACTTTGTGGCCACCTCACCACACAGCCAGGCGGAGTGGGGGACACGTGCACCCTGCCTGCCCTGCTTCCGCTCCCTTGCCTGTGGATAGCAGCACCCCATTTTCCTTCGAAGAAGTACCTCCTACTTCACTCTGGGCATCTGGGGCTGAGCCACACCCTCCAGACCTCAGGTGTGGCCTCGCTACCCGGGCTGGGCCACTCGGTGATATACTCAGAGGGGACGTGTGACTTGGGCTGGGCCAATGAGCCTCAGACCTGGGATTTGTGGGAGAATCCATGGGAAGGAGAAGCCCTCCTCCACGGGGGGCTGCCCAGCTGCCAGGAGCTGCTGGCACCCTTCACGGCCACCCTCTGGGGCAGCCCGTCTGGGCCTGGAGCCACGAGAGAAGAAAGCAGAGCTGAGGGATGGGAGGTCACAGGTGATATCTCTTTTCATTTTTTGTGATTAAAAAAAAATCTGTTTCTTTTAGGGTCGACACGGTCGCCCCTCCCCCCGCCTAATGCCTCAGAGCTGGGAGGGAAGCCTGGCCCGCCGTGGGCCTGCCAGGCAGGCCTTCGTGAACGCCTCACTCTGCCCACCTCACCCCTTCAGAGCCAGCCCCTTCCCTGACCTGGGCGGCCCTCTAGCCCCCGGGGGCTGGAGCCTCCGGGCTCCACTCTGATCTGACGATAGCAGCCAAGCTACCATCTGGCCACGTCTCAGAACTTTCTGCAGCTGGCCTCTGGGTGGCCCCCTCCCGGTTCCCCTCCCACAGCCCCCGGACCACTCCTCCTCGGTTTTCAGGCAGACTCCTCTCCGCCTTCCTGAACCCCACAGCTGGAGCGGCCAGGGGCTGGGTCCCCTCTCCATCCCCCTGAGCCCCTGTGGTCTCCAGACCAGTGGCTGCCCAAACCACCACCACACCAACACCTCCCAAGGGCACATCTCCCTCCTGGGCCTCAGCCCTGAATTCCATATTCTTCTTCACTCCAGCTGTGTCCCCCACCCCCTACCCAGTTCTCTGTTTCAAACTCACACACCCAAAACCAACCCTCTGATTCTCTCCCCGCACGCTTGCCCCGTTCACCATCTTGCTCATCAGTTAACAGCATCTTTGTCCTTCCTGTTGCTCAGGCCAAAACCTGGAGGCATCGCTGTTGGTACCTTCTCTCAATGTCCCGTCCAACAGCAAATCCTGTTGGCTCTACCCAGAAATGTGTCCAGAATGCACTCACTCCCTCTCTTGGCCTCGGCACCTGCCCTGGTCCATCACCATCCTCTCTTGCCTGGACATTGCAGTGGCCTCATCTCTGGTCTCCCTGCCTCCACTTCCCCCCTACAGCCGATTCTCAGTGATGTAGCCAGAATAATGCCTCTAAAGCAGAGGGCAGGCTATGTTGCTCCTCTGTTCAGTGTCCTCAAAGAATTCCTTTCTCAGAGGAAAAGCCAAAGTCCTCCCCAAAGCCCACAGGGCCCTGCTACCTCTCTATCACATCACCCTGATCCCCACCTCAGGGCCTTTGCACTTGCTGTGCCCCTGCTTGGATGCCCTCATCCTGTGTATCTATATGGCTCCCCCCCTCCCTTTATATTTCTGCTCAGATGTCACCTTCCTGGTGAGGGCTTCCTTGGCCACCCTATATAAAGTAGCTCTCCCCACCCCCTCCCCCACTTTATCGGTTCTCTACAGAACTTGACTATATTTACCTTGGCTATATTTTATATGCTGACTTGTTTACCAAGTGTCTTCTCCCAGAATATCAGCTCCATAAGGGCAGGGGTCTTTGGTCTGCTCGCTGCTCTATCCCCGGCTTCTAGAATGGTGCCCAGCACACAGTGGCCATTCGCTAAATAACTGTTGAACACGTCTAGTGAGCTCTAGTCACCTGCCCAGTACAATTACAGGTTTGCCATCATCGCTTTCTCCCATCCTCACCACAGCACCTTGAGGACGGTACTGACTGCCACCTTCACTTTACAGCTGAGTAAACTGAGGCACCAAGAACATAAGGGACTGGTTTGCCAGGGAGTGGCAGTCAGGATTCAAATCCAGGCAGGTGGGTCACAGGGCCTGTGCCCAACACCACGGGGCTTCTCAGCATCTTGGCCCTGCTCTTAAGACTCGAGCCCTCGGGGCGCCTGGGTGGCTCAGTCCGTTGAGCGTCCGACTTCGGCCCAGGTCATGATCTCATGGCCCGTGAGTTCGAGTCCCGCGTCGGCCTCTGTGCTGACAGCTCGGAGCCTGGATGGAGCCTGCTTCGGATTCTGTGTCCCCCTCTCTCTCCACCCCACCCCTGCTTGTACTCTGTCTCTCCCTGTCTTTCAAAAATGAATAAACATAAAAAAAAAAAAAAGACTCAAGCTCTCGAAGCATCTTGTCACCTGCCTGAATTCTGCACACTGTCAACAACGCAGAGTCAGAGGATGTCCTGTCCCCAAGCCCTGCTCAGTTCTCCTGGCCCCACCAAAGGCTGTTCCCCAGACTCTCTGCCACTCAAGCCCCCAAGCCAGCATCTAGTTCTGCTGACAGAGGTCATTCTGCAAGGGATTCTGGGGGCGGTTGGGAGCTCCAAGTCTCTACCCATAAATATGTTATTAGGCACTAATGGGGCCCCAACTGCTGATTAAACCCAGCCCTTGCCCCTTGCCAGCCTTTGCCTGCAAGGACAGTTAATGGCTCTGAGAGAAAACTAAAAATAAGCTGCAAGTCGATGGGAAGGGAATTACCCAGAAATGTCAGTCTCTGCAGCTGTCACTGCTGAGGAGGGGCGAAGAGAAGGTGCAGGGCTCTGGGGTCCAGGAGAGGACAGGAACCAGGCCTTGAGAGGTAGCATCCTCAGCCCTGCTTTCTCTCACCCCAGTATCTGGTCCATTACCATACCCACTGGTGCTGGCTTCTCTGTTTCCAGAATTTCCTCTTCACCTCCACGGCCACCACCTGGTCCTACCGCCACTGTCTCATTGGTGTCCTTACTTCTGCCTTTGCTCCTGAGATCCTTTCCCTCCTCTGCTTAGAACATTCCCAGGGCTCCCACCTCAGCCACAGAAAAACCCCAAGTTTTTATTTACTGGGACCCACATGCCATCCATGATCTCTTCCCTCATTCCTACCCCTCCTCACTCTGCTTCAGCCACACTCAACTCCTTCCTATTGTCCAAACACTGGGTATGATGCAACCCCAGGGCCTTTGCACTTTCTGTTTCCCCTACTCGGAATGCTCTATTCCCACATCTCTCCCAAGCCCCCAACCTCAGCTCTTTCTTATCAGCCAAACCTCTCCTTCTCAGAGAGTCCTCCTCAACCACCTTGATGACAACAGACCCCCAGGATCTCTCTATTCCTGACTCCATTTTACATCCTGTATATATCCACATCTAAATTCCCCTGTACAGGGTGCCTGGGTGGCTCAGTTGGTTAAGCGTCTGATTCTTGATTTTGGCTCAGGTCATGATCTCACCAGTCTCCTTGTTGACAGCACAGAGCCTGCTTGGGATTCATTCACTCATTCTCTCTCTCTCCCCCACTCCCTCCCTCTCTGCCCCTGCCCCACTTGTGCAGGTGCACACACACTTTCTCTCTTTCTCAAAATAAATAAACTTAAACTTAAACATAAAATAAAATAAAATGAAATGAAATGAAATGAAATGAAATGAAATGAAATAAAATAATAAAATAAATAAAATAAAATAAAATAAAATAAAATGAAATGAAATAAAATAATAAAATAAAATAATAAAATAAAATAAATAAAATAAAATAAAATGAAATGAAATAAAATAATAAAATAAAATAATAAAATAAAATAAAATAATAAAATAAAATAAATAAAATAAAATAAAATAAAATAATAAAATAAAATAATAAAATAAAATAAAATAAATAAAATAAAATAAAATAAAATGAAATAATAAAATAAAATAATAAAATAAAATAAAATGAAATGAAATAAAATAAAATGAAATGAAATAATAAAATAAAATAATAAAATAAAATAAATAAAATAAAATAAAATGAAATGAAATAAAATAATAAAATAAAATAATAAAATAAATAAAATAAAATAAAATAAAGTAAAATGAAATGAAATAATAAAATAAAATAATAAAATAAATAAATAAATAAAATAAAATAATCAAATCAAATCAAATCACCCTGTATGCACTTCCTCGACTGTCTGCACCAGCTAAAACATAAGCAACAAAAGCAGATCTTTGAGGTCTAGGTAAGTACTCAACGGAACTTTTAAATAATTCTTCAAAATGACTGTTCTGCATACTTCAAAAATGTCAAGGTCATTAAAAACAATGAAAGGCACAGAAACTGTTCCACATTAAAGAAAACTCAAAAGACAGAATGACTAAAGGCACCGTGTGATCCTGGATTGGATGTCGGACCAAGATGAGCCATAAAGGACATTGTTGGGACAAGTGGCAATACTGAATCGGGACTATTAGATAATGATCCTGAATCTGGGTTAATTGTCCTGAATGTGATCCTCGTACTGTGTCATGTAAGGGAACCTTCTTGCTCTTAGGAATATACACTGAAGTAATTAGGGATAAAGAGTCATGATGTCTGCTACTTGTCTGCAAACGACTCAGTAAAATAACCCCAGTAGGGAGACAGGGAGGAGGAGGAGGGGAGGGGGAGAAGGCACATGTGATAAATGTTAAAAATTGGGAACTCAAGGTGAACTGTGTATGTTTATTAAACTATTCACACAGCTTTTCTCTTTTTTTTATTTTTTATTAATTTTTTTATTATTATTTTTTAAAATATTTTTAACGTTTATTTATTTTTGAGACAGAGAGACAGAGCGTGAATGGGGGAGGATCAGAGAGAGAGGGAGACACAGAATCCGAAACAGGCTCCAGGCTCTGAGCTGTCAGCACAGAGCTGGACCTGGGGCTCGAACTCACAGACTGTGAGATCATGACCTGAGCCAAAGTCAGAGGCTAAATCGACAGAACCACCCAGGCACCCTCTCTCTTTTTTTTTAACGTTTATTTATTTTTGAGACAGAGAAAGACAGAGCATGAACAGGGGAGGGGCAGAGAGAGAGGGAGACACAGAATCGGAAGCAGGCTCCAGGCTCCAAGCTGTCAGCCCAGAGCCCGATGCGGGGCTCGAACCCACGGACCGTGAGATCATGACCTGAGCCAAAGTCAGTTGCTCAACTGACTGAGCCACCCAGGCGCCCCAACACACAGCTTTTCTCTAAGTTTGACATTTTTCCAAATTAAAATAAATTAACACTGAATGAATGATCCCATTCCCGATACCGTCTGATGGTTAAGAAAGTCCGGGAACTGGGGCAGACAGCTGGGTATGTTCACATACCCACACCCACGCTCATGTGGAGAAACACTCGCAGATGCACACACCCACGCACGCACACTCCTATGCACACTCACACATGTGCCTGCGTGTGCCTGATGGCACACACAGAGACACATGCACTCACACACACAACCACACCCGTGTGCACCATCCACCCACCTGTGTGGCCCAGAGCTGCAGCACCAGGGCCCGGGCCTGCATGTCCTCCGGCACCCCTATCTCCTCCAGGTACAGCAGGTAACTCCCCAGCCACTTGCTCCGGTGGGCCCGAGCAGCAAGTCTGGCTGGGGACAGCAGCTTCCACAGGTGACCTTTGACTCTGCACACGCGGTCCTTATCCCCTACAGGGACAGAGCACAGGGGGGGCGGGGGTTACAGATCCACCCCGGGCCCAAGGCCACCCAGCCCCAATGTCCCGGGAGGCCAAGGCTCTTCTGGGTGTCACTCTTCGGGGTGGGGAAAGAGGACCCAAGAAAGGCCTTCAAATGCCAACTTGTTATTATCTGTCTCACTCCGGTGGCCAGGAGTGAGGGGTCCTGTCTCGCTCACCTCTGTGAGCTCTGTCTCCAGCACCTGGCCCGCAGGAGGTGCTCTGTTAACACGCATTAAATGAACGGTGTTTCTTACACAGCAGGGGAAGGAACAGGCAACGCGGAGCCCCATTCTCCCTTCCCAGGGTCCCATCCCAAAGCAACGCCAGCCATGTGCACAAGGAGACGACATGAGCCGACTCGCACAGCTCCGTTCAGGAGACATGGGAAATGACCTAACTGCTATCGAGAGGGGAAAGATGGGTCTAGGGGTCTCAAGCTCAACTACCTCCAGGGAAGGCAGGTAAAGTAAATGAAGGAGGAGGGCCAGGATGGGGCCATGGGGAACAGGAGGGTCGGGGTGACCACCAGCCTGGCAGAGGAACTTGGCCCAGCACGGCCAGGGAGCCTGAGTTTTCAGAAGAAAATGAAAGTCCAGATGTTCACAGGGAGTCTTCCCATGTGCTTTAAGGCCGGCATCTGGGCAAGAAATGTTCGTCACTGTGCAGGCCACAAAAGCCTCTCTGAAGGGCAGCTCTGGCCCACGGATTACCAGTTCACAGGCACCTTTAAGTAAACAACAGGGTGTTAGGCTCTGGGGCACCACAGGCGGTGGAAACCGAGGTACGGATCCAGATGGGCCCGGCCGGGCAGACTGTTGAGGGCACAAAGCCAGGTGCTTATTATTCATACACTGTGTTCACACTGCAAGACGATGCTGTATTTACAGATGTACGTGCAAATAAGAGATTTGGTTCTTCCGAAATCACCCCTTGGAAAAGTGGGTGTCGCTTTGGATGGTTACAAAATTCCCAAGGACTAGAGATGCTCTCACTGGCTTTTTGGAACCATGAAGCAGTGTTTCAGGAAGACCCATCCACCCAATGGTTCTAGACTGGGTTGCATATTACAGGGTATTCGAAAGGGTGGAAAATGTAGGGTAAACTTATATTAAAATATACATATATTTTAAGCATATTATATTTTCAAATAATATGCTCCATACACTTTTCTTCAACCTCCGGACCTTTTCAGGTGATATACTTCTCAATTTAATATTTTTTAATGTTTATTTATTTTTGAGAGAGACAGAGCATTAGTGGGGGAGGGGGAGACAGAGAGAGAGAGGAAGACACAGAATCTGAAGCAGGCTCCAGGTTCTGAGCTGTCAGCACAGAGCCCAACGCAGGGCTTGAACTCACAACCTGTTAGATCATGACCTGACTGAAACCAAGAGTTGGACGTTTAACCGAGAGAGCCACCCAGGTGCCCCTGTACTTCTCGATTTAAAGCAATGAGCCCAACTGTTCCTCTGAAATACATTATCTTCCTATGTCTCTCAACTTTTGGGGCACTGGAGAATCGCCCAGAAGCTTTAACCCTCTGGATGCCCAGGTCCCACTGCAGACCAATCTTGTCAGAATCTTGGGGGCATGGGACCTGGGCATGTGGAGGTTTTCAACAAGTGAGTGGAGGGTAAAGGAAGTGCTAAAGGCCCTTGGTTGATGCTCATGCTGGATTTGTAAGAGTTAGCTGATGAAATAGCTAAAGAAGGGAGCAAAGAAATTTAACACAGATTTGGAAATGACTGGGATTCTTTGAGGTCTGACAGCACAATTACAAACCTTGAATATCACTGTCAACACAGCTTCTAAGGATGACTTTATTTTTTTTTCTTTTTTTTTTTTTTTTTTTCAACGTTTATTTATTTTTGGGACAGAGAGAGACAGAGCATGAACAGGGGAGGGGCAGAGAGAGAGGGAGACACAGAATCGGAAACAGGCTCCAGGCTCCGAGCCATCAGCCCAGAGCCCGACGCGGGGCTCGAACTCACAGACCGTGAGATCGTGACCTGGCTGAAGTCGGACGCTTAACCGACTGCGCCACCCAGGCGCCCCAGGATGACTTTAAAAAGCAACACAGTATGAAAAGACAATGAGCAGAATGAGAGAAAATATTTGCAAATCATAGATCTGGTAAGGGTCTAGGATCCAAAATATATAAAGAACTCTTGCAATTCAACAACAACAAAAACCCACCTCACCTCACAACTCCTCAGTTTTCAAACCTGTAAACTGCGATAACAGAAGTACCCACACAAAGGGTTGTGCAGATTGAATGTGTTAACTTAGAAAACAGACAGTGATTCCATGGAGAATATATTCATGTATTGTTTCTATACTTAGCAAATAATAATAATATGTGAAATAAAGAACACACAGTTGGCAGCCAGAGACCCTGGTAGAAATCCTAGCTCTGTCCCTTCCTAGAAAGATCATCTTTTGCAAAGATTTTGGATCTCTGAGCCTCGACCTCCCCATCTGTAAAATGGGGGCAACTGAGCTCATGGAATCACTAGGAGGATATAAAAACACAGAACACACTTGGTACTGGTAGGGGCCTAGCATGTCATGCTTGCTACATTCTTGCCATTATTCTTAAGTATTATTTATCAGCCCCAGTGTAATGACTCAG
Organism: Puma concolor; assembly: GCF_028749965.1. Classification (NCBI taxonomy): domain Eukaryota; kingdom Metazoa; phylum Chordata; class Mammalia; order Carnivora; family Felidae; genus Puma; species Puma concolor. The sequence goes on from NC_141669.1 coordinate 129,218,608, forward strand.
TGCTGTGAATCAGAACTCCCAGGCCTGTGTAACTAGTCATTGCATTGCAGGTTCAAATTCCAGACCTCCCATGCTGTGTGGCCTTGGCCAAGGCCCTGTCCACCACTGGGTCTCAGTCTTCCCATCTGTAAAACGAGGGGCCCAGAGTTGAGTACCTCTCAAGTTTTTCCTCAGAAGCCCCTCTGTGCCCTAGAAACCTGGGCATAGTCCAGAGAGGGACATATCTTTAAAGTCCTGTGTTTTCGGGTTTGAGCCCCACCTCGGGCTCTTGTGCTGACAGCTCTGAACTTGGAGCCTGCTTCGGATTCTGTGTCTCCCTCTCTCTCTGACCCTCCCCCGTTCATGCTGTGTCTCGCTCTGTCTCAAAAATAAATAAACATTAAAAAAAAAATTAAAGTCCTGTCTTTTCCCTATAAAATGCATTAGATTTTTGCATTAGACTCTGTGATTCCTTCTTTTTCCTTTCTTTCTTTCTTTCTTTCTTTCTTTCTTTCTTTCTTTCTTTCTTTCTCTTTCATGTTTATTTTTGAGAGAGAGGGAGAGAACATGAGCAAAGGAGGAGCAGAGGGAGAGGAGGACAAAGGATCTGAAGTGGGTTCTGTACCAACAGCAGAGAGCCCAATCACAGAGTCAGATGCGGGGCTCGATCCCACGAACTGTGAGATCATGACCTGGGCTGAAATCAACAATCAGACACCCAACCAACCGGGCCGCCCAGGCACCCCTAGACTCTGTCATTCTTTATTATAAGGATGCTTCTCCTTCCAAAACAATATTCAAAGAAAACATGCCCCTCCCAAATAATTTAGTAAAACGAATGTTCCAGAAAGCAGTATATTTAGCTTGGGGCTCTATCTGCCCCCAATTCCCTCCTATATGAGAAGCACCAGACTCCGTGATCTAAGCATCCCCCAAAGGGTCAATTTTCTTTTAAAATATGTTTATACATTTGTTTTAAATGGTGCTTTTAGATGTTTATTTATTTAGTTGGAGAGACAGAGAGTGAGAGCAGGGGAGGGGCAGAGAGAGAGGGAGGGAGAGAGAATCCCAAGCAGGCTCTGCACTGTCAGCATAGAGCCCAATGTGGGGCTCGATCTCATGAACCATGAGCTCATGACCTGAGCCAAGATCAACAACAGTCAGACACTTAACCAATTGAGCCACCCTGGTGCCCCAAAATGTTTATAATTTTAATAGTGGAGGAGAAATAATGCATCCACGTGGCAAAAAAAAAAAAAAAGTAAGAAAAAGAAAGAAAGCATCTCTAAGAGTTCAAGCGGGCATTTCCATCCCATCTCAGCCTTCTCAGAAGCAAAATGTTCCCACAGGCTTAGAAAACAAAGATGTTAACCACACTTACCGTGGTGCTAATTTCACAATATATGTAAGTCAAGTCATCATGCTGTATACTTTAAACTTACGTGGTGTCGTGTGTCAATCATTTCTCAATGAAACTGGAAAAAAAATAAACTAAAAAATCCCACAATATACCCACTCTCCTGCATGGTTTTGGTATATCCCGTTCTACTTGACGGTTGCTGTTTTCCTTTATGTGAATGTATAACTTATTTCATCAGTCCCCACGGGTGGACATACAGGCTGTCTGCAGCATTTGCTATTATTATAAGCAACGGGGCAATGAGGATCTTTGTGCATCTCTAGATGCGTGCAAGCACTGCTGTAGGATAATTCCTAGTAGTAGAAGTTCAGGTTCGAGGGAATGAGCATTTCTGTTTTGACAGGTTCTGCCACATCACTCTTCCAAAGAGGCTGCCCTCTTCACAAGCCCAACAAAGTCTGAGGGCAGCTGTCCATCTGTCCAGCCCCAAGATGAGAAACCTTCCCCAACACTGCCACCTGCTGCCCACACTGGGAAATGCAGCTTTCCTATACCCAGCCCAGGGCGGCTCCCCGAATGACCCAGGGTCCCCTATAGTAGCGTGGGTATGGATGGATGAATGCGCGATGGAGAAACCACTCTTTCCTGGAGAAGCAACCGATGCTGGGAGGTGCCAGGTGCTTTACACACAGGATTTTGCAATCAGACCAAGTTTTTCCTTTTGCCGGCTCTGCCTCCTAACAGTTGTGTGTCCCTGACAAATGACTTCATCTGTCTGGGCCTGTTTCCTTACTTGCAAAATGGGTATAATAATATCAACCTTCTAGCACTGATGGTTCAATAAGATCATGAATTGTCTCTAAAAGGATGATAAGAGGTAACCCGCGGAGAGGAAAAGCAAATGGCTGGGGAAACACGAAAAGCTGTTCCATCACAGTGATCAGGGAAATGCCCATAAAGCCAGATGCCCTTTTTTGTCCATCAGGTTGGCAAGGTCTTAAAATCTGATAACTGTTTGTTGACAAGGCTGTGGGGAAATGCAAATTAAAACAACAAGTTACCTGCCTCTGCCCATCAGATTGGCAAACAAATGCAAAGACTGATAACATCTGGTGGGGGAATGAGCAGACTCCTTCCCTTTGGGCAGGCGTATGAGTTGCTCCATGGTTTTGGAAATGATGTGGCCGCAGCTAACAAGAATTTTAATGTGTATGCCTTCTGACATGGCAAACCCACTTCCAGGAAACTGTCGAGAGGAATAAAATCACCAGATGGTAGCAAAGATACAAGTACAATGGAATACTAAAGTAGCCACACACACACACAAAAGGAAACAATTATAAGTATCCATTGGAGGGGGATGGCTGCCTAAATCCTGACAAGCAAGAGCTGCAAAGATGACTCAATTCTCTGCGTGCTGATTGTATATCCTTCTACTCTGCCAGTCTTTTTCACTTGAGTTAGTTCTGTCATGGATTTCCTGGGGTTTTCCCAGCACAGAACCAGGTCTTCTGCAAACAGGGATAGTCTTACATCTTCTTTACCCATTAAAAAAAATTTTTTTTAACATTTATTTATTTTTGAGAGAGAAAGAGAGACAGAGCACGAGTGGGGGAGGGGCAGAGAGAGAGGGAGACACAGAATCCGAAGCAGGCTCTCCAGGCTCTGAGCTGTCAGCACAGAGCCCGACGCGGGGCTTGAACTCAAGAACCGTGAGGTCAGGACCTGAGCTAAAGTCAGACGCTTAACCGACTGAGCCACCCAGGCATCCCTTCTTTACTCATTCTTATACCAGTAATTGATTTCTCTTATCTAATTGCATTGGCTAATATCACTAGAAGATACTTGTATTGACAGGGAAGAATACACAGCTATGTTGTTAGGTTAAACAAAAACCCAAGCTGCAGATAATAGATATAATTCCTTCTTAAAATACACCCAGTGACACTCTAGATATGTGTCTTTGTCTCTGTAAAATCGAGTATTCCTACAAAACAGTGTGAAGGGATATATGCCAGCATCTTTGCATTGTTAATCACGAGAAGGTTTCCTTCTCAAACAATCTAATGGGCTAAAGTGTGGTTTTTAAAAACTACATAAATAAAGGAAATGGGGTGATAAGCTGTTGTGAGCACTGAATGAGACCATAGCTAACCTGGTATCTGGCACCTAGAAAGTGTTCAACAGAGAAGTGTTTTTTCTTATTACCTCAGCCATTCCCAACAGTCACCCTGCAGGAAGATCCTATTGTTCTCCCCACTTTACAGATGAGATCGCTGAGGCACAGGGACACTATATAGGAGCCAGTAAACTACCTCAAGCCATGTGAGCGGAGCATGTATCAATCACTCCCCTCAACTGCCCGTCTGGAGATAGGACCTGGGGTAAAAAAAAAAGACCAGTAACTTGCCCCAAATCATCAGCTCAGAAGCCCCACAGTAGGCATCTGAATCCAGATTTTGCTGCCAATGTCTGAGTCCAGGATACACACGACTTCTCAACCTTCCTGTGCCACTTAGAATACATGCAGTTTCCCGACCTCCCTGGAGACTTGGATTCAAGTGGACCGGAAGGGATCTGGGGGCTTGTATTATTAACAAGGGCCGAGAGGATTCTTCTCACGAGAGAAGTTTGAGACACAGTGGCCAGAAGAGAGTGCAGCCCAGTGGTTCGCATGGCCCCTGGGCACTGAATCCTGCCGGAACCTCTTTACCAACACCGAGCTCCCTCTGTAGCCACAACAGTAAGTGGGGTGGATTTTCACAGACCCAAGCTGAAATACTCCAGATGTGGAGTTCAGGGAGAATGCTACGTGGCCGGACGGCTCCTTCAGTGTGCAAGATCAAGGTCAGAAGAGCGGAGGGCTGATAACAGAGAGGTGAAGGCAGGTGTGCCATGGCAGGCAGGTACAAAGAAGGTTCGCAGAAGCCCGATTCACAACAGCCCCAAACTGGGAACGACCCACACATCCCTCCACCAGGGACGGACAGACAGACTACTCTACTGAAATGCTATGCCACGGGGAAAACAGACGACCGATACATACGGCCACCTGGCCGAAGCTGACAGACGAGAGGCTGAGTGAAAGAAGCCGGGCACAAAAGTACACATGCTGCGTGATTCTATTTATGGGAAATTCGCAAACAGGTAAAACTAATCCAAGGCGACAGGAACCAATATGGCGGCTCCCTCTGCGTGGTGGGTATTGACTGGGAAGGACACGAAGTATTTAGATTTACCTCTCAGCCGTGCATTTAGGACCTGGGTGCTTTCCTGTATGAAAATCACACCTCAGCAGAAAAAAGTAATAGAAACCTTTAAAAGTAGGAAATAATAAAAATAACGCACAACGAGGTCCCCAGGCCCCACTCTAGATGTAACGCATCCACCAGGAACCCCAGCTCCGGCCCAAGCCCTGCCTCCTACCACTGTACTCTTGCATATGCCTGGGGACAGGGATCTCACTGCTGCCCAGGGCATGAGAATGTCCTTCCGCCCATGTTGCCTGTGAGCCTTCAGCTTGACTGTGCGCTCCCCCTCTGGGTCCCTCTGTCTGCCCCACCGCCCACCAGGGTCCCCACGGTGCTTACCCACTGACAGGGAGCCACGTGCCAGTTTGGGGAGCAGGAGGTCGAGCTGGCGGAAGGTGTGGAAGACATCAGCTGAGTGGGTGCGGTCCTGGGCCCGGCTCTCACGTGTGCGTGGCAGAGCTTCGACTCCGTACAGAGTCAGGTAGCCGGCTCTGGGGGAGGCGAACAGCAGGTCAGGGGGTCCTCCTTGGACGCTTCTGGCCAAACCCTCCCACGGTGGCCTACAAGCTTTTCTTCATGCATACAGCTAACAACCACCTGCCTTTCCTACTTTCTGCCTGGACTGTTCTGGGCCAGGGAGTCAGCAGTGGAGAAAACAGACAAAACCCTCAGGCCCTCAGGGAGTGGACCCTCTAGTGCGGAACATAGACAACAGGCAACAGACTCAGGCGAACGAGTGATACACCAGCTGGGGCTCAGAGGTGCGGACAGACAAAGCCGGCTGGAATGTGGCGGTGAAGGGTGGGGAGGGGCTCAGAGACGCAGAGCTCATGACCTGCCCAGCCCACTAGACTAAGGCAGCAACCCTTCCTTCAGAACAGCTGAACCTCCCGGGGTCGCACATGCGTCTGTGCATCGGCACAGAAGGAATCCCACCCCACCTCCCGCCGCTCCCCCGGTCACGTAAGGCCCTGGGTCCCTCTTCTCCACACCAGTGCCCTCGGTTTCCTTAAGGCAGAGCTGTAAAGGTGTAGCTCACAAACTAGATTCATCCACCAACATGTTGTGTTTGGTTAATAGAATTTTCCTGTGAACAAACTGAACAATTGGGGAACCACACAAAAGCTTAATTTCCCCCTCATCTCATCTTGAAAACGGAGAGACTTTGGGCCCCTGGGAGCCTGTGGTCCCGCCTGCCAACCCTGAACAGCAGAGGAGTCACAGCCGCTCCCTTGTCCAGGAACAAGCTGAGTCGGCTGGCCCTGTGGTCTCTGGTCCCATTTGTGCTGGTTTTTTCCTTAAAGCAGAGAACCATTTCCCTATATATATATATTTCTATGAAAAATATGCAACGAAACTAAACCACCAGAACCCCAACAAAACCCAAGAAGGCAATGAGGTTTCACACTGTGGAAGTGAAGGCCCTTCCCAAGGCCACCTGCACTTCTAAGTGACACAGAACTTGGCGGAAGATAGAATAAATCGTCATGTGTTAACACCATGTGACCTATAGGTGGCGCCAGGAGCCATGAAGAAGAATAGGACTGGACTAGAGCTGGGTAAAGAGAGGGCTCTCAGACTAAGTGGGGGGAGGTCAGGAAAGGCCTCTCTGAGGTGACACTTGAGATGGGAATGAAGTGAGGCAAGAGTCATGCAGACATGTAGGGAACAGCATTCTCAGGCAAGGGAACAGAAACCGCAAAGGCCTTGGGGTGGGAGTGTGCTGGGCCGGGGCAGATCACGCAGGATCCTGCGGCCCGGGTTAGAACTCCGGATGGGACTCTGAGCGAGGCAGGGGTGCCATAGGACAGGTTGGGGGGCTTAAGTGGTGGCATCTCATGGTTTGGGGCTACATGAACCTGCACCTCCTGTCATCCAACCCAATCATCCCCTTCCTGTCCCAGGGGCCGCGGACGGCACCAAGAAGGCCCAAGCCCACCAAGCCAGGAAACAGGAGCTCCAGCCCAGCCAGGCCTCAGACCCTGAAGACACAGGGGTCCATTTACATCTGACTCCCCCCCACCCCCCCAAGACACACACACTGCTGTTGCCAGGGGCCTAGACAGCCCAGCCACCACCCCACTGTCCCCACTTCCCTGATGCCACAGCTTTTCCTCTCTCACTGCTTCTCTCAGAGAAGGACACGGGGCCACGGGAGCCAGGAGACGTGGGAGATGCCCTGCTGGGAACTTGCGGAGTGGTTTTAGCTGCTCCTCCCTGGACCTCGGTGTCCCCATCACACGAGGACGGGGTGGACCAGACCAGCATCACCCAGATGAATTACAGCCCTTGATGGTGTGTGCGCCACCCCAGGGTGACAGGAGAAAAAACGTGGGCCACCGACACATCAGAGGTCGTGCTGGAAAGCGTGGGCTCTGCGGACAGCCCTGCCAGGACCCCCACGACGGGACCCGAGGCAAATGCCTTAGGTCCTCCTGGCCTCGGCTTTTGCATCTCTCAAACGGGGTTTGTACAGTCCCAGCCTCGGAGAGGGGTTGTGAGGGTGAAATGCGTTTACACCCCTTGAGCCCACACTGCGTGCACATACATAGCTGTCCCAAACGTGCCTGGGTCCCCATATGGGGCAGCAAATGCCTCTCCTTTATTCTGAAACTGTGTCTCCAATTTTTTTGAAGTAGCTGAAATGAGCTTTGGTTTATGAAATGCTGGTCAGCTAGCGGCACCAGCAGCAATCAGCGGGCTGTCCTTATTCCTCTCCCCACTCGCAGCCCGCACCCCCGCTCCCCTCCCCCCCACGGCCCCAATCAAATCCTCAGCAAGTCCCGTCAGCTCTGTCTCCCAGAAATACCCCATTGTTGCCATCTCCCCGTCACCTCTGGGTCCAGGCTCCCGGTCTCTCACCTGGGTGACTGTAACAGCCTCCCAACGGGCCCTCCTGCCTCTCCTGCCACACACCCACCTCAGGTTAGTCTCTGTCCACAGCCAGAGAGAGCTGTGAAGCCCAAGTCCAATCACGTCAGGCCCCTGCTTAACCCTCCCCGCCCCCCCCAACCCCGATGTCACTCTTTTTACTGAGAATGTATTCCAAAGCCCTTCACGGCCTCGGGGCTCTGTGAGACTCGGTTTCTGCAAGTGCTCTGACTCATCTTAACCCCACTGCCTGGGTTCGCTGCGGTCAGCCACAGTGGCCCGCCGCCCAAGCTTCCTCCTACCTCCGCGACTCTGCACCTGCTGGTCCTACCGCCTACTTGTGGCCAGCTCCCAACTCTGAGGCCAGACCCACAGAGAAGCCCTTACTTTCAGCCTGGTTCAGAGAGCTCCCCACACACAATCAACCCATCTGCGGATCTCCGTTGTCTGTATTTGTCACTCTCTGACATAACTGTCTTTATTTACTGGTTTATTATCGGTCTCTCCAACGAGCGTCAGCCCGGTGAGTTTCAGTCTGTTGTCTGTCTTTCCCCTGCTGTACGTCCAGTGCCTGGAATACTGTCTGGGCCTCCTGAAGGAAGGAACGTTAGTGCAGTTTTTACTATAAGTTTACAAGTTCTGATAAAAAGTTGAAGTCCTGGGTTGGCCTCCCGAACGTTTTGTTTTCCTGGTCCTGTGAAGTCTAAGGTTTGGAAGCCACAGGAAAAGATGGTCTCTGAAACCTTGTTTTGCTACTCCCTCTCTGGACAGCTGGCAAGGCCCCTTTTCCTGACTTGTGCCTCCTTTACGACTCACAGCCTGAGCCAGGTGCACGCCTGGGGTCCAGACACGAAAGGTCATCTTGCAGTCTTTGCTTCTGAGTGTCCCAAACTGCTTCCCCACCCACAAAGTCTTCATGGTTCCCGTGGCCACTATTAACGGCTGACCCGGGTGCAGAGTGCTGGGCTCCACTCCCAACGAGGGCAGCCGCACCGGCTCACCTGAGCAGGAAGTTGTAGGAGAAGTCGAGGAGACCCATCTCATGCCAGCCACCGCCCGCTTCTGTGGCGTCCCCCAGCAGGACAGTGCGGAGGTTGGTGTACATGGCTTCCGTGAGTGCCTGGAGGTCCTTGTGGAGGAGAGTCCTGGGGCAGGAAACAAAGTAAGAGCACAGCTTCCAGCGGGAAATGTATGCACACAGGCACCCCTATTCCCAAAGCTCAGGGTCCCAGGGCCCCAGGGCCCCGCTGGCAACGGGGGCCTGCGGACAACTGGCTTAGCCACGATGGTATTACTATTAATATCATCATCAATGACAGTGACAGTTACTCTTCACGGTGCTAAGCACCATGATCCTGTTTCATCTTTTGACAACTCTAGGGAATCACAGTTGCTGTTATGACACCCATTTTACAGACAGAGAAACTCAGGGACAAGAGAGGAATGTGACTTTCCCAAGGTCACCCAGCCACAGAGTCTTGAATTCCTAACCGTGACAGTCTGCCCCTCCTTGGGGCACACAAGCTTGGATAAGGAACCCAAAGACGTCTGGAAGAGAGAGAAACAGCAGGCCGACCCTTCCTCCTTGAGACCCAAAGTTAGGCACACCTGTTTGGATAAACTGTCCCCTGACCAATGATTGCCAGGTAGGACACAATCCTGAGTGACCCTGATCTAGCTGTTCCCTAGACCCCACTCCAAGCACTTGATGGAGACAGTAGCCCTTAGCAGATGCAGGAGCCACGCCCAGTAGACAACATGCGGGCTTAGGAGAAACTTCCAGAAACTCTTAGGGCAGACACTGGAGGAAAGTGGGGTCCTCTTTGGGTAGCAGGGTAGAATGCAGCGAACCGAGGAATCTTATTGCTAATGGGACCCAATGGTCCCCCTAGAATGCCAGGACCTAGGACACTTGGGCTCAGAAATCTCCTAGCGGCCATCCCACAGAGCCAAGTTCAGACTGGGTACTTCCTCTAATCAGCATTCACCTCATACTCTGGCCTTTCCTCAGCTTTAGCAGCCCTGCAAAACCCAGTCTTCTAGAGACTTTTCCTAACCCCAGGAGGCCACCCTTCCTGGAGACAGATCACTAAGGATTCCTGTCAGACTGCACGAACTCTAGGGATGCACACAGTCTTATTTCCTCAGCATCTCAGCTGGAGTCTGCAGACCTGGGTTCAAATCTCAGCTGTGCCATTTACCAGTGATGGAACACGCACGTCACTTCACTCCTGAGTATGTTTCCTCACCTGTAAAACGAGGATAAAAATATCTACCTCTTGAGGTAGATGGATTGCACAGAGATGTAAGTGTTCCTATCAAACACCCGGCATATGACTGGCATCTTCAAATTGTGGTTGGCATCATGCTGGGCCCCCTGCATCTAGACCAGTGTATAGAAAGTCCTCAGATATTTGCAGAAGTAATGAACGCAGAGTACATGTGCCCACACGTCCTCATGTTGATATAATTATTCCTTATGTTTCAGGACCTACATCACTTCCTCGCTGTGTGACCTCGGGCAAGTCTTCTCCGAGCCCCAGTGTCCTCATCCATAAAGTGGGGCTGTAAGTTACTCACCCTCCAGCATTGTCATGAAGACTAATGAGACCACAGAGGATGGGCTCGAAACTATTAGCCACCCTGCCCACCTCCCTTCCTTTCACACAAGGAAACAGAGGCCCAGAGAGGGCAAGGGATTTGCCCCAAGTCACACAGCTAGGAAGTGGGGGAGCTGGGATTTGACTCTCGGTCTGGCTGACCCAAACCCTGGCCTCCTCCTACTGAAATCAGACCTGTCTCCTAAAAGAAGTAAAGATGAGAAGAGCCTTTCTTCAGCCTAATTCTTTGGGGCTGTTTTTTTTTTTTTTTTTTTTTTTTTTTGGTTTCCTTTGTGTCTGTCTTCTCAAAATAAATGTCTTGACCGGATACCTGGTGTGGACACAAACTCAAGCCACTCAGCACCTGGGCTATGCAGGCAGAAGCAGATCACGCCCTCCCCCGCCCACCCACAGGGGCCACCTTGAGCCACTCACGGTTTCATCTTGGCCTTTTCATCACTGGGGCTGTAATGTGGGAGCTGCAAGTCAAAAATCCTCTCCATGAGGAAGACAGCATAGGCGTGGAAGTCCAGCTTGGTGCGAGGCTCCCACACCACCGTGTCATAGGAGTGGGGGTCCAGGAGGACAGTGACATACCTGCCCCCCACCAGCACCTGTGGGAAGTCAGCAGGGACGAGGCGAGGAGAAATGCCATCAAGGAGGAGCTCTCAGTGGTCAGGGGCCTACCCTGTGCCAGGACCTGACATTTCACAGACAGCGTTCTCCCATCCACTCCTCACGACTGTCTGTGACGTGGGGACCACTTATAGCCGAAAACTGAGGCTGACAGAAGGCAGGGGATTGCTCAAGATCACACAGCTGAGACACAGTAGCGAAAGGACTGGCACTCAGCATTTTTCGGTAGCAAACGTCAGGCTCTCAACCACCTCACTCTTCAGCACCTGCCATCATTATCTTGGTTACTGTCGTATCTTCAGCATCCGGAAGAGAGTCTGCCCACAGAAGGCAGCAAATGGGTGTTGTGCGTATCATGGGTGGAGAGACTGGATAGAACAGGTGGATAGATGAGTGGATGCTGTTGGATAAATGCTAGCGAATGTGCCAGAAATACCCACTTCTTTGGGAGGCCGAGCCCTGAATGTAACCTGCTGCCCAAGAAGGTAAGGAAAAGAGAAAGAGCTGTAATCCTGTAATTAACAAAGGAAAGGGGATTTTCCCTCAAATGTCTGTGTGGGGGAGTGGCCACACAATTCTAAACACCCACGCAACTGCCTTGGCCCTGTTTCCAAAGTGTGATCTGGGAGTCATGTTACTCAAACTCTCTTACAAAATGTAGGCCAAAATCCAAGAAGAAATGCTACTGGATGGATTGTTGGGTAAATGGAAGGATATCAGTGAATGTATGTTGGATGGAAAGATGAATGGATGAGGAGGTTAGATGGAAGCTGAAAGTGTGGATGCATGTCGGGAACATGGTGGCAGCAGGCTCAGTGGGTACTGGGGAAAAGGACCGAAGGATGAGCGTTGGATGGGTGGAACCCAAAAGGATGCCTGAAGGTGGATGGGTGTGGTGGCTGTTTGGATGTTGATGGATGGATGGATGGATGGATGGATGGATGGATGGATGGAAGTTGAGTGGATGGATAGAGGTCAGTTGGAAGGACGAACAAGAACTTCATAGACACTGAATGACTGCATCACTTGATGCTGGGAAGAAGGAATGGATGTTACTAAGTGTTGGCTGTACAGTTGGATGGGAAAATGGATGGAAAATTGGCAAGACCACTGGATGGTAGGTTAGGGTATGGAAGGATATAGAAGGAATCAGTGAACACCAGACGACAGGCCCACCTGCTCACCCCCTTCCCTCCCTCGACGCACATGAGGCACTTACAGTAAATATATCACCGTGCTTCTCCTTCATCCTGGTGAGGAAGCTGGCAGCATCTTTTCCAAATTCCAAGGCATGGCCCAACCACGGGATACTGCCCACGTCCAGAGGAGGCTCACCAGGTCGCCTGCAGAAGCCACAGTACTTATCACTATTTGATAAAGTAGGGAAGAAGAAAAAGAGTGTAGGGCATGGGGTATGACTTTTCAGCGGAGAGGGCAGAGAAGGCTTCCCTGGGACATTGGAGAAAGACCTGAAGGTGGTGAAGGAAGGAGCCACATAGATATCTGGAAGAAGACGCTGCCAGGCAGAAGTAACAAGTGCAAAGGCCCTAAGGCTGGACCATGCCTGGCGTGTTCCACGAACAGTAAGGAGGCCAGTATGGCTGGAGTGGAGGGACCAAGGAGAACAGGAGACGTTGAGGCCAGAGCAGGAACAGGTGTCAGACCATGCAGAGCCTTGGAGGCAGCTGTGAGGACTTTTAACTTTTTCCCTGCATGAGGTGGGAGCCATGGGAGAGCTTTGAGTTGCACAGGGACATGATTTGACTTAAGTTTTTACAGGATCCTTTTGGCGGCTGAGTAGAGGAGGGACTGCAGGGGGCCAAGAGGAGAAGCTGGGTGACCAGTTGATGTTGGTACATCTTAGGGAATCCAATCGAGGTGGGCTTTCCCTGTGGGTGGGAGAGCTTTCTAGAACCCAGAAGTACAAGGACACAGAGTTCTCTGCCTGAGCCAGCGTGGACAGGGCTTTGGTCATCTCACACCCACTGCCATGCCCACAGAGAAAGGATGAGACTGGAGACACGGTCGAGTGATTGAGTGGCAAAGGGTAGCAGAAGGACCGTCCTCATCACTGACCCCTGGCTGTCCCTGCCCCACCATCCTCTGGGGGAGGGGCTGTTCGCTAGGGAGAGCTAATCATGATCACGAAGTGGGCCTCAAATAGCAAGACCACTGCTCATGGTGGACCCCTGGGAGGCCTTAAACCCAGGCTAGGACCCCTATCTTTGTCGTAGAATGATCCGAACCACAGGCATGCAGAGAGCTCCCTGTCTGGTGAATAGTAAGCCATCCCTTCTCTTCTCACTCGCTCACCGAATAGTAACTAGGAAGCAGGCACTGCTCCACATGCTGGGGTTACAGCAGTGAACGGGACAGGCAAGGTGCCTGGCTTCATGGGGCTTACATACTAATAAGGGGAAGGCAGACAAAAGCAAAAAAAAAAAAAAAAAAGCAAAATCATTTCAGAGAGTGACAAGCGTGATAAAGAAAACAAAGGAGCTACGAGTGAACGATGAAAAGACAAATAACCCGATTTTTAAATGCACGAAGGATGTGAATGGACAGTTCTCTGACGGAGATGCACAAATGGCCGGTGAACAGATGAAAAGACGCCCGACATGGTGAGGCACTGGGGAAAAAATGCAAATCAAAGCCACAGTGTGGCACCATTTCACACAGAGATGGCTCTCCTCTAAAAAAAGAAATAGTCACTGTTGGCAAAGATGTGGAGAAATGGGGATCCGCATATAGTTCTGGTGGGAATGTAAACGGTGCAGCTCGTGTGGAAACCAGCCTGGCAGGTCCCTGAAAGGCTAACAGAGTTACCACACAACCCAGCAACATAAACATACCCCAAAGAGCTGAAAACGTAAGTTCATATAAACCTGCACGCTGCTGTTCACAGTGGCCAAAGGATGCTGACTGGTGAGTGGACAGACAAAATACGGTATGTTCATGCCGTGGGACATTATTCAGCCATAGAAAGGAATGACTGATTCATGCCACAGTGTGGAAGAACTTTAAAACCATTATGCCGAGTGAAAGAAGCCAGACACAGAGGTCACCTCTTGGGTGATCGACTTCTATGCAATGTCCAGAAAAGGCACATCCAGAGGGGCAGAAAGTAGATTAGTGGTTGCCAGAGCTCGAGGGAGAATACGGAGGGACTGCTTATGGAGACAGGTTTCCAGGCTTCTTTTGGGGAATGACAAAAAATATTCTGGAGTTAGGCAGTGGTGAGGGCGGCACAACCCTACAAATACTCTGAAAAGCACTGATTGTATACTTTATTTTTTTTAATGTTTATTTATTTCTGAGAGACAGAGAGAGAGAGTGGCGGGGGCAGAGAGAGAGACACACAAAATGCAAAGCAGGCTCCAGGCTCTGAGCTGTCAGCACAGAGCCTGATGTGGGGCTCAAACCTACCAACTGCAAGATCCTGACCTGAGCTGAAGTCGGACGCTTAACTGACTGAGCCACCCAGGTGCCCCTGAATTGTATACTTTAAAATGGTAAATGTAGGGGCACCTGAGTGGCTCAGTCGGTTAACCATCTGACTTCGGCTCAGGTCATGATCTCACGGTTCATGAGTTCGAGCCCTGCATCAGGCTCTGTGCTGACAGCTCAGAGCCCGGAGCCTGCCTCAGATTCTGTATCTCCCTGTCTGTCTGCCCCTCCCCTACTTGTGCTCTGCCTCTCTCTCTCAAAAATAAACAAACATTTAGGAAATTTTTTTAAATGGTAAATGTTATAGTGTGTGAATTATATCTCAGCAAAGAAAAAAGAGAGCTAGGTGACAAGGGCTGGTCAGGGAGGGCCTCCCTGTGGAGGTGCCATGTGAGCAAAGACCAGCAGGATGAGAAGGGAGTGGAGCGCCAGAGTGGGGAGAGAAGGAATTTAGGCAGTGGGAACAGCGAGTGCAAGGGCCCTGGGGTGGGGGGCTTTCCAGACAGCAGGCACTAGTGTGGCTGGAGTGGACTGTAGAGGTGAGAGGCAGGATTTGACCTGCAGCCAGGGTCAGGTTTCCATGCCCAATATGATGGGGAGCCCCCAGAGGGTTGGAAGGGGGGGGCTGGAAAGTGATGTGGTTATGCTTTTAAAAAGTCACAACACAGATCATCCAGGAGCGTGACAACGGAAGTGGAGGTGAAGCTAGCATCTGACTCCCCCGCTTCCAAGACGGGGGGCTTCTTCCTCTAAGACACCTTTGCGGGTATGAGCAGGGGCTATGGCTTCCTTTCCCTGCTCTTTGTCCAGGCTGCGGCCAGAGCTCCCCAGTGAGCCAGGTGTTATTTCTGGCAGCTTTCATCTTTCCCCAGAAAAGTCCCAAGGAGGCTCAGACAAAGGCAGGAAGCTGGGAGCCCAGGAGTCTGACCCGCGCGATGTAGCCGGCTGGCTCTTGGATCCTAGGCCCTGCATGCAGCTCGGGCCCAGGCCACATTCCAGGGTGACTCAGCCGTCAGCCAGCAGGGATGAAGGAGACTCTATTTTGGGGTCTGCGGTCTCCAGCCTCGCCCACGGACACCCTCACTGTTTTGAGATACGGCCAGGCCCTTGGAGAGGAGGGAGGTAGGGCTGGACCCCCTCATCCCCGGCTCCTGCCCACACAGCCTGTCCCTCCGGTTTCAGATGCCAAGACACCTTTTCTGATTCCCCACTTCCCGTCACATGGGCCCCTCCCCAAACTGCCCACTCGCCACTCACAGACTCCATGGCCAACCTTGCCACCTGGCCTCTCTCTCGAGCTCAACCCTCTGCAAAGTGGGGGAGAGGGTTAAGGATGGGCAGCACCCAGCTTTCACACCCACACTGGACGGAAGTTCCACGAATATAGGCACTTGACCCCCAACACTTAACAACAGTGCCTGGCACAGAGAAGGCGTTTAATAAATATGTGTCAGATGAATGATTTGCGTATACAGGTGGTGCTCAAAGAGCAGCACCTGCCCCTCCCCCCACCCGCCAGAGTCTGCCAAAGGGGTCAAGGGACCCAACGCAGGTTAAGTGCCCGATACACACAGTCCACATTCTGGTTCAAGCAGAAGCGGCATCATTTAGCTGTGCCGTGTTAGTGGATTGCCTCACTCAACTCAACTCAGCTCAGGGCCTCAGGCTCTGTGAGGATGCATAGGGGGGGACCGCAGGGTTTCAGCAACCTGAGCGTCTATTCCTCCCCAGGGTTCACCCACAAGCTGTCGGCCATGAACCCTTTTCCCCTCCCCCACTCCTTGCCTCCCGCTTCGTAGACGCAGCAGGCGGCCACTTTGCTCTAGTTTTCGTTTTCCTGTTTTTGTAACTGACACAGAAGGTTCGGAGAATTCTCAACGTCATAGGACAATGGTTAGGGCAAGCAGAGTGACAGAACAGATGCAAACTGGAGAGACAACAGGAGGGGTGGGGACGGCAGCAATGCTGAGAGAGGGCTCTCCTAGGGAGTCCCCAGCAAGGGACGGCCCATTGTCGCATTTCGCAGGAGAAGCTGGAGACCTGGTGTTTCGCACGTGGAACACCCTAATTTTCTCCTCTTGCCGTGTGTGGCACACAGCAGACCCATCTGGGCTTCATCCAACCTTGGGCCACCACTTGGTGGCCTCTGGTCAGTGCGGGTTGGAACAAGGCACATTTTCTGTGCCCAGAAACTCCGTACCCTGCAAGGGCCCAGATCTTTTCTTGAGCCACCGGGAACCGTCACCTGATGCCACAGTGACCTCCCCACACCTGGAGAGTTCTTCCAAGGCTCTCTAGACCAGACGCACAAGCCCAAAGAGGAAAAGAGACACACGCAGCCCGGTGGGGTGGCCAGGGCACGGGAGATCGGCTACGCGAGACTTGGTGGACAAACCAAGGCCCAAAAGGACAGCAGGAAGGAGGTTTCTGACAGCCACATGCAGGTCATCAGCCCCAGTGGCACAGAAGTCAGACTCCTAATTCCTGACCCAAGGTCTCCTAATTCCAGCTTACAACCTCTCCCAAGAGAAAACACTCACGGTCACCCAGGCGCGTTTAAAAATCTTGGCTGTAGTTGCCAAAATTGGAATTTGGACTGGAGATTACATAATATTAATCATTTTTGTATTCTGAGGCAGGATAAGAGAATTGTGGTTGTCATTTTTTTTTTTTGACATGCATTCTGAAATATTTTCTGGAGAGATATTATAACATCTGGAATTAAAAAAATTTTTTTTTTAATTTGGGAGAGAGCATGAGAGTGGGGGAGAGGGGCAGAGAGAGAGAGAGAGAGAGAATGAAAACCTTAAGCAGGATCCATGCTCAGTGTGGAGCCTGATGAGGGGCTCAATCTCATGACCCTGGGATCATGACCTGAGCCAAAATCAAGAGTCAGACACTCAACCGACTGAGCCACTCAGGCACCCCGATCTGTAATTTTTTGTAAAAATGTTAACCATCGGGGCGCCTGGGTGGCGCAGTCGGTTAAGCGTCCGACTTCAGCCAGGTCACGATCTCACGGTCTGTGAGTTCGAGCCCCGCGTCGGGCTCTGGGCTGATGGCTTGGAGCCTGGAGCCTGTTTCCGATTCTGTGTCTCCCTCTCTCTCGGCCCCTCCCCCGTTCATGCTCTGTCTCTCTCTGTCCCCAAAATAAATAAACGTTGAAAAAAAAAAAAAAAATGTTAACCATCAAATAAGGGGATGGTTACATGGGAGTTCTTATACTATTCTTTTTCTGTATAGTTGAAATTTTTCATCATTAAAAATTTTAACTTAAAAAAAAAAGCTAGAGGTAAAGACAGTTGCTGACTGACTGAAGTTCCCTTTTTTTTTTTTTTTTCTTTTTACTGAGAAAAGCATGAGTTTTGGAACTGACTGGATGGGGAATATAATTTCAGTGTGGCCCTAAGGAGGTCGCTTAGCCCTTCTAGGCCTCAGCTGTAAAATAGAGTGATGAACATTACCTCAAGGGTCAGTGAGGAGAAAGGAAGGTGTGGGGTCTTGCTGGTTTGATTCATTGTCTACACAGCATCAGCATCATCCACCTCTTTTTCCAACACTTGATTATTTGTCCTTAAGAATCTTCTGGGGGCGCCTGGGTAGCTCAGTGGTTAAGCATCTGACTTCAGCTCAGGTCATGATCTCACGGTTCATGAGTTCAAGCCCCACATTGGGTTCTGTGTTGACAGTGGGGATCCTGCTTTAGAGTCTCTGTCTCCCTCTCTCTCTGCCCCTCCCCTACCCTCTCTCTCTCCCCAAAATAAATAAATAAATAAACATTAAAAAAAAAGAATCTGGGAGTAGCCGCAACTTACTATCTTACCATCATGTGGTTCTAAGACTTTTGAGCGTTCAGATTAAAAGTAAAATGTGTGGGAAGCATGGAAATTCATTTTTCCTGGGAATTTCAAATCCCTATAGCCCAGATGCGTAATCCAGGCAGATCCCACACAAGTTGCTTAGCTTCTCTGAGACTCAGTTTCCTCCTCTGTAAAATGGGAGTAACAAGAGTGCCCCTTGCTGAGATGGGAGGAGAAGAAAATGAGATTGGGACCTAAACTGGGGTGCCTGTGGGGTCTCCCCAGGGTCCACCCAACTAACTGCCCCTGAGCTCAGTGACCCCAAACCCATACTTCTACCTAGGACCCACTGTTGACCCTCCTAAGCCACCAGGTGCACAAATCAACGACTCACCCTCAAAGATAAATTAGCTCTCTGGATTACAGCAAGAATTTGCTAAAATAATGTTTAACTGGCCTTTCTTCTAACCCAGAAGTTCCATTCTCAACTACCATTCTCATCAGCATCCCCATTTTAAAGATTGAGACACTAAGGCAGAGAGCGGTTACCCAATTTGTTCTTATTCCTAGAGGCTTAGAGTTTCCACACGCTGAGCACCCAGGGACCCTGCTTCCCAGAACCCACGTAGCTTATAGCCACCACATCGGCTGGGGCGGGGGGAACACAGAGCAGAAGGCCTCACAGGAAGACCACAGCACATTGTCTGAAATAGCCAAAACGCTGGAGACAGCCTAAGGGTCCATCAGTTGAGACAGGAATAAAAAGGGAAAAAATAGGGGCGCCTGGGTGGCGCAGTCGGTTAAGCGTCCGACTTCAGCCAGGTCACGATCTCACAGTCCGTGAGTTCGAGCCCCGCGTCGGGCTCTGGGCTGATGGCTCAGAGCCTGGAGCCTGTTTCTGATTCTGTGTCTCCCTCTCTCTCTGCCTCTCCCCCGTTCATGCTCTGTCTCTCTCTGTCCCAAAAATAAATAAACGTTGAAAAAAAAAATTTTTAAAAAAAAAAAAAAAGGGAAAAAATAAACTTGCCATTCATTCATAACATGGAATACTACACAGACGATCAAAAGAATGAATCAGATCTCCACGCAGCAACACGGACGGACATCAAAACTAAAACCCGCAGTGAAAAAAGCAAATGTGCGATCCGAAAACATCCCTGGACAGAGTCTCCCCAAAAGCCTAACAACTTTGGAAGACTAATTCATTTCTTCACAGAAGAACTTATTTGCGGACTTTTCCTCTTTCTTCCTCATTTTTTTCAGGCAAATGAACGAATACATAGTTTTCAATTTAACCTGGGAAGGTGTCTGGAGGTTAAAGAAAAAGATCACGAGGTTATTGTTTGGAAGTTGAACTAACCTCTTGTTTAAAAATAAAAAGTTTCCAGAAAAGTTCTGGAATTTTCAGACACTCTCATTTCACACACACACACACACACACACACACACACACACACAGTGCCCTGTATTACCTACAACCTCACCGAAGAGGGATCACGGAAGGCAGTGTAGTACTCTGGACTGGATCCTGGCACAGAATGAGCACATGATGGAAAAGCTGATGAAATACAAATGAAGTCTGGAGTTTGGCTCATCTTAACAGACCAGTGTTGGCTTTTTAGTTTTGACGAATGTACCACGATAATGTTAAATGTTAACAATGGCGGAAACTGGATGGGGAGGCCTTTGGAAACTGGATGAGGGGTCTTTGGGAATTCTTTGTACAACCTTTGCAACTTTCTTCCAAATATAAAACCAGTCTCAAATAAAAGGCATACTTTTTAAAAAATCTGGAAGGTTCCCCTCCAGCCTTGCTCTGGCCGCGCTATGGTAGCCTCGATCAACAAGAAAAGTCTGGAATTGCCGGAAGGGCAGGGCAGGGCTTCAGTCTTATCTATAACGGGATAAATATTTAAGTCAAATACGTTCAGCTATCCCATGTGCAACTCAGATTAACTTTTTAAATTAACTTTGTAAAAAAAGGACTCACTGCCACAGCACTGATTTCAAGTGTATGAGATTTACTCCTCCTAAATCACAGATTCTCAGTGGAGCAGGACAACCTTTGGGACTAGGAAGCTGAGAAGTTTGGCGCGGGTTCTATCTACCCTGCCCAGGCTGTGGGGTCTCAGGGGAAGGGAGACCCCTTTTCTGGACCAGAGCATTGGGAGATCCGAGTTTCCCCAACCCCCTCGTCCAGGTGGGAGAGGGAGGCCTCCCATGGAAAGTGGTTCCAGGGCTCTGCATTCCCCAGCCTCAACTCGCCCATCTGTGTAATGCGGTGGGGATCAAGGCCACCCCCCAGGAACCGAGAAAGCCTGGGGATTGGCTCAAGTAGGTGCTGGATCCAGGAGGGTGCTTCTCGCACCCACCCGGAGACCCTCTCCACAAAGCCCTTCGCAGGTGCCAGCCGAGCGCGTGTGCACCGGGGGCCGTCTGCCGGGTCCCCCAGCCCCGTCGCCCACTTCCCGGGCCTCCACCCGCCCCGGGGCCCCCCACCCCGGCGACCTGGCCGTCGTCCTCCCCCCGGGGTGGGGCGGCGGATGGGCGTCGAGCCCCTTCGCCCCGAGGGGCCGGCCGGTGGGGGAGGGACGAGCGGCTCGGGACGCCGGGGGTCGCCCCTCTGTCCGGGCGGGGGGCGAGGGCACTCACCGCGAGCGTCGACGGCTCAGCAGCAGCAGGAGCAGCAGCGCGGCCAGGAGCCCGAGGAGCAGGGCCCAGGACATGGCCGGGCGGCGGACGGGCGGGCGAGGCTGCGGCGGCGGGCGGGCTCCGGGCGCCCAGGTGCCTCTCGGCCCGCGCGCCCTCCCTCCCGGCTGGCCCGGCCGCGGCGGGACGGGGGCGGGCCCGACGACGGCGCCGGGGTCCTGGGGGGCGGGGCGCTCTCGGGGAGCCCCTCCCCCAGCTCGGCGGCGCCGGCCCCCACCTCGGGCTCGGAAAGGGGCTGGGAAATGTGGGGTGGAGCGGAGGGGAGCTGCGGGCGGGCGAGGTAGGAGGGGGGTGCTGCGAAGGAGGGATTATGTGGGGGAGGGAAGGGAAGGGAGGGAGGCACTGGGTGGGGGGGACGGAGGGGTGATGGGGATAGAGCAGGGGGTGGAGACGGGAGGGTGACGTGGGGGCGAAGGGGGAATGTAGTAGGAGGGGTGGGAGGGGCCCACGTTCTACCTGAACCGTCTCCACCAGCCTCCTCCTCCTGGCCCCGTCCCCACCCTGGGCCTGGAGTTTTCTGTCCCGTGTGTCTGGGCCAGGTGGGGTTGGCTGGATGGCACAGCCCCGTATTTACCTTCAGGAATATAGTGAAGGGGTTGCAGGAGCTGCTCCGATTCAGCTCTGAGCTCCCCTCCCCAACTGCTGTTAGAGCCATTGACTGGAGCACAGCAGGGGCTCAAGGGTATGGTGGCCATTGCCAAGATCGCCTGGTGCTTAGGGTGCCAGCCTCTAGGTCTGCAAGAGACCACCCCTGGGTGCTAAGGGCAACCCAGGCTCACCACTCACTCCCCCACCGATTTGCACCCTGGGAAACCTTGTGCGGGAAACCTAACCCCTCTCCGAGGCCAGTTTCTTGTCGGGGAACAGACAGGTCAAAGGCGTGAGAAATTGACCAGAGCTTGTCTAAAAGGTTGCCAAGTACTCCTTGCTTGGCACAGGTGAATGCTGTGAGTCCGGGTGGAGGGCTGATTCTAATCCTGTGTCTGTTTCTCACTGCTGGGTGCCTCCAGGCAGGTTTCCTGTCTTCTTCCCAGTAGCCTCTGGAGAAGGGTCACTCCTCCCCCATCTCCTGTCTTCAGCCCCCTCCCTCCCTCTACAGAAGGATCCTCTTAGAACCCAAGTCAGAACCTGTAACTGGATTTTGCTCAGAATCCTCCATGGCTCCACCCCACTCGTCACTCAGAACACAGCCCCAAGTCCTTATAAGGTCCTATAAGCACCAGCATTTTCTGCCCCCTGCCACCTTTACCTCCCTGACCTCATGCCCCCCCCCCCACTCTGCTCCAGCCACACCCATCTCTTGTCCTTCCCCAAATGTGCCAAAATCACTTCCACCTCAGGGCCTTTGCACTCGATAGTCCCTCTGTCTAAAACAATCTTCTCTCAGACACTTGCGTAGCTGGTGCCTTCCATCACCTTCCCCATCCCTCTGTCTCTGCTCAACTGTCACCTCCTCAAAGAAACCTTCCCTCCCCACCTGGTCTAAAGTGTTCACACCATCATTCTCTCTTGCTTTAGTTTGTTTGTTTGTTTTCCTTGATGGTACTTAACATTCCTGCTATCATGTTAGAGATTCACTTATTTGCCTGTTTAATGTTGGCTGTCATGGCAGCTGGATGACCTTCTGTGTCCTCTGGATTCAGAATTTCAAGAGGCAAAAAGCACTTCCTGAACCTCTTGTTTATTTATCCAGCTTCTCCGCCTACAAAGCCAACGATCCCAAAAAGGCCACCGAACGGGCCGGGAGGGTTTTCTCCAAATTTGGGGGAGCACTGTGGGGCGGCCTTCTGTCAGAGGGGTTCACAGCCCAGCCTGGCCAATGCTAAACTGTGTAACTGGGCAGTCTGCTCCACCTCCCTGAGACACGGTGCCTCATCAGTGGAGTGGAGTTGAAGAAATGACCTAATCCAGGGGACACGCCTCTCAGAGTGCTGGATACACAGTGAGCAGTAGTGAAAGTTAACTGCTGCCAGGACTTATTCCCGTTTAGCCTCCCACCGTGTGTGTGATCAGGGCTTGGCCTCAGTTTTCTCATCTGAAAAATGGGAAGAATAGTTCCTTCCTCACAGGCCTGTTGTGAGGACTGAATGAATTGATGGGAGCGTGAAATCACCCAGCAGGGGGCCTGGAACACAGTAGGTGCTCAATAAATGTTAGCTTTTCCACCCCACATCCCAGGCTGGAGCATAAACCAGTGGCATCCCAATCTGAGTCACTCCCAAATGGCATGTCTCTCTTCCCCCTCCCCTCCAGGGAAGGAACACACCAATGAGAGAAGAATGTGTTGGCGCCCCTGGCCTCCTCCTTGCTAATGGAACCTGATTTTATTTAGGAATCACCCACATGTTTAGGGGGGTGGCCCCATCTCCTTCCCATTGGTCTGAGCCGGCCAGGGCTCTCCCTCTTTGCTGGGAACCATCCCAGGAACCACCGATCTCCAGACTTCTTGTTTAAGAAATGATCAAATGTCTGTGTTGCTGAAGACACCACGAATCAGCTTTTCTCTTACATGCAGCCAGAAACATTTCGAGTTAAGAGGACCTTCCAGTCAGGGCCGTGGTGAGGAGCCTGCGAGGTAAGAATGCACCCAAAGCACCTGTCACGGTACTCGCCCACAGTCAGCTTTCAAAAGTGGCACTTCACGTTATTATTCTCACTTTTATTACACCTCAGGCTTTCTAGCTTTATTAATAGGGTATCGTATCCATAGAGTATCCTAACTCTGATGTCTCGCAGAACAGGCAGGAAACTCCAAAGTCCCCTGACTCATGAGGCCTGACAGGGCCCTGCTCTGGGCTCATATGGCCTCAAGACTGAAGGTGAGGGAAAACTTCGCCAAAAGCCACCCCTGCACGCCATGGTGGAAGGGTTGGAACATACAAGGCTTGAGAGCTAAGTTCAGATCCCAGCATGGCCACTCACTTGCCACATGACCCTAAGCAAGGTTCATCTTGCTGAGCCTCAACTACTTTATCTGTATAATGGGCATGTTGCTGGTAGTGGTGATGGCAGGGAGTCGACCAGCAGGGTTCCAACCCTGGCATCCAAATCTTCATAGGAAAGTAAAGCCTACATGTCAGATGGAGTGTCAGGAAATTCCTTCTTCCTTCCGCCTCTCCCAGAGGCTGTCACCCAGGGACAAGCATCCACACATTCTCCCGTACGAGTCTTGTGTCCAGATGTCCACTGTCCAGTAAAGATAAGACATCTGGGCAACTCTCTGATCCGCCCAACTTCTGCTCTCTCTCTCTCTTTTTTTTTTAATTTATTTTGGGTGAGACAGAGACAGCACGAGTGGGGGAGGGGCAGAGAGAGGGGGAGACAGGGAATCCCAAGCAGGCTTCTCACTTGCAGTTCAATGCGGGACTCGAACCCACAAAACCGCCTAGATCATGACCTGAGCTGAAACCAAGAGTCAGATGCTCGACCGACTGAGCCACCCAGGTGCCCCC
This sequence comes from Puma concolor, assembly GCF_028749965.1. NCBI lineage: Eukaryota > Metazoa > Chordata > Mammalia > Carnivora > Felidae > Puma > Puma concolor. The sequence continues at coordinate 129,242,713 of NC_141669.1, forward strand.
CGCCCAACCTCTGCTCTCTTGTCAAGACCCAACTCCAGAAAATGGGGAGCTCTGCCTGGAAAGGACAGTCCTTGCCGCCCCACAACCCTGCTTTTTCTCTTCCAGGGACCAAGTCTGGTTTGTGTCTGCGTCGAAAGACTATAAACAAATTGTGTTTGGAAAGGAAAATATGCGTATTGCCTTCTTCAAAGCTAAAACCCAGCCCCATCAGAGAAGGCCAGTTTTAAATGTTTTTGTAATGATGACTCTAACTTTAGTTGGTGATTTAGCCCATTCAAAATACTTTTTCATATTAACCCATCTAATCCCCACTGGACCCTATAAAATGGGCACTGTTAGTATTCCCAGCTTGCAAATGGTGAAACCAAGGCCCAGAGAGGCTCAGTAAGTTACCCAAAGTCACACAGCACTTCCTTTTTGCTGTTGTTAATTTTTTTAATGTTTATTCATTTTTGAGAGACAGAGACAGAGTGCAAGCTGGGGAGGGGCAGAGAGAGAGGTGGGGGGACACAGAATCTGAAGCAGGCTCTAGGCTCCAAGCTTCCAGCACAGAGTGTGATGCAGGGCTCGAACCCACAAACCGTGAGATCATGACCTGAGCCAAAGTTGGGCGCTTAACCAACTCAGCCACCCAGCTGCCCCCCCCGTCCCCCCCCCCCCCGCCCCAGCACTTCTTTTGATAGGCTGTAGCGTGGGGATTTAGTGCCTTCGTAGGACAGACTCACTTCCCCATGTGGTGTGAACATAGCCTGGACTTTCCTACCTCTACACCTTTATTCATGCTGTTTACCTGCCCTCCCTCTCTTTTCCTTTCGATTTATCCAAATCTGTGATGGGAAGGGACATTAGTCGGGGTCCTCTGAGATCCAAGGTGGGATGAAATATCCAAGAGATGTATTGGGGAAAGTGAGAAGGGAGACAGAAGAGGCTGGGAGGAAGGAAGGAAGAGAGGGAGGGAAATTGGGTGGTTGTAGACTGCAGTATCATTCTAAGAAAGTTCTGGAAGGCTGACCAAAGTCCCTGTGCTTCCAGAGGAACACTGTGTCTCCTGGGAACGTTTCCTCGGAATCCCTGCCTCCTTCGGTGATTAACTGGGAGCAGCCCCTGGGAAGTGTGGTCTTTGGCTCAGCTGTTAGGATGAATCCATGGTCCATCCGTCAATTAGGCTCCACACAGGAGACATAAGAGGTGATTTCCATGGCTGCTGAGTTGAGGAAGTACACCTGTCATCTAAAAAACAACAACAAAAAAACATTTTTAAGCTGATTATATACACTCTAGAGGCATGAATCGTATCAGTGCAAGAATGCATTCTTCTATTTACAGACACAGGGGCAGGTTGAGAGGTGGAGGCAGGGGAAGGAGAGACCAAAGCTGCAAAGTTTCTACTGTTCTCATGCTGCTAAAGAGAGGGTAGCAAACTCAAGTCTCCCAGCAAGTATGGTCAATGAATGACCATTGAATGCAGGGCAGGGGTGGGGAGCGGACAGTGGAAACCCCAGAGCACTGCCCCATCCCAAAGGAAGCCGTCTCTACTCAGTTCAGCCAGCTATGGCCGTGAAGAACAACGTGCCTGTGTGGCCAGGTCCTCAGATTCAAGAGAAGCCAGAAATGATAGCTCACATTATTTCAAAACACCCTGTAGGTCAACAACACACATCTGCCACCTGATTTGGGCCCTGGAGTTCGGCTATGACAGAGGCCAGTGGCTAAGCCATTTGGGGCATGCAAAACAGCTCTGGAGTTGAGATATTGAACTAAATTGTCCTGTAGTGTTAAAGAAGAGTAATGGAGGTTTAGGGGGAAGCCTGAGAGAGAGGAGGTGACAGTCAGGCTGACATGAGGGCAGGTTGGCCGTCAATACAGAAAATCTGCCAAGTGAAATTCCCCGTGGAATTAGGAGCGGTCAAGCAACCATTGCGATTGGAGACATGTAATACTGAGTATTTGTTTGTTTGCTGTGCGGGGCTAAGCAACACTTGTGCACACATTCCCACACACTACCGTGTCACCCCAAGTTGCCCCCAAACGTTCAGGAATAATCTGCTGCAACACACAGGGTCACCCAACTCATCCTGCTTTATCTAGACTTCCCCGGTTTTCGTGCTGAAAGCGCTGCGTCCCAGGAACTCCCTCAGTCCCGGACAACCAGGTCAGAGTATCAAGGCACATCAACACACAGCAGTGAGTGAGTGGGTGAGACTGACGGAGATTGGTTGTGAGCTGTGGCAGCCATCTTAGTCCCTGAGGAGAGTCAGTGTCAACGAGGCATACACCTCGTTAGCCACCTTGGAACTGTCCTGTTGTAGATTAGGCCATGGGGTCCAATTCTTCAATGTTTTATGTATTTATTTATTTTTTGTCAACATTTATTCACTTTTGGAGAGACAGAGAGAGCATGAGCGGGGGAGGGGCGGAGAGAGAGGGAGACACAGAATCCGAAGCAGGCTCCAGGGTCCGAGCTGTCAGCACAGAGCCCAACACGGGGCTCAAAGTCATGGACTGTGAGATCATGAGCTGAGCCGAAGTTGGACGCTCAACCGACTGAGCCACCCGGGCGCCCCCCATGGTGTCCGATTCTTACCCTTCCCCGTATTGGAATCAGACCTTCACACCCTTTGCCACACGCCTGCAGTGCCTCTCACCGAGGGCAGAGAATATCTCCCAACCATGATGGTGGACTCCAGGGGGTGATGGGCTTTTACCAGTAGAATGGTGTGCCAGTTCTGAGTACAGATCTCGAGAGGAATCATGCATTTCCACTTGACCTTCTTGGTTTCTGCCATTCGTCATGACATACGGAGCAAAGCTGAACTCAATCTGAAGCCCGAGGCAGGACTGTGCCAGCTGACCAGACCCATGAGTAAGAAAAACGAAGACGTGCTATTGTAAATCATGGACATTCTGAGGCTATCGTTACCAGCAAAAACAGACTAAACGTATGCCTTGTCTCTGAACCTTTCTGAGTCAATTTGGTTAGATGTCGCTTGTATCGGACACAGGATAGGCTCCTGTTTATGCTTGGAAACTTGGTTTTTCTCATCTGTACAGGGGGTAGTGACAGGGTCTCCTTCCCAGGGTGGTTGGAAGGACTCGAGAAGAGTATGTCTCTAACACATACAGTAAGTGCTTAATAAAAGGGATGAAGTGTAACACTCGCCGAGTATTTATTTGGCAGGACTGCGTTAGCCTCTTTGTCAAGAATTTTGGAGGAAGTAGAAAAGAAGGCCAACCTCCCCTATTTGGACATTTTCGTACAGGAGTAGGAAAAACATGTCTGGATCCGACACAGAGGGATGGAGGAAATGACCTGTTTTCTGACATCCAGGCCTTGCTGCTGACTGCCTGTATGATGGGGGCATGTCCATGGGGTAGGAGATTGAAGGTTGTCTAACGCACAAGGTTTTCGGCTGCAATGAAGCTGTCCTCCAGGATCCTCCCTGGGCCAGCCAGGATTATGCAGGGAATGTAGTCGGCAAAACGCCCAGAGGCTGGGGGCAGCTACCCGTGTGCCAGCTTTCGCAGGCTTGTTCCCAGGCTGGGATATGATGCTCAGGTGTGGACTTGTCCTGCCGTGCCGGCTATCTGCCGGAGGGGGTGGGTGCTGGGGGACAGGGGCCCCAGCAGCCTCCCCTCCTTCGACTTCCCCAGGACGGGAGTACAGGCAGTGCCATGGCTCCCAACCAGCTGCCTTGGCACTCTGGAGTGGAAAAAATGATGCCACCAGACCTCAATCAATCTCCTCCACTCCTCACAGTCCTGCCTGAGCGCTAGCCTGTCCCAGAGGACAAGGAGAAAACACACCCGTGTCGATCCAATCCTCAGGGCAGACTCCCGACGCTGGCCACCCTGTGGCACCCTGAGAGCCGGGCCACCTCTGTTTTCTCGTGCGGAAACACGGGGACAGCAATCAGAGCTGTTTGGTTATGTCTCAGAGTAGCTGAAGAGAACCCAGTTAAGATAACGGGGTAGGAAAAATGACTGCATATGGCAAGAGTTTCCCCTTGGCCTTTTTGAAATTACAGCAAAGCATCGAGGAGAGCTAAAAACAAACAAAAAGAAAACCCAAAAACCCAAGAAACAAAAACCGAAAACAACAACAACAAAATCAACCTCACAAACTCCACTTTTAGCAAAACCAGGAGAAGGATGTAACCCATAAACTTCATGGGGTGCGTACAATTTTCCAAGGACAGCAGGGCAGAGGCCACACAGGATGCAGTGAGCGGGCCCAGTGGTGGCAGATCTCAGAAAGCAACAAACAGCAAAAGTGCACTTCCTGGGGGTGAGCACTCGCCCTGAGGTAAAAAGCTTCTCCTTCTTTATCAAAGTGAGTGTAGGACCTGGGGTGAGTGGTGTGGGCAGCAGGAGCCCTCTTGGATTTAGAGAAACAAAGTGTAACAAAGACACGGAGAGAAGACATGTGCAGGAAGCAGCCCGTCTCTCTGGCGGTGAAAGGGAGAACCTTTCAGTCATAAAGCCAGGCGACTCTCCTCCTTCTTCCCCACACCCACAGGAACAGTTAGCAGGTAGGTGACCCGGGACAATCAAGCCCTTCCAATCGCAAGTTTCACAAAATGAATGTTAAAGCTGCGATACAAAGACATCGTAATAAAATGCTGCAGAACAGAGCATAAAAGTCTACCAACAGATGAAAAATGTCAACCCAGGCTGAAACTTGCATCCAAATAATTTTGGCATGAGTAAAAAAAAAAAATTTGAATGAGCAATGACTTCTATGAAGGAAAACAATAAAGCAGAAATGCTTGAAGAGCTCAGCAAGAAGATGGTCCACAGAAGGTAATGATCATGAACCAGCAGAGCTCGGGAAAGAAATAGAAGGGGGAAAAAAAATCACAGAAAGTAAGACACACTTGGAAGAAACATGAAGGAGAACAGACCTTGTGGAAAATGCAGGAAGGAACAGAGATGATAGCAACAAGGAAAGGGGGATGTGCCTGGGTGGCTCCGTCGGTTAAGCATCTGACTCTTGATTTCGGCTCATGAGATCGAGTGAGCCCCACATCGAGCCCTGCCTTGGGCTTAAAATTCTCTCTCTTTCTCTCCCTCTGCCCCTCTCCCTGGCTCTTGTGTTCTCTCTAAAAAACAGAATAGAATAAAATAAAATGCAAAATAAAAGGATCCTAAGAAACTAATTTTTAAAAATCTTTGAAAATAGGATGCGGGGCACGGGGGATGGGGGGAGAAAAGAAGACTAATAAATAAATCCCCAAAGCTAGTTATTTTGATGATGGCAGAGAGGGGTCATCAACAAGTAAGACGGATAAACCACTAGTTAATATGACCCAGAAAAAAATGGAGACAGTCTAAGTATGTATAATAAGAAACAAGGGGAGAATTAGCCACAGAAAAAGAAAATTAAAAGGATCACAAGGGTCTACTTTGTTCACCTCTCTATAATTTAAATGGAAAATCTGGATGAAAAGAAGAACTCTCCGATAAAATATAATTTACCATATTTGGCTTCAGAACAGAGGAAAAAATAGACCGATTCCCATAGAAATGCTTCTCTCATGAACACACGGACCATATGAAGATCTTATAAAAATTCAGATTCTGGTTCTGGGGTTTTGCCCCAAACCCTCAATTCTGTAAAGTTCCCAGATGCTGCTGCTGCATCAGGAGGAGGGTAAATGTCATGGGAGAAACAGAGAAAGTTGTAGAAGGTCTGTACTTCCCTCACCAAAAAAAAAAAAAAAAAAAAAAAGAAAGACTAACTTAGGTAGCCTCACAGGGAAATCCTATGAAACTTTGAAAGAGTAAAGCATCCAGGGGTGCCTAGGTGGCTCAGGTCACGAACTCAACAGTTTGTGGGTTCGAGCCCTGCGTAGGGCTCTGTGCTGAGAGCTCAGAGCCTGGAGCCTGTTTCGGATTCTCTGTCTCCCTCTCTCTCTGCCCCTCCCCTGCTCTCTCTCTCTCTCTCTCTCTCTCTCTTTCTCTGCCTTTTCCCTACCCACTCTTTGTCTCTCAAAAATAAACATTGAAAAAACATTTTTTAAAAAGATTAACCATCCAAAAGCATTTAAGTTATTTCAGAGCATAGACAAAGAAAGAAAGCTTTGAAATTATTTTTATATAGCAGATGTGAGGTTGATATTGAAACTTTGGCAGGCACGAAGAAAGTAACAACTTCCACTTGTAACCTTCCATGCAAAAATTCTAAATAACATGTTAGCAAACAGAAGCACAATAAATGTAATTATAAAAATTATAACATTATAAATATATAAAAATATTATGTATTTCAACATATAAATTATTAAAAATTATAAAAAGTAAATCATAAAAAGTAATACATCTTGGGGTGCCTGGCTGGCTTAGTCAGGGGAGTGCGCAACTCTTGATTTGGGATTGTGAGTTCAAGCCCCACTCTGTACAGATCACTCAACAATAAAATCGAAAAAAAAAAAAAAAAAAGAATACATCATGACCAAGTGGTTTTTAATCTAGGAATGCAAAGTTTCAGTATTGGGAAATCTGTTAATGTAATTTATGATATGAATACATCTGAGGAGAAAAGCCATGATTCTTTTTAGGCGCTAAAAAGACATTTGAGAAAGTTCCAACATCCATTCTTGATGAAAACACACACACGTGCATCCAATAAATAAGACTACATGGGAAAAAAAAGAAAAAGAACAAAGAAAAAAATGCATGGGTACTCTGTAAACTAGAAATAGATATTGCCTCTTTCACATAATAAAATACATCTGAGTACATCATGCTTATTGGAGAAAACCTAGGGGCATGTCCACCAAAGGACCAAGACAAAAAAATGTCTATTTTCACTACTATAATTTAACACAGAAGTGGATATTGAAGATAATACTTGTTAGTGCCAAATTAGATGGCATAAGGGATAGAAAGACATAAAAACTGAATGGATGAAGGTAAATTTGCAGGTATTATGCGTATGTAACGATTCCAGAGGTAGGAAACCCAGGATAATTCGGTAAGGTGTCAAGATACAAAATTAGCATGCATCAACCAATAGCTTTCCTATATTCAAACAACCGGCAAGTGGAAGATATAATGAAAGAAAAATGTCCACTTCCAATAACAAAATCAATATCAAATAAATGCCTAGGAATACATTTAACAAAAGATGTGTAAGACCTACACGAAGAAAACTTGAAATCACTATTGAAGGACACACACACACAACCTTGAACAAATGTATTTATTATACATTTCAAATACTTGAACAAAGGTATACCATGATTTTGGATGGGAAGTTCCGTCATTAAAGCAGTGTCCGTGTTCCTTAAATTACTTTATAAGTTCAATGTTATCACAATAAAAGTACCAACAGCTTCTTAATCAGACAAGCTAATTTTAAAATTAGTAGTACAAAAAAAGAATAAAAACAAGCAAAAATATCCAAGAGATCTCTGGAAGAGAGGAGTAATGAGGGGAGAAGAGCTCTACCAGGTATCAGACCATATTATAAAGTCTCAACAGTTAAAACACTATGGTACGCGTATATAGCAACAGACAGATTAAACGAACAAAACCCGAAATAGATCGAAATCTGCTTAGGAATTTAGTGTGTGACAAAGCCAATGTAGGAGGTTGTATTTTCTAGAAACAGCCACAACGATGATTCTGGTCCCACATACTCTTGCCCCTCTCTTGAACCAGGGCAGGCCTTTGTGACCGCCTTAATTGATGAGCTACAGTAGAAGTGATGCTATTTAACCCCAGAGACTTTGTCATAAAGGCAATGCAAACTCTGCCTGGCTTTCTCCCTGTATGTGGAGATGCTTGCCTTTGGATGCCAGCCTCCCGGTTGTGAGGAAACCCTGGGCACATGGAGAGGCCTGGGTGGAGAAGAATCAAGGTCCCCAAATCTTTAATCCCAGCTGAGCTCTTAGCCAACAGCCAGCACCAACTTGCCAGCCATGTTTGTGAGTCATCTTGAAAGCGGATCCTCCAGTCCTTGGTGGACCCAGCCCAGGGGACATTATGTAGAGCACGGTCTTCCCTACAGATCCCTACTCATATTGAAGACCGATTCATGAAATTATTTTTTAAGCTACTTTTGAGATAACTTTTATGCAGCAATAGATAGCCGGAACAGTTAACATCTCAAATCAGCGGTGAGTTATTCTATAAATGGTGTTGGATGACCAAATAGTTGTCAGGAATAAATTAATGAAAGATGCATGCTTCACACCTACACTAAAATAAATGCAATTGGATCAGAACATTTAACATACTAGGGTAAAACATGAAAGAACATCTTGTTTATAATTGGAAATAACTTTCTAGCCATAAAAGAAAAAATTGACATATTTGGCCATACAAAGATAAAAAACTGTGTCTGGCCAAAGTTATCATAACAAATTATAAGCTGGCAAAAATATTCACAACAGACAAAAAAATCAATATTATATAATGTGTTTTATCATATATAAAGAGCTCCTAGAAATCAATAAGAACAAGACCAGTGTTTTGCTCGCATATTGTTGGATGATAAACCTCCTGAAGGTTTAGTGGCTCTAAATAATGGCCATTTCTTATAACTCAAGATTCTCTGGGTTGGCTTGGTTCAGCTGGATGGTTGGTTTCTCTGCTGGTCTTGCTTGGGGTCTCTTGCACAGTTTCAGTGATGTGGCAGCTGGTTTGCTAGGGTTGGATGGCCTCTGTATGGTCTCTTTCTTCATGTCGTGTCCATTACAAGTGATGTGTAAAAATGAAATTAAACGTGGTGCAGTCTATACTATGAAATGAAAGGAATACGTATGATATGATATGATATGAACTCATTTTCCCAAAAAGAAATGATAGGCAAACCCACGTAGTTATATCTATTTGCTTCCAGACTTGTTGCATGGACATAACTCTGGGATAAAAGACCACACATGTGTCCAATGGACATCTCTGAGCGAAAGATGAGTATAATTATTATTTTGTCTTTCTCTGTTTTTTACTTTTTCTGCAATGAACTGGTTCTATTAAGGTAATGCAGAAATAATAAAGATTTTTTGAACTGTTTAAAAATTTTTTTTTTTTAATTTTTTTTTTTTAATTTTTTTTTCAACGTTTGTTATTTATTTTGGGACAGAGAGAGACAGAGCATGAACGGGGGAGGGGCAGAGAGAGAGGGAGACACAGAATCGGAAACAGTTTTAAATTTTTTTTTTAATTTTTTTTTCAACGTTTGTTATTTATTTTGGGTAAAAATTTTTAAAAGTTAGCTTTAGCACTTTGTATGTTATAAACTACTATATATTTTTTGATTTTTGTGTTATAATTATTTCTGGGTTCCTCAACTTTGGGCTCTAAATGGGTTGGGAACTGAGACAAGGACACATACATTCAAACGCAGAAGTTTGTCAGGGGTTGATTTTCTTTTCCGAACCTTCAGAGAAGATATCTAATCATAACAAAGTCCTTAGAAATCATGAGATCTTATAGTTTCCAAACTGCTCCTGGGGCCTCTGGCTTCTGGAACCTCCAGGGAGGGAGGGAGAGTTGGGGCAGCCAGACTGGGCCATGACTCTTCAGCCCCACATCCATATGCATTGGTTCATTGGTTTATTTTACATTCATATAAGATCACATCTAAAAAAAAATTCACTGCTTTTTTAAAAATTAGAAAGCCTTGGGGTGCCTGGGTGGCTCAGTCGGTTGAGCGTCCGACTTCGGCTCAGGTCACGATCTCGCAGTCCGTGAGTTCGAGCCCCGCGTCGGGCTCTGGGCTGACAGCGCAGAGCCTGGAGCCTGCTTCCGATTCTGTGTCTCCCTCTCTCTCTGCCCCTCCCCAACTTGTGCTCTGTCTCTCTATGTCTCTCAAAAAATAAATAAATGTAAAAAAAATTAAAAAAAATAAAAATTAGAAAGCCTTTGGGCAGCTGTTCAGCCATGCCTGTGGTCCACAGCTCCAAATTCTGATGCAAAGGGCCATCATGTAGCCCAAATGTCTGTGAGTCTGCTTCCATAGAGGTGCTGCAGTGTAAACGCTTGAGCTCCAGAGCCAGACTGAGTGGACTCAAACCCTGGCACCTCCACTAAAAAGCTGTGTGGCCCCAGGCAAGTTTCATCACCTCTCTGTGCCGCATTTCCCCCATGTATCAAATGGGGAATGTCCTAGAACCTACATCATAGGGTGATTGGGAGGATGAAAGAGTTCGTATCTGGAAGTTTTGGGAGCAGTGGATAAATGTAGCCTCTTACCACATCCTTATCCCACCCATACTCAGCATGCTTATCACAACCTTTCAACCTTCTTCCATTAATAAAAAACACAGAAGAGGAATAAAGGGAGACTTACGGTCGTTTCCCTCACTTCGGTGAAGGAAGATGTCTCCTTCCTCGGGGACCAGAACGATTTCTAAGCTGGCAGGATACTGGGACCATTTGCTTTTCCTGAAGAGAGCCTGTCTGGAGAACGAAACCAACTCGCAGGGAAATCGAGCCAAGAGACGGAGAAAAACTGATTTCTTTCGGCATAATCTGAACCTCTGGATCCAGCCGTGCCCCAGGACGTTCCTGACCACAGGAACCATTCGATTCTCTTTTTTGCTGAAGCCAGTTTGGGTTGGGTTTCTGTCACTCGTAATCATAAAAAGTTCCCTATTCTGAGGACTAAACGAAATAGTGTATGAAAATATCTGTTCCATATTTGGTGCTCAAGACAGGGGCATGGAAGTGGTCCAAGGTCACACAGCAAGAAAGGGTTAAAACCGGGAATCAAATTCTGATTCCAAGGCCCAAGTTAATAGGATCTATGTGCCAGGGCCCCAAAAATTCCCCATGTCTGGGTGGCACTTTACAGTTTAGTGTATATAATGTGGCCCTCACACCAACTTTAGAAGCGGCAGAAGCCAGCCCTGGCTGATTTAAGCCAAAAAGCAGAAAAGAGGGTTATGGAAGGAGAAGTTGACCAGCTGGGACTTGGAAAGGGCAGTGACAGGTCAGCTCCAGGGACATGGGAAGTAGGAGCCAGGACTGTGGGGAGCAGGAACCAAAGGGCCAGGTCTTCAGGGCACTAACTGTTCCCCCTCTTAGCATTAATTCCCCTTAGGGGCTGCTCTTCCAAGACAGGATCTGATTGGCTGAGTTTGTGTCATGTGACCATCCAGCTGCCCTTGATGGGTAGCCAAACAAGACCGGAGGAGTAGGTCCCTGAAGGCAGACTGGAAAGTGGAGTGGGAAGGCAGGATGTCGGGCGGGGATGACCACGTGCCCACATTACAGATGAGGAAAGGGAAGCCCAGAGAGGGATGGGAATCAGCAAGGCCCCAGAGCCCTGGGATGGTGGAGTCTGGGCTCTGAGGAGAGAGACCCTTTGCTCTCTTGCCCCTCCGGGCTCTGGGCTGTCAGGGGAAAAAGGGAGCGTTGTGCTCCTGGCCGGAATGAATGGCTGGCTCCTGGGGATGTGCCTGACCCAGACGAGACCTCTTGGGCACAGGAAACCACCTCAGACCGACCTGTATTCCGGGGGCTAGGCCTCCCCAGCTCTCTCCTCCCACAGTGAACAGACCCCCCCCCCCTCAAATCCAGCCTTGCCCCTCAGCTCCAGCCCCATGTTTTTTTTTAAGAGAAGCAGGGGGTGGGGAGGAAGGCTCATTTTTTCAAGATGCAAAATACTGCAGGGATCCAACAAAATCTGTCCAGTCTGGAGACAGACTAAGGACAGCCCTCCTGTAAATCCTGGAACGCTCCTTTGTGCACACAGACACTGAGGCCGTACGACTAGGGCTCACACTCCTAGGGTTGCACTATTGCACATTTCCTTACTTCGAATTTGGATACGCAAAGAAAATAGCCTTTTATACTTTCCTTACAGGTCATCTAGTGCAATGATTAGGAGTGAGGGATATGACGGAGCCAGAGGACCTGGCTTCAAATCCCAGCTCTGCCACTTACTGTGTGACCTCAGGCAAGTCACTTAACCTCTCTGGGCGGCAGTTTCCTTGGGGGGACACATATAACCAGCATCTGGCATACAGTAAGTGCCACAAAAGTTCTGCTCGGGTTCCTGGCCTGATCTTGTCACGAGCCTTCCTGTGGGAAGAAATACAGAATCCTAAACCAGGACGATAATTTAAACTGTTTGCTCAGGTAAGGTGGGTTTTACCTGGGTGCTTCAGGGACAAGTGTGGTTGCTTGGTTTCCTTCCCTCCCCTGCTTCTCCCCACGATGGCATCTGCCGGCACCCCGCCTTGGTCACAGGGAAACTGAGCTCCAAAGAGAAAAGTTGAGGCTCCCAAGTGCCATTTAGTGAGCGTCCCCTCTGCACTAAGCAGGTGCAGGTGCATGAGGTCCTCAAATCCTCACAGCCCCAGCCCTGTCTCCGTCTTCCCATGGCCTCCTCTGCCATACGACCATCTACTCTCCCTCTTACGATGATGGATGTGGTGGCATTTAGAGGCCAGCTGGATAATCCAAGTTAATCTCCTCTCGCAATCCTTGACTTAGTCACATCTGCAAAGACTGCCGTATACGGTAACATTCACGGGTGCCAGGAATTGTGGCCTGGTATCTTGGAGGTCCGCTCTGTAGCCCATTACACCAGCTGTGTGACCTTGGCAAGTGTCGTAACCCCACTGTGCCTCGGTTTCCTTACTGGAAAGTGACAGCAACTACCTCAGTGGGCTATTAGGAGGGTGAAATAAAATAATCTCATCAAGTACTTGAAAGGGTGACCAGCACATAATAAGAGCTGTGTTTGTGTTAGCTTCTAATCCACTGGAGAGTCTTTGGCCCTGGCTAAAATTCCCACAAGGACAGTGCCCTCCTCTGTCCTGTTCACCACTGTCTTCCCAGTAGCTGCCACAGAGGCTTGCACATCGTAGGTGCTCAGTAAATATTTAATGCACGCGTGCCACTGGCTGGCTGTGTGCCTTTAGGGAATTAGGAAATTTCCTCTCTGGGCCTCGGTTTCCTCCTTCCTCCATGACAAGCTGCTGCTGGAGAAAGTACATTTCTCTGTCTGGAAGGGTGTGCCCCGATTAGGGGTGGAAGGCTCCGGGATCAGGGGCCAGCCACGGCTGCTTTCTCTCTGAGTCACCAGATTTCTAGACTTAAGACCAAATGTCTAAATATCATGAGCAAGTCAGTTGGAGATAAGGTGGGGAACCACTGATGTGGCCAAAGCAGCTTCAGCCAAGGCGCTGGGGCTGGACTTCCTGGAGGCAACATGACTTAGTGCTTAGCACCTGCCAGAAAAACCCACAACCAAGCGGGTCGGCTCAGGTTAGAGCCTGCTCTGGCCATCTTGGCTCCCACGGCCAGTATTTAGCCAAATTCTCGTGGCTCGGGTGGAGAAACAGAGGCCTCGGAAGAGCGAAGGCATGCCCAAAGTCATACCGTGCCGGCTGCCAGATGAGGCTAAGACCCAGAAGTCCTAAATCCCAGCCCAGCGCCTGCGGGCACCACCCAGGCAAAGGGAGAGGGAAGGCTGAGAGCAGGGCTGCAGCCTGTGCAAATGCCCAGGGGTGACAGGCAGGACACCAACTCAAAACCTAGGGTGAATGAGAAAAAGAGGGCCCAGGGCTTTGGACTCCATTCTGAGGGAAAACAGACTCATTGATGGTTTTAAGAAGAGGAACAACAGAATCTGAGAGTCTTTTTCCAAGTGTGGTGCATAGACCATCAGCATCAGAATCACCTACAGTGGGGGTGGAGGGGACACTGTGGTGGTGCAGATTCCTGGGTCCACACTAGATGGTCCTCCATTTCAACAGACCAGTCCCCTCCTTGGGGTGACTTTGAAGCACACGCACTGTGCTTTCGTGAGTACAGAGATGCTGGGTACCATTCCAGTGAAAAGATCAGGACTCAGCCAAACTTGGTCTCAAATCCCAGCTCTGCCACTTACTTGTTATGTGACCCTGGGCTGGTTACTACACTGAGCCTCAGTTTGCCCTTCTCTAAAATGGGGACAATCTTAGTATCTGCCACCCCCCCCCCCCCCAGTTCTTCCAAGAATTGAGTAACATAATACACATAAAGTGCTCAGTGTAGATCTAGAACATTTTTAGCACTCAGAAAACACTGGTTATTAGGGATTCGCAGTGGTGGGGGTGTGGGGGAGGTGACAGAGTGGGGCAAACATGGAGGCCAGGAGCCCAGTGAGCAGGCGGCTATGGGAATCCGGGCAAGAGGCCTGTGGTTGGAATGTGGAAATGGGGAAGGACAGGTACTCACCGCACTGTGAAAGGTACCCCTTGGTGTAGTGCTAAGAGAAGGCCTGAGGCTGGAGAGAGAAGGAAGGGGTCAACAGACAGGACGATGATATATTTTTTTAAATTTCTTTTAATGTTTATTTATTTTTGAGACAGAGAGAGACAGAGCATGCACAGGGGAGGGTCGGAGAGAGAAGGAGACACAGAATCCGAAGCAGGCTCCAGGCTCTGAGCTGTCAGCACAGAGCCTGATGCGAGGCTCGAACTCACAACCGTGAGATCATGACCTGAGCCGAAGCCGGATGCTTCACCGACTGAGCCCCCCAGGCGCCCCATTATAATATTAACTACACTGGCAGGACTGGGTATTTAGCACGGGCCAGACCCTGTATTAGCTGCTTGGTGAACTTGGTCTTCCCTAGCAACCCTGCCGTGTGGGGATCTCTTTCCCCAAGCGTCCCTCAGCCTCGACACCGTCGATGTCTGTGCTGGATCATTCTCTGCTGTGCAGGCGATTTAGCAGTGTCCCCGGCCTCTACCCACCAGATGCCGATAGCAGCACCCCCCACCTCCAAGTTGTGACAGACAAAAATGTCTCCAGGCTTTTCCAAATGCTTCCCAGGGGGGCCAATCACCCTCAGTTGAGAACCACTGACGTTACCTCATTTTACAGGGAGGAAATGAGAGGCTCAGAGAACCAAAGCACCTTATGCATTTGGCCATCCAGGTAAGTCAGAATCGGCAGATTTCAAACTCAAGTCTGGCTCAGATCCCCGGATGTTAACCTTTGTTGCGAACGAGGCCGGAGCTTTACATGGTGGGCCCGGATGGTCTCTGTGGGAGGAGCTGGGGGCCAGCGGTCTGGTCTGAAGGGGCAGCCTGCTAAGGCCAGCTGCACTGGCACCGGCCTAGATTGTGTGTTTACCGGGGTGCTTTGGGGAGGGATGGCAGCCACTGTGGGGGAGCCTCCCCACTGAGCCCCCTCTAGGCACCACTGTCGGCTGCCCTGGACTGTGGGCCTGAGGGAGGTGGTCGTGGAGGACAGGCAGGCGGGAGCAGGATGATGCTGTTGGAAGAGCTGAGGGGTCAGCTGTGCCTGGAACCCCACAGCCAGGAGCCTCCCCAAAACGCTCCCCAAGATCTTTAAGCTGAATATTTATGCTGTGAACTTTGTTGCCTTCCTGCGTGGACCAGACGGAGGCTCAGAGACGGGTCCAGGAGATGTGGGGAGTCAGGATGCAGGGAAACAGGAAAGGTCAAAGCTGGAGGTCAGAGGTCAGAGGTCAGGAGAAAGTCTTCCGAGGAGGCCGTCCCCTCAGCTTGAGATCCAGAGCCTTCCAGAGCCAGGCACAGGGCCAACAGTCTCCTCCCACAGGGAGGAGAGGAATTCAAATGTGTTTTTGTTTTCTTAAGAAATGTGGACTAAAATGACATGTTTCTTTTTGCCCAGTCTTGATCTTTTTCAGCACAGGAGGGAGCTGGAGTGAGGGGACAGTTAATTCAAAAAAAGGTCTTGCCCGGAGAAGAAACCACTTTTTTAGACCCCAAAATACTTTGTTTATACAGATGGCTTCTATGAAAGGCCTGACTCTGAGCCCTTAAAGGAGGCGGATTTACACCAAAGGGGCCTCTGGTTGAGTCAGCGTGAGGCCCCAACAGGACAGCCGCGTGGCTCCGCTCCCACCAGACCAGACAGGCCCTGATGGGTTCTTCTCCCCGGCCATGAACAAGGATAAGGCCCTCGAGTTACCAGTTTTACTGCTGGCCTTCAAGTGTCTGAAGTGTCACCTCTAACCTCTGGGCTGGGGTGACCCCCAGGCCTGCAGATTTTGGTGGGAGGACTGCACGCGGTGTGACCCGTTTCAGTAGGAAGTGCCTTCATGGGAGAAATAGGTGCCTCTTAGCTGTCACTGTAATGGCGAATGGCACGTCCGGTGCTGTGTGTGTGTGTGTGTGTGTGTGTGTGTGTGTTTCGTGCACGTGCATAGGGCACCTGTGCCTGCATTTTCTTGTCCTCCTTCATAATTCCACCACAGCGAAAGCGTCCAAAGGTGTCTGAGAGATGAAAAACAGACGGTAACAGCCCTTCAATCCACTCTTCCCTCTTGGGGGATAGTAATACCTTCCTGGATGTTTCTAGAATGAGACCGGTTTCATCTCCCACGTGCATCTAGAACACCTGGGTATCTTATTAAAAAGCAGATTCTGGGGCGCCTGGGTGGTGCAGTCGGTTAAGCGTCCGACTTCAGCCAGGTCACAATCTCGCGCTCCGTGAGTTCAAGCCCCGCGTCGGGCTCTGGGCTGATGGCTCGGAGCCTGGAGCCTGTTTCCGATTCTGTGTCTCCCTCTCTCTCTGCCCCTCCCCCGTTCATGCTCTGTCTCTCTCTGTCCCAAAAATAAATAAAAACGTTGAAAAAAAAAAAAAAGCAGATTCTGACTCCATAGATCTGGGGTGGGGCCTGAGATTCCGCTTATCCGAGCCACGCCCAGGTCTGGGGATCATGTCTACAGCAGCCGGGCCTTAGCATGAAGTCACATGCCTGCCTCTAGGCCTTCGCCCGGCCATCTCTGCCATCTGGCACGCCCTCCCCCTCTGCTAAGCCTCTCTGTGAGCCCCTTACCTTCTCCAGAGCGTGCCTGTTCCATTTACAGACTGAGGGGATGTCTGAGCCAGAAGAATCTTGGAGACAATTCATCTCTCTTCAGAGTTCCCTGAAGCTTTAGTGACAAGAGCTAAAATCCCTGCTCAACCTGGCTGAAGCAAAATAATTATGATAATAATTACTGTTAATAGCTCATGTAAATGAACGCCCAAAATATTAAAGCAACATTTGTGATCATCAAAAAACAGCAAACAATCTAATGTCAATCAGGAGGGACCAACCAGGAAAACCATGGCTGCCTTATATTCTGGAATGTTATGTCGCTATTAAAAAGGATGGGAAGGTTTGCCTAGGCTAACCTGAAAAATCTCCAACATTCATTAGAAAGACAGAAAAGCACGAACATGATAAAACACATCAAAAAGATCTTTATATTTTCTACAGGCGTACCTTTGTGCGGCCGCACAGACTGAGGCAGGATTTCTCAGTGTCAGCACTGTTGACATTTGGGGCAGGATCATTCTCTGTTGTTGGGACTGTTCTTCTTTGTAGAATGTGTATCCTCAGCCTCAGCCTCTACCCATTAGGTGCTGGTGGTACCTCTCTCCTGGCTACGACAACAAAAATGTCACCAGATGTTGCCAAATGTGCCCTGGGGACAAAATCGCCCTGTTTTAGAACCCCTGGAGTAAGATGGAAAGGGACTGTTTTGAAGAGAGAAAATCAGTTACATCTGGGAGGATGGGAAGGACTGCGATGGTGATAGAACGTCTTCATTCATTACTGATTTCATTCATTTATCTCTTTCACACATATTTGTTAAGCACCTACTATGTGCCAGGCAGTGTGCTAAGCACTAGGGATGCAGCAGGGAAGAAAACGAACAAAAATCCCTGCCTTTGTGGATCTGACATTCTTGTGGGAGACAGACAAGAAATAAGTGAGTAAAACCTGAATACGTAAGATGGGGCTAATTGCTTGGAAGAAAAATTAGGCAGGGAAAGGGCTGGGGTGGGGGGGCTCGGGCCACGGTGGGGACTTTACAGCCTCAGTATAATGGTTTAATTTCTTTTTTTTTTTAATTTTTTTTTTTTAACGTTTATTTATTTTTTTGGGACAGAGAGAGACAGAGCATGAACGGGGGAGGGGCAGAGAGAGAGGGAGACACAGAACCGGAAACAGGCTCCAGGCTCTGAGCCATCAGCCCAGAGCCCGATACGGGGCTCGAACCCACGGACCGCGAGATCGTGACCTGGCTGAAGTCGGCCGCTTAACCGACTGTGCCACCCAGGCGCCCCAATGGTTTAATTTCTTAGAAGAAAAATATTTCCGTGTGTTGACTGGTTAGATTCTTTAAAGACTGGGTGGGCCTGGCTCCCGGCAGATGTGACAGCCTTCGTGGGATTGCACTGCCGTGCCTGAGAAGCAGCTGGCCCAGCGCCTCCTTCCTTCCCCACATCCTCCCAACTTTGGGCAAGAAACCTGACAGATACCCTCAGCTGTAGATGACGGCTGTCAGGCCGGCCAGACACATGGAGACCTCATGGTGCTATAAAAATAATACTAATGCTCCTTGGGGCCCTGAATGTCTGGTCCCTCCTACCCCTCTGACTTCATCCCCCACTTTCCCTCTGACTCACGAGGATCCAGCCATGCTAACTTTCCTTCTGCTCCTTGAATATTCGAGCTTGGCCCTGCCTCTGGGCCTTTGCACTTGCTGTTTCCTGTTGCCTGGGCTGCCTTCCCCACGATCTTCCCATGACCTACTGGTTCTTGTTAACCAAGTCTTGGTTCGGATATCACCTCCCCAGAGGGGCCTCCTCTGACCACCCCAGTCCTCCAAATCTCTTTCCACGGCCCTCTTCCCAGGCACGCTGCCTTCATTGGACTTGTTACTTGATGACATGATTCGGTTTGATTATTTGCTGGACGGTTATCGTTGGTGTTTTCCACTAGCATGCCTGTCCCATAAGAAAAGAATCTTATCTCTTGATAAGGCATCCGAACAAGTGCCTGGCACATAGTAGGTGTTCAATAAATACTCGTCAGCATATGAGTGAATGGATGAATGAAGAAACAAGCGTCATCACAAGTATGATGACTACCTATCGTATGCTGAGTAAACCTTCCTCCGTTAACTCTGGGTTCTTTTTATCATTGTTTTGCCATGTCTGTGTACTCTCTGTACTATTATTGCTTAGCATTTTTCTTCAGATCAATTCCTTGATTTAAAGAAACTGATAGAAAGGCATCTTGACAATAACACCCTTTAGGGGGGAGAATCACCATATACTTTCTATAAATAGCAGCAAAATGGCACAAATAAATTCCATGAAGACACAATAACATCATCAAATGCTGGACATTTGCTATTGCAGGTGCTAAGCCAGGAGTACTCTGTTGTTGTTTTTTAAATTTTTTTAGTGTTTATTTTATTTTTGAGAGAGAGAGAGAGCATGAGCAGGGGAGGGGCAGAGGAAGAGGGGGACCCAGAATCCGAAGCAGGCTCCAGGCTCTGAGCTGTCAGCACAGAGCCCCACGCACGGCTCGAACCCACAGACCGCGAGATCATGACCTGAGCTGAAGTCAGATGCTTCACCGGCTGAGCCACCCAGGTGCCTCCGTTTTGCTAAAAAGGAGACTGGCAAGTATCAGAGAGGCACTGGAGACAGGGTGACCCCAGTCTGCGGCTTTCTCCTTGCCACCATCAGTAGGACCGAAGGAGAACTGGAGTGGAACTGGCACCCTCACTGCACGACTTACCATCATGCGAAGTCAAATCCATAGACGGCCTCAGCCCGCCTACCACAGCGGTGGCTTTCGAACTTCAGGGAAGGCCGTGCTATCGCGCGTTACTTTATGAAAGAGGTTCCTTCCCCCTTTTACAGCTGGGGAGGCTGACACTCACCGGAGCCAGTCACACAGCCAGCAGAAGGTAGAGCCAGGATTCGAACCACTCAATTCACATCCCAAGTTCTTGGCCCATTCTATAGAAAGCACGACCTCTGATCCCAAGTGGACTATCAACTTTCTGACCTCTGAGTCGGGCAGGTCCCGGCTCCCCTGCTGTAGGACGAAGCAGGGCTCCAAGGGTAACTGCGAGGTGGACAGAAGTGAGGATCTGGAGGTGCCCAGCCCTGCTGTGAACCTGGTTCTTTCCCTACCAGCTGCAGGGCCAAGAGCCAGGCCACTTCCCCTCAGCGAGCCTCCGCTCTCCCACCCTACACGGAAGCAGCCTCAGGACCTGCCTTGAGGCTTCTTGGGAGTGTGACGGTCGGTTCGAGACTCTGGTGCCCAGTTAGTCAAACACGGGCACAGATGGGGCTGCTGTGAAGGTGTTTTGTGGATGTCACTGGCATCCATAATCGTTCCCTGTATGGAGAGGAGATTATCCTGGATCATTGGGTGGGCCTGGTCCAATCAGTTGAAAGGCCTTCAGAGTAGGTCTGAGGTTTCCCTAAGGAAGAAGAAATTCCACCTGTGGACCTGTATCTGCTATGTCTGCTCCTACCTGAACCTCCAGCCTGCCCTTCCTGATGTCCTGCCCGGCTTTGGACATGCTTAACCAGACTGCCACCACATAAGCCAAGCCCTTAGAGTCGACCCCTCTCTCTCTCTCTGTCTCTCTCTCAATCCTGGATCTGCTTCTTTGGCAGAACCTTGACTGACTCAGGAAGGATAAATAAGATACTACTTAGAAGGTCTGGCACAGGGGCGCCTGGGTTGCTCAGTTGGTTAAGGCGTCTGACTTCGGCTCAGGTCATGATCTCGCGGTCTGTGAGTTCGAGTCCCGCGTCGGGCTCTGTGCTGACAGCTCAGAGCCTGGAGCCTGCTTGGGATTCTGTGTCTCCCTGTCTCTCTGCCCCTCCCCTGCTCGTGCTCTGTCTCTCTCTCTGTCAAAAATAAAAATAAACACGGGGTGCCTGAGTGGCTCAGTCGGTTGAGCGTCCGACTTCGGTTCAGGTAGTCATCTCGCAGTCTGTGGGTTCGAGCCCCGTGTCGGGCTCTGTGCTGACAGCTCAGGGCCTGGAGCCTGCTTCAGAATCTATGGCTCCCTCTCTCACTCTTTTTCCCTCCCCTGCTCATGCTCTGTCTCTCTCTCTCTCTCAAAAATAAATAAACATTAAAAAAATTTAAAAAAATAAATAAAAATAAACATTAAAAAAAAAAGGTCTAGCATATGGTAAATGCTCAAGAAATACTTGTGCCATTACCATTGCTTATTCTCCCCTTCTCCCTCACCTGAAAGAGCAGACCTCGCTGAGGCCATTCCGAGACCAGCAGATGTGGCTGACAAGACTCTGACCTGGGAGTCGCAGGACATCGGCTCTGGCTCAGCGCCACCCCCCCCCCCCCCCTTCCTAGCAATGACCTCCCTTGAGCTTCAACCTCCCTCACCTGCAGAGTGACAATAATCTTACCCCCCACAGCCTTGCTGTGGTTTGATGTCACCCTGACTGTGTAGCACCTGGGACACCAGAGGTACTGTGAAGAGGCCTCACGGGCCTCCACACCTGTCTGTTGACTCAGCATGCCATAGGCACAAATGTGCTAGGCATTGTGGGGGATTACAACCCACATGGAAGTCGGGGCATCACACGGCCCGTCTCTGAACTGAGACACACACAGATGTCTCTGAAGGAGGACACCCCTCTCCCTGGAGATCCTGGGATGGGAGAAGGCCAGGAGGGAGGGAGGTAGAGGTGGCCTGGGTGACTGAGGTTGGGACCAGATGACCCAGTAATTTCCCTTCAAGATCAGTGTTCTCAAGATTGACTCCTAACCACCAGCCACTGGCCCATTCATCAAATACTCACCAAGGGCCTACTGACTAGACAGGCCTCTCTCGACCCCGAGCCTCCTTCATTCCTGCTTCCAGTCTCTCCTTCTGGGGAAAATCCCTCTCCTGGGACATCAGGGGACAAAGACATCCAGGGACTAGGAGCAGAACTAGGGGCGGCCTCTCTGAGGAGAGATCCAGGCCCTTCCCACCATGTGGAAAAAAGTAAAAGCCTGTGGTTTCCCTCCAGGGCCGGAGGCCAGGGAGCCTGGGGCTGGGGCTGGGCTCCTGGAGCGCCAAAAGTGGCTGGTGGTGACATTTCCCCTGGGAGCTTTCCAACGGGAGTGGGAAGAAGTAGGGGGATAGACCGGGGAGGAGGGGCGGGGAGGACTTGTATCACCAGATGGGGGAGGGGGAGTAGAGGCTGACTGAGACTGAGAGACAGAGCCGGTCAGGGAGAGAAAGACTCAGGAGGACAGCTGGACGTAGAAATAGATCTGGGAGAGGGGACGGAGAAGGGGAGAGGCTGAGACAAGGAAGAGAGGTGAATCTCCACGGATTGTGAGGTGGTGCCCTGGGTCCTGTCCCTCCTGGTCTCAGCCCTCCCGGGACCCCCATGAACCTCAGGACAAGCCCAACCTCCCCTCACCCCAGCTTGTGCCCTGGCCCCTCCCAGACTCCCTCCTGCCCCTCTCCCCTCACACCCCAGCGCCTCACTGACCAGGCCGCCATCTCTCCCCGGCTTTTGGGACTTGGCCCAGGCTGTGCCCTCTGCCCGGAACCCTTCCCCTCCTCCTCCCCCTGCACATCCTGCATGTCTCAGCTCAGACCCTGCCTCTCCCAGGAAGCCCACCCTCAATCCCTCTCCAGGGGCAGATGTCCCCCTACCCCCGGGCTCCCACAGCCTCTGGGCTTTCTTCCCCCTTCCCAACACTGGCTTCTGTGTGGAGGGACTGTCTGGGTCCCTGTTTGTCCCCCCACTCGACCAGCAGCTCCAGAGGACCATGTTGTCCTCTCCGTGTGCCTCAAGGTCAGGCACTCAGTGGGTGCAAGGGACTGGAGGGGTGACTGGGATGGGGGCACCTTTGGCTGAGGGGCTCAGGGCAAGCGTGCATGAGAAAGATGTGGAGAGAAAGAGAGTAAGAGACGGAGAGAAACAGATGGGCAATCTGGCTCCAGAAACCACAGTATCAGCCCATGAAGGCAAGATCTTGTCTGTCTGGTTCGGGGCCTTGGCCTGGCGTCGGGCCCATGGTCAATACTCAGTAGCTTTTGGCCAATTGTCCGTTGACCAGTCCGCTGTGGCTCAGAGGCAGCCCCCACCACTGACTCTGTGACCCCGGCCGGCCACGGCCCCTCCCCGAGCCTCCCTTCCCGCATCTGTAAGTGGACATTTTAAGACTTGGCTCTTAGGTCCTACACATATTAACACTCAAGGACGAGCTATTGAGTGAGTGAATGGACTCCGAGCCGGAGGGGCCAGGAGAGTCCAGGGCTGTGAACTCAATCATCCCGACATCACAGGACGAGAGTCATAAGTGACCAGGTGAGCCGAGTCAGCCCCAGTCACCAGCCACCGGATCTCCTGGTTTCTCAAGGGCGGCCGTAAATACAGTCTTACGAGAACTTTCCTGACTTTTAAGTGGTGACAACTAACTTATGACACTTAGACACATCTGTGAGCAGGATGTCGTTGCAGGCTGTTGGTTTGAGCCTCCCCAAAGGCCAACTGCTGCGGCTCAGAGGCGGGGACTGGAGCCCAGAGAGGGTGAGCCAGCAGCCCCAGGTCACAGAGTACAGGAACTGGAGGGAAAGTGGCCATCTTTCTCCCCAGGCCTCAGCCCAGCTGCCCAGGCTCAGGGCACAGGCTGGACTACTTGGCCACAGTCCCAAGGGAGGCAGCCCTGCCTTCTCCACCCAGGCCTGGCCGTCCTGGGACGAGAGGTTACCACATTTCTGCCCACCCCACCTAGACCAGGCCGTATCAGGCACTGAGATCCAGAGAATAGTTCCAAGCAACAGGCTGGCCTAAGAAGCTAGAGCTGGGGTGGGCTGGGGGGTGGGCACATTCCTTCCTCACTTCAGCAGAGCTGGGGAAGGGACAGATCTTGGTTCAACTCCTGCTTGGAGAAGTGTGCTCTGCTTCCGAAACTGGACCCCCCCACCCCCCAAGCCCAGCACCACCTTTATAGATCTTGTGGGGCGATACCTGTACCAGGCCCGTCTCACCAGAGCTCATTTGACCCCTACACCCTCCCTGACCTCCTCTCTCCATCTCCCCCACATCTGCCCCAGTCACAACAGCTAGTCCAGACATACCCCCACCTCAGGGCCTTTGCACTTGCTGTTGCCTCCACCTGGTATACTTCCCCCCATTGTCCACATGGCTCATGTCCTCACCTCCTTCAGACCTCTGTGAAATGTGACCTTCTCAGTGAGGCCCTCCCAGCCTGTTCACCCGGTTGAAAATCACAAACCATCCCAACATCCCCGTTCCCCATCTGGCTTTGTTTTTCCCCATAGGACGTCTCACTAACATCTTATACGCTACACGTGTTTATTTGTATATTGGTTTCCTGTTGCAGCTGGCACAAATCACTGCAACCTGGTAGCTTACAACCGTGCAAGCTTATTATCTCATAGTTGTGGCAATCGGAAGCTCAAGCTGGGTCTCATTAGGCGAAGCTTAAGGGGCAGGAGTGAGCTCATTCTGGAGACTCAGAAAATCTGCTTCTTTTCCTTTACAGCTGGCTACAGGCCACCTGCCTTCCTTAGCCCTGTCTTCCATCATCAAAGCCAGCAGTGGTGAGTCTGGTCTCTCGCGTGCTGCCTCCCTCTTGGACTTAGAGGGACCTTTATGATTCCACTGGGCCCACAGGATGGTCGAGGATCATCTCCCAGCTCAAGGTACGTTGATTAGCATCTTTGATCCCCCCTTGCCGTGTCACCTAGTTTATTCATTCTCAGGTTCCAGAGATCAGGCTGTGGACGTTGTGGGGTGGGGTCTCACAGTATTCTGCCTAACACACACACACACCCCAAATTGGCTCCAGGAACACACAGGTTATTGTCCATCTGGTCTATACTAAGCCAGTGCCTGGTGCTTAGTGGGTGCTCAATAAACACCAGGCGATGGATGGGTGGATGGATTATACTGTGGTGGCTGAAGGAAAGAGAGGCGTGAGGAGATCGGACACCCCAAAACTACCCCTATCTGACTCATGAGGAGACCTTGGCTCAGAAGGACCCAATATGCCAAAGGTGAGGCAGCTCTGACTTAGCCTCTGGCCTTCCTACGCCAGCCAGAGCGTGCCCATGTTGTCATCCTGCGCCCACAAAGACAGGGTGGACACGGGTGCTTATCGCTTAGCTCTGCCCATTCCAGGAAGGAACTGAGCTCCTCGTCCCCTGACAGGCTGAGGGCAGCGTGTGAGAGCCCCAGGGAGAAGGCCTGAGGTCTGGGCAGCTCAGACAGGGGAGAGGCGTGGCCCTGAGCCCACTCTCCAAACGCCCGCTTACGACCTCAAGCTCTCTCCCCAGGCCGTGCCAGGCTGTGCGTGCAGACAGCTGCCGGGGCCCAGCCTGCCCATCTGGGGGCTGCAGCAGGTTGGGGGGCTGGTGGGGGGGGGTGCAACAGGACCCCGCATGAGTCATGCAGGGAAATTCTCTCCCTCCCAGCCCTGCCTGTCTTCCCGACTTCAGAGAGGACGGGCTCAGGCCCAGGTTTCCTCATGACCAAAAAATGTTCCACCCCAAAGGACGTGAGCAATTGGGCTGCTGGAAAGGATGCAGAAATAAATGGCTTTTCGGCACCGGGAGGGATGCTCAGCCACATGCGGCAACGTGTGGAGATCGTGGGAACAGCATGTTGAGTCAAAGAGGCAAGAAACAGAAGGAGAACCTGTCCTAACGTAGAAACACTCACGCAGAAAATAATACTGCTCGTCTCACAAAGACATGTATACACCCAGGGACACCTGTCACGGGCCTGGGCATCAAGAATGAAGGGGGAAATCAAACAAAATAAGATAAAAAGCGGTGGAAATCCCTGACACAAACCAATAATGACAGGCTTGACTCCACAGCTAAAAGGAGTTCCGCTTCACCCTCAGTTTATAAAGAGAAGTTTATGGGGCGCCTGGGGTGGCTCAGTCGGTGAGCGTCCGACTTCAGCTCAGGTCATGATCTTGGGGTTCCTGGGCTCGAGCCCCGCATCGGGCTCTGTGCTGACAGCTCAGAGCCTGGAACCTGCTTCGGATTCTGTGTCTCCCTCTCTCTCTGTTCCTCTCCGCTCACAGTCTGTCTCTCTCTCAAAAATAAATAAACATTAACAAAAATTTTTAAGAGAAGTTTAGGGGCACCTGGGTGGCTCAGTCAGTTCAGGGTACAAGCAGAGCCTGCTTGGGATTCCCTCTCTCCCACGCTCCCTGCCCGCCCCCCAACTCTCTCTCTCTCTAAACGAATTAAAAACACTTAAAAAGATCTTTAAAAAATAATTAAAGTAAATAAAAAGAGAAGTTTAAACTACATTAAGATACATGCTTTCATCTATTAGAGTAACAAAAAATCAAAAAGCTCCTAACGCACAGTGTTGGCAAGCTTATGGGGAAACGGGAACCCTCACACGTTGTTCGGGGGAGAATAAATTGCTACGACCTCTACAACGTGCAATTTGATCCTATGGACCTCAAATGTCAAATGCACAAATTTGTCCTAAAAAATCTGACCTCAGGGATTTTCCCCACAGGTCTTCGCACCCACGCACACGCACACGCACAAAGGCGTTAAAGGAGAAAGACAATTACTCTAGTATTGCTTGGAAATGGCAAAAAGCTGGAAATAACCGAATGGTTCAACAGTAAGGGAATGACTAAGGAGGATAAGGTCCCGCCACACAGTGGAATACTGCGCAATTGTAAGATAAGAAAGGATGACGCCCCCGCATAGGTGACAAATTAAGATCAACAAGACGTGCAAGGGCGCCCTCTGGTGGCTCAGTTGGTTCAGCATCTGACTCTGGGTTTCGGCGCCCGCCCCCCCCCCCCCCCCCCCCCAGTTGGGCTCTGTGCTCACAGCGTGCAGCCTGCTTGGGATTTTCTCTCTCCTTCTCTCTCTGCCCCTCCCCTGCTCATGCTCGCTCTCTCTCTCTCTCTCTCTCTCTCAAAACAAGATATGTCATGTGAAAACAAGCAAGATGTGAGACAGCGGGAACGTCATGCTTCTATTTGTGTATAAAGACCATCTACGGTCGCGTCTATTTGCACGCTTATGCTTTCTCTGGAAGAGCCCACGGGCAGCTGCGCACAGGCCTGCTTGGGGGTGGGGCTGGGAAAGCTGGGGGCTGAGGGTGGGGAAAAGACTTCATTTTCACTACATACCTTCTTGTGCCATTTGAATATTTTACCATTTACATGTCTTACCAATGTTTTGGGCATACTTTTTTTTTTTAAGTTTATTTATTTATTATGGGAGGGAGGGGCAGAGAGAGAGAGAGAGAGAGAGGGAGAGAGAGAATCCCAAGCAGGCTCCATGCTGTCAGGGCACAGCCCGACACGGGACTTGATCCCATGAACCGTGAGATCACGACCTGAGCCAAGATCGGACGCTTAACCGACTGAGCCACCCAGGTGCCCCTGAGCATAATTTTTAAAAAATAGAAAAGCCACACTCATTTCTCCCCAAATTTAGCGAAATGCAGATAATATGAAACCAATCGTCTCTAACCCCTCCAATGAAACAACGACTATTAACAGCTTTCCAGATTTAGTAATGATCTCAAATTTTGACATGCTTCTGTATTGTTTGAACTTGTATGACAGGGGCATGACCCAAAATTAAACATAAAGTCTTTTCCCATTTAAGTCAGAACAAGCAAGAAGTCTGTTGTAGTGGCAAAGGTGAGAGCAAATGGTGGCCTGGACAGGCCGTGGAGACAAAAAGTGGCTGGCTTCAGGAGACAAGCATCAGGGACAGTTGCACAGGCAGGTGAGCAGGGACGGTGGGCCACAGGCTCCCGCGTCCAAGTCCACACTGGGCTGGTAGGCCTGTCCTGGTCAGATGGGGCTGAGTACAGGGTCCCGGATAGGAGCCCAGACAGGATCAGAAACTCAGGGATGGTGGGTCTGGGGGCACGGGGAAGGGGTACGTGGGTCCGGATATTAGAGTCTGGAACCCTCAAGCTCAGAGCAAGATCCATGGACGACGCACTCAGTGTCAAGAGTGAAACTCCACGGGTACATGGAGTTCTGGAGTCTGGACTCATTGCTGTGAAGTCTGGAGGGAGACGGTGGTGACAATAATATTAACGATCACAATAATAATTACAATAGCCAACACTTTGTAGCACTAACTAGAAGCCAAGTGCTTTATACATGTTAACTCACTTATTTTTATTTTTTGATATATATTTTTAAATTAATTAGAGAGAGAGAGCACGCAAGAGGGGGAGAGGGGAAGACAGAGGGAGAGACAGAGAGTCTTAAGTAGGCTCTGGAGCTCAGCATGGAGGTGGACACAGGGCTCGATCCCATGACCCTGGGATTACAACCCGAGCCGAAGTCCAGAATCAGATGCTCAACCGACTAAGCCCCCCAGGTGTCCCTGTTAACTCTTTTAATCCCCATAACCATTCTCTAGATAGGTGCTGTCATCCCCATTTCACAGATGAGAAAACCGAGGCGCAGAGGGGTAAAGCAAGTTGCCTAAGGTCACACAGCTTGTTGACGTGCACACCACTCAGGGCACACCGCTAAGTAAAAAGGAGGTCCCTTCACCCTAGAGCCCCAAACTCCACCTTCCTCACTCTGCCTCTCCAGCCCAGCACAGCGCAGACAACAGCAACAGCCCTCTCCTCGGCTGCCCGGCTTCTGCCCTCCTCCCCCATGGTCCCTCCTCTACCCAGCAGCCAGAGAGGCAGTCCTAAAGTTTAAATCTCCTCCTCTCTTGGCCTCGTCCCTGGTAGGGCCGGGGATTCAGGTGAGGCAAGGCCCAGGGCACATAATCTCAGGAGACCCTCACTCTCAGGTGAGACCCTGCGCCCACCCGGCCCCATTAGTGAGGCCCCCTAACTTCTCACCCTCGGCTTCTCACAGGTCCTGGTCTTGGGCCTGCTATTCTGTACCCTTCTCTGGCTCCCCATGGCCTTCTAGAAATGTCCAAAGTCCTGAGCAGGTCTTGGAATTCCTGATCCGACCTGCTGGCCTGCTTCTGTCTCCATCCCCCTCCCTTCTCCTCTCCACTGGCCCAGCTCCCGGTGCCCTGAATCTCCCACATCCTTCCCACCTCTGGGCCTTTGCTCAGGCTGTACCCCGCCCCCACCCCCCACCCACTCCACCTTTCTCCTGATAAAATACTGTTCAATGATCAACTGTTCCTCACTTGATATCCACCCCCCTTGTCACCCCCCCTGGTCCCCACAGCCAGAATTAGCCTCTTGGCTGCATGGATCCCCCATGGGGTCTCTTCCCTGGGGACCTTCCAGAGCGTGAGTCCCATATTCCCCTTCGTCCTCTCGCCTCCCTGGGCCCCTGCACAGGCTCTGCTCAGAGCAGGCTCAGTCACCACAGCAGGAACGGACCCTCATTTTACATTCTCTCCCAGCAGAAGGGGCTTCTAAGGCACAGTCTTCAACTCAGGGTGGAGAGATGGAGATCAGAACAAAGTCCGGGAGAGGTTCTCGGGCCGGTACCCTGGCCTGCCTCAGCCCTCTCCCCTCTTGCCCTCGGCCCTGGGCTCTTTCTGTAACCGTCTCACTGACAGAAGCATCCAGAAGGAAGGAGTGGGCTTCCAAGGTGGTGCCGGGGAGACCCATATATCCACTGCACCTGGCACTCCTCCCCCAGGCTCCCCGAGAAGCTATCCTGTGCCGGGTGGGGGACGGGGTGGAGAGGAGATGTGGGGGTGGCCGTCAGAACCCCCACCTGTATTCACTGGGCACTCACCAGTGCAGTCCACGCCCCAGTGCCCTGCAGCGGGCCCCTGCTGTCTCTTGAAGGCACGAGGCCAGCAGCCCTCGTAAACTAACAGACTCTTTCCCTACTCACCCAAAAAGGTCCCAGGGAAGATGCTCATTGACGTGGCTTTGGTCACTCTCCACGAGTTGCCAACTGCTCTGGTCACAGGATACTGACTTCTGGAGCCAGAGGTGGGTTCCGCCCATCAGTCTGGATCCCTGTGTCCTTGCCCAGTTGTAAGTAAAAATTCAAAGCAAGTGAAGGCAAGCCAGAGGCTATACATCATCAATGATTACTTCTTCCAACCTAGAGCCCAAGTTCTTACATAGAAGTTGTATTTTTTTTTTTCTAATTCCCCTTGAAGCTCTTCAAGTTTCCCCTCTCAGGATTCTTGGTTCTAACTCCATAAGGTTCAAGTCTCCGTTCCTGCAGGGGACATGAAAATAAAGCCCCCAAGTAATGATTAATTAAAAAGGGAAAAAGTATTTACAGGAAAAATTTGTTCAGCTTGGCCAAATGATCAAAGTGAACATCACCAATAAATGATAGCAATAATAATCAACAATCGTTGGGGCGCCTGGGTGGCTCAGCCGGTTAAGCATCCGACTCTTGATTTCCACTCAGGTCATGATCTCACGGTTCAGGAGTTCGAGTCCCACATCAGGCTCTGCGCTGACAGTGGGGAGCCTGCTTGGGATTCTCTCTATCCCTCTCCCTGTCCCTCCCCCGCATGCACACACACACTCTTTCTCAAAAATAAATAAATAAACTTTTTTTTTAATCCACAATTGTTAATAATAACCAGCATCCCGTGTCGCCTGGTAAGATGTACCCAGAAGGTTCCGACATTCACTCCACAGCTCCGGACAAAAGCATACAACCTGAGTCTACACATGAGGAAACACCAGGCTGACCACAGAGGAGGGACAGTCTGTTCAAAGGGTATCCAGATCAAGGACAGAACCTCTCAGATTCAAAGAGACCAGAGAGGCACGATGGCCAAATTAGACTCGGGATTGGGGAAAAACTTGCTGTGAATGACTTTACTGGCACAGTTGGCAGAGTGGTTATGGATTTTAGATAGTATCTGTGTCAAAGCTGCTGAATTTGATAGCTATGTGGTTGTACAAGAGAATGTCGTTACCCTTAGGGAAAAGACCCCAAAATATTTAGGGGTAAAGGAGTATCCCGTCTACAACGTATTCTCAAATGATTCAGGGTGGGGGGTGGGGTGGGGAATGATCCCGAAGAGAGAGAGAATGAATTGTTAAGCAAATGGCAAGATGTAACAACTGGTGAGTCCAGGTGAGGGGTTTTAGGGTTCTGCATCATCATGTTCTTGCAACCTTTACTTATTTCAGAATTAAAGGTCTTTTCACAAGTTCCTAGGATCCCTCGCTTGTCATCAGCTTAGGCGGCATTTTCCAGTCTAGTGCCGTCCATTTACAAGGCTACTTGTCACGTTTTATCCAGAATCCCTCTGTGCTCTGGCAGGAGGGTTTCCCAGTTCTCTGACCTGTGCCCAGACTCAGCCTCAGGGCTCCCTGAGGGCAGGAATGTGCCTCTCGGCAGGAATGTGTCCCTGTAGCCCCTGCAGCCCAGAGGTGGGCCTGGCGAATATTTGCTGAATGAACGAACAGCCACTGGTTAACCGCTGGGTTCAAATTGCAGCTCTGTACTTCTCCACTGGAAAGCTTCTTTGCTCAGAGGAACCTCCCTTTCTCCCTCTGCAAGGAGGATATTTCCAGGTTATTTACAATCTTTTTTCTTTTTTCTTTTTTTTTTTTTAAATAAACCACAGGTACAGAGAACCACGTGGCACAAATCGATACCTTAATAACTACGGTAAAAAGAATACACTTTCTTGAGATCACCTCCAGGTGGAGAACAGGACTCGGCTGGCTCCCAGAAGCCCCAGCAGGAGCCCCGTCCCCCAGCCCCTCCTCCCTCCCAGCAGGAACCACTACCCTGGTTTAGGGTCCTCACTTCTGCTTCTTTCTCTACGGATGTCCCCAGACAGGACACAGTCTTGCCCATTTTGAAAAAACTCCACGTCTTTTAAGTCTCTCTCCCTTTCTGTTTCCTGCCCCATGCGTTTCTCGTCCTTGCCATCTGTCTGCTGCAGACCCTGTGCCCTGTGATCTGCAGACTCTCCCGGGGGCTGGGGGGCTGCTGGGCGGGGGAGGGGGGCTGGTAGTGCTGCACATGTTTCAGCTTTGGCATTTCCTGCAAAACAGCAGCTGCATCCAGAGGCTTGATCAGGGTATTTGCAAGGAATGAGGGTGTGGAGGCAGCGCCTGGCTTGGGTGGGCAGCCCGAAAACCGAGACTATTTGGGGTGCCCACGTGGCCTGACCGCAGCTCAGCCAGGGCAGACATCCGGGCTCCACAGCCCCCAGCTCTGAGTCCTGCCCACCCCACCGTCGGCAGGCTTATCCCAGTGGGAGCTGGTGGCAGAATGGCCAGTAATTTTAGCCCTTTCTCTTCCCTAAAATTATTTCTCATCTGGAAACGGTTTCCAAACCCTCCCCAGGAAGGAGTTAGTGGCACAGGAAACGTTTTTCTATTAAAAACCAGAAAAGAGACACTGAGCACAGAGTCTCTGCATCCCCGGTTCTAGAAGCCTGGCCAGCACCCGCTCTGTACCTTGCCGGAGCGACTCTGCCAGGGAGAAGCAGAAAGTGACCTCCGTTGCCAGGATCCCCCATCCCAACCTGGGCACGGACGCAGGGTCCGTAGGTGCAGGGCCTACAGGGACCAGAACGAGCTGGGGAGAAGCATGTGGCCTGGGGTCGAGCGGCTTCCTCAGCTGCTGGGAGACTTGAGGACTGTGGATTGTTCTACGTGACATAGGGCATCAGGTCACAGAGGGGCTGTTTTCCCCACAAGGATTCTCTCATAGCTGTTCTGAGCATCTCAAGGAATAAAGCTCTCTTGCTGTTGGCATGTTCTTATCACCTGGATAACTAACCCTCTCTCGTGTCCTTCCTTCCTTCCTTCCTCCCTTCCTTTCCTTCTTTCCTTCTTTCTTTCTTTCTTTTCTTTTTCTTTTTAAGGTTTTGTTTTTAAGTAACCTCTACACCCAATGTGGGGCTTGAACCCACAACCCCAAGATTGAGAGTCACATGCTTCTCAAACTAAGCCAGCCAGGCACCCCTCTCATGTCCCTTTTAACAAAGCTCCAGCAGGCCTCCGCTCCCAGGCCGGACCAGCGAGAGTATCTGGCAAGAATGTAATGACATTATTTCGCTCTGACTGTATTTATTCCCACCTTTATCTTCGTGATAAATGACATAGGATTTCCATTTCTGCTAATGGTATATAGTTTCCTTTGTACAGAAACAGATTCACTTACCAAAAAAAAAAAAAATGTGGGTGGGCGTCCATTCAAAATCTACATTAAAGAAGGCAGAGCCCAGCACGAAACTCAGAGCTGACTGGAGATTGGACAACTGGGTGCCCTGGGTTAGAAGGCAGACTACAGAGCCTGAGTGCCTGGGCTCAAATCCTGCTTCTGACATTCGTGGGCTGTGTGATCTTGGGCAAATCACTTGCCCTCTCTGAGCATTGGTTCTGTATCTGTGAAGGAAAGGAAAATAATAGCACTTCCCTCATAAAATTATTTCTGAGGATCCGATAAGACAATGCTGGAAAAACACTCCACACAGCGGGGATGTGAAAGATTCAATAAAATCATCCATTCAGTCAGAGCACATTGAACCTCTCTCCTGAGTTCATAGTGTTTCCTCAAGAAGCCGCGAAGCATCGGGGCAGCTGGGTGGCTCATCCAGTTAAGCGGCGGAAGTCGGCTCTGGTCATGATCTCCCAGTTGGTGAGTTCAAGCCCCGCGTTGGGCTTGGGACTCCCCCCCCTTCTCCCCCCCCCTTGCTCACTCACGTTTGTGCATGTGTACGCACGTGTGCTCCCTCTCTCTCTCTCTAAATAAATAAATAAAAACTTAAAGGAAAAAAGAAGCCGCAAAGCATGGAGGTTTGCCGAGCCGGTTCAACCCCAGCCACTTCCTGGTTGTCTGGGTAACCTGAACCCGCCTCTCTGAGCCTCAGCTTCCCTGTCTGTAAAAGGGGAGGCTGATATCCCCTTGAGGTTCCCGAAGGAGGTGGAGGGCCATTTTCTGGGACCCCATGTCTCCCTGTGTGTCCTGTGTCTGACCCCAGGCCCTGCCTCTGCCGCTCAGAGAACTCAGCCCCACAATCTCTCTGCCGCATCCTGCCTTCTTCCCATCTTTTTTAAAAGTTTTTTTTTTTAATGTTTATTCATTTTTGAGAGACAGAACTCGAGCAGGGCACGAGCAGGGGAGGGGCAGAGAGTAGGGGAGGCACAGAATCCCAAGAAGGCTCCAGGCTCCGAGCTGTCAGCACAGAGCCCGACGCGGGGCTCAAACTCACCAACCGTGAGATCATGACCTGAGCCGCCCAGGCGCCCCCTCCCATCTTTTTATGCCACTTTAGCAGACTCAGCTATCGGGGCTCCTGGAATCACCCCGGGGCTTCCGTGCGCACCGTCCCCTCAGCCTGAAGTGTCCCACGGCTTCCACACGGATAACTTGTTCCTCCCGAAAAACCCAGCGGGCTTCCCCCCTTCCCCTGCGGCATCCCCTGAGGCCGGGTGAAGCTGCCCCTCTCTGGGCCGTCCCAGCTCCCCGGTTCTCTGAGCCTTCCTGATTCCCCCATACGGAGGGCCCACAAGTGTGTTAAACAAACGACTGTGCTCTGTCCTAGCCCACCCTCTTGGGCACAAGTGTCCGCCTCCCTCCCTGTGGTCAGCACGCGGATGCCCTCATCCCCTCCTCGCAGGGGACATGCCTCCGTACACCGTGGAAGGGCGTTGTGTCTGCCCAGGGACCTCACCCGCCCGGCCTCAGTTACCACCTCTGAATAATGGGGGCAGTGACAGTACCCGCCTCATTCCGGTCGTCCTCAAGAAAGGAGCTCATACGTGCGGGATGCCCACAGCCCCTTGCTCTACGCAGAGCAGGAGGAACGCCTATCTGGTAGGACAGAGCCTCTCAGAGCACAGCCTGGGCTAGTGTGAGGCGAGTGAGGTGCCAAGGGTGCAAAATTTAAGGTGGCGCTCACTCCTGTGGCGGTGCTGGTCCTGCGAGCCACGGTCGTCCCGGAGTTCCGTTCGCCCCCTGCTGGCCCCTCTGCAGAATGACATCCCTTCCTTCTGCTCCCGTGGGTCTCCCACCCTCATGGCCAGAGCTGGCTGGAAAGAAGGCACCTCACCAGCCTCTGGCCCCTGGGAGCCTCGGTTTCTTCACCCGTAGACCAGGAAAGCCTGCCTCACAGCGCATGACAAGCAGAAGGCACGCCTCAAACATTTATGTACTTCCCTTCCCGCAACACCACTATTTAATGAGCACCTACTATGTGCAAAGGACTGAAGAACATGACTGAGGTAGAAGTCTTCCCCTTCAGGGGCTTAGGGCATGGAAGGGAAGGAGGCAGAAGTCTGGGAATGGTGACTGATGTGAGGCACTGTCTCTACTGAGCATGTCTACAGTGCCACATACGGTTCTAAACGCTTGTGGATTAATGGTCTCAGAACACGATGAGTGGGTGCTATTGTTACTTCTTTTAGGAAGCTCAGGCCCAGAGGAGTTAACTAGCCTACCCAAGGTGGCACAGCCTTGGTGGTGGGGGTGAGATTAGAACCCACAGATTGCTAGTGTGAGGCTGTGATCCATTCAGCAAATACTTGTTGAGCACCTGTTGTCAGAGCTGGACGCTGGGGAGAGTGCAGTGACTGAGCAGACACACCCCTGCCCCCCAGGAGGCTGTTCACAAGGAGCGGGTGGGCAGGAGGGGAGATAAGTAAGCAAAACATGTCACTGCCAATTCTTGCTGTATATAAAAAATAGAGGGCAGAGGGCAAGGAGGCAGGCAGGGATGCGTTTCGATTTTAAATAGCGGGCAGGGCTTTGGCTTTCACTGTGAATGAGGTGGGGGTCACGGGGGGTTCTGAGCAGGGACGGACATGGGGGTGACCGAGAGGAGTGGGGACGACTCCCTGAGCCTCCCTCCAGATGGAGCTGCCTTTGAGCCAGGGAAGATGGGGAGTTTGATGGGTCCATTCTCGGTTGCCTGTTAGCGTGGGGGCGGAGCTTGGGTTTCTCCGCATGAAACACGTCGCATTAACCCCGCACGTCGTGAGCCAGCCGGGGGCGAAGCGGGATCCCTGCCACCATTGATACTTGTCATCACATGAACCCTGGAGGGATCGGTTCTGAGTCTTGGCTTCTCCCGAGGCTGCTGCATTGTCCCGCGGAGCCACCAGGTGGCGCGAGCGCGCGTGCCTCCCAACCAGCGCGGTTTGGGCGGGAGCGCTCTGTTCCTGTGCCCTGCGCGTCGCTCAGCAGCGTCTCTGGTCTCCACTCATCCCGGGTCAGCAGCATGCGCCCTCCTCCCCGGCTGACACCCAGACTGTCTCCAGACATTGCCAGGCATCCCCTGGCGGGAAAAATTCCCCGGAGCAATCAGGGCCGAGACCTTGGCGCCTGCTCCGTCGCATCCATTTACTGAGAGCGCCCACTGTGTGCCCGAGCCCGGGCTCGGCTGGAACTTGAAGCCCAGAGTAGGCTCCCAGCAGAGACCACGGCCAGACACAGCTGGACCCCAGGTCACGGTGAGGCCGACATTCAAGACAGTGGGACACCAGGAGTCAAGTTCATCCACCCCGTGGGGAAGAGGAGCCCTGGGTTCCATCCAGGGGTTGCCATCTATTAGCCACGTGACTCTGGGCAAGGCGCCGTAGCTCTCGAATTTCCCCGGAGGTAGAATGAAGTAGGAGCCCGTTTCGGCGCCAAGCCCCACGCCGGGGTCTGGGATCCAGCCGCAGGGAGGCCACCGTCCCCCTCCGGAGCCCACAGGCTTGGACACGCGGCATCTGCAGGGTGAATCCTGCTTGTGCCAGTGCCTGCATGCTCCCCGACGCTCCCAGACGCTTCCCGGCCCGCGTTTTCTCCACTTCGTCACCCGACACACTGTTACATTCACTCACTTCTGGGGTTTATCCCCA
This sequence comes from Puma concolor, assembly GCF_028749965.1. Classification (NCBI taxonomy): domain Eukaryota; kingdom Metazoa; phylum Chordata; class Mammalia; order Carnivora; family Felidae; genus Puma; species Puma concolor. The sequence continues at coordinate 129,279,241 of NC_141669.1, forward strand.
GGCTTCTATCTCAAGCGCGTGAGCTCCCTGAGGGCAGAGGTTTTTGCTACAGTGACTCACTGCCGTGTCTCCAGTGCCAGGACTGTGCCTGGCACACAACAGGGCCTTCATTTGGTTGGGTGAATAAATTCCCTTCTTCCGTTTTGGCCCCATCTAGTCCGTTATCAACAAGGCAGCTTAAGGGGGGCTGTGGAAACCCACCGCAGATCATGTTCCATGGAACTCTTCTCAGAGTAAAAGGCAATGTTCTCCCTATGGCCTGTAAAGCCCAGCATGATCTGCCCTCCCTCCCCCACCAATCTTATCTTCCTGACTTCATCTCCCACCATCCTTCGCTCAGTCTCTCTGTGCCAGACACACTGGCCTCCTTGCTGTACCTCACACACATTGGCATAGTCCTGCCTCAGGACCTTTGCACTTGCTGTTCCCTCTGTCTGGAAATCTCTTTCTGCCAGATATTGGCATGGCTCCTCCCTTCCATCCAGGTCTCTGCTCAAATGTCACTGCCTCAGAGAGACCCCCCCCCAGCCCAGGCACTGGTTATTTTTACAACACGTATCACTGGCAGAAAGGATTTCATTGGGATATTAACTTCTTTATTGTCAGTTTTCACCCCACAAAAGACAAACACCTTCCCTCTTGGAGCTCATATTATAGTGAGCCAGATGGTCAGGAAGGGCCTCTTTGAAATGGTGACGTTTGAATTGTGACTTGAAGAATGAGAAGGGACTGGTCATGGGAGACTGAGGAAAGTCTCTTGGAAGGAGGAATGGCAAGAGCAAAAACCCTGGGGCTGCTCAACCCTCAGAGCCTGCCTCAGAGCAGGCTCTATCTAGGCGGGCCCTGCTCTTTTGGGCGGTGGTTTCCCAGGCCAGGCCCACTTTGGCTTGAAAGCCCTTAAGTCATCAGGAAGCTGTATACCGTGGACAGGGGCTGGGTCAGACCTGGCCGCACAGAGGCTTATGGACAGCCAGACAGGAAGGGCCCGAGGTGGCCCGAGCGGTGGCTCCTTCTTGCCAGCTCCCAGGATGCTCTGGCTGGAACAACGGAAAGCCTGGAGCTTCTCGGTAGATTTGTGTTTCCCAGAGTAAGGGAGAGAAACACAGGTGGCCTGGTCCCTTGGACACACAGGGCAGGTGTGCAAGGGCTCTGAGTTCCCATGGCACCGTTCTAGGTCCAGCCCCGCCCTTCGCTAGCTGGGTGACTTGGCCACGCCCTCTCACTCTGTGGGCTTCAGTTCCCCCCTCCCCAAAATGGGGTGATAAACAGGCCCGGCACTACCAGGATGGTGGAGGTCGCATGGGGGAGCAGCAGGAACCAGACATGAGCCGGGAGGTGTTTGACAGCAGGGGGTCCGCTGCGGTGGCCCTTGTGGGGTAGGCTCCCGTGGTTCTAAGCATTAAGACCAGAGGGGAGCAGGACTCGGGTTTCTGGTTTGGACCAACCTGGGTCTGGCTCAGGTTTCCTGCTTTCTGGCTGAAGGCAGGTATGATCTCCCCGGCCATGCCTCAGTTTCCCCATCTGTAAGGCAGGGATAACAAGAGCCTTACACGGGACAATGACTAAGGCAGCCAGACTGAAGGCCCCCTCTGGTGACAGAGAACAGAGAAAGCATCAGGGCGCACCGGAGACGGGAGGAGAGCGCCGATGTGCGCAGGGCCTGGAGGCAGGTGGGCGACCCCTGCACATGCATGTGAACAGATGTACAAGCTCGACCGCAGGTCAGGGTGGTTGAGCACGTCTCAGGCTCGGGGAGCCGCAAGAGCTGAGACCCCGGGAACAGAAAGCCACACGGCAGCGGCCGAGGCCACGGGCACCTTGAGAAGTCGTGCTAGAAAAGTCGGCAGGCCCCAGCAAGGGGAGCGCAGACACCCTGAAATCAGGAGTGTGGCCATGGGGAGCTGTGGGAGGTTGGGGAACTGAGAGCCAGACCGTTGTGCCCTTGAGAGCTGGCACAGAGAGGAGGGAGACCGCACTTCACAGCTTCGTCTCCAGCGCCCAGCTAGGGGCCTGAGGGACAGCTGGTGCCCGGGGAGATGGTTTGGGATGAATAGGAGAGTTAATGGGGGAGGGGGAAAGCTGAGCCTTCCCTGGCCCTTCTCCACCCGCATAGCCCGGGGTTCCTTGAAGGACTTAGCGGTAGTTTTTCAAAAGCCATAGTAGCTGCTGTTTGTAGAGCACGGTTTACTGTGTATCTCCTACGTGCTAGGTATTGGCGAGAGCCAAGAACTAAGCAGACCTAGTCCCAGCACTGGTGGAGCTCACGGTTCAGTGACAGGTAAACCGACAAGTAGGATGCCTTCAGGTAGAGTGCTCAGTGCTTGGGAAGAAGCAGGGTGGGCGTGTGAGGGAGCGAGGAGAGAGTTGAGGACACAGCCACAGGAATAGCTGAGGGAAAGGCATATCAGGCAGAGGGGCCGGCACAGGCAAATGTCCTGAGGTGGGAATGGGCTCAGTGAGACGGAGGAGCAGCGAGGAGGGCAGGGAGGCTCGGCAGAGAAAACCAGAGGAGAGGAGCCTCGTAGGGTGACGAGATAGGAAGGCACTTCTGCAAGGTTTTGTACAGGGGAATGAATGGCTTGATCTTGTCTGCACTTTAAATCCTCCTTTCTAAGGGTTTAATCGTTGCTATTCCCGTTTTACAGATGAGAAAACTGAGGCTCCAGAGTTTTCATGATTTACTGCAGGTCCCACAGCTACTAAGAGGCAGAGCCAGGGTGCAACCCCAGCCTATTTGTGTCTGGGGTCTGCAGGGATGAAAGGGATTAAAAGATGCCTGCTGTGCCCACAGGGCTCCTGAGTCATGGGTCTGGGCCTGGGGCTCACCTCTAGCAGCCAGGAACTGCCCTGGGAGGTGTCCCTCACAATGCGCCAGGGGTCTGTCAGGTGCTTCCACACCCTTTCTACTCTCCGGGCAGTTCCTGTCGCTGACACCAGGACTGAATGCCTTGTAGGAGACTGAGTGACAAGCCGCTACCCCATCTGCCCCCCTGCTTTTGCCATGTGGCCTTGAGCGAGCACCCCACCCTCTCTGGGCCTGCCCTGTGCCTGCTGCCTGGCCCCACCCCAGTGCACCATGCCCCTCCGTTTGCACCTCGAGTCCCGGCCGATTGCTGATACTGGGTCCGGGCTGAGGGCAGAAGGGCGGGGCAGATAAATGCAGGCAGTGGAAGGCGCCCCCGGCCCCACACGCCCAGATGCCTCTGAGAGCGGCCGAGGCTCAGGCCCCACCCGGATGACAGGACCCAAGAAGCGAGAGACTCCCGCACCGGAATTTGGCCGCCCCGTTCCTCCGTTCGGTCCCACGTCAGGTTTCTGACCCACTTCTCACTCTACCACCCTCCTCAGCGTCCTCCAACCAGGTTTCCACCCTCTGTGCCACCAAATGGCTCTTGATGTCACAATTCTTGCTGCCAGGTCCAAACGTGGCACCCTGTGCTCAAGACATTCTTGCTCTGCTCTGTCTTTGGACCTCCTTCCATGTCCTTGGTGACCTCCCCCATTCTGCTGCTTTAAATAAATGTATGTGCGTGCGTGTGTGCGTGCGAGAGATGACTCTAAGATTCCCATCAGCATCCTGATCTCTCTCCTGGACTCTGGACTTGAAACATCCTAAAAAGACATCTTAATTTCCCCAAACACGTATTTCCCTCCATCCCACCCTGAGCCTCCAGTCTTTGTTTTTCTTTTGCTTCTGTCCAGCTCTGTCGCCACCACGCTGGCCCAAGCCACCACATGCTTGCCTACGGCCCCCTTGCTGGGTTCTCTGCCACCGGATTTGCTCCCCACAGCAGCCAAAACATGCCATTCCCCCACTGAAACTTTGCAGTGGCCTCTGGCTGCTCTCCCCAAAGCTCCAAAGTTCCGGACGCGGCCTACAGGATCCCACCTTTTCCTCCTCCCCTCCCTTTCAGCCATACTGACGTCCTGGCTTCCTTTCATTTTCTCCAACAAGCCAGATTCTTTCCTGCCTCAGGGCCTTTGCATTTACCCTTCCTCATCCTGTAACTCTCTTCACTTTTCTTGCCATAACCGCCTCATTTCTTTTATAAACCTCAGCTGAATCATTAGCTCTCCAGAGGTGTCCTCCCTGACCATCTAACCAAAGGAGCCTTACCCTGTTCCTGGTCACTGTCAATGCCATCACCCTGTTCATTTCCTTCATAGCTTTTAGCGTGTCTGGAACCCGCTTATATACTTCTATATTGTCTATCTACCCCTCCTCCCCAGACTGTTTGTTTGAACTGTCTTGTTCACTGCCAGAGGTGGAAACCAGGAGTACAGCACAGTATCTGGCACATAGTACATGCTCATTAAATATCTGTTGGATGCAAGGATGGCTACATGGATGGATGGCTATGCAACCAAGTAAGTGAACCTCAACTACACATTTATTCATGCCACTCTCCCGCTCAAGAACATTCTTTGGCTCCTTACTGTCTATAGAATGAACAACAGATTCTTTGTGCATTCAACGCTTTCTGAATTGTTTCCAGATAGGATGGTTACTGCACCCTCAGAAGATAAATGATCCATTCATACTTAACCATTAGGAAGTGGATCAGTTAGCTCAGAAGATAAACGATTCATCCATACTAAGCCCTTAGGGAGTGGATCACTTAGCTCAGAAGGTAAACTATTCATTTATACCAAGCCATTAGGGAGTGGATCAGTTAGCTCAGAAGATAAACGATTCATGCATACTAAGCCCTTAGGAAGTGGATAACTTAGCTCAGATGATAAACGGTTCATCCATACTAAGCCCTTAGGAAGTGGATCACTTAGCTCAGAAGATAAACGATTCATTCATACTAAGCCATTAAGGAGTGGATCAGTTAGCTCAGAAGATAATTCATCCATACTAAGCCCTTAGGGAGTGGATCACTTAGCTCAGAAGATAAAATATTCATTTATACTAAGCCCTTAGGAAGTGGATCAGTTAGCTCAGAAGATATACGATTCATTTATACTAAGCCCTTAGGGAGTTGATCAGTTAGCTCAGAAGATAAACGATTCATCCATACTGAGGCCTTAGGGAGTGGATCACTTAGCTCAGAAGGTAAACTATTCATTTATACTAAGCCCTTAGGAAGTGGATCACTTAGCTCAGAAGATAAATGATTCACCCATACTAAGCCCTTAGGGAGTGGATCAGTTAGCTCAGAAGATAAATGATTCACCCATACTAAGCCCTTAGGGAGTGGATCAGTTAGCTCAGAAGATAAACGATTCATGCATACTAAGCCCTTAGGCAGTGGATCACTTAGCTCAGAAGATAAACGATTCATCCATACTGAGACCTTAGGGAGTGGATCAGTTAGCTCAGAAGATATACGATTCATTTATACTAAGCCCTTAGGAAGTGGATCACTTAGCTCAGAAGATAAACGATTCATTTATACTAAGCCCTTAGGGAATGGATCAGTTAGCCCAGAAGATGAACAATTCATGCATACTAAGCCATTAGGGAGTGGATCTGCCTTCCCCACCTGGCCAGGAGCCATTTGAGAGCAGGGTCTTAGTACTCTGCATCTCTGTATCTCAGCATGTAGCCCCTGGCCAGCAACATCAGAAGTTTGACGAATAAACACAAGAATCAGTGAGTGAGTGAGTGAGTGAGTGAGTGAGTGAGTGAGTGAGTGAAAGAACCCGCAGTGACCCTAGAAGCCAGCAAGTAGGAAGGCTCAGAAACAGAAGCTTCAGACCCAGACAGATGACCTTTTCAAATTTAGAATATGGGAGTAGTTTCGCCGTTTCAGGTGACTGCTCCTGGTCGGGGTTTCAAAGCGTATGAAGCTGGAAAGTGTGGTGACAGGGAAACTTTGAAGCCTGCCAGAAATGCGGCAGGCAGGGTCTCCTCACTCTCTCGGGAGGGGATGATTTGACTAACAACTCCGATTATAAGACCCCGGCGGCGCTGGTTCAGAAAAACACACTGCCGCACCGGGAGCAGAGGTTCTTGAGGCTTCTGGAAGGTCTTGTGGACTCGCTTTCTGTCTTTGCATGCCTCTAAGCCTTTCAGACTCAATTCTTTGGTCCCCGGGTGGGGCAGGAGCAGCGCTGTGATGGAGGGCAGGCAGCTGGGTGGCCGCGGGTGCGGCCTGGCCTCCTCTGAGTCACCAGCTCTGGAGAACGGACCTGCCCCACAGAGCGGCTTTGTCCTTTTTTATTGCTCTTTGGCTCAGTCCCTATCTTCGGCTGGGTTCACTGGAAGGCAGACTCAGAGACAGGTTTGCACGCAGGCCTTGTTTGTCAGGCCCTTTGCACCTGCTGTTCCCTCTGCCTGACGCTCCTTCAGATCTCCCATGGCTGATTCCACACCCTTCAATCTGCCATGTCCCCTCCCTACAGCCCTGAGCTGCCCCGGACGTCACCACTGACCACCAGGAGAAGGAGGACCCCATCCCCCAGACCTGCTTTGAGGCTCCTGGTGTGGGACAGACACAAAGGCTCCCCATAACCTGGCACCCATAATACCGCAGCCATACATAGTCTGTTCCCCTAATGACCGTGATCGCTGACTAATGATTCATATTTACCATCATGTGCGAATTTGCTGTGAGGACAAACTCTTAAGGTCAGTTTATGCCACGTATGCAATGAATTCTGCTTGTTGCGGGCAGAAAATTCCCGGGGAGGGTATGAACCGCGTGGCTCCCTTATGAGCACAGCCTTCCGCCCTTTTCTCTCACCCCTAAAGGCGGGCCTTTCCTCTCTGCCACCTGGCCCTGCCCCTCCACTCCCCACTACTGCTGGCCAGGCACCGACAGAAGCGGTGTGCTTTATTTCCAGAACACTGGTGGGTGGCTTAGGGAAGTAGCCAAATAGGAAAGAGGTCCCTGCTTTGCGGAGAGCCTAGAGGTAGGAGGAGGGGAGGTCGGGGAGTAAATCTCTTGCTCTTAATTCTAGAAAGAGCAGGGATGTGGAAAGATGTTTGATAGCCAGGGGCGCCTGGGTGGCTCAGTCAGTTAAGCATCCAACTTCAGCTCAGGTCATGACCTCGTGGTTCACGAGTTTGAGCCCCGCATCGGGCTCTATGCAGACAGCTCAGAGCCTGGAACCTGCTTCCGATTCTGTGTCTCCTCTCTCTGCCCCTCCCCCACTCACCCTTTGCCTCTGTCTCTCTCTCTTAAAAATAAATAAACATTAACAACAACAACAAAAACACGGCCGATAACCAGATTCTACCTTCTACAACCAGAGCTCCACAGCCTGGAGAAGTTCCTTCACTTCTCCGTTTCCTTCGCTGTTAGAGAAAGAGAAATTAGATAAAACCAGGGTGGCCCATAGTTTTCGTAAGAAGGACAAAGTGAAAAGTCTAGGAATCTGGGTAGATGGCCATCCCATCCCATCCCCCCCTCCTACACATACCTCCTGTCTCTCTTTCGGTTTCTCTCTCATTCGACACATTTTTTTAGAGTTTATTTATTTAATTCGAGAGAGTGTGTGTGTGCAAGCGTGAACAGGGGAGGGGCAGAGAGAGAGGGAGAGAGAGGATCTCAAGCAGGCTCCCGCACGCAGCCCGATGTGGGGCTTGAGCCCACGAAACCGAGAGATCATGCATGACCTTAGCCGAGATCAAGAGTCTGAGGCCTAACCGACTGAGCCACCCAGGCGCCCCATTCTACAGATATTTTCACCCCATGTACTGGCACACGGAGCTGTGGGTGGTGGAGAGCACAGCTTCTTTGTCGTCCAGAAGTTTACAGAGTCGAGGGGGAAGGCAGCGAATAAACCAGTGAACAACCAAACGAACGAGGAACTTCTGCTAATGATGTGGTGTGAAGAAAAACTAGCCAGGACTGGGACGGTCAGCTGTTTCAGACTGCGTGTTCCGGGAAGACATCTATCATTTCTGAAATCAAAGAAGTGCTCCCAGCAGAGGGAGAAGCACGGGGAAACCCCCTGGAGGCTCATGTCCCAACGTCAGCTCTAAATGCATTCCAATTCTTTCCTCTTTCCCTGCCACCCTGCGCACGAAGCGTTGGGCTCACGTACAAAATTTAATACTTTGTACAGGAAATGAATCAGTTAGGCAAGAAACTGGCACAAGAAACCGTCAAGGGCCAGAGGGTAAACGTTTTGTTTAAATGTTTATTTATTTTTGCAGAGAGAAAAAGTGGGAGAGGAGCAAAGAGAGAGAGAAGGGGACAGAGGATCTGAAGTGGGCTCCGTGCTGACAGCAGGGAGCCCGATGCAGGGCTTGAACTCACGAACGGCAAGATCGCGACCTGAGTGAAGTCAGACACTTAACCGATAGAGCCACCCAGGCGCCCCAACAGTGACTGTTTTAGGTATGGGGGCCATACGTAGTCTGTCACAACTGCCCTGTTCTGCCGCCCTCCCTTGAGGTAGCCACGGACAACTCGTAAACAGACGGGCATGGCTGTGTTTCAGTCAAAAGTTTATTCACAAAGACAGGCAGCCGGCTGGCCATAGTTTGCTAACCCCTGAGTTAGGCTAAAAACATACAGAAAAGTGAGCGGCGAAGGAGGGATCACAGAACAAGGAAGGAGTCCAGGGAAAATAAACCCAACGATGTGCACTGGCTGGTTTATCACCGCGTAACACGCAATAGCGGTACCGTGGAAGGAAACTGAACCACCCGGCAAGAGAAGAAAGACAATCGAGGCTCTGGCAACACAAGGGAAAAGGGAGCGACAGAGAAGAGTGACAGGTTACACAGAAACACGGAAAAGCCAGGCTGACGGGGGAAGAAAGGTCACACCACAGGAAGGACGTGCCCATTAGAACATGGAACTGTAGGGGCGCCTGGGTGGCACAGTCGGTTAAGCGTCCGACTTCAGCCAGGTCACGATCTCGCGGTCCGTGAGTTCGAGCCCCGCGTCAGGCTCTGGGCTGATGGCTCAGAGCCTGGAGCCTGTTTCCGATTCTGTGTCTCCCTCTCTCTATGCCCCTCCCCCGTTCATGCTCTCTCTCTGTCCCAAAAATAAATAAACGTTGAAAAAAAAAAATTTTAAATAAATAAATAAATAAATAAAGAACATGGAACTGTAGCTTCTTTGATCCTGGCACGTGGCTGAAGAGAGAGCTACTGGAGATTTAGGGCAATGAGGGACAGGACTTCTGTGGTGTCTGCCCGAACCAATGACCAAAACCAGCGTCGAGGCAAAATAGACTTTTTAAAAATGTACCACTTAAGGGGCGCCTGGCTGGCTCAGTCGGTTAAGCATCCGACTTCGGCCCATGTCATGATGTCACAGTTCGTGGGTTAGAGCCCCGCATCGGGCTCTGTACTGATGGCTCAGAGCCTGCAGCCTGCTTCGGATTCTGTGTCTCCCTCTCTCTCTGCCCCTCCCCTGCTTGCACCCTCTCTCTCTCTCAAAAATAAACATAAAAAAAAAAGTGGAGGGCGCCTGGGTGGCTCAGTCGGTTGAGCGTCCAACTTCGGTTCAGATCATGATCTCACGGTTGGTGAGTTCAAGCCCCGCACCGGGCTCTGGGCTGACAGCTCAGAGCCTGGAGCCTGCTTTGGATTCTGTGTCTCCCTCTCTCTCTGCCCCTCCCCTGCTTGCACCCTCTCTCTCTCAAAAATAAACATAAAAAAAAAGTGGAGGTAATGGAAGTTCCTATTGGATGAGGTTAATAAGTAGAATTTTATCATTTTTTAAATTGTGGTAAAAATATGCATAACGTAAAAGTAAATCTTAACCATTTTTACAATGTGTCTAGTTCAGTAGCACGAGGTATATTCACAGGGTGTGCGGCCAATTTCCACTTCATCTTGCAAAAATGGCATCGTACTATCATCGAACACCACTCCCCCTCACTTCTGAGACTCAAGGTGACCTGCTTATGTCTGTGCACATGGATTTACACGCAGCCGTGTTCACTGTGGGGCATATAATGTGACAGTGGAAAACTGAAAACAAATTCCATGTCCTTTCTGAGGGAAAGGACTAAATAAATGACATCAGTCCACACAGCGGTTACTCCATGTGGCCATTCAAAGGAAGAAGACAGCTACGTTCAACAAAGATTTAATGAGCACCTACTATGTGCCTGGGCCAGTTCTTGGCACTAGGGATAGAGCAAGAACAAAGCACACACTCTACTCGACAGGGACTACGTTTTAGTGGGTTGACAGTCAATGAGCAAAGAACCAAGAAAAATATGGGATTCAGGGTAAGAAGTCTTGTGGAAGAAAATAAAGGAGACTAGGGAATGAACCATTTTAGCGTGGTGCTCACACAATGCCTCTCCGAGGAAGGGACACTGAGCTTTATTGGAGGAAGCCTTTCAATCACAGAGAAGGTATCTCCAAAAATAGTAGGATGGGATGCCTGGGGGGGGTCCGTCAGTTAAGTGTCCGACTTCGGCTCAGGTCATGATCTCACAGTTCGTGGGTTCGAGCCCCGTGTCGGGCTCTGTGCTGACAGCTCGGAGCCTGGAGCCTGTTTCAGATTCTGTGTCTCCCTCGCTCTCTGCCCCTCCCCCACTTGCACTCTGTCTCAAAAATAAATAAACATTAAAAAAAATAGTAGGATAAAAAAACGAAAGTTATTACAAGACAATTTATGTTGTTTTTCTAAGCATACATGTCTTCACCTCCCCATACATACGTGTAGGCAGACAGGCATCAATATAGACGCCAGCCAAACTGCTACCATTCAAGGGGGAGAGATTTAATACTTTTTCAGTGAGCACATACTCATGTATTACTTTTATTAATAAAAATGTTTAGGGGCGCCTGGGTGGCTCAGTCAGCTAAGCGTCGGACTTTAGCTCAGGTCATGATCTCACGGTTCATGGGTTCAAGCCCCACATCGGGCTCTGTGCTGACAGCTCAGAGCCTGGAGCCTGCTTCAGATTCTGTGTCTCCCTCTCTCTCTGCCTCTTCCCTGCTTGCACTCTCTCTCTCTCAAAAATAAATTTAAAAACATTAAAAAATTAAAAAATATATATATGAACTGTGTCTTAAACAAAAGCTATTAAGAGCACATATACAAAAAAGAAGTCGGACCAGAAGTAGCATAGGGGTTCAGAGCATTTACCTTGGGGCAAAAATGACCCCGTGTTCAAATCCCGGCTGTCTCCGGGTGCTAGTTTTGGGACAAGTGAGCAGTGGCTTTGGTGGCTTCTGTTCCCCAGCACTAGGACAGCCAAGGGATTTTGCTCTCCCCAGGGTCATTTGGCAATGTCTGGTGACAATTTTGGTTGTCACAACTTGGGAGGACGGGGTGCTGCTACTGGCCGGTAGAGGGTAGAGGCCAAGGGTGCAGCTAAATTCTCTGCAGTGCACAGAGCACAGCCACGGCCGCCCCCGACACCGCTGCCTGTACAAAGAAGGATCCCGCCCCAAATGTTAAGAGCCGAGGGTTGAGAAACCTTGCTCTAGAAAGAGGGACAGTCTCCCCTACAGGGCTGAGGACTAATTGTGTACAATGTGCTGCGTTAGCACAGCCCCTGGCACAGGACAAGCATCAATAAATGGGAACTACCATTTTTAGGACTGTACTTCCCCCAAATTAAAAAAAAAAATCATGAGTGGGGAGGAAGTGTAGTCACCAGGAATCAAGTCTGCCTAATTCCAGTTCTGGTGACTCACTGAAAAGGAACCTTGTTTTTTTTTGAACAGCTGTAAGCATCTTCACAGGGTGTCAGTGTCTGCCAGGTAGAAATGACTAGGAAGGGGTCCTAATTCCTCTTGGGTTTTGTTGAGTCTCCCCCCTCCCCCGCCAGCAGCCCAGGTACATTCCTGCTAAATTAGCCCTTGTGCCTCGGATACTCAGCTCTCTTTCTCCGGTCGGCGTCTCCCTGCGGTTCGAAAACATACTCAGGTTTCTCTTGTTGGAAAACCAAAATAAAACCCTCCTCGAGCGTCACACGCTTCCCTCAGCTACCAGCCTTCTCTTTTCACCCCTTCACATGGGATCTGAGAGATGCCTGCACCCACTGCCGCCTCGCCTCCTTTCTCGGCCCGCCCGCTGTGGGACATCCATCGCCGGCCTCCTCCTCGCTCCCCATGAGTTTCAGGCCTCATCGTACATCAGGTCTCTGTTGACCACTCGCCCTCATACATCTCTTCCCTTGACTTTCCCATCCAACCCGCTGCTGGCTCCTCCAACCAGTCTGTCTGCCCTGCTCACTCACCTTCTTCTTCTCAGCCGGTATAAATGGAGCTCTTCAATGCTTGGGCCTGCTCCTGCTCTACTCAGCACCGAACCAGCTGGTTCCCCTCCTAGACCCGCACTCATCTCCCACACGGGAGACTCCTGATCCATCCTGGTCCCCACTGCGCTTTGCAGTCCCCAGGCTGGAACACGTACAACTGCTTGCTGGCCATTTCGGCTTGGGGGTCTCAAAAACCCCCCGAACTCAACATGCTCACAACTGATCTTGTGGTCTTTCCCGTGAACCTGGTCCAGTTTCAGTGCCCTCGTCCCAGGGAATGGCCTTGCCGTCTACCCAAGTGGGGACGACGGGGGCCAGGTCACGTTCCCCCAGCTGCCCCCAGCCCCTCTCCTCCATACTGTCCCCGCGCGACTGTGTGCACTTACCCGATCCCCCTCCTTCTCCTTTGCTTCTCTACAGCACCCACTTTCCCTGCAGCCAGAACCATCTAACACGATTACTACTGAGGGATGCCTGGGCAGCTCCGTTAAGCATCTGGCTTCAGCCCAGGGCATGATCTCATGGTTCTTGAGGTCCAGCCCGGCCTCGAGCTCCACACTGGCAGCACGGAGCCTGCTGGAGATTCTCGCTCTTTCCTCGCTCCCTGCCCCTCCCCCGCTCATGCTTTCTCTCGCTCTCAAACTTTAAAAAAAACAAGATAAAATAAAACTACTAATGACATCACACACAGCTCTATCTGCTGGGAACCCTTGAGGCCATTGCTCTAAGGATAAAACCCAATCTCCTTACCTCGGCGCACGAGGCCCCGAAAGGCATTCTGGCTTCATCCACCTTCCAGCCTAACAGTCCCCAGGGCAGCCCTTTACCGTCTGCACCAGCCTGATGCTTTTCTGTTCCTGCAGTTTACTGGGTGACCCCACTTGTCTCCTCTCAGCTCATCAACATCCCCTCGGGAACGCCTTCCACACCTTGTGCTCACGTCCTTTGTAACACTCGTGTGGTTTTTAATTTCAATCATTTCAATCATACCCTCCACGGGGGGGGGGGGGGGGGGTGTGAGGCAAGAGGACAGTAAGCTTTAGGAGGCCACTGACCCTGTCCTTTTTGCTAATCATTGTATTCCTAGCACCTGGGCACGGAACTTTATACTCCATAAAGATCAGTGAGTGGTAAACACTGAACAGACAGAAGCTATGATTACAATCTCCAGGCGGAACCAGGCAGGCAGCAAAGTGTGGACTGGCCCCAGAGGACCTTCGATCTGGACTGCATCAACTTTCATCCTCTCCGTGCCCAGGTGTCTTGCTCGACTCGATGGGCATCACCTGGGCCAATTCTGGAAAGACATTGTGGGAGGATGCCTGGGCAGCACAGTGGGGTTCGGTGCTTTTGCTCCAACGGCTGAGTTTCTCACTCACTGGTCTGGTCTCGGCGGTCGGACGGGCAGGTTTTCTCTCGCGAGTACCCAGAGGTCGGCGGAGCAGCGTGTGGAAGTCAAGCTGCTTGAAGGAGCACACAGGAGCTGAGCTCCCATGAGGAAAGGAGAAGAAAGGCCCCCGAGGAGCCAAACGGTTCTAGGTAAAGACAGATGACCACCAAGGTTTGGTTCTTGAATATGTATTTTTTACTGAAAAAATCATTCATAAATTAACATACAAAAATGTACAAACACATGAGTAAATAATGTAATGACAAAGGACTATTTTTGTGAAAAGTGTTTTTAAAACATCTTTAGATTTCAGTGCAAAAATGTACCCCTGGCACCTCTTAAAACATAAGAGCAAGCTCAAAAAAAAAAAAAAAAATGTAGTGATGGAAGGATGCTAGCTAGCTACGTTCAATGCCATCGTCAATGGTGAGTGGACACAATCAGTACATGTGGCTGTTGCTCAGCTATTAATGTCTGTGGTAAAGGAGCTGCAACAAAACAGTCCCTGTAATGTCAAAAGAAATATTTTTGCAATAACTCCTCCCCCCCAGAAAAACCGCGTGAAACGAGAAACCTTTCCCTGCACGCAGCAATCAAAGACGAGACTGATTTAAGGGGTCGCCCATCAGTAGCCTTAAAGAATTTCAGCTGCCAAAATGCTCACAAGGTCACATTTGGTTCTTATTGTTCTTTTTTTTTTTTTTTCTTTTTTTTAACATGAGACTCTTACACCATTAACAGCTCACGGGCCTGGTCGTATATTTTGCCTTTTATATTTCCCGCACGACACTCCCAACTTGGTGGGTAAATGACTCAGCAGCACACGGTAAAGCAATTTCACGCAATTTCACACTAAGAGAACAAACTCACATGTGATCGCAAAGATAGTTTCAGTGACCTTACTTCAAGCAGTGAAAAGAGACCTTTCCTCTTGTCCTCAAATCAGCATTTTCTTTTTAAAATCAGGTGTTTCACCTCTTGCCAACATTTTGTTCTCGGTGGCAAAGATGTTCATGAAAAGCTTCAAACGAGACCATTTTACGACACTGCTGGGTACACGCACATCGTCCTTAACCAAGGACCGGTGTATCCCAGCAAATTCTTCCAAATGACATCATATAGTTGTGTCCCACTGAAAGCGGCTCACGGCCTTCAGTGACGGAGGAGGACAGGAGAAGGACCAGAAGCGTCAAGGCCAGCACACAGGCCTGGGGGGAAGGGAGGGCGGAGAAATCTTTATTGCTCTATGCACCAGACTTCAAAAAGGAAAACCAAGTGAGCTCCTGGGTGTAATGTTCCCCCGTGAAGGTCTTTCAAAGCATGAGATGCTCAACATTCTTTTAAAACCTAGGATACAACTTACCAGCATTTTCAAGGGCAACAACCTGCCTTCTCATATGAGCTGATAAGAGCTTTGTAATGCTATTTTCTATATATACCATTCTATTCTTCAAAAGAACAAAAAAGCAAGAACAAAAAACAAGGCCCGGCCAATCACTCCCACAGCTTGTGGGGGTCATAAGTCCATGGAACCAACACATGCAACGGAGAAAACCCCCAACCCGCACGCGAATACACAAATATACCCCCTACACACACATTCATGTAAACCATGAAAATTAAGGAAGTTGAAGGCAAACAAGGCAATTAAAAAAAATATGAAGTACTTTTCAGGAAGTACTCCTAATCACGATATATAAATATGTTTTATGGAAAAGGAGAGGAAAAAGACTGGCATTTGTCGGCGTCCTGCAGAAGCCAACAGGAACTATAACTTGAGGGATTTGGCTCAGGGAAAAACAGAGAGGCACAACTTCGAGGGCAATTTGGAATCTAACTTCAAGAAGTGCATGGGGTGTGAACACAGCGCATGGGCTTGGGTCCTTACATCCTGGAGCTTTATCAGTCTGCTTTGCAAAGCTCTGATCGGGGCTAACCAGGACCCTAGCTAACCCACGGCACACAAGTGTCACCTGCTCCCCAGCTGAATTCTTCATTCCATCACTCATTATTTCTATGTACTAGTTCATAATGTTGACAAACAATCTTTCCAGAAACCCAAACAGGGAAATATTCAGAGGAATCACTGAAGCTAGTTAGTAATTTAGGCACAGATTTCAGGAATTGTGGCCAAGTTCCACAAGAGCAAAAACAAAAAAAACAAAAACAAAGAAAAAAAAAAAGAGGAGAAAAGAGGCAGAAAACCCATCCACCCCACCCCACCCCCACGTCTCTCAGTGATGAAAGGATAAACACTTGAGTCCAGAAATCCAGGGGCGTGTGCACAGGGAGGCCCCCGAGGGCTCCTGTCTAGCAGGTGGCTGGATGAGGGCGTGCGTGCCCAACTCGGGAGAGCGCGTCCACGGCAAAAGTCAAGAGCAAAGACTTTCGGAAGAGGAGGATGGGAGGGGGCAGGAGTTAGCTACCAGTGACAGACTGGACCGGCTCGTTCTGTAGGTGACATGCCCTGCATCCTCTCCCTTCCAAAGTGACAGCAATTTGGGAGGGGACATTCTTCCACTTCCCCTGCGTTTTTAACGGAGTTCCTGCATTTGCCAACCAAATAAGTGAGCTAATGTAGAAATCCTCGGTTCGAATTGGAGCCAGCTATAAAATTAAATTTAAAAAAGGCATTTTACATGGCTTATTTACAATTATACTTCTTCAAGAAGTGATTGTTATATGTCTATTTATCTTCCCCAATCCCTCCCCCCCACCCTCAATCCCCACCCAAAGCAGGTAATTTATTTATCTATTTTTTTCCTTTAAAAAAATGAAACCGAAGAGAACACCAGAGATGGAGAAGAATGGTGGGTGGAGTTTCATTTGCGCTGCCCTGGGGTGGGGCTGCCTCTTTGCTCCAAAGGCCATTCGTAGGAACGGGCTCAGCGGTGGGACCGTGGTGGATCTCGGTTCCGGGTGTAGAGATCCTGGCTGAGACTGGACGCTGGGGCAGGAGACCGGGGGAGCAGAGCAGCAGGACAGACGTCGTCTTGTGAAAATAGAAAGCCAGTCCTCATGAAGGGAGTTCCCAAGCCACAGTGAAGGCGTTTTGTGCGTGGACACTGTTCACATTTTTTTTCCCCCCTCGAACCCTGTGATCCTTCATCAGACACTGTATTTCTACTCTCTTCCTGTGTGGAGCCCCCAGACATCACACCAGGCTGCCTTCTGGGTGGCGGCAGGTAAAGCACATACATCCTTTCCTCCTCTCAGTACTCGCTCACCTGAGCCAGCTCGGGTGTCAAGTTGACAGTAATGTTTTTATACAAGGCGTCGTATGTGATGTTTGCAAAGTAGTTCAAGTTGTTGAGGCCGTCCAGCCCTTGCCGTTCTTTGGACTTCCTCAGCAGAGCATACCTGTTGAAGCAGAGAGCAGAGGGGTGGCTCTGAGTGAGGGGCTCACATCCTCCCGGCAGGGGATGGGGCGGGGCAGACACGGGAGGGGACACAACTCAGGGCAGCAACTCAGGGCTGCGTCCCCTGGCGGGTGACTGGCCCACCCGTGCAGCCGCTCCAGGCCAGATGCTATTATGGGAAACACCTCCTACTTCACGCCAGGTGCTTTCCTTATGACCTCATTTCAGTTAACGTACCTGCCCCGTAGCAAATGAAGAAGCCAGGGCTCATGATGTTAAATGACTTGCCGAAGGTAAGGGCAGGGGGCAGGGGAGTGGCAGGTAAGATACGAAAAATCCATCAGATGAGAAGGTCAGGGTCGGCATTCGGTGCCTTCCTACTCTCATGACAACAGAATGCATGCGATCAGAACTGATGGTCTGGAGAACAGGCCTCCTCCCAGTTAACGAGACAAAAAGCTACTCCTGGAAAGGCAGAGATGTGCCTCCATCTATATGCCCCAATCAGTCCAGTATGGAAGCTCCTTATCAGAAGCAAAGGTGATAACAAAGCAAGTACAAACGGAATTTCAGGGGCCACGCTTCCGGAACCGGAGCTCGCAGGAAGGGCGCCAGTCTGCTTTGTGGTGTGGGTGTAGGTTACACAGAGACCTTTAACGGGAGTGGATTTTTCTCCAACTCCCTGAAGACTACAGAAGAGACCATGAAGCTTAAGCTGCCAAGTGACCGATTTCCTTACAAGATCTACGATCAAGTTTTGCACCGATAATCTGATTTCACACAAGCGCCTGCCTCACGGGTAAATGAACATCTCCCCAGGAACTATTCAACAGCCACCAGAACCGGACCTTAGAGAGGAGGTGGGGAGGAAGACAAGGGGTTGCCACATGCTCTGGGACATCTGCAAATGCAAAGTACAGAGGGTATTTGTGAGAAGGATAAACACATTGCACCAACCTTCCAAGAAACTGGACTTCTCCTCGATGGTGATGAGGAATAGATTTGTATTTCCCGGTGTCGCCTTCTGGCCGGCTCACGGAGTAGCCTGCGTTCTGTACTCTGTCCGAGACAAAGAGAATGGGCCTTTAGACCAAATGATCTAGCAGTGCAGGTGTCCACATCTATGCCGAGGCTGAGAAACCCCAAGGTGAACAACAGAACTTCTGCACCTAAATATTCAATTGCCTACCCTCTGGGCAAGCGCGTGGTTGCAGACAAGAGGTCTACAATACAAAAAAAGTTTTGAGAAAGAAAAGAAACTTAAAATTCTCGAGAGTGAGGTGTGCCGCCAGGTCCCCAGGGACAGGTACGTCGGTGAGCGTCCCCCAGGGGGTGAGTGCACACGCCCTCTCGGCCGGCTTGTTCGGATCCTATCAAAAATATTTTTCTCACTGGTGGACAAAACACTTTTCCTTTCCACCACCTGCTATAACGCAAGTCAGGAAAGTCAGAGTTGCACTGTGCTTTCCTGGTTGTGAACTTAATTACTCTGCCCAACTCCCCCGTCACCACGGAGGTGAACTCATTTGCAGGACATGCTCTGATCTAGATGTAAAACTTCACAACACTATGGGGACAGCAGCATTTAAGGAGGTATTCGGTTATTTATCCTTAGTATGAAAAAGATAGGATTTTGAAGCTGGGTTTACTGGAAACTTGATGGGACTGTAAGAAACTGTGAACACATGGAGGCAGACTTTGGAGGGCTGTGTAAAATTTACGGTTGTCTTCATATGTCAACATGCGGGAGAATATTATTTCAACATCCTCCTCTTGACTCCAAATTACACTCTCCTTTTGATACAGGAAAGTGTGTTCTTACTCTGAGTTGATAAACACATATAGGATGCCTACTGTGTGCCTGGAATTGTGCAGCACACTGGGGGGAAACAGCCCCAGATCCTGCACCCAAGGGGGTTCCTGCTGACCTGGGGACAGTGCCAGCGGAGAATTTCGACAGATGTCCTGAATTGGAGTTTGACTGGACTCAAGGACCAGTCAACCAGTAGGTTTGTGGCGAAGCCGTTCATCCTCACCGGGTTCCTAAGAAACCCAAATTAATTAAAAGGATGAGATGCCATTTTTATCTCTCAGACTGAGAAAGAATTGTCTGGAGCTCCCCTATCCGGTATAGCAGCCCCGGGCCACACGCGGCTGCTGAAGGGCCGAAATGTGGCAAAATGTAAAAGGTTGTTTATAGCCAATGTTGGCCGTGATGGAACGGTGATGCACCATGGCTTGGACTCTTTCTGCAATCTCTTCTGGAAGAAAATCCTGGCGATTACTATCCAAATTCAAAAGAGCAACTTACTTGACTCTGCCGTTCCACAAGAAGGAATTTAAGCTACAGAAATATCTGCACACGTGAACAAGGATATTCAAAACTGCAAACAACAATGTTCATTGACAGGAGAGGATTAAAATAAATTCTCGTGTATCCACGTAAAGGAATACCATGCCGTTGTTAAAACTAAGGAAGTGGCTCTCTCTGTATTAACGTGGTTGGAGAAGGGATGGGCCTGGGTTATTTACGTAGGAACAGAAAAAAGTGGGGAAAGAAACAGCCTGTTCGAAATCGCTACTTCCTAGGAATGAAATAGGATAGCCGTGGGGGATTAAGAATTACGCTCTGGTTTATGCACCTTTGTATTATGTGAATTTTTACCGGCAAGTATTACTCTGTAATTAAAAAGCAACACGTAGCTTTCTTTTTTAAAGCCAATTTAGAAAGTAAACAGATACAAGGTAGAAATTCTTTTGCTTATTTGTTCCTTATTAGGTTACTATTCACTTACTCTGTAAAAAGACTAGTTGACGCTACTCAACCCAACGTTGTACAACGCAAGCCTTATCTGATGGTATGGATAAATGCGCGTACACATCACTAATATGTGACCTCTGGTTTGGGGAGGTTTCAGTGAAATGTGCTAGGAGTGTAAAATAAATACCAGATTTCAAAGATAGAAGGGGAAAAAAAGATGAACGTGAAGGATCTTGTCAACATTTTATACTGATTATACGTTGGAAGGATGTTATTTCTGACATATGACGATAAATACACTATTAACATGTTTTATTAATAAAATACAGTGAAATTAATTTCCCGTCTTTTTCTTTTTTAACCTTTTTAAACGTGGCTGCTAGAACACTTCGCATTACCTCCGTGGCTTGCCCCCTATCCCTCCTGCGTGGCGCTTGTCTGGGGGAGCCTAAGGCAGTGTTTCTAGAAGGCACCGGAAACTGGAAAAGGGGGTACCTGTTCCATAAGTCATCATCTTCTCCGCCCCAACCCCAGAAAGCGTTTGGGAAGCCATTGATCTTCCGGAACTGTTCCACCGTTAAGCCGCTCACTCCGCCAAAGAACTCGCTGTAAGGAAGCCTGGAAGGACACGCACAGCTTCAGTCATCTGTGCGTCCAAGGGTGGTTTGTCCCCAGGACAGGCCGCCATCTCACCGGAGAACCGCACAACGTGAGACAGCGCTCTCCGCACTGCTGTCCTGACCCATCTGCTACCGTTTCCTTGTGCGGAGGCACGTCGCCCTCCGTAGCTAGCTGCATCCTTCTCTAATTGTCTTTTTCATAACAGCTTTATTGACACATAATTGACGTTCCATATAATTCACGCATTTAAAGTACACAACTTCGTCGTTTTTGGGATATTCACGGAGTCGTGCCACCACGACCCCAATCCATTCTAACACCTTTCATCACCCCAAAAAAGAAGCCTTGTACCCATCAGTGGCCACTGTCCGTTCCCCCTCCTCCCCTCGACCCTGACCATCACTGTCCTTTCTGTGTCTGCGGCTTTGCCGAATTCCGGGCAAATCGTGGAAATACGATCAGGCCAACACATGGCCTCTGGTAAGTAGCTCCTGCCTCGCACCAATGCTTTCAGGGTTCACCCACCGGCCAGCGTTGTCAGGACTCCCTTCCTGTTTGCTGCCTAACAGCGTACCGTGCTGTGGCTGTGCTCCGTTTTGTTCATCCCTTCGCCAGCCCATGCGCGCTGGGTGGAGCTAACTGGCTTTGCCCACCTTTGCATCTCTCAGCATCCTTTCAGATTTGACCTCTTCCCGCGGACGTGATACTCACAGGTACATATACTTGTCCAACTTGGTTGCGAAGTGTCTCGGCATCTGCCCGCATCCATAGTAGTTCCGATCGCTTTCTGGTATGTGATCCACATCATGAAAAATAAGACAGTCCCAGTCCAGATCCTTCATTGCTTCTTGAAAACCGACGTTGAAAAGCATGGCTCGATTAAAAGGCTGGGTGCCGACCTAAAAGAAGCAGAACTTTATTTTTCTTTTGCTCCCGGAGCAAACTCTTTGCTGTCCCAGCCCTGCCTAAAGGAGCGCTGACTGAACCCGACGGGGAGGGACCCCTGGGGGCCGGGCCAGCATGCTCATCACTGCCTCACAAGCCACTTGACATCTCGCCCCGATCTCCTTAGAAATAAGAGGGGTGGTGACTCTCTCCCAAGACTGTCCTAAAGGCAGACATTCGACCCATAACAGCATTTGGAAGCCCCATAAAGGGAGGAAAAGAACAATACAGCCACTTCTACTCACGGCTCCTTATCCTTATCTTAAGGGGAGTTTCCT
Organism: Puma concolor; assembly: GCF_028749965.1. Taxonomy (NCBI): domain Eukaryota; kingdom Metazoa; phylum Chordata; class Mammalia; order Carnivora; family Felidae; genus Puma; species Puma concolor. Next base: position 129,300,730 of record NC_141669.1, read on the forward strand.
GGGTCTGGAGAGTGAAGACACCACCCAAGGCAGCTCTGACTCAACCCCCACACAAGGAGCCTTTGTCGAAGGGCACACGCAGGTCCACCCTGGACTCGGGTCTGCCCGTCTCGAGTAACCCCTCAAACCCAAACTGCTCTCTCTGCCCTCCCTTTCACCTCTGGGTGGCTCGATCATCAGATTTCTGTTTCCCTGGCTCTGCACTCCAAAGGTGGATCTGAACTGCTGCCTCGGAACAGAGAGAAGAGGGAAGGAAGGGCCACTCGCCTGTTCAACCACATAAAACGCAAACCACAGACGCTGGCGCTGCAGCATGGGAATCAGGTGTCTGAGCAGGACTGGGAGGTGCTCGTGGCGGTTCCGGAAAGGGATGAGGATCGCCACCTGGAGAGGGTCACACGAGAGAAGCCGCCCCGTGAGTCCCCCCGACTTCTGCTCTGTGGCACGAGGCTGCTGCAGAATCGGGGGACCGGCTCTTGGGCTATTCTGGAAGGCTGCCTTGTCCGCAGCCTCTGCTGAAGGAGCGGCTATGTTGGCAGGTGGACCCTCGAAGTGAGCGGACTCTGTCCTCACACACACCATGCTGTGTACATAGTGCACCTGCTGAGTGAGTTCTTTCTAGGCCACAACCCAGAGGAAGACGTTCATCCTCCACCAAGACCGGTCCCACAAACACGTCCATGGATACAGAGGCATACAACTAAAACACGCTCCACAAAACAGTACTTCCCCTTAGAGCGTGCAGCGCACTCTATCTCATCTCTTAGTGCTGGTCATATGCCCAGTGATGGGCTGGAAATGCCCATCTATTCCAGATCTGCCTTGTTCCTTGCAGGACCGGCACAGAAACAGCACTTGAATAAATACTTGTTGAGACACTGGACTTAGGCCGGTGTCATGAGCCAGATCCACACACGGATGCCTCCTAACTACAGTCATGCAGAGAAACAACCAGAAATTCTCAGTGTCAGGCTGGAGAACTCCGCTCTTGGTCGCACTAAGCTCAGAGTAACGATGCCGAATGAGGCACACGCAGCCCCGGATTGGTGAAGACGGCTTTTGCTAACATGGCGCAACAGACCTACCAACCCTCCTCCTTGCTTAGCCAAGACGCCTATAAAGAAGACCAAAGGGTCCCGCTCAGCCATGCGGACGACACACACTTCCGGGGCTGCAGCCTGTCCTTAGGGAAACCCACGCCTCCGAAGCGTTTCCATGAACTGCAGATACTTTGCATCGGGCAGTAGGGTGCAAAGCACAGATTATCATGGTCCGTGAATCCCACGGCGACCTGGGATGATGGCAAGTCCAGGTGGGCCTCCTAGCATCTGGTCTGACTTCACAGCCTACCTTCCATCGAGGCATGCAATCCGAAGGTTTCCAGTGACCTCCGAGCTTGATGGCTGGGTCTTTGGAGAAGATTTCATGGATGTCGTCCATTGCGATTTCACTCATGTTTATGTCTATTGGGCCCTCTGAACAGAGAAAGGGGTGGGGGGGAAGAAAAAGAATGAAGAGGCCAGAAAATGACAGAAGTCTCCCCCCATGTCCAGGGTTTCACTCTCTAGGGAGGTTCAATGCTTTTTCAGCTGACTGTCGTCTTTCACAGTGCTGGGAGGCCCTTCCTCTGCTTTGCAACCCCCTGTATTTCACTTCATCACTATTACTGGGCAAAGCAGTAAGTCAAGAAGTTAAGACTTTAGAGCTTTGGCTCTGCCAATGGAGTGGAAAGAAACTGAGACTGAGTGAATGGCAGCTGAACGTCTCAAAGAGGAAGGAGGAAAGTGGCTGTGCTTGAAGCCTCTCTGAGGGCTCCCGAGGCGAGCACCCACGCACGGCCCCACCACCGATCGGTGATCCCAAGTGATCATGCCCAAACTCAAAACATTCATCTTCTGCTCAGGTCATGATCTCTCGGTTCGTGAGTTCAAGCCCCACATCGTCCAATCCTCTGCAGCCCCCTCTCTCTGCCCCTCCCCCACTTGCACTCTCTCAAAAATAAAACATTAGGGGAAAAAAAAAACCTCTCATTCTTATTTTAATCAGATAAAAAGACCCGTCAGTCTGCAAAGCCAGGGTGGCTCTACTCACTCATGGAAGGGAGCCTCTCAGGGCAGGTATGGTTTGCAAAGTAGGTGAAGTCTTCAGGAAGAAACGTTGTGGTTTGTAGGAAGGTTTCGCTGTGGTTCAAGTCAAGAGGATAATCTAGAGAGGTAAGAAAAAAAGGCACATGTCCTCAATTCTGCAATTCTCAGAGGCCTACCAGAGAAGTATTTTTCTTAGACAGCATTTTTTTGTTTTGCAGAATTGGGACTCTGGGCTAGCTGTTTACCGCAGCTAAAAATGCGAACACGTCAATAAACAGGTTAACAGACGATCTTCTGCCAACCGGTGTTTCTATTCTTATTGTTACTACAGTTTTATGTGCACCTCAGTGTCCAAAGAATTCTAGAACATAATTAAAAAAAAAAAAAAAAAAGAAAGAAATGAAACAGTGTCCCCCTCCCATGTCTTATTCTCTACAGGAACTATTTTCACTTCTTTCAGACAACTACTGTGGTATTCACTTCCACTGACAGCTGTTCCAGGAGCTTCTGTTTTAGGTCTGTGGGTTTTGCTCTCTTCCCTCCCTGCCCCCACGACACACACACTCTTTCACCCTCCCATCCCCCAACATATATGATCACTGTGGTTCACAAAATCCTTAGTATTTACACGGAAGGATTTATTCCTCAGATACTATTTGTAGCTGAGAAATGTGGAAGGTTAGGATTCCTTTTCTTTTCCTGCATAATTTTTTCCTGGAGTGACTGTTTCTGTTTGCTTAGTTGTTGTTTTTTTGTTTTTTTTTTTAAGTTTATTTATTTCAAGAGAGGGACAGAGAGAGCAAGTGAGTGGGGGAGGGGCAGAAAGAGAGAGAGAGAGAGAGAGAGAGAGAGAGAGAGAATCCCAAGCAGGCTCTGCACTGTCAGCACAGAGCTGGACTTGGGGCTCGAACTTACAAAGGCACTGTCAGCACGGAGGCCAGTGTGGGGCTCGAACTCATGAACCGTGAGATCATGACCTGAGCCAGAGTCGGACACCCAACCAACCGAGCCGCCAGGTGCCCGTTTGCTTAGTTTCATGTGATGTCACGACTAAGCCGACATCGTGCCCTTTGCCACCACATTCCTGCTTAAGACATTTTCACAAGCCTCACGTCCTCCCTCAACTCTGTCATCCCAAAGAGGTCCCGCGCCTTCCGGCCAGTCTGGACTGGCTCCCGCTGTGCCCGCTGTGCAGATGCCGCCTGGGGTCTCCCCTCCCCTCTCAGCAGGTGTGAAACCTCACTTTTCCTCGGCTCGATTTCTCCCTCTTTCTCGCTGGAACACATCTCCCTGGGGCTTCCTAAGCAGGGGAATGGAAGTACATCTGTTTCTCGTCTCTCTCCCTTGATCCATAGGCGGGCCGGGCTTACAGAATTCCGGGCTGGACACAATACTCCCGGAGAACCGGGCAGGTGCTCGACTCCACGCCCCCTGCTGAACCTGGAGCCATTCCAATTCCGGGTCCCTGGAAAGGTGACCGGGAATTGCTTTCCCAGAGTGTGATGAACTTCCTCTGGGGTCAGGAAATGTTACATTTCTATTTTGGGGTCTATTCTCACCCGCTGTGTTGACCATTTGGTGGACCTTTACCGTGTAGAAATTCATGTCCTCCTGTTCTAGAATTTGGGGGCAGGAAGACTAGTATTTTTTTTTTTTTAACATTTATTTATTTTTGAGACAGAGAGAGACAGAGCATGAACAGGGGAGGGGCAGAGAGAGGGAGAGACACAGAATCGGAAGCAGGCTCCAGGCTCCAAGCCGTCAACCCAGAGCCCGACGCGGGGCTCGAACTCAAGGACCACGAGGTCGTGACCTGAGCTGAAGTCAGATGCTTAACAGACTGAGCCACCCAGACGTGCCCCGCACCCCCCACCCCGGCCTTTTAATGTTTATTTATTTACTTAGAGAGCATGTGTGAGTGGGGGAGGGACAGAGAGAAGGAGAGAGAGAATTCCAAGCAGGCTCTGCCCTGTCAGATCAGAGCCTGATGCAGGGCTTGAACCCATGACCTGTGACATCAAGACCTGAGCTGAAATCAGGAGTTGGACACTTAACCGACTGAGCCCCCCGGGTGTCCCTCTCAACTCTTCTAACTCACCATCTTGCCACTTTTCTGCTCTGCCTTCTAAAAGGTTTCCTCGTTTTACCCAACCTTTCTTTTTAATTACCATTCCTGCTATTTTTTATTTTAACAAGTCCTTTTTACTTCTGAATGTCCATTTCTTACAACATACTTCTTTTCATGTTTGCAATCCCTTTCCCCACACCCTGGAGAACGTATGTGATAGGTGTTCTGAGTTTTCTTCCCCCAGCATGGCCTGTTTTCTCCTGATTTGCTGCTGCTTGTCCGTTTTGATTCCTAACACAGTCTTCCTTGGTTATCCGCTAGTATTTCAGAGGGCACTAACCAGCTACCTGGCAGGGCCTGGACTGAGCTTCTGCGTTGCAGAATGTTCTGGCAAGAAGTCTGGTTTGGAAGCCTCCAGTGTCAGTTCCTTAGGGGCTTTCTTCTTGGTCCAATCAGATTCCCCAGAGAACTCTATTCTTTTATAAAGATTTTTTTTTAAAGCAACCTCTATATCCAACATGGGGCTCGAACTCACAACCCTGAGATCAAGCGTTGCACGCACTTACCAACTGAGGCAGCCAGGTGTCCCTAGAGGAGGACTCTGCTAACCTCCTGGCAGAATGGCGCAGTCCCTGCCACAGGCACACTGGGACTGAGGAGGAGAATAGGGCACCTAAGCCAAGCCAGGTGCCCTCAAGTTGGGGGGCCTCTGTGTTACCACCTCTGAGGGTTATCAAGTCTCTAGTTCTTTGCCAGGATAGGGGAGAATCTGGGTTTCTGACTGCTTTTTAAATAGCTTTCAATGTATCTTTACCTAGGCTGCCACTTTTAGTCTTATCTGCAAAAGTACTTAATATTGCTAATTCCTGAGCTTCTGGGGGATTCTGGGGTCGTTATCGGCTTTCCCTGCAGCCGCATTATCAGTTTTCTTGGGTCTTTTGAGCCCTTTATCACTGGTCTGTCTGCTTTCCAACTTCCAAAATTTTTTGCTGTGGTCTCCCTTCTTGTTCTCCTCATTCTTCAGGGTTTATGCCGTTCAACACACACACACACACACACACACACACGCACTCTTTACTGTCATTTTAGTGAGGCTTTAGGAGTGTGGAGTTGATGCCTCTTTCCTGGGGATCTGCATGAAGGGGGCCCTCCAACTTCTTATTTTTTTTTTACAGAAAAAGAAACCGTGTCTACACAACTGGTACCAGGAGACCTGGCCAGTACATGGGTAACTCTGGCTTAGCGATCTTTCCATTACACTGTACTATTTTTTCAGAGTATTAAAATCTCTCTTACCGATCCTTGGGGATTCATGCAGCTTCTACGAAATTAAAACTTTCTACTCAAACTCACTTTGGTACCCGAGAATTATACAATCTTCTACTCATATTTTTTTTAAAAACACTGTGAGATGGTTTCCAAGAATCAAACAGTGAGTAAGTACAGGGAATCCTTTCATACAGGCACAGGGCTATGTACTCCATAAGCGCTCACAGGACACAACTCAGTGAGCGTTGACTTGAAGAGAATTAAATTTCTTAATAGGGGAGGAAAGGAACAAAATGCTTTCTGTCCTTTTCACTAGCAGCTTTCCTGAAAAACACCCAGCCTGCATCATATGACCAAAAACAAAGCCAGCACGAACCCTAAAGGCAAAATCACATTTACAACAGAAATGAGTTCAGAAGTCCTCAGCTCATACATGTACACCTGTCCTAAACTGACCCTTTTTGAAAGTATTAACATTTCAAAAAGCTCTGTCAAGCACCTCCAATACTAATCATTACTCTGGATAATCCTGGTTTTACTTCTTAATCATGTATATATATCTACATATATCTACATGTAGATATATGTAGATATATGTAGATATACGTGTGTGTGTGTGTTTAAATCTATAAACGATTCTCTTTAAGAAAAGTTTTCATGTGTACTAGAAAATGTGTATTTTGTGATATGTACACGTGCAGAGGGAGAAGCTTCTTCAAAACAGCATCACAGTAATTACATTTGCCTCTCTGAAGGAGAAGAAATTCCCAGGGGCAACATAATAGCATTTTCATAAGCAAATAATAGTAATAAAACACACACACAGAAGAGAATAATAATTCTGGGCAATGACAGAACCAAGCTTTAGAACTACAGCCTAAACAGGAAATAAGAAGAAAAAAGATAAAACTTACCATGATGTAGGAGAGGAGACAAGACACTTTCTAACCCTAATGATCCCATACAGCCCCTCCTACTCTCTGCAAACACTAATAAACCAGTAGCAACAAGCATGAAACAAACAAGACCAAATCAGCATCGCTCATTTTTTCCCTTCTGATCACTATATTAATAAACTCTTTTTTTTAACCCCCACACATAAACAACTCCTAAGTAGAAGTGACCTTGCCCTACACCGTGAGGGGAAAAAAGGCCCACAAAAACCTTCATTTCCTCATTTCTAACTTTAAATTTTTTACATAAACATTTAAGTAAAATTTGCTTTCTCACCGGTAGAAACCTTTCAAAGAAGTGGAAGAGGCAGAGGAAATTAGCTGCTCGTGACCTGGTGAAACTATGTAGTTACCGTGGGTGCCCAGTCCTCCTCTCCAGCTGCCCAGAAACGGGTGCTTCCAAATGACAGCTTCTTCCTCTTTCTCTCTTTTTTTGAAGACTTTATTTTTAAGTGACCTCTACACCCAACGTGGGGCTGGAACTCACAACCCCGAGATGAAGGGTCGCACGGTGCTGACTGGGCCAGCCAGGAGCCCCTTCCTCTTCCTCTTCCTCTCTGCTGAATGAGGGAGGGAGCAGCTGGGCGGGAAAACAAGCTGGCTGACTTTCTCTGGCCGAGGCTTTGTGTTTTAAGTCGAATCTGTTTTAAATCAGGACATATTCTTCCAGCAAAGGAGACAGAAAGGCAAAGAAGGTACTGTTTTTGCATTTATAAGACGGGAAAACAGCAGATAGCCTTCGTACCTACAAATTCAGACGGCCTGCTTACTCAACTTTGCTTTCCACCAGGGCTTCGGCAGCCACGCCTGCACATTAGAATCGTCTACGAAGCTTGTAAAAACCCTAATAACACACGGGCTATTTCCCAGACTGATGAAGTAAGAACCTCTGGGGGAGGGGTGCAGGCACTGGTCACCCCTGGGAGTTTCCAATGTGCACTCAGGTCAGCATGGCTACCCCAGTGTTTAGGAGGGGCAAACATCTGCCTTCTCCCTTATCTTGCCAAATCCCGTTGAGCTGGGACTGGGAAACGCTGACCAAGAGATTCCAGGAAGAACCACCACTTTCCCCTTCCATTTGAGAAAAGACCAAACACTTCCCTCTCTGCTTGAAAAATGTGGAAATGTGTATATACTAGAAAGATGTCATCAGAACAAATATCTGTAAAATACAAAGAATTAGCATTTTTCACGAGTTAACAGGCCTAAGGATGACCTTGCACCTGCTGGGTGAGTAGACACAAGGAAGACCATGGACTGAGCACCCAAAACCCAGACAGAAAGAGGGGCGCCTGGGTGGCTTAGTTGGTTAAGCGTCTGACTCTTGATTTCAGCTCAGGTCATTATCTCGTGGTTCATGAGTTCGAGCCCTGCATCAGGCTCCATGCTGACAGTGTGGAGCCTGCTTGCGATTCTCTCTCTCGTTCTCTCTCTGCCCCTCCCCGGCTCGCATGAGCGCGTGCACTCTCTCTCTCAAAATAAACAAACTTAAAAAAATTTTCTTTTCATAAAAAATAAAGAAAAACAACAACCAGAGACAAAGAGGTTAAGAATATCTAGCTCACTGAATCTATTACACAGTGCCCTGGCAATGACTTTATTCACTTTATTTGCCTATGGCAACAGACCTGTTTCCAAGGATGTGGACAAGAGAACATTTTTCTGAGCACATGACTATAAAGGGATTGGGGCTGTAAGTGTGGGAAGGTTTGCGTGCATGTAAGGACACACGCGTGGACAGAGGCAAGAAATCTCCCTCTGGGTAAAAGTTACTAAGTAGAATGGCACCTGCAAACTCATATTTAAGGATGAGAAAGGCCTGGTCCCCCAACCACTCGCCTCATTTATAAAACTAAGAGGGTGGGGACACCCTGGCTGACTCAGTCAGAGGAGTGTGTGACTCTTGATCTCAGAGTCATGGGTTTAAGCCCCCATATCGGGCATAGAGATCACTAAAAAAGTAATAAATAAACTTAAAAAAAATCCTAAGTGGCTAGAAGAGATGAACCCAGATGACCCATTCTGATGTCAATGTTCTTTGAGCATCTCCCCTACTGCTCACAGTAAATTCTGCAGGATTCCTGAGGTCACACACACACATGGCACCGAGAAGCCTCCTCTCCAGGTTATTATTACTTCAGGTGTATCTCCTGGCTCACAGTCCTGATCCTGACAAGTGCATTTTTTTTTTAATTTTTTTTTTTTAATGCTTATTCATTTTTGAGAGAGACAGAGACAGAATGCGAGTGGGTTGGGGCAGAGAGAGAGGGGGACACAGAATCTGAAGCAGGCTCCAGGCCCTGAGCTGTCAGCACAGAGCCTGACGCGGGGCTCGAACTCACAAGCTGTGAGATCATGACCTGAGCCAAAGTCGGACGCTCAACCGACTGAGCCACCCAGGCGCCCCTGACAAGTGCATTCTTATTGGACAATCACCACTTTGGCTTTCAAGGATAAAGCCAGCATTATTTAAATGCCACACTAAGCTTTTTAGCTACACTTCTTGGACTAATGAAAGCCTTTGAAGATGGGCATGGGCCCCAGCACTGTGTCCAGGGTGGGGCAGTGGAGCTCGTGGGCCACCTCCGTCCTGCTACCCTTGTCAAGCCCGTGGTGGGAGTGTTCGGGTCAGAAACGACAGTCACCCACTATCTCAGCAGGATCAGGTCGAGAGTGCCCTCTCTGCCTGGCACTGCTTTGAAATGAATAAAAATGGTGGGTTTTCACTGGATACCTTTCCAATGAAATGATATTTCCTCTTTAATACTCACTCCCCAAGGATGTGCCAGGAACATGGAAGCCAATTAAGATGGTAATCTCAGAATTAGGTTACAACACTTAAAATGTTTTCTTGTTAAATCTATTCACTCACACACTCAAAAACCACTTCCTGAGGGCCTTCTGTGTGGTAGGCGGTGTGCAACGTGCTGGGGCTACCAGACCAGAGAGGCCGCGAAGGCTGCCGGCATCCGGAGGTCGGCAAGCCCTACCCCACAGCCACACCGAGCCCTGTATTTTACCTTCTCATCCCTAAAGTGGGAACACGGCAGTCGCCTTACTGAGTTCCTATGACGAGTCCATGAGGCAGTGCAAGTGAAGTGTTGAGCGCATAGTAACACAGCCCCTGACAGCTAAAGACTTCCAATCTTTAAGGGAAACAGACACCATGGACACAAAATGGGTGATTATTCCCACCAGAGGGATGCTGGGAAGAATTATTTTGGTCTATGACAATTTGAAAATAAACACACGCAAAGTCAAATCACAATGGGTCCCTGGATACGTCTTCCGAGGCCACAACTTGGTTTTCAAGGACAATCACCCCTAGGGTGATTAGTGAGATCCTGTGCTTGTAGGGAGGGCAGCTGCCTGTGGCCCTCTAACTTCTGAGAGAGAACAGACTAACTCACCGAATGCCCAGATGGATGTCCCGGTATCATCTAACTTTGGAGAGACATGGAGACTTGGACTGGATAAATGTCATGACAGCACAAATGTTCCTTTTTTCCTGACTGATTCATCAGGGGGAAGGCTGATGAGTAGTCAAAGGACTCCCTAGTTTCATCACACAACGAAAAGCAGGTTTGGGGCAGGGTTCGGGCAAAGTCACCTGAACAAGTCACTCCAACGCTTCCAAGATTATTTGTGCTACCTGTGCAAAATGGAAGTAACATAAAATCCTGTCCACCTGACAGGACCATGCTTGAGTCAAGGGTGATGATGTGTGAGCAGATTATTTGCAAAATCTAATGTCATACACGATGAATTAGGAAAGTGTGCTCAGCCTTCTCTCATGCCTTTAGAAAACTGTATGGATTCCTCTTCCAGATCTGGTTCAGGGCTCAGGCCAATTGTTTAATGAAACCACAATTTGGCCGAAAAGCTCTGAAAAGCCAATCACTTGCTCTTTGCAAACAAGAAGAAAGGAAGTATTAAAGCTTTGGTTTGCTAACTGTAGTCCTTTGTTGCTAAGTTGGCCAGCAGTCCAGACTGATGATAAACAAGGATGTGGTCAATTCTTTTAAGGATTTCACTTCCCTTTGAGAGGCAATGCTTTCTCCCGAGATCCCAAGCACCACAGAATTTTCATTTGCAGTGTTTGCAAAGCAACTTCACATTCTACAGTGAGCTCTGGACAATCTCAGAACTTAGAGAAGGCTGATTTAGAGGCAAGAATATTTCTTCAACTATACTCATTTTATGATACTGCACTAGGCTTGAGTGAAATTGCTAACAAAGCCACAGGAAAGCACATTGGGTCTCAGTTAAAGAAATACAAAGGCAAATCATAAATGCTTAGCAAAATAAAATCTCGGGGGTGTCTATTTTTTAAATAAAATACATCCCTGGCCAGACAAGAGACGCCTCACGACCGTCCCATTTAACCATCTGGAAATACTTTCTATGTTCAATTTTTGGAGGAGTTAAAAAGAGAGACCAAAAAGACAGCTTTCAAAGGTGAAGAACTTGCTGTGTATAGCCTTTATAAAAATAGTTAGAGTCAAAACCATGATTCAGGAACAAGCTCTTTTCATATAATGTTAGGCAAGCCATCTAACCTCTGTGTTCTTTTTTCCTCTTTATATAATTAGTGCTTGTAAGATAATAAAAGCCACAGGTAAAAGTTCCAAAAGATTGAGAAGGCAGAAATGTTCACTCTTGCGTCCATCACTGCTATCTTTAGCTGAATAGTCTCAAAAGCTTTCTGCAAAGCTGAAGGATTCTGACTACCAAACTCAGCCACGTAGCTGGAATTAAACCACAGGATGAAAACCACACCTGACTAGGGAAGATAAACCAGGCAAACTATTGAACATTTCTTCCAGAAGTGGCTGTTAATATGCAGAGGCTGTCTCAGATGACGTGATTATTATGAAATGGAAATCTGTTAGGTCTCAATTAAAGCACTCATAACCAATGAGGTAAGCAAGTCCTATGGGGCTGGCGAAATTCAAGCGCAGTCCAACAGGAAGAACAGAGTTGGAGCAACTCTTCCTGTTGGGCAACCACGGCCAGATTTACTTTGAAAATACCGTGGACCACCACTACGTGCAACTAACGAGACAAAACCGACCCACCAACCAACCAACCAACGAACCAACCCCACAACGTTGAGCCATAAAATAAGCAAGTGTAAGGAAGTCCAACCAAGTTCTGTTTTTCCTCGTTGGCTGTATGGAACATTTTTTGAAATCAAATTCTTTCCAGAAACAACTGTTTTGCTGGTGTCCTAAACATAAGCTTAATTTTAGTCCCCTCTTAGAGGCTGAAAAAAGGGGTCTTAAAAGATATTCTTTACCCCCCTCCCCCAACCCTGAAAAGTATCAGGAGCAAAACTGGAGTCATCCAGTCACCTCGACTATAGTGTTGGCAACACGAACAAGGATTCATTTTGCAAGAACCTCTTTTTTAGGAAGAAGGGAAGGCTCAGCCAAACCTTCTCTCTTTTACAATGCACTTTTTCTCATCAAAAATAATTATTCGAACCAAATTTACCTCTCTGGGGAGGAGACATTCTAATCAGACCGTCTCTTGACTAAAAATATACCTGAGTCATTCACGCTGCTGTTCCTCTTGGCATAAGCACTCCGAACCACCTGCTCATAAACCTGAGCTCCGATGGTTCTCATGTTGTCCCGGATCAGAATGCCTTGAGCCTGCATCATGAAGAGGTAGGTGTTCACTGCAGAAAACAGACAAGAAGGGGAAAAGAGGTGAATTCAAAAGCCATCATGAAAACAAAACAAAATAAACACACATACTTTGGCTCACTTGCTTTCCTTCTTTAAAAAAGTTTTTTCAGGGGCGCCTGGGTGGCTCAGTTGGTTAAGCGTCCCACTCTCGCTTTCAGCTCAGGTCATGATCTCATGGTTCATGGGTTTGGGCCCCACATCGGGCTCTGTGCTGACAGCACGGAGCCTGCTTGGGATTCTGTCTCCCTCTCTCTCTGTCCCTCCCCTGCTCGCTCTCTATCTCTCTCTCAAAAAAAACAACAAAAAACCAAATAAACAAATAAACATTAAAAAAAAAAAAAAACACTTTTTTCAGCTCTGAAACCCCCAAATGCCTTAACTCTATTTTTCATCCTGGGCTCTATGTTCCTAAGACACCAACATTCCTTGGGTAGCTGAGTAGGACTAAGGGGGCATTTCTGTCAATATTCAGCAGCTTGAGGAAAAAAACCCAAACACATAAATTACAAAAATTACATTCCACCAGGTCTTCAAACAGCCAATCGGTATTCTACGCTGTGATGATCACAAAACCTTCAATTTAAAGAAGATCTCATCTCGCTTTAAGTTCACCTTCTCAACGCTCACTGGCTATGAAAGGAAACCACTGACCGCTCTGCCTACTGCAAACACTTAGGTCCAGGTCTGGTCTTGGCAACCTTCTGAAAGTGGTGTACTAAGGTCCAGCTACTTTTCTCTGGGGGGATTTGGAGAGAAACAGAAGACAGTGAAAGACTGCCAGCAGCCTGACTACGCACCCACCCCAGCCCCGAAGTCCAAAGCAAATGGGAAACAAGCAGGCTGCTTGGTCCGCGTGCAAAGGAAACGCACTCCCTTCGTATTATACACGAGTACTGAGCTACGGTGCGGCACGCCCGAGACACGTATGTCAATGACCCTCAATAAGACCAAACCAAAGCAGAAAACATAATCGTGACACACGATCATTCGCATTGACTGTCCAATCATCGTCATCTCTGGGGAGTGAGCTCCACTTGTGTTTTCTGCAAGTGTCTCTGAGATGTCAAACTGGGGAGTCACAATTACGCGCGAGCACAGCGCCGGCATTCCCTGTGCAATCTCAACTACCAAGTCATCCGTTTCCAAGAAATGGTAAGGTTTCAAGACACACATTTGCAAATCTGAACTCCGGCCTGAGCTGGAGACCCTCTGAACACGTGGCTGCCCTCCCACCAAGCCCCAGGCAGGTCCCCTACGTCTGGGCCACTCGGCCAGCCTCGATGCACGTGGCCTCGGGCTGTCCTGGCTCTCAAACTAGACGTGTTTTGTTGACACTGCTTCACCATTATCATCTCAGTGTCCTGCACACGATGGGCTGTAAATAAGGGCTAAATGGATGAAGCGGAGAAGTCAATTTATTGTATTTCAGGCTACTGTGTTCGCTGCTTGCACTGGTGACGGGTGGGGATGGGGACGGACCATCGGGCACAGCTCTCCATGAAAAACCCCAGGTGGCCCGTGTTAAACAGGGACATAAAACACTGCAAAAGATTTCAATGATCCCGAAGGTATATCCGGAGCCAGAAAATAATAAACAAATTAAAAATAAAGTCGATGTTCAGAATGCTTTCGGGAGAAATTAGGTAGTTTCAATGTAGACCTTGCACCGACAGGAAGACAACCACACGTTAACTTCTGGCGTCAGCAGAGAGGGGATCAGAGTGTTTATTCTCTATAGTCAGAGGAGTTACGGCAAAAGAAGCCTTCAAATCCTTTAAAAAGTGTGATTCCGTGAAGCCTCTGAAAGCAAGAGTCACATCCCACTTTCTTTTTACAGCAGGTAGACAGCACAATGCCCAGTCACAGGAGGTAGGCAGTCCAGAAATATCCCTAAACAGAAGATGTAAAGTCCATCCAGTAATAAATTTCTAATGTAGTTTCATGGTATCTTTTATTATTATAATATGTACATTATACATATTATATATAACTGCCCTGAAATCTTCCTTCCATCCCCAACATAGTACTAAACCAGCTGTCTTCAATAACATAGAAACAAATATTAATTAAACTTTGTGTGTAAAGCTGTTAGTTCGTGGGCACTGCAAAAAATCACTGCTTTCCTCTCCCTAAATTCCACAATCTTCTCGGTGCCTGTTATCTCCTACACTGCAAAGGACACTGTTCTTGGCCCCTCTTTTAAATTCTCTCCCTTTTTTTGTTCTGGAATCCCAAGGGCAGGATTCCTCTGGGGCAGTTCTCAAACTTTTCCCTGCCCACCACCTTGCAGAGCTACTTGGAGCCTGAGTGGGGCCCATGAATTTGCACTTGTAGCAACCTCACAGGCGATACCAGTGTGGGGGTCTGAGGACATTTCCAGAACCAGGGCTCTAGGGAAGTGCAGCTACATAATAAATAGTTAAGTTGCGTTCACTGAGCACTTCATTACATAATTCTTTATCTCATTTAATCCTCATAATTATCCTAAGAGGCAAGTAAGAACTATTCAACTTACAGTCAGTTTCTAGACTTCAGGTTCTCTATGCAGCTTCACCAAGGTCAGCTGAGCCACGGACCCGCACAGGTGCACCCATGCTCAGAGGACTGAGCTTTAGGACTTTGCTCTAGCCAACACCTCTCCCTCAAAGATTTCAGGTACCCACGTGGCTTACACGATTGCTGTTAAGGAGCTAGCTTTCCAGTCTTTATCTCCTACACAAAGCTGCCAGATGGATCTTTCTTAATTACAGATTTATCCACACTGCTCCTGCTCAAAAGCCTTCCATCCGGGGGCTTCGGCGCTCCTGACTACCATGCAAATCTCATTAATCCTTCAATTCCCAGTTACACACTTCTTTAGTCCTCCTCGAATTTCTGTGGTACTGTTACAGATTATCAAAAATCTGCCCTTTGTTTATATTTCGTCTTAGTTTCCTAACAACTGTCTCATGTGTTGGTCTTCCCATTCAAATAACAAATTTACTCAAACCACCTACTAAGGCTTTTTCTAATTATCTACAGGAATTAGCACAATGCTGGGGGAAAAAAAAAAAAAACAAGACCGAGGAGATACATTTTGCCAAACAAAAGAAAATAAACACGAATTCACAGACTCAAGATTGGATGAGATTTTGAAAAACACTCCTCAATCAATGAAACCAGAAGCTGGTTCTTTGAAAGAATTAACAAAATTGATAAACCACTAGCCAGTTTGATCAAAAAGAAAAAGGAAAGGACCCAAATAAATAAAATCAAGAATGACAGAGGAGAGATCACAACCAACACAGCAGAAATAAAACAATAACAAGAGAATATTATGAGCAATTATATGCCAATAAAATGGGCAATCTGGAAGAAATGGACAAATTCCTAGAAACATATACACTACCAAAACTGAAACAGGAAGAAATAGAAAATTTGAACAGACCCATAACCAGTAAAGAAATTGAATTAGTAATCAAAAATCTCCCAAAAAACAAGAGTCCAGGGCCAGAGGTTTTCCAAGGGAATTCTACCAAACATTTAAGGAAGAGTTAACACCTATTCTCTTGAAGCTGTTCTAAAAAATAGAAATGGAAGGAAAACTTCCAAACTCTTTCTATGAAGCCAGCATTACCTTGATTCCAAAACCAGACAAGAGACCCCACTAAAAAGGAGAACTATAGACCAATTTCCCTAATGAACATGGATGCAGTAATCTTCAACAAGATAATAGCCAACCGGATCCAATACATTAAAAAAATTATTCACCACGACCAAGTGGGATTTATAACTGGGATGCAAAGCTGGTTCAATATCCACAAAACAATTAACGTGATTCATCACATCAATAAAAGAAAGGACAAGAACCATACGATCCTCTCAATAGATGCAAAGAAAGCATTTGACAAAATACAGCATCCTTGCTTGATAAAAACCCTCAAGAAAGTAAGGATAGAAGGAGCATACCTTGAGATCATAAAAGCCATATACGAAAGACCCAACACTAATATCATCCTCAATGGGGAAAAACTGAGAGCTTTCCCCCTAAGGTCAGGAACAAGACAGGGATGTCCACTCTCGCCACTGTTATTCAACATAGTATTGGAAGTCTTAGCCTCAGCAATCAGACAATACAAAGAAATAAAAGGCATCCAAATCTACCAGGAGGAGGTCAACCTTTCACTCTTCGCAGATGACATGATACTCTATATGGAAAACCCAAAAATTCCACCAAAAAATTGCTAGAACTGACTTATGAATTCAGCAAAGTGGCAGTATATAAAATCAGTGCATAGAAATCGGTTGCATTCCTATACACCAACAATGAAACAACAGAAAGAGAAATCAAGGAATCGATCCCATTTATAATTGCACCAAAAACCATAAAATACCTAGGAATAAATCTAACCAAAGAGGTGAAAAATCTATACACTGAGAACTATACACTGAGAAAGCTTATGAAAGAAATTGAAGAAGACACAAAAAATGGAAAAAGATTCCATTCTCCTGGAGAGGAAGAACAAATATTGTTAAAATGTCCATGCTACCCAAGCAATCTACATATTCAATGCAATCCCTATCAAAGTAACACCAGCATTCCTCACAAAGCTAGAACAAATAATCCTAAAATTTGTATGGAACCAGAAAAGACCCCTAAAAGCCAAAGCAATCTTGAAAAAGAAAACCAAAGCAGGAGGCATCACAATCCCAGACTTCAAGCTACACTACAAAGCTATAATCATCAAGACAGTATGCTACTGGCATAAGAACAGACTCTCAGATCAATGGAACCGAACAGAGAACCCAGAAATGGACCCACAAACGTACGGCCAACTAATCTTTGACAAAGCAGAAAGAGTATCCAATGGAATAAAGACAGTCTCTTCAGCAAGTGGTGCTGGGAAAACTGGACAGCGACATGCAGAAGAATGAACCTGGACCACATTCTTACACCATACACAAAAATAAACTCAAAATGGATGAAAGACCTCAATGTAAGACAGGAAGCCATCAAAATCCTCGAGGAGAAGAAAGCTGGCAAAAACCTCTTTGATCTTGCCCACAGCAACTTCTTAACTCAACACATCTCTGGAGGCAAGGGAAACAAAAGCCAAAATGAACTATTTCTGCACAGTGAAGGAAACCATCAGCAAAACTAAAAGATAATCGACAGAATGGGAGAAGATATTTGCAAACAACATATCAGATAAAGGGTTAGGATCCAAAATCTATAAAGAACTTATCAAACTCAACACCCAAAAAACAAGTCATCTAGTGAAGAAATGGGCAAAAGACATGAATAGAAGCTTCTCCAAAGACATCCAGATGGCCAACCGACACATGAAAAAATGCTCAACATCACTCATCATCAGGGAAATACAAATCAAAACCACGAGATACCACCTGACACCTGTCAGAATGGCTAACATGAACAACTCAGGCAACAACAGATGTTGGCGAGGATGCAGAGAAAGAGGATCTCTTTTGCAGTGTTGGTGGGAATGCACACTGGTGCAGCCGCTCTGGAAAACAGTCTGGAGGTTCCTCAAAAAATTGAAAATGGAACTACCTACAACTCAGCAATTGCACTACTAGGTATTTATCCAAGGGATACAGGTGTGCTGTTTTGAAGGGGCACGTGCACCCCCATGTTTACAGCAGCACTATCAACAATAGCCAAAGTATGGAAAGAGCCCAAATGTCCATCGATGGATGAATGTATAAAGAAGATGTGGTATATATATATACAATGGAGTATTACTCGGCAATTAAAAAGAATGAAATCTTGCCATTTGCAACTACATGGATGGAACTAGAGGGTATTATGCGAAATTAGTCAGAGAAAGACAAATATCATAGGACTTCACTCATTTGAGGACTTTAAGAGACAAAACAGATGAACACAAGGGAAGGGAAGCAAAAATAATCTAAAAACAGGGAGGGGGACAAAACATAGGAGACTCTTAAATATGGAGAGCAAAGAGAGGGTTACTGGAGTGGTTGTGGGAGGAAGGATGGGCTAATGGGGTAGGGGGCATTAGGGTATCTACTCCTGAAATCATTGTTGCACTATATGCTAACTAATTTGGAGGTAAATTTAAAAAATAAAATTATAAAAAAAAAAAAGAAAAACACTCTTCAAGACCACTTAATACTTCCACACCAACCCAAAAACTGTGCCTTCCAAGAAGACTGAATCAGTATGTAAAACAGAGCCATCTTCAAAGAAAATCCTGCTTTGAGTTGGGTCCAAAATGTTTCCGAATCACTTTTACCCACTGGTAAAATTCACATCTTCATGAAGTAGATATCATCCTGATTTTTTATTTTAGATAAGGAAGTCAAGTAGTCCAGAAGTCATTTACCCAAGGTCATACAATCAGTGAAGTAAAAAACAGAGACAGGTGAGGTTAGGTATTCTGTAACATTTTGATAAGCTTTTGGGAAAACAGTCCTTCCCAATAATATGGCCTTGATCAACAGTGGCTGAATCACAACTAAAAACAAAACGAAACAAACAAACAAAAAACAAATGAATTTATTTATTAGTATTGTTTTTTTAACCTGATTTAAACTGGCATTCTGTTGTTGAGTCCTCCATTGTGTTAACAAGTATCTACTGAGCGCCTGCTTTCCTGGGTGCTTTTGACAGGCGGTACTAGGTCACTGGGGGCCAAGCATGAGTAAGACAACACAGAGTAAGGTACAGACACAATTAAACAATTATAATGCAGTGTGATAAATGTCAAAATAACATTTACTACAAATTCAGGCATACTGTTAACTTTTTTACACTTTCACAAGAAACCCTAATTATCATCCAGCCCCAGTATCTAGGTTAAGGGATCTCTTATGACCATAAAGCAGTTGAGAAAAATGAGCCCCATTCGGGTGCACACAATTGGAAATTTCCATCCCCATGCCAGTGTAAGCAGCCTTGGGCCATGGCTTTAACTAGAGCGTTTCCGGAAGCAAAGCACTGGGTCTCCTAAACCGGAAGACATACTCTCTCCTCTCCATTAGAATTCCGATCAGCCTCCACATCCTTATGAATCAGGTAAATGATTTTCACTTGAACACACACATTAATAAGTGACTGTGACTCATAAAAATTCCTTACAAGATCTGAAATTCCAGATTAGGAGCAAAATAATTTAAGGAAAAGACAAAATAACAGAATTCTACACATTTAGAGAGTTCATAATTTTTTTAGGCTAAACATGTGTGTCCTTAATGTTGGTTACATCTGGCTTGGTAAGCTAGAAGTAGAAAAAGCAAGCCATTCTTTTCCTGACCGCTCTTGGAGACCTGTGTCTTACCCCCAATACCCAAACACCCCAACACACACACACACACACACACACGTGCACACCCACAGCCCAATCTGCCTTCCCAGCTTTATTTTCCTACTTGACACACTACACATTTTCTTCTTTGTCTTGTCTAGGCTACTTCCCTCACTAGAACGTGAGCTCCCTGAGGGCAGGGAGCTATGCCCCTGGTTAGCTAGAACAACGTGTCTCGAACAAGGAAGGTGCACAACAAATAATGTAAATAAGTGAATAAATGAGGACAACAAACAGAGGAATCTTCTGAATGAGGCTGTGCCCAAGGAGGTACACATACGGGATTCTCAGCCCTTCTCTTATATTAGCCCTTACTCCTTTATGAGAGAAACCCAAAATGTTCCCCAAACTAACCTGTTCCTAGGAAAAGTTCCGCAATTCCTTTTCACCAACTGAGCAGAGCTGCCAAATTGATTAGTTCTTCCCCCCAAAAATGTTCTCTGGGACTCTCCTTCCTCATGAAGTTGGGTATTTTTTTCGTGCTCCTAATATAACGCACGAGTTAATCAAAACCTTATACGTTATTTGTAATAGAAAAACATTGGGAAGAACCTAAATGTGCATCCAAAAAAGACTGGTTGAATACATGACCATACACCTACGTGGATGGAGTACTAGGAGGCCATAAAGAAGAGTGAGGAACCATTAAAAATAGCCCCAAACTGGAAAGAACCCACAGGTCTATCTGCAGTAGAACAGATTAAAAATCTGTAGCTCATCTGAATCAGAATCTATACAGCAACCAGAATGAACTACAATTATGTGCGACCACACAGATGGGTCTCTCATACGTCACGTGGAGCAGAGAAACCAAAGAACGTACATATCATTCCATGCACGTGAAGTACAAAGTCAAAAACAGGCACGACTAGTCTACTGAGTAAGAAGTCAGGAGAACAGGTATCCTTGGAGTGGGCAGTGTGGTTGGAAGGGGGCTTCTGGTAACTTTTTAATTTCTTGACCTGGGTACTGTTTACATACTGTGTTCATTTTGTGAAACTTTATCAAGCTGTTCACTTATATTGCTTCACTTATTTGTGGATTTCATTAAATGTACCGCCCCCCCCCCCAAAAAAAAAGAATGAAGACAATCCGTGAACTGAATTTCAGGATATCCTGTTAAATAAAAAAAAAAAAAAAAAAAAAAAAAGCAAAGAGAAGTAACAGCATACACATGTGCACATGTGTGATTGTTTCTGATTGTTTAAGTAATAAGGTAAAACTTATACACTTAACCTTTTTATAGAAAGAAACACATGAAAGGGAAGCCATTATACACCTATCATGTGCCAAGAACTGCCCTCCACTCTGCAGATAAACAGATCACCATAAATAAGATACAGTCCTTGTCACTGTCTGCAATGCAGGACCCAGGCAAGGAAACCTGTAACTAGTCCCGTTTCCAAGGGACAGGAGAGCAGCCACTAAATCCCTCTGTGAGGGCAGGGTCAGGAAAACAGTCTCAAGAAGAGGAGAGTCTGGAAGAGCACTGCATACGTCTAGGCCAGGAAGAGGCCCATGAGGACGAACGGGCACCAGGGGAGAAACATGTTTGAGGATCAAAGAGCAGCTCAGTATGGCTGGAATGAAGGGTGTGTATGGCAAAACGTGCGAGGAGGCCAGAAAAACAAAGGGGGTGAGATCACAAAGGGCTTTATGTGCTATATTTAGGGGCTTGACATTGAAGAAATGGTCTAGGGTCAGATTTCGGGTGGGCCAACTGGCAGGTATAAATCCAAACATATAAATTAGCCCTTACTCACTCATGGCTCCAGAAAAAGGACTCGTATTTTTAGTATCTACAACCTAAGTTCCTTAATCAAAGGAAGGAAATTCTTTGGATGAACTGACTAGGGCTCTGTGTGCAGAATCCCACTTGGTTATTAAAAGCTGGGTGTCCAGGAGCACCTGGGTGGCTCAGTCAGTTGAGCGTCCAACTTTGGCTCCGGTCATGATCTCACGGTTCGTGGGTTCGTCGGGCTCTGTACTGACAGCTCGGAGCCTGGAGCCTGGAGCCTGTTTCGGATCCTGTGTCTCCCTCTCTCTCTGACCCTCCTTTGCACGCACGCTCTCTCTCTCTCTCTTTCTCTCTCAAAAATAAACATTGAAAAAACTAAAAAAAGTTGGGTGTCTAAATCTTACCAAAGGCCATATTTTTGCTCTACGTGAAGCAGCGGGGGGAATGTCCTGTCTGCCAAAATCTGGGAAGCCAGCAGATGGAGTGAAGATGTCAGGATGGAAAGCTGGGGACTGCTAACACTAACCACAGCCAGGGAGAGCTGGCGCGGGGGGCGGGCACCTGACAGGCAAAGGTGCCACTTCCCACTGGAGCAGGCTGTCGGACCACGTGTTCTTTCCCTGGATTTACTCACACCGGGCATCTCTGCTCTGACCACCCTACAGACCACACAAATGTGTGACTTATAACAGTGTCAAGGACATTCCAGGAAAACACGGTGACAAATCTATGAACAGATTATACCCCACTAACCCCAATAGGGTTATACCCCATTCAGATGCCCACGCTCTCAATATAAAACGAAGGCCGGGGATGGGGCGCCTGGGTGGCGCAGTCGGTTGAGCGTCCGACTTCAGCCAGGTCACGATCTCGCGGTCCGGGAGTTCGAGCCCCGCATCGGGCTCTGGGCTGATGGCTCAGAGCCTGGAGCCTGTTTCTGATTCTGTGTCTCCCTCTCTCTCTGCTCCTCCCCCGTTCATGCTCTGTCTCTCTCTGTCCCAAAAATAAATAAACGTTGAAAAAAAAAAAAAAAAAAAATTTAAAAAAAAAAAAAAAAAAAACGAAGGCCGGGGAAAGAGAACAGAAGCAGAAAAGGAATTAAAGACAGGAAAACAGGAAGGTTGCTCACTTCCTTTCCCTTCCCCCGTATGTAAGCAACACACACAAGATAACAGTGAAAATTAAGGGGAAACAAAGAACAGAGAGGTGTCATAGGAAGTTTGGACTTTGAGTTTTGCCAGAGTATCCGCAAAACCTGCGCCACCTTTTTGGACCAATATTTTCTGAGAAAAACCAGAACCTGAAAAATAACTGATCTCTACCACCAAAAACAGAGATTACCAGGGTTCACTGCTCCGCACAGAGGAGTTCTGTAAAAGAATGCATTCACTTATTCTCCTTTTTTAAAAATGTTTTTAATGTTTACTTATTTTTGAGAGAGACAGAGCGTGAGTGGGGGAGGGCAGAGAGAGAGGGAGACAGAATCCAAGGCAGGCTCCGGGCTCTGAGCTGTCAGCACAGAGCCTGAGGTGGGACTTGAACTCACGAACTGTGAGATCATGACCTGAGCCGAAGTCAGACACTTAACCAACTGAGCCACCCAGGCGCCCCCGCTTATTCTGGTTATAATATCCATATAATACACACCACACACACACACACACACACACACACACACACACAAGCCCTTGCAAAGAGATGGATTCCTAGGAAAAGTCAAGCATTTGTTGAGCCCGTGTGCCAGCACTTTCCTGGATACCTGTGTCTGTCATCTCATTTCCACCTCACACTAAACCAAGGTCGGTTACTACCCTCATTTTATAGACTGAAGGGGACTCAGGCTGGGAAAAGTAACTCAACTGTGTGCAGCCAAGATTTCTCTGTCGCCAGAGTCCAAGCTTTTAACAAATACTATGTTCCATTTTCTCCAGTTCTCAAATGCCTAGAAATCTCTTGAATGCACACTTACTGTTCCCACGCTTTGCTTACAGATTCCTTTCATCTGGATCCGTAGGGTCAATATCTTACACCTGATTGGCTCCCAATATTACACTTCAGTAGTGGGTGTCCGTGTTCATGATATGGTGTGGTACGTCCCTAAAATTTTATTAAGTTTTATAAGAATGTACTAAGTTTCAGGCTCTAATGTGAATCCTGAATCTTTGCGTTTCAGATCTACTTAAATACTGAAGGCTTATAGTAGACATTGAGAGATAGAAAGATCCAAGGTGGCTAAGTACACTGTGGCACATATCTAAGAAAGAAAATATAAACTTTTTTTTTAAGATGCAAGGAATTTCTTGAAAATAAATTTAGTCTTTGGCACATCTGTTCTACTGCTCCAGAGCAACTGTGTGGCAATTTTCACACAAAAAGTATTTAAAGAAAACTGGGTGTTATGGGAGGGGAGCATTAAGAGAGTTAGGAATCCCCAAAATTATGGAGGAAAAATTTCAGTCCACAAATCTTTTGCTTTCCTAGTTCTTCCCATGTGAGGCAGAAAAACCACCAAGTCAATCATAAGTTCCGTTTTTCACCCTCCCTGGTTATTATTCCCAGCAATTAAAAAAAAGAGCAAAAAAAAAAACCCAAGTGGTAAAAATTAACAACTATGAAATACTCTGTTAACGTTTCCACTGACCTGCTAGTGTATTAGCTGTTAAATTATTAAACTGTACATGAGATTAGAAATGAAAATGCTGCCTAAACAGATATTAACTAGCCAAGCTGCCTAAGGCAATCACTTAAGCTTCAGCTTTGTTCCCCCCAAATTCCTAATAGCACGATTACCAACCTTCAGAAGTACAGACCCACAAGAGGGGCTCAGCAAACACGGAAGCCCCAGTCCTGCACTGTGTAACCTGCACAGAACCCTGGATCAGAGAAAACTGTAAATTACCTATCTGGCACTGTTCCCATCGAATGCCTGCATCTACCCTGGCTCTGCCTTGGGAGTTAAGTTGCAGAGAAGGTGGAGATGTCACTGGGGGGGGGGGGGGGGGGGGGGGCGGGGACCCGACAGAGCAACACCGCTGTCAGCAGCTGACTCCAGCCAGACAAAGGCTCCGCCCACCTCTTGGGCCTAACCTCCCGGATGATCAGGCAGAAGTCCACCTCCTGCTGAGGCTGCCACCTCTCCTGTCTGAATGTGCTCTGGTGACACTAAGCTTTAATGACCCTTTTCCCAGTGTTTCCTGATATCATTCCACCCCCAGGATTAGAACGGTCTTGGCTCTTTCCCAAGTGATACATAAACTCTTATCCATGACCCCATACGTGTGAGCATGGCTCTTCCAGCAGGCTGTGGGTATGTTATTCTTCCCACCCCCTCCCATCTATAATGTCTGACAAACAGTAGACACTCCACTATTTATTAAATTGATGAATTACAGCTTGGCACAGAGCATGCTGTTATGGCCATTTGGTGGAGGTGACCTGTTTTCTAAAGCTAGATGTACACTGTTTTTTTTGCAGCCACACTAGAAAGATTCGGCCAGAAAAGGGCACAGCGAAACTTATCCTTGACTAACTTTGCTGGTTTAAGTGTAAATTGGTATAACCCTTTGGAAAAACTATTTGCAGACTCAACGAAGAGCCATAAAAATGCTCCCATCCTCTGCTCTAGCAATTTCAAGCAAACTATTCCAAACCAGAGGGCATTCTACACGCAGAGTCTTTTATTGAATTATTTCTCCAAGCAAAACTTAGAGAACAACTCAAAAGCAACAATAAAATAACAGATACATTAATTGTGATACGTACTCTTGGCAGAACCTATAACTTTACAAGTACAAACTATGAAACCTTATACGCAGAACAAATGTAGAACACCTAACATAGACTATCACCCTTAACATGAAACAAAGTTCTGTTATATCAGGTAATTACTGCTGAGGAACAAGCACATGCATGAGGCAAAAGATTAAAAGCAAGTTTACTAACAGGCTTAGGTGTAAACAGTATATGTGATTTGATTTTTTTCCTTCTTCTATTTTTACAACTTTTCTCTACAACGTGTGTGTGTGTGTGTGTGTGTGTGTGTGTAATATGGGGGGGAAAAATCAAGGATTCCTCCAGCCAGAGTGAATTTATCTGACAAGAGACATTAATAAACAAAATATACACAATTTCATTCTTTAGTTGTCAGGCTGGCGGGAGCGGTGGGGGGGGAGGGGGTGAGTGGAGAAGCAAGCATACAAAGTATGTAGCTGTCATAATTGAATTACCCCCATATCAACATTCTGTTCTAGAAAGGTTGTTAATCACGGCTGTTCAAGTGCTCCCGACCTTGAAGCCCAGAAGAACTTCTTAGAACCAGAAATGTCTGCAGAAACCAAGAATTTACATACTGACAAGGAGTTCTACCTTTCTGTCTTTGGGGAGTAGAGCATATGTGTACCACACAAATAACAGATATGACGGGAAAGGTTAGAAACCCCTCATAAATATCTTCCTTCTAACGGAAAAGCTGGAGGGGAAGTTCCTGAACTGGGGGGTCCCGGTTTGAGTCCTGTCCCTGGTGGCTCTGTGCTTTCTGGACCTTGGCTGTCCCATCTGTATCATGTTCATATTGAACTGTATGAGGTTTTCTCAATCTCTTTCCAACCAGGCCACGACCCCCATCACTGATACACAGGAGAAATGCAGATACAATTATACTAAATGCATTCAAAATACAGAATTATATAATACTGAAAAATTCTGATTCTTCTCCCTTCCCTTGGGACCTTGAGAATCATCGAACTGCTAAGTCTCCTTACCCTTCAAATCTCACGATGGTTAAGTGTGTTGTTTTCTTTCTTCACTTTGGAAAAACTGGCCCACATACACTTCAGACTTACATTTTCTGCCTTCTCTCCTCTTCCTTCCCAGAGCTGGTTAGGGTTTGACTGTCCTACACTGTTGGCTTTCATTTCCAGAACATTGTGCTTCAGCCCCCTTCATGGTAAAGCTGGAGAGGGTGCTCGACTGGATGGGAAAGCA
Organism: Puma concolor; assembly: GCF_028749965.1. NCBI lineage: Eukaryota > Metazoa > Chordata > Mammalia > Carnivora > Felidae > Puma > Puma concolor. Next base: position 129,326,849 of record NC_141669.1, read on the forward strand.
CATTCCCAGGGCCACCTCCTTCCCCATACACACGGGTCAGGAAATTATACTGGAGCTATCTACAATGAACAAGGTCATAAAAGGGCTTCTAATTCTCTCTCTCTCTCTCTCTCTCTCTCCCTCTCTCTCTTCTCCCTCTCTTACCATGCTGAAAAATTATATTTTAGTTGTGATTTATAAGAACGCAATTCTAGAGCAAAGAGTTGAATTTCTTCACCTCTGAAATGCTGTCTGCCTACACCTAAGTTTCCTCTATCCTTTTGCAAATAAGAAACTGGACAAATAGATGTGTTCAAGGATGTTTATCTCAGTATTATCTATAAAAACAAAACCACAAACCTACCTAAATGTGCAACAAAAGGGACTGGGGACAAAAATTATGGCCAAGTCAACGCCATGGAAAACTGAGCAATCATTATTTCACCTAAACAATCATACCGTGGGACAGTGTATGCAGGATACCACATTTGTATTAAAGAAAAAGAAACACAGGAAAATACATGCATAAAACAGTGTTACAATTTCCGCATCAAATGTTCACAGTGTCATCTCTGCTCAGTAGAATTATGGGTCATCAGCACTTCCTTTCTCTGTCACCATGCAGCATTCCCATGGCTGTCAGAAAAACCCTCATATAACAAAGAAGTTCTCTGCTCCAACAGGGAAAGTTCTTGCAGCAACCAAATCTGTTTGACTGCAAATTTCAAGTTCTCCAGAGTTATTGCTACAGCAAATACTCAGCACCCAGGAAGAGACAAGCGGGGAATCAGAAAAGACGGTTTATTTCACACCTGTGCCAGCCGAGTGGTGTCACCTCCAAAGACTGAGCCCGAACCTCGGCACTGGCCTTCTCCTATAGCTGGGATGGTAGGGGGTTGAGAGAGAAAAGAATAAGGGGAGGGGGCACTTATCAGTGGTGCTATGCAGGTGGGTGGTACAGGCAGGAGGCAAGCAAGATTACAGAAGCCAAAAGCATGCAAGGGAGTATCCGCCGTGGACATCTGGCTGGCCCCTTTTACCTTGTTTTTACTAGCTTTTCTTCTCATTAGGAAGAATGTCTTTTTCACATGGCACCTATTGAATATCTATGAACACACTAGGAATGCTGCCTTTGAACGTGGTTTCTTTCTTTTCTTTTCTTTTCTTTTCTTTTCTTTTCTTTTCTTTTCTTTCTTTCTTTCTAATCTATTGATTTTGAGAGAGAGAGAGAATGAACCCCAAGCAGGCTCTGTGCTGTCAGCAAAGAGCCCGATGAGGGGCTTGAACCCACGAACCGTTGAGATCATGACCTGAGCTGAAACCAAGAGTCAAACGCTTAACCAACTGAGCCACAAGTACGTAGGTGATTGTTTTTTTTAAAACAATCATGCATTTTAATATGGGGAAAAGGGGACACAAAACACAGCTGAGCTTTTGCTCCCCTCTCTTTACTGCTCCAGACCCAAATGATTTCTCCAACCCCAAACCATTATTCCACCTTCACCTACACCCATGTGATTCCTAATTATCCTAAAATTTCTGATCCTTCTAGTTATAACTTCACCAAGCAAGCTTCTTCTACCCAGTCTACAATCCCAAAGTATTCTTCACATACTCTTCTTTGGTCTCTCTCCTGATCCTCTTTTGGAAAGGAGATTATTCTCCATGTCCTATGGGGATAATATATTATAATCATATTACTGTTAGCCTGGAAGATTATAACAGACTAATAGGGTTACCCACTCTTTAGGAATTTAAGTGTTTCCAAAAGGCATCATTCTAGCTGACATTAACACTCACATTGTCAGACACATGAAATCAGAGCCATGATTTCCATAGAAAGGCAAAAATTACCATAGAAAGCACTTGAAAATGTCTGGACTCTAGGCATAAACACTTAGCAAAGAAAGATCTTCCCTTAACACCCTGTGGGTATGATACCTTCCTCCAGACCAGATGGCTGTCTTTAGCAGACATCAAATTGTAGTCCTCGAAAGGGGTCCTCTGAGCCATGCAGAATGCTGGGCTCAGGTCTCTCATCTATTATATTGTTTTATCTTTCACTTGATCCAGAATGATCAGACATTAGCACTTCTTTCTGTACGTGATGCTCACGTGCTTAAGCAATGCAAGACCTACCAAGTCCAAAGAAATGGAAGGGCCAACCAAGAATACTCTGGAAAGAGGAATGTATGGTCAAAACTTGTAAGACTACTCCGGAACATTAAAAAATTCTTCCCACAGATTACTTGATCACAAAGGGCAAAAGGTACATCTACAATGGACAGTTCAGACAGGGACCACCTGACCAAGGGATCGAAACGGGCATTACTAACATTGGAACAAGCCAACATTACCTTCAGAATATTCTTGGCAGAAACTCATAACCTAAAACTAATCAAGCTTTCAGAACTATCTTCCAGCTTACAAAAATCAGGGGGTTAAAAAACACATCAAACGGACACCAAGCAACTCCAGAATGTAGAACATTCTATAAACCAGTGGCCTGGACTCTTCGAAGTTACTATAATAAGGGATATGGGGAGGGGTGGGACGGCTACAGACTGAGACCAAAGAGACATAATCAAATATAGTATGCAATTTGAGGAAGGGTGGCTATAAATTGAGCACCACTGGGGAAATCCGGATACGGTCTGGATATCAAAAGATATTATCAAAGTACTGTTAATTTTCTTAATTGCAATAAAAGTATACAGGAAAATAATAGTATACAGGAACATATCATTAAAAAAAATACTTTTATTTTTGAGAGAGAGAGAGACAGAGACAGAGACAGAGCATGAGTGGGGGAAAGGCAGAGACAGAGGGAGACACAGAATCTGAAACAGGCTCCAGGCTCCGAGCTGTGATGCAAGGCTCCAACTTGCAAACTGCGAAATCATGACCTGAGCTGAATTTGGAAGCTCAACCGACTGAGCCACCCAGGCACCCTGAAAATATCATTTTTTAAAGATTTGATTTTTAAACAATCTCTACACCCAACGTGGGGCTTGAACCTACAGGCCCAAGATCGAGTCACATGCTCCACCCACTGAGCCAGCTAGGCATCCCTATCCTTATCATTTTTTTTTTTATTTTTATTTTTTTTCAACATTTATTTATTTTTGGGACAGAGAGAGACAGAGCATGAACGGGGGAGGGGCAGAGAGAGAGGGAGACACAGAATCGGAAACAGGCTCCAGGCTCTGAGCCATCAGCCCAGAGCCTGACGCGGGGCTCGAACTCACGGACCGCGAGATCGTGACCTGGCTGAAGTCGGACGCTTAACCGACTGCGCCACCCAGGCGCCCCTCATTTTTAAGAGATCCATGCTGATGCACTTAGAGGTTAAATGTCTTGATGTAGCTACAGTTTAATTTCACAGGGCTCAGGGAAAAAGAAAAAAGCCAGAGTTAAAATAAATAAAACAAAAGGTAATAACTGTTGACCCCAGATGAAGGGTAATGTATACATTGTATTATTCTTTAAAAAAAAAATTTTTTTTTTTTAATGTTTATTTATTTTTGAAAGAGACAGGGCGTGAGCAGAGGAGGGGCAGAGAGAGAGGGAGAATCAGAATCCAAAGCAGGCTCCAGGCTCTGAGCGGTCAGCACAGAGTCCAACACAGGGCTCAAACTCACGAACCGTGAGATCAGGACCTGAGCCGAAGCTGGACACTTAACCAACCGAGCCACCCAGTCACCCCTCACTGTATTATTCTTTTAATTTTTCTGTAGGTATTAATTTTGTCAGAATAAAAAGCTGGGGGGGGGGTGTTTGATTCTGGACGTATCTAAATTGCCAACAAGATCTAAATTAAAGTATATTAATACTATACGAAGAATCCTGTAAATGGATAAAAAATTATAATACAGGGAGTAAACACCTAAGTAACGCTCATGTAAGAAGTGAAAACATTCAGCATCTATTCTATACAAGAAAAATATTCTTGGGGCGCCTGGGTGGCACAGTCGGTTAAGCATCCGACTTCAGCCAGGTCACGATCTCGCGGTCCGTGAGTTCGAGCCCCGCGTCAGGCTCTGGGCTGATGGCTCGGAGCCTGGAGCCTGTTTCCGATTCTGTGTCTCCCTCTCTCTCTGTCCCTCCCCCGTTCATGCTCTGTCTCTCTCTGTCCCAAAAATAAAAAAATTAAAAAAAAAAAAAAAAACCACGTTGGAAAAAGAAAAATATTCTTTATTTTGTCTTTGAAACCAATAATTGCATTTACTCTTTACCTATAACTTCACAGGAGAGCTGAGGAGAAATTACAAATAAGTTTTCCTGTTGCTTCCTCTATTTATATTTGAATGGCTTTCCACTGCCTCCAAGGTCAAGTTGAAATTCCTCACGCATTGCATGACTTAGGAGAATCCATGAAACTTGGCCTCTGTCTGTGCAATTTCAGACCTTGCCACTCCCCAATCCCACCCTTGATGGACATCAGCAACTCTCTGGAACCAACCAAGATCTCAGACAATGCTGCTCTCTCCTTTTGCCCAGAACTCAGAGACACAAAACCCAAGATGAAGACAAAGCAAAAATTCCCAGGACAAACCAACCATCACAACAAAAGCAAGTGCTCAGGAGAAAGGAAGGGGAATGAAGAGTCCAGTGAACACCAAACCCAGATGTGCTTCCCTCACTCTTTGCAAGTAGTATTCCCGAGTTGGCTTGTTTGCAGCTCCTTTTCAACATTACATTTGCAGGTTTACAGAAAGAAAAGTGACTAATTCCTGAGCTTGGCCTAACTCTCAGGCAAAAATTCCTAGGACTACACACCCTACAATCAAAAAAGAAAAAAAAAAAATTTTAAGCCTGGGTGGCTCAGTTGATTAAGCATCTGACTCTTGATTTCAGCTTATGTCATGTCATGATCTCACGGTTCGTGAGTTTGAGCCTCACATCAGGCTCTAAGCTGGCAGCAGGATTCTATCTCTCCCTCTCTCTCTGCTCTTCCCCCGCTGTGTCTCCCTCTTTCAAAATAAATAAACTTTAAAAAAAAAAAAAAAAACTTTATCGGTTAAGAATTAAAACTCAGTATGCCCAAAGACTTTATAAAAACGACCCTCTGCTAACAACCACAGAGCACTGAAATGCCAGAAAAATTAAATTACAGGGCTTTGTAATAGATTCAGCACTTTATTTTTAAATATTAACAAGACTGCCGGAGGGAGTAAGTTTATCAAGGGATAACAATCCTAGCAGTACTCCTAGTTCACTCAGAGGCCAATTAACATTTCCCACCACGCCCAACACCTAGGCGTTCAAAGCGGCTTTAGGGCCCTGAGGGTTTTTCTGCAGAGGCCTCTGACCAATAACCTACTGCAATCGATGCTCTAGGGGCTCAACGAACAGGAAGCCCAAACCTGAACTATCACAACCTTGTGAGCCGATTTCGTGTGCCTATACTCTGTTTTGCTTCTTTTGCTGTCTGAAGACCCCAAAACCCAATAATGTGGCTAGTTGACTTTTAGTCTCTCTTCTCACCTTGGATTTTTCTTTCCCACAGTTATTTTGAAAATCATCAAATGCCTAACATTCATAAATTGTCAGTAGCCATCTGTGCTTTTCACAATTAGATCACTGTTAAAAAAGAACAAAGTTTTCAGTCCAGACTTTATTTCAACAATCTGGCAAATCATTAAGGGGGTAAGTGAATGATTCCATCTTTAGAGTGGGGTCACTGTACTATGAGGCCACCCTAAAAAAACCCAATTCTTAAACAACTGCAGGTCCTGAGTCTTCTGGTTAGAGAAGGCTCCCCCAACCCCAAATTCAGCTCCCCAAACAAAGCTTCATACTTTCTGGATCCCTGCTCATAAAAAGACCAGTCCACTGATGGGGTAACTGCAAAATTTTTGAGGGGTTAAAAATAATACCAGGTGAAAAGCAAAACTAAAAAGCAAAAACAAGAACAAGAAGTTCTAAGAAAGCTGTGAACTAAAGAATAGATGGAAAATTCACCTAGAAGGATACAAAAATGATCAAATAACCCCAACTACAACCTTCTACCCAAATGACTCCTCTCAATGGATCCACAAAAAGATTCTCTTGAAGTGTCTTTTGCTAATTCGTGGTGAGAGCACAACAAACTCAAGAAAATGATGCTCACAGCAGGCCACTAATACCAAGTAATTTTATGAGATTATATCTGTGTCTGTGCAAATAACTTATTCTGGGAGCAGTAATAAGCAGAGATCAAGTTAAGCTATCGACTGAAGATACTAACCTTGTCAGACAGAGAGAGACAGAGACAGAGACAGAGAGGGAGAGAGGAGGATGAAAGGTGCACCTTAAGACCCAGCATGATGTAGCTGCCAAATGATCAACTCCCTCTGAGGTCCCGTTGCTCTTACAGACAACACGGTTTGCACCTGGCAGACAGATGTGCCTTGACTGTGAGGTCTGCGGAGGTCCTGCGGTAGGAGGGCTACCGCAGGCATTTAACAAAACCGCTAAGAAGCTGGCTGAAGGGAGGAGAGGCACGACTGGATAGAAGACAGTGAACAGCTGTCCTGGCCCGTTTTGCGGGAGGAAAAGGAAAACCCTGCCCAGCAAGTGTCTCACTCTTCAGAAGAACAAGGTTAAACGGCATTCATACTCCATGTTTACGATGACTAGACCTGCTGCCTTCTGGTGAGCAATGTGGTGAATAATGAAGGGGAGTCATTCTGAGGAGCAGAGAATTACTTCTGTGTTCCTCCACCTACAGAAAGACATTACCATCCCCAAATTATGGGACTGGGGCATTTGAATACACCCCCTCCCAAGAAGTGTGTATGCCTTTCTTTTAAGAGGTGCCATAGTTGTGCTGACTTCTTTGCTCCCTGGGGTCTTTGTGCAGCCTTTTCGGAAGCAACTTAGAGTGCTGGCCAGAGGGCACTGCAACCTTCTGACGTTATGTGGGGAGCATGGGCTAGAAAGCCACAGGGCTTCAAAGATGATCAGAACCACACCAGCTGTCATGGGAAGACGACCCCCACTCAAGTCAAGTGCTAGCTCTGCCTGAGTACGAGAAGTCTTAAAGTGACCTCCCTCCCCAAAGTCTGGCCCCAAGATAACACCACAGACGCACAGTCTGGTAAAGTGCGCGCCACCTCCTTCCACCCGTCCCCCCTCCCCCCAGCACTGCACCTCACTCCTGTTTTCCAAAGCAGCACTTCCGGGACAGCATCGCCCTTTAAGACACTGCAACTTCAACCGTGGCCGACGTGTACTATTATTTCTACTTTCTAATCCCCTTTCACACCAGTTACACTGTGAACACTGATCACTGATCCCAAATGCTATAGCTCCATACACTTATTGGCATTCTGTTAAAGTGAGGCTTCTTTGATCCTATCTTTTTCTCACTTCTAAAGTGGAACGGTCTGCGTAGGGAAAGAGGGGAGAGTGCTGTTTTATTATGCAGCTGAATGGATGAAACAAAGCTTAAATATAAGCAGAACGCAATACAGCGTAAGAGTTACGCCCTCCAAAATTACATACAGATTTGGTTAATGTGATAAGTGAAATATCTTCTAAGTCATATGTTAGCATGTGCTCCAAAAGATATTTTCTATCACAGGGAGCCTGGCTGGCTCAGCTGAAGGAGCATGCAACTCTTAATCTCAGGGTCGTGAGTTCAAGTCCCACAGTGGATGTAGTAGACATTACTTAAAAATAAATGAATAAACATCTGGGGCGCCTGGGCAGCTCAGTCAGTTAAGCATCTGACTTCGGCTCAGGTCATGATCTCGCGGTTTGTGAGTTCGAGCCCCGCGTCGGGCTCTGTGCTGACGGCTCAGAGCCTGGAGCCTGCTTCGGATTCTGTGCCTCCCCCTCTCTCTGTTCCTCCCCTGCTCACGCTCTGTCTCTTGCTCTCAAAAATAAACAAACATTAAAACAAATAAATAAATAAACAAATGTTTTTAAAGCTATTTTTCCACTTTATGGCAGAGTCAACAAATTTTATTTCTTTAGAGCAAAGGAAAATGGCAAGGTAGAGAATCAGATGACATTGGAAGTGAGCCTAGATCTCACCCCTCCTGAAACACCAATCAGATACAGCCTAGGGCTCCTGAGCTAAATTAAAAGATGAAGGTCAACTTGGTCACTAATTTCCCAGAAACAGCCCAAGGGAACCAAGAGAGAAAACCAGAAGCAACCCTGAACTCAAACAGAATTAAATGCATGTCAAAGCATTATTTATAGTCCAGAATAAGTAGATAATAATTTGGCTGGACAAGAGTTTAGGCCTTTTCCTGAGTTGACTCACCTACTGTTCAAAGAATGTAGGTGCCTTCCTATGGGAGCCACAAGCTGGGCACCAGCCGTGAGTCCTTAAGCAGACACACTCAATGGTGTGGACACTGGCTCTGAAAGGCAAGACTTATTATCAGCTGGTCATGAGGTTTTGAAAAAGTCTAGCAATGCATGCTTGATAAGATACATGATCACCGAGCCCTGGAAGCCATCCAGGGGCACACCAGGGCTCTGGGAGGACAAAGTGAGGCACACAGGTAACAAGGACACGTTCTTTGCAAACTTCCCCTTGCTCAAGCCTTAATCAAGAAGCAAATTAAGAGTTAAGGGGTTTCATTTCATTTCAATGAAGTATGAGGATTTCCTAATTTTATAGGAAAACAGCTGAGAGCCAATGATTGCTTTGATGCGGCCTAAAAGCTCCCCCTAAGCTGGCTCTAAGACCATGGCGATCCTTGGCCTTCGGAAGTACTTCAACACAGATTGTCACTGCTATTACAGCTAACGGGCAAAAAATGAAAAGTTCTCACGGTTCATGGCGCCCAAAGCAAAGTCCCCTCCAATCTCCCAGATGCATTAATTTCATTCCTTGCCCGCTAGATGATTCCATAAAAAAAAGAAAAGAAAAATTGTAAAACCTAGGGCCAGCCCGAAGACTAACCACAATTCAAAAGGAGAGAACAACGGCTGCTTTGATCTTCCTTTTCAGCTCCTTGCGGTGGACTGTTTTCAGCACTGCTGGCATGACTCGATGAGCTTTGGGAAATGACCTGAAAGCTGTACCGGAAACAACTAAACCAGGACTGTGTCCTCAAAACAACCGCTTGCCTCTAACTTTCTTCTCATTTTTTTTTTTTCACACAAAGATTTTTTTTTTTTTTTTTGCAATTGCCAGGCTGCAAGTGAAGCTAGAAATTAATTTTCACTCCCCACCCCCCCATCATTCTTTGCCACCAGAGGGAAGAACATTACCGAGCCTTGTCTAGGAGACTGAATGTTGGTTAAACAAACAACGCCTTGTTCAACACGTCAACTGAGCTTTCAGTGGACTTAACTCCTGAACCCCAAAGGAGGGCCAGGTTCTCCCTCAATGCACTCCCTGCCATGAATACGGCTGTTATCTAGCACAGAGCCAAGAGGTTATTTAGGATATGGCAAATAACACCACAAGCGCCCGGAAGCAACAGGTGAACATTACAGGACTTGCCCACAATCTTAGCAATTTGTTAAATGAGCAAGTTGTAAAGTTATGGTCTCCAAAATACTTCTCATCCCAGTTCCAGAAGGATCTATTCTGCCATGATTGCTACCTTTAAGCTGTCACTTTTTGAGGTTTTCTATTTCAAATGAGACAAGCTTATCCTTTGATTAAAAATGCCACATAAGGGGCGCCTGAGTGGCTCAGTCGGTTAAGCATCTGACTTCAGCTCAGGTCATGATCTCGCAATTTGTGAGTTCAAGCCCTGCGTCGGGCTCTGTGCTGACAGCTCAGAGCCTGGAGCCTGCTTTGGATTCTGTGTCTCCTTCTCTCTCTGTCCCTCCCCTGCTCATGCTCTGTCTCTCTCTGTCTCTCAAAAATAAGTAAACACAAAACAACTTTTAAAATAAAAATGAAGTAAAAATAAAAATGCCACATAATATCAAAAAATTCATCCAGTCAAGTTAGAGGATAAATCATGCAGCTACTTGATATCACTGTCACTATCTTACTAGCTGCACCAATAAGAATGAGGTTGCATGGGCCGATGGGGCAGAGCTTTCCAGACCCACAGACCCGGAGTGCTCTGGAACACAAGGCTGAGTCATTGAGACCTCTCGAACCCCTTTTCGAAATAGGACTCAAACAAAAAGTTTATGTTAATTATTCAAAAGAGTTAAAAAAAAAAAAAAAAAAAAAAAGAATGAAGGCCCTGATAGGCTACAACATAGATGAACCTTGAGGACCTTTTAAGCTAAGTGAAATAAGCCAGATATAAATGCAAATATTGTAGGATTCCACTCATATGAGGGACCTAGAACAGGCAAATTCATTGAGACAGAAAGAAGAAATGGGATCACCAAGGGCCAGAAGAAAGGAGGAGCAGCAGAGTTTTTGTTCGGGATGAGAAAAAAGTTCCGGGGACGGACAATGGTGACGGCTGCACAACATTCTCAGTGAATTTAATGCCACTTGACTCTACGCTTACCATGTGTACAATGGTGAATTGTACGCTGTGTATATTTCATGACAATTTCTAAAAAAGCTCTATGTGAGAACTAGAGTTAGTGAGATTACAGGTGGCAGATAGTATGTCTACCCCAAGGGGCACGGAGGTTCTACCCTTAAAATCCACTTCAGGATGAAAAGAACCACCACTCCAAGTGTAGTGACGCAGTCCAGACAGAGCTACAGTGGCTCCTACTTTCTCCATCCAGTCTCATGACCCTGAATGCCATTCGCACACTGAAGGCTCCCAGACTGAGATCAGCCTTGACCTCTCCTGGGCACCGACCGGTCTGGTAGGCCAACTGCACCCTTGACAGCCCCACCTGGATGCCTGACAGTCTTCCCAAGCTTGTCCAAAACCAACTCACCGTCCTCACCTACCACCTGCTCTGCCTGCTCCCACCTTCCTGTCCTGGTTCAAGGGTAACCGTACGGTCACCTCACCCCTCAACAGCCATTCTCAACCAGGCGCCCCGCGGCATCCTTTAAGACACAAGTCAACTGATCTCAACCCTCTCTATTCGAAAACCTCCAATGAATCCTCATTTTCTCTGGGAGTAAAGTCCAACTCTGGGCCACAGCCGGTCTCCTAAATCAAGAGTCGGCAAACTTGGGGGCCCAAATCCTGCCCCCCACCTGTTTTTGTAACAGGAGCACCGCCACGCCCATGCATTCTGCATTGTCCAGGGCTGCGTCCACCACCAAGCTACAAGGTAAAGTAGTCGCCAGCACGGACTGCACAGCCTGGAACCGTCGAGTCTGCCCAGCCCGGCTCCACAAATCTGTGCCTCTGCCTCCCCTCTGAGGGCAGCTCCGTTTCCTCTCCAACTCACTCACTTTGCTCTAGCCACACGGGTCATGTTGCTGCTCCCAGACACCCTGTGCAAGCGCCCACCTCAAGGCCACTGCCCAAGGGGCTCCCCCCACCCCCACAACCACCCACCCTCCAGGCGCAACTTTTCACTTCTGAAAGTATTCAGTCATCACCTCAGGGAGACCCTCCCAGGCCACACAATGTTTAAAATTGCAACCCTCGGGGCACCTGGGTGGCACCTCAGTTTTGAGCCTCTGACTTGATTTCCGCTCAGGTCATGATCTCTCGGTTCGAGAGATCGAGCCCCGTGTTGGGCTGCTCGCTGACAGTGCAGAACCGCTTGGGACTCTCTCTGTCCCCCTCTCTCTCTGCCCCTCCCCTGCTCATGCGCAAGTGCTCGCTCTGTCCGTCTCTCAAAATAAATAAACTTAAAAAAAAAAATTGCAACCCTTGCCCCACAAAAAACACCTATCTGCACTTTCCCTTTTCTGCTTATCCTTCTCCACGGCGCTAATCACTAAATATGATATATAATTTTCTTTTTTGTCTGACTTGACCCCTACACGCTAGAATATTAGCTCCACGGGGCCAGGGGTTTTTGTGATTTCTATTCGCTTATCCCAGTGCCTAACATACAGTAGCAACCCAAAAAATAAATAAACACTCATAGCTGAAACAGCATGTGGTATAGTTAGCAAGCCTAAGGCAAAAATTCATGATTTCTATCTAGTGGGGGGGAGGGGTCAAATGATTAACAGAAGAGGGGAAAAATTAGGATTCGTACTTAAAAAGAATCTGAAGACACGATTTTGGCTTATGCCACATTCCATATATAGACAAACACCTCTAAAGTTAAAGATAAACTTCTCAAAAAAAAAAAAGTCAAACACCAGTCTAGAGTTGCAATTAAGTAATAAATACCATATGTGCTCATAATTTGAAACCTGTTTCAAGCTCTACCTCTCCAATTTACTCATTTCCTACTGAGCTGTATTTTTAATCTTCAAAGTCCACATCTTCATTGATACATATCCTATCCTTCTATTCCGATGTCCTGTTAACACTGCTTTGCCTTTCACCTTCTGAGCCGAAATGACCAGAACTAGGGGGCAGGGGGAAATCCTGTTTGGATGAAGGAGGTTAAAGACGAGGGGTGTTAGCAAATTACACAAACCAACCCGGCGCTGAGAAAACTGACAACTCTAGTTTTTATGAGCAATATTTAAAAGAAGAAAAACGGATCATGCAAAAAAAGTGAAAGATGGAGAATGGTAGTAAATTCTTTGCCCCACAATCAACAACATCAAGGAAATCTGTTAAGAAATTGGCCTTATGGACAGATAGCTTAATACCATGTTGATATTTACAGCAAGAATAATACACCTGAAATGAACTCAAAAACTAATAATACGTTAGCTAATGTTCAGAGAAAAGCTTAGAAGAATATGCACCAGGCTGCTTAACGGCACTTACTTGGAGGAGTAGGTGGGATTGTGAAGGGCTTTTGATTTTCCAAGATTAGGCATTTCTGTAATGTTTTAATTTTCTATACCTTCATATGCTTTTGTAAGAGAAAAATAAAGATAGAAATAATACAGAAGACTGAAAGAAGCTCGTATACAGCAGATAAAAATTCCCAGCTAGCAATGATTAATGAAGCAGTTATGTTACAAATAAACTGTTTTGATCTCACAAATAGTTAATGTTCAGATGAGAAGCTACATAGTAGCCGCACACAAAGGTGTTCTGTTCGGCCTATTAGGTGTCTTCCGGTTTCCTTTCATCTTTAAACTGTGACTTAGCTGCCAGATAAATAATTTGGTGGTTCAAAGTATTAACTTTGGGGGCGCCTGGATGGCTCAGTGGGTTGAGTGTCCCAACTTTTGATTTCAGCTCAGGGCATGGTCCCAGGGTCGTGGTGGGATCAAACTCCACAAGAATCCTGTTTGGGATTCTCCCTCTCTCTCTCTCTCTCTCTCTCTCTCTCTCCCTCTGCCCCTCTCCCTTACTCGCTCCCTCTAACATAACATAACATACATAACAGTATCAACTTTATATGTAAACTACCTGTGGTTAAATCCTAGCTACCTGTGGTTAAATCCTAGTTGGCCAAAGGACCCTGGGCAAATTACTTACCATTCCGTGCCTCAGTTTCTTTACCCATAAAAATAGGGGTAACAATATTTGTACCTCATTTAGGATTAAATGAGGTAATATTTGCAAAACACGAAGAAGAAAGCCTAGAACATAATAAGGACTACATTTATTTCAATGTTCGCTGTTATTATTATTCATCTAGAAAGCCAGATTTCTAGAGTCTCTTGAAATATTGGAAGATCTGGCAAAAACAAGCATGTAATTCCCACCTTGCCTCCCTGATGCAATCAATCATCAGGTGCTGAGGAGCCCAGTGGCTGTCTCCTTTTAACAGAATACAATCTTTTTAGTTGGCCCTAATCCCCCATTTATGCCCTCTGATCTAGACTGAAAAAGGAAAATACTTTATAAAATCAGAATTTCATGGCTTCTACCCTCCAAGGAGTTACTTTTGTTTTTTTTAATTTTTTTTTTTTTTTTTTACATTTATTTACTTTTGAGAAACAGAGTGAGACAAAGCATGAGCGGGGGGGGGGGGGGGGTGCGCAGAGAGACAGAAGGAGACACAGAATCCAAAGCAGGCTCCAGGCTCTGAGCAAGCACATGACGCAGGGCTTGAACCCACAAACTGTGAGATCATGACCTGAGCCAAAGTCGGACGCTCAACCGACTGAGCTACCCAGGCGCCCCAAGGAGTTACTTTCATAGTAATTTCTTAACATAAGTGTAGAGGCCGTTTTTAGGCAACAGGCTTGAGCAATGGAAACTTGATCGAGGCAAAAGGGCCCACGGTTGACTCCTGACTGAATACAAACTGGTCCATCAGGTGACCCACCCCAAAATACCCATAGGCCCTAGGACCAATGGACACATCCAGGCACAGCTCCCAAAAGGGGAAATTCCGTATGCCCTCATACCTGCTCCCCTTCCCGCTTGAAATACAGCCCCTGGCCACCGCCTCCTTACAGTCTTTGCTGAGCGGTACTGCCCGTGGCTTCCTTGCAGTGTGTTCAATAAACTTCTCTCTCCTTTGTTCGGCCTCAGGTGAATCCTTTCACTGCCATCACCACTGGCTTCCCCACCTCCCCCCCGACCGGGTCACCCCGCATCGGACACCACACTAACCATCCTTCAACATGGAAGTGTCTACGATGAAGCAATGGAGGATCCAACGGCAGTAAAACAGGAGCACAGCTCAGTGGGTAAGAACTAGTCTCCCAAATAAACTATGTGGACTCGAGTGCAAGCTGCGCCACATATTAACTGTGTAAACCTGGTGGTCAAGTTACTTAGAGTCTCTGTACCTCAATTTCCTCACCTAAAAAACAAAGCGAATAATAACACCTATCTCACTGGGCTAGGAAGACACACAAAGCGCCAAGACAGGCCCTTGGATATGATTAACACTCGTGTATAGTTCAAGATGGACTGAAAGGAAAGAAATCACTAAATTACACACCTGAAACTAGTATTATGCTGCGTGTTACCTAACTGGAATTTAAAGGTAAAAGCTTTTTAAAAATCAAGAAGGAAAAAAAAAGAAAGAAAGAAGAGAAAGAACAAGCTGGTCCCTGAACTGACGGAGGCCACGTAGGAAGAACAGAAGTGTAACCATCAGTATGTGCCACGCACTGTTATTGGTGCCACAACAGAAATCGAGGCATAGGTACAGGCCTGAGCGCCACGCTCAAGAGCCACCTGTTCAAACAATTACACCCCAGGAGACAGACAGGAAGCTAAATGGGGTGTGATTAGTCTTTCCCTCAGCTCAGAGGAAGGTCTGAGTCAGGACCCCGTGGTCCTGAACTTCTTACAGTCTCGTGAGGTTAGAAATAACAGATGTCAGACCCCTAAGTTAGTGACTAGAATAGAGTAGACCTTCATGAAGTCACAGTTATTATTCTTTTCATATGCCTTCTATTTTAGAGTAACTTTAGATTTACAGAAATAGAGGATTACATTACAACGCGTTCCCAATGATTACTTCTATCCACGTTGTTATTCTGATCATAGAGACAGAAATCATCTCTATGCTACTTTTAAAACCCATGACAGCAATGAAGACTGACACTCTGGGAAAATTCTGATTTAAGCACTTTAAATAAATACACCAGACCACATCAGCGGACTGACTTAACAAGTATGTTTAGATGTGTCATAAGATGTGTTTCAAGGCAGATGTGAGTAAGAGGCTACGATGCTCATCACAGATCTAGCAACACCTTACCCAGGCTACCAACTCCCACAGGAGCTTCGCAGGTATGGAGGGGTGGGTATCTCAGCTAACGCCACAAACCCAGTGGCTTCAAAAGCTCCTCATATGCCCCGCGGGGCCCATCACAACACAGTATTTCCTAGCCAACCAGAAAAGGAAAAACTCTATGGCCCAGACAGGCCTGTATTTGAAAGCGGCAGGGATAACAGTGACTGGGCTCCCAAAGGTCAGACCATCCAGAGTGCTGTGGGCTGGCAAAGGTAGGGGAGAAAAATGTTGGATCTGAGCCTGGATCCAAGCGTTCACTGAACAATTAATTACCAGGTCCTTTCCTTCATATCTGTTTGACTCCTAGCAGATGCCTATCATAAAGGTAATGTGAAAATATCATTTTACATTTTACAAAATAGAAATTACAGACTCAGGAGAGACATATCAAGACAGTAGCTAGAAAAGTGGGACAATAACAGCTATTGTCCCAGAAATCGAATACGATTCGCGCTAACATTCAGACCAACTTTTTTTCTTCTTTTTTTTAGACTCACTTTGAAGAGCTCTCAAAAGCTTCCTGTCATAGGCCTCTCTGGATAGTTTTTAAAGCCTTGTTCTTTAAGAGTAAGAAGAAAGCATCCTCTGAATTGAAGCGTTAAAGCAATTCGTGTGAAATGCTTGCTACAAGATGTAGGTGCAAGGAAAACGTCAGCGTCTGAGCACTGCAGAGGGCTTTTTCTCCTCTTCACCGACGCTGGGGTGAACCCTCTCTGACTCAGCACCTAAAAAGCACCATGGGCAGGGAGCACCACAAAAAGCCATGCATTATTAATTCGAGCCTCGGCATTAAAGCAGAGTGATTTGGAAAACAGGAAAATGTCTGCAGCGTAACAGAAAGAGTAGCCAGCAGTTCAAATCGCTTTTGGGAGTGTCATACCATTCAGAAATGTCCACTCCAAGTCAGTTCTCTTCTTAAGCAGGCTTTTTCTCTTGTAACCCTTAGTTGGAGCCCTAATTTGGATCCCTTTATGTCCTTCCTACCTTGAACTCCAAACGGTTATTTATATTCTCTGGGCAGATTTCTCGGTGTTAATTTGCTCCTGTCGGCTACGTCAGATCACCGTGAGAAGAGATCGCAACCTTCTGCTCTGCAGAAGCCCGAGGAGATGCCACACATAGGCTGGGACGGTCCCCACCACCTAGAAATCGAGAATCTGTCCTCTCAACTCTAGGACAGGTGCACCAGTGACCTAAACTCTCCATTCACAGCAGGTAAGCGAGTGGTGAACAAACCCACGTACTCTTAGTGCCATTTGAAGAGCCCAGGATCTACCATCAAATGATCAGGCAAGAGCGAGGCTGGAAAGCCATCCGATGATGAAAGACAGTGACCTGAGTAACTCAGAGTTCACTCTCCACTTCTCTGGCACTATACACAATTAGGAAAACGACTCCCTCCTCTTAGGTCAGTGCTTTTCAACCACGGGTGATTCTGATCCCCAGGGGACATGTTGCAGTACCTGGAGACATTTTTGGTGGTCACAGCTCAGGGACGAGTGGGTAAAAAGCCAGGGACGCTGCTAGACGATCTGCAGGGGGGCAGGAAAACCCCCAACAGCAAAGGATTGATTATCCAGCCCAAAGCACCAAAAGGGCCTGCAGGGCTACTCCCTGAGAGTACAGGCAAACCAGAGGTAAATTGAGCCTTCCCAAAGCCACACCCTGCCTTTGATGGCTCACACCCTCAGAGGAGAAATGGGATCAGACCCCACACTATTTGCCTGGCAGATGGAGTGAGCCCACTCTAGAGGATGATGAAACCACACAGGACCACTGTAATTTTTTATATACAACATCCAGTTTTCAATCAAAATTACCAAGCATGCCAAAAGACAGGATCAAATGACTGAATAACAGAAGAAGAACCAGACAACAGGAAAAGATCCACAGGCGATACAAATATTGGAGTTAATTACTCTTGGGCTTTAACAATAACTACATCTGGGGTGCCTCGTGGCTCAGTTAAGTGTCTGACTCTTGGGTTTCGGCTCAGGTCACGATCTCACAGGTTCGTGTGATCAAGCCGCATGTCCAGCTCGGTGCTGACAGCATGGATCCTGCTTGGGATTCTCTCTCCCCCCTTTCTCTGTCCCTCCTGCACACACGCGTATGTGTGCATGCTCTCTCTCAAAATAAACTTAAAAAAAAAAAAAAAAAAACACTACATTCAAGAAAACAGAAAAAATAGAGAATAAAGACGTGAAGAAAATGGAGAATTTCATCATAAAATTGGAATCTATAAAAAAAAGTATCAAGTAAACATTCTAGAACTAAGAAATACAGCAACTGAAATTAAGGAGTTAACAGATGGGTTTAACATCGGATTCGATGCAGCAAAACAGGAAAATTAGTGAACTAGAAGTCAGGGCATAAAAAATATCCAAACTGAAGTCTGGAGAATAGCAGAGAAGAGAAACATACAGATTTGTACTGAGCGTTAGCCTTAGAAAGTATCTTGGCAAAACACACGTATCCGTTGGATGTGGTATGTAGAAATGAACACAGATGCTAACTGTGATGATTATACAGGGCTTATATTACTTGGTCATTTCTAGAACAGTAAAATAACCAGAACAGTAATCTTTGCATTCAATGAAGAAAGACACTGAGGGACCCCTAACATAGTAAAGATGAAGAATTCAACGATTCTTTCTTCGCTATCAATCTCAAAGTGAAGAACATCAAGGCAGTGGTCAGATTCAAATGGCTCCATTTCTGCCCCATGGTGACCAGAATCTTACAACATCTTTTTTTTTTTTTTAATTTTTTTTTTTTAACGTTTATTTATTTTTGAGACAGAGAGAGACAGAGCATGAACGGGGGAGGGGCAGACAGAGAGGGAGACGACACAGAATCGGAAGCAGGCTCCAGGCTCCGAGCCGTCAGCCCAGAGCCCGACGCGGGGCTCGAACTCACGGACGGTGAGATCGTGACCTGAGCCGAAGTCGGCCGCTTAACCGACTGAGCCACCCAGGCGCCCCTCTTACAACATCTTTAAAACCAACATTTTATTATGAAAAATTTCAAACATACAGCAAAATCGAAAGAATTTTATATGTAAACCCATTTCTCACCATCTTGATTCTATTACCTTTCTTACCAAATATATCCATCTAGCCATCCATCAATTCATCTTATTTTTTCCATGTATTTCCCAGTAAATCACAGAGATCAGCAGACTGTTCTCTAAATACTTGAGTGTGTCATTAGTAAGAGTTCAATATTTGCATAATTTTTCCCCTTTGGATATAAAGTTTCATGAAATGAGTGTCAATTTGCTGAGTTTTTATGAATCACACCTGTGTAATCCAAATCCCTATCAAGATAGGAAACATACCATCACCTCTCAAAGTTTCCTAGTTCCTTTCTGGCCAATCCCAATGTCCATTTCCCCCTTCTGGAACAAGTGTTATTTCTAACCCATCCTTTTTCAGAAATGTATTTTGAACAATCTTCAAGTCTATGGGGTGAGGAATCAATCTTAGAAAAGCAATGTTTAAAAACGCCATTTTAATGATAAAATATTAGAGGAAAGCACATTCCTGAAGTAAATTTATATGCTTATATATGTAAAGTTAGGAAAAAGTAACCTCTCTAAATTCCTGTAATTCCTTTACATTTAAATACCTTTAAGTTCCATGTTAAGTGATATTAATCTAACAGCCAAGTTGCTGCCAGTATCTTTCAATGTAATAATATTTAGCTCCCAAGAAGGCAAACTGATTGGTATGCCAACATATGTAGCCTTTATTTAACAACTATTCTTGTTTGCTGAAATTCTATTTTTATTAATTCATGGAAGCACAAAATAGTCTAGGGAAGAATCCTCAGCCACGGGTTTCAATTTTATCCATAATTTACATTCCTTGAATACTTGGATTTCCTTTCTGCATATGACCAAAACAAATCTTGCTTGGCAAGAATGGATTGTTCTCTCTGCTGTGAACTATAGTTACCTGGCCTTATCCAGCAACCAGTTAATTTAACGTACATTTGCAGACTGCTTGTGCTCTGGTCCTAGAATATTATTTAACAGCAGGTAAGAGCTATAACTGATCAAAACAGGGCTTGCTGAGTCAGGCAAAACTTCTTTGAGGATTAATTTATTATTTCAACTTCTGAGACTATTTACAGATGAGGAAATATGAGCCATTCTGATAAAACCAAGGTGTAGCTTCAGACATTACTACTATATAAAAACATACCAAAAATGTCCTTCCATGGCATATGACAAAGTCCACATTTTCATACGGGACTGAAAACCTGACACTCTGCCTCCAAATTATACTTTAACATTTTAAGTTAATATATAAAATCATACATACGATATGAGCTCAATTATGTTTCTGAACAATTACACACATACCAAAAAAAAAAAAAAAAAAGAGAGAGAGATAAGACAAGCCCCAAAATGTGAATAGTAAATTAACTTTGGGTTATGAGATTTTGTGCTGTCTTTCTTTTCTTTATGCTTGGCTGTATTTTCCAAATTTTATACTTTCAGTGCATTACTTTTAAAATCCAAAGTAAATAAGAACTACTGGGGAAAAACCCCAAAACCCTAGCAGTAACTAACCTGTTACGATCCCCATCCTATTCTGATTATGGAGCTACAATGCCCTTTGTACCTGTTTTATCTCTGCTGCTCCCCCCAAAGATGCACATAACTGGTTTTCGTAACAGCAAAACACCCTGACATCCCACATACCCCATGTCCGTAAGGACGGCACATGGTACTTGAACTGTTTTAAACCTATGCCCCTACAATCATGCTTTCTCACTATCTTCGGTGTATTCCCATCTGCCAAGTTTTTTTTTTTTTTTTTTAACTTATTCACTGTAGTCTGCACTATAAAAACAATAGGTGTGTTGAGTGTGCTTTTTCTATTTATACACAAGCCTCTCTCAGCCTCGCCCCCACCAAAAAAAAAAAAAAAAAATCCTGCTATTGTCATATCATCATCATCCAATGCCACCTTTATGAAAATCCTTGGTTCAATAACTGGACAAGAAATGACTTCTAGTCTTGGTATTGCCTGGGAGACTGCATAAATCCTTCACCATCTCTAAAATTCCATTTCCCCACCTGTAACATACAGAGGTCATTCCTGTAATCTTGAATATCCTCTCCCACTCTTTTATGTTGTAATTCTTCCATCCTGTTATGTTCTGTATATGTAGCCTGGTCCGAAAAACACATCTAAGATCAGAATCTCCCAAAATGCAGACTACCAATCACAGTTGTAGCCAACATTCACTGGGTACACCACTGGCAGGAACCTTGCTAAGGACTTCACTATGAGGTAGGAACTATTACCATCCCGTGAGAATGCTGACGCAGACACAAACAGAATAGTGAATAGTTCGGGAATTTGCCCCAAGTCACAACTCCAGCAAATTGCAGAGTTGGGACATGAGCTCAGAAGGTGTGGCTCTGGAGCTCCACGCAGTTTTTATCTCCTATGTGCAGGCAAATTCCCTCCGTCCTGAACAAAGCAGACACAGTACGTGGGTAACTTGGGTGTCTCTGAAGGTCTGCAAGCCAGATGATTGGGAGACCGACAAACAGATACATAAGGAGAGTAGAGAGAGAGAGAGAAAGCTAGCTAGCTAGCTTTCTACATCTCTGTTTCAAGGAGTCTAGGAAGTGAGTATAAATATCCTTACTATTCTCATGGTTACACGTCATTAAAAAACAAGCTTACTTTCCTCACCACTTTCAAAAAGCCTGGCTGACAGTATGTTTATTCTCAGATACGATTAGCTCAGCTCCACGGTTAGAGAGCAGTGCAAATGAGGTTACGGTGCCAATTCGACTCCAGGGCAGGCCTGCAGCTTTTCATAAAGAACAACTCTTTGCATAAGGAGTAGCCTGGGGGAAGCTCCCGGTCCCCAAACAGCTACCTCACAAAGGCCTGACACCAGTCACAAGGGAGAGCTGTCACGATGGGGGACAAAGGCACAAAACAATTCATCCCTGCACCTAGAAAATAATTCAAAACCACATGATGGACACCCACTTTCAACTGTTATTAACGATGAGCCACATCACTCCACTCACAGGATAATAACAAGACTGAGATGGGCTGATAAACTGAGTAACCTCTAAGCTGCTCTTCCTTAAAAGCATCAGGTCTTTGTAAAGGACCTTAATATTCACATTCGTTTCCAAAGAGAAGTTAGAAAAGCTGTGATCCTCATTCTTCGAAGTGCCCCTCTGTACGAAGAGCACGGAGTTGGGGCCAGATCAGAGAAGAAGCAGGCTTATCCGGGGTTCACACCTACCACTCCTTTGGGCCCATTCCAGGAATGCCAGCATTTAAGTGGCACTGTTTCCAGGCAGCTAATGGTGTCTATTTTTCTTCTTCCAACTATAACTTTCAAGAGCTTATGCTTCCTCTTCCTAAATCAAAAGGAATCAAAAACAGGGATTGAAAAATTCAGCCTCCTCAAATTTATCCTAATCCTACAGAGGCAGCATCACACGGTCACGAGGACAGGCTCTAGGAAAAAAGCAGGCTTGGATTCAAATTATACCGCTAACCTCTTACAAGTTATGTGACCTTGAACAAATTATTTAACCCCTCCCAGCCTTGGTTTCCTCACCTGTAAAACCCGTACATCTCACAGAGGTAGGGTGTTTTAATAGGGTAACACATGCAAAACACCTACGGAGAGGCCTCAGCCAAAGGGGACAGCACCTGCTGCCACTGTCATGGTGGGAGAGGGGAGGATGGGCCACTGAGCTAGGAGGGGAGACACAGAAATGCAAACTACGGACCAAGACCGTCACTTCTGCAAAAGCAGGCTTTCTCAAACACCACAGTCCCCATCTATATCACGGGGAAGTCTGAAGAGGGGAGGGAAAAAAAAAAAAAGACTCATCAGAATTACGTGGGCTACAGACTTCACCCTCTGGTTAGTTAAAAACGGGCAGCCTGTAGGAAGAAATGAAGAATGATCCTGTGCACCGAGAGACACAGAATATAATCTAGGTGACATGGCCCCGGGTGAACCATTTTCCCCCCAAAATGTGAATTTACTTAGCAGAAAGTTTTATATAGACCCCTTCTGAAACAAGTCAATCCTTTTCTTCCAAAACACTTCAGTCCTAAAGCCGTTAGGTGGGTCTGAGCTAGGGAGGGGTCTGTGCTGAGGTGTCTGGGGGTGAGGGGAACACAACGGGCCACAGACGGAGGCCTAAGCACTGCGGGACGAGGGCTGTCCTGAATGCAGTGTCAGAACCAGGAAGGGTGAAGAGGGCACTCAGCAGAAAGAGGGGGATGCCAGAGTTGGGGTGCCACAGCCCAAGCAGGGCTGAGAGGAGTGTCTGCCCAGGGAGGAGCAAGCAGTCTAGTCCACGGTGTCAGAACCCACGTGGGACAAAGAGGGCATCCATGCTGGCAGAGAGGCTGGTCCAGAGCATGAGAGCTTAAGTGGGATAAGGACGGAGGAGGAAAGCCCAGCAAAGAGAACTGAACTGTTTGGGGTAAGAAGGATGTCCAAACAGGGACTGGGGATAAAGCAGCAAGGTACATACAAAGAATTGATCAATTAAGTAAATATATTAAGAAAAAACGGGAGCTGGGATTCTCACTGCCAAAGGAAGGGATTACAAATATGGAGAGGGAGAAAACTAGAATGAACCCTGAGGTGTTAGCTTTAAATGGCAGGTAGTGATGTGAAGTCACAACTTTCCATTTACATGCATGTAGAAATATAGATGTCAATGTGGGTATGTGTCCACATACATATATTCCATCGATTTATGCACTGAGGCAAGAAGCCTGGACACTCCAATAGCAGTGAGGGCACAAAGGACCTGGATCTTCGCTTCTACATATCCATCCTCCACCAAAAAGAATCAGGATTCTTTGGGGAAAGAGCTGATTCCAGATCTGGGATAAGGAAGGCACAAATGTGCCTAGAACATGTTGTCATGCCAGAAAGTAAAAGCAGTGATTCTGAGCTGAACTATTTTTTTAATTTTTTATGTTTATTTATTTTTGAGAGAGAGAGAGAGGACAGAGTGTGAGCAGGGGAGGGGCAGAGAGAGAAGGAGACACAGAATCCGAAGCAGGCTCCAGGCTCCGAGCTGCCAGCACAGAGCCCGACGCAGGGCTCGAACTCACAAACCGAGAGATCATGGCCTGAGCCGAAGTCAAACACGTAATCGACTGAGCCACCCAGGCACCCCATGAACTGAACTGTTAATTATTTTTATATAAAAGACATTATTGGCGCAACTGGCAACACTCTGATGGGAACTGAAGGATTAGATGGCCATGAAGTATCAATGTCAATTTTTTTTTAATGCTTATTTATTTTTGAGAGAGAGACAGACACACCGCAAGCGGGGAAGGGGCAGAGAGAGAAGGAGACAGAATCCCAAGCAGGTTCCCAGGCTCTGAGCTGTCAGCACAGAGCACGACGCGGGGTTCGAACCCACAAACCGTGAGATCATGACCCAAGCCGAAGTCAGACGCTTAACTGAATGAGCCACCCAGGCGCCCCCAACAGTTTTTGATTGTTGTGTACCTAACTTCATTTTTTCCCCATAAGTTCTATGGCTTTTATTCAACAATTTTGTGTAGCATTATGTTTTTTAGGAACGCCTAAGTCATGTTATAGCAGAACTAACTGTATTTAATATAACCACCTTAACAAAGAATAAATTGCATGACATCAATGGTATCCCTATTCTGTACCTATAGACGTTAAAAAGAAACAAAGAGGATGGAAAAAGAAAACATGCCATTTAGTTGCAACCTAAATTTCCAACAACTCGGGAGCAAAGGAATATCCTGAGTTTTCATGCTGTCTAATGGTTCCACATGGGATCTTCCAACAGGCGAGGGAAGCCCGGTCAGCCTAGAGAAGGCCACACAAATTAACTTTAACTACATACCTAATTCCTTTAACTACAGATTTAGAGGGCACGCTGTGTCACAAAACCACATTTGAAAAAACAAAGGAAATAATGGCAGTAAAGTATGTGAATGTTTAATGTGGTCGCAGCAACCCACCCTACCCCCTTCGTTTTAAGCTGCTCTGACCTACCTTTGAGTGCCTTCTCGATCATTTCAAGTTTAGTTACTCCTGACAAGCTGGAGAAAACAATACCAGGCTGGAGAAAAATAATCACTAAGTACAACAGCTTTCTGAGAAAGCCTTTCTTTCTGCTTTGTAGAATCCCATCAAAGCAGGAGCCAGATTGAATACTACCCTTTCACATTAAATTAGCCACACTGGTATATGAGTTAATGAAATATAAAATTCTTCCGCTTAATTTTTATTCGTAATATTTAGGAATGAGATTAAATCAACCTGACACCAAAGGGGCTACAATTTCCTATCTGGTTTTCCGTATATCAGTAAACACAGCAAGTATATTTTCTTTATTGCTCTCCTTTTAAGAACTCCTTGCCAGAGAAAGATCTTTTTTTTTTTTTTTAACGTTTATTCATTTTTGAGAGAGAAAGAGAGAGCACAAGTGGGGGAGGGGCAGAAACAGAATCCCAAGCAGGCTCCAGGCTCGGAGCTGTCAGCACAGAGCCTGATGTGGGGTTTGAACTCATGACTGTGAGATCATGACCTGAGCCGAACAAAGTCGGGCGCTTAACCGATGCTCAACCAACTGAGCCACCCAGGCACCCCCAGAAATAATCTTATAGCGAGACGTTACATTTAGTTAGAGTGAGGGAGAGACAGAACTAACCAGGAAAAGATGTTACAGCAAAGAAACTGCAAAAGGGTAATCCAGCACAAAATAGCATTTACTGAATTGCTACCTTTCTCTACAATCAATTCTCTCAGACTAACAACTCCTAAGGTGCAAAATTTTCAAATATCTGTGTGTATAAAGATGAGAAAGAAAACCAAGAGATGAAAACATTTGTGAGGAAAAGATTATGAATAAATTATTGTAATTTCCTTCCTGCATTGTTCAAGTGGGTTTAATAGTTTAAAAGTGTTGTTCAACAGCACAAGGGTGGTAACATTTGTGAGACCCTAATTAAATATGATTCATTCTGGAATGTTTCCGGTGACACAAACTTACATAAATAATCTACTGGTACGTTTATTCAGATATCACAATGAAGAGAGTCTGTTTTTCACACATACAAAACAACCCCAAACTGTAGCTTCCATCTATGCACACTGTTTTACTATTTTATTCATAGAACAATTAAATTAATAAAATAATATTAAAATTAAATTGGTGGCAGTGATGTTTAATTTGTGGATACTGGGGAATGTTACTGAACGCAAACCACAAAACCTATGCCAAAACTAGTCCTAAAAGAGGTATTTTTCCCACTTTCCCTTGTAAGCTTGGTACTTCGCCTTGGTCAAAGCTGACATAAATAGCTACAGAAATCAGCAACACAGTCTCAGAAAATAAGGCCACCGAACCAAGAGAACACAGGTGGAAGACAGGCTAGCAGTTAATGGTGTGCTCCCAGGGGACCCTAGGGGCCTTCATCATCCTCAGCCATAGCACCTGCTTCTCAAGCTCAGCAGAACCTTCCAGACAACATCGCAGGATGAAAAGATTTATCCTTTGCAAACGTAGTGACCCTTGTCCTTCTAGCTTTAAATTCTGAGGGTTCAAATAAGAACTGGGTAACAGAAAAAAATGAGACCCTCCGGAAACTTTGCTGCAACCAACTGCTTCAGCCCTGGTCTACTACGTACCCCTTCACGGGAATTCCCTAGCAGGAAGTTCCCCACTTTCCCTTCCCCTCTCTACTCCAATAGAGCACTGTGATCAAGGGGCTGGGGAAGAGGTGGGAACAGTGATTTGCTGAACACCTAACTGGTACCAAGACTTGCAAACGTGATGATATCCCTCCTTTATCGTCACAATAATCCTGCATTTATGTACCGCTCATCTCCCGTTTTTACATATTAAGAAACACTCATTTGGGCACCTGGATCAGCAAGACATCTAAACAAAAATGAAATCGAATTATCCAAAAGCTTTAAAAATCAGCCTGTCCTTATGTTTTGTTTTGGTTGTTTGTTTTTGTTTTTTGGAGTCTTTGGGCCCTTTTACCTTTATAGTTTTCAGAAATACAAAGGTCACATCAAAAAATTACCTTTGTTCATGGCGGTCCAGTATACTATTCACACTGCTTTTGTATAGGTTTGAAATTTTCTGCAATCAAATAATTAAGGGGAAAAAATTCTCTCAAACATAAAGCAGACCAAAAAAGTAGCTTCTTACCTACAGTTAACTGCCAAATGAAGTTTGAATAAATGCCAATCTTC
Source organism: Puma concolor (assembly GCF_028749965.1). NCBI lineage: Eukaryota > Metazoa > Chordata > Mammalia > Carnivora > Felidae > Puma > Puma concolor. The sequence continues at coordinate 129,353,729 of NC_141669.1, forward strand.
TAACCCACACAAATCTTAAGATTTCTCAATACTTAAAACCAGAATGAAGATAAGCCAAGTCAACAATAAAAAAGAAAATCAGGCCAACACCAAAACAAAACATCTCACTTGCCCTGTACCACATACATTCTCTCTCTCTCTCTCTCTCTGACACACACACACACACACACACACACACACACACACACACACACACACACACAAGAATGAAGGATTCCAGGGGCGCCTGGGTGGCTCAGTCACTTGGGCATCCGACTTTGGCTCAGGTCATGATCTCACAGTCCATGAGTTCGAACCCTGCATCAGGCTCTGTGCTGACAGCTCCAAGCCTGGAGCCTGTTTCAGATTCTGTGTCTCCCTCTCTCTCTGCTCCTCCCCTGCTCACGCTCTGTCTCTTTCCTTCAAAAATAAATAAACATTAAAGAAAAATTTTTTTTGAAAAAGAAAAAAAGAATGAAGGATTCCAGTTGCCCCTTCCAGACAAAGCAAATGATGGGTGCCAGCCTAGCACAATCAGCTCAAGTTTTTATCGAAAGCATAATCTTAGCAACAGAGGCAAGGTTATTCCCGCTTTCCATGCACAGAGCACAAGAGACTAGCTACTTCTCAATCACAGACTTGTGCTTCATGCCGTCCGTATGGTCCAGTCTCAGAAGACACTTCGTCCTCATCTCTCCTTGGATCAAGTAAAATACAAAACAGTTTCTCATTTCCTACGCAAAAACTACCTCTCAAAATGAAAGACTGGCAAGCAGAGCCAAGACATAAAGGCATAACTTTTGTAAGTTTAAAAACACCAAAGTCATTAACCTAGATACTTTTCTAATTAAAAAATTAGAAATGGGGCGCCTGGGTGGTTCTGTCAGTTGAGCATCCAACTCTTGATTTCGGCTCAAGTCACAATCCCACGGTTCATGACATCAAGCCTTACATCAGGCTCTGCGCTGACAGCACAGAGCCTAAATGGAATTCTCTCTCTCCCTCTGTCTCTCTCTTCATCTCTCTCTCTCTCTCCCTCCCTCTCTCTGCCCCTCCCCCACTCTTGTTCTTGCACTCTCTCAAAATGAATAAACTTAAAAAAAAAATTAGAAACAATGTTCCTAGCAATATATGAGAATCATCGTAGCTGCCCCATCCTAAATCAATCAGGACTGTTTTTCATCGACATGTCAAGTTTACGCACAAGACAAACCATTAATAAATTCATCTGCGACTTCCAATTTCAAAGCATTATCACACACAGACTAGGTAAGACACAAAATGCTTACAAGGGTTAAAATCCTTATTGAATACAAAATGGGCAAAACCTAAAACTACCACTTGTCAGCTGCCCACACACCAGGCCCACATAAAACCAAACATCTAACTTTTCTGGGCATAATTAATATAAAACCGTGCTCTGTGTCATAGTTCAATTATAATGAACATTTTAACAAATCCATCATGTTTTTATTTGATTCTTTTAGTTCCTCACCCTGAAGTTTTCTTGGTTAGCACGGCAACCTTTAACATTCCCGTATGAGCAGGGAACTAGCTAGTTGTACTTTTCAGCACCTCAGATCTGTCCACCTCTCCTTTACTTCCCTAACTTAACAAATAAATAGTGGGGTGCCTGGGTGGCTGGGTGAAGCCTCCGACTTCAGCTCAGGTCATGATCTCGCAGTTCGTGAGTTCGAGCTCCATGTCAGGCTCTAAGCTGTCAGCACAGAGCCTACTTCGGATTCTGTGTTTCCCTCTCTCTCTGTTCCTCCCCTGCTCATTCTCCCTCTATCTCTCTCAAAAAAATAAACATTAAAAAAACATAAATACATATTGACTGCACACCTTCTGTGTGACAAGACAGTGTTGTAGGCAGGAATACAACAATGAACAAGAAAGGTAAGTCCCATCCATTTAACACTGAATGAGAGAAAGGTCTGAAGATGGGCAGGAGCACAGAAGTCAGCCAGTGAAAAGGAAAAGGAAAGAGTCTAGTCTATGTTGGAGGGACAGGAGAAGAGTGGCATAAATGAGGCTGGAGAGGGAGGTAGAATCAGGTAAGATGGAGGGCCTTACAAGTTACGATAGGGAGTCTGAACTTTATTCCAAGAGTAATCAAAGTCACCGAAGGGTAGGAGACAAATTCATTGTCGGACAAATGCCTCCTGAGCACCTACTCAGTGCCAGACTTGTATTCTGAAACCGACACTCTTCCAGGTGGAAGAGAAGAGGCCTCGGCATGTAAATGTGTCCCTCCTCCACTGGTCCAGAGAGCACTGTTCTTATTAAGAAACATCAGGTCATTGCTTACCACCATCACCATGACTCCATTCAGGAGACACACAGCAGCCACATTCCCTGTAAATGTGACCACCAACCAAAACCAGGCACAACCAATGAGCCCAGTGGGGCTCAAATGTGTTTTCAAGAATTTAACTTTTCTGCTGCCTTAAATACCACGGTCTTAAATGTCTTAAATTATATGCACTATTATTTCTGGCAATTAAGGAATGTTAACACCAACTGAACAGCAGTTGAAACTGATCTTCAATTAAACACATCCATCCAGGAGTATCAATCACTCAAAACTGAAAATTTTTACTACAGGGGAGCTGTAGTCCCTAGCCGAATACTTAAAAAAGTAACAGAGCTATTGCCTGCCTCATTCATTACCGAACCCCAAAGCCCAGCACACTGCAAGGGTGCAACACAGAGATTAAATTAATGAAGTTATAGCTCTAGTAGCCAAAGTAGGCAAATGAAAAGCCAAGTTTATGTACTTTTTCTTTCATCACAGAAAAAAAATTTTCTAAGAACCCACCTGTCTTTAATCACCACCATTATCACTCATGTTTAGATAAATACATCTGCAGCTGGCACCGGGCACAAAACAATAAAATTGCCAAATTTCACCTTGTCAGAGGTGCAGGAGTTCAGCAGGTTTTACATATTAGGTTTTCCTTTTTGCTCATTCTTTAGACTCTGTTCATATTCTGATAATGTTACGAAGGAAACAGGATGAAAAATAAAAAATCCTGTGTTCACACCACACCCCTCCTCATCACGCAGGGACCATCCTGGCAACGCGTGCCTCACCTCCACCTGCCAGCCTGGCCTGTGCCGTTGACCGGGAGGCATGGGGAAACAGAACGCTCTGGTGAATAAGGAATTACCAATTTTCAACGAATCAGAAGACAAAACAAAAACAAACAAAAAGACCCCACATTTCATACCAAACTCAAAACCACGCCTCCATTGTCTTCATTCTAACCACCAGCACCTATTATTAAATAACCAAATGTAGGGGCCTCTGGGTGGTGGCTCAGTCGGTTGACTTTGGCTCAGGTCATGATTTCCCGGTTGGTGGGTTTGAGCCCCGCATCAGGCTCCGTGCTGACAGCTCAGAGCCTGGATCCTGCTTTGGATTCTGTGTCTCCCTCTCTCCCGCACTCTGCTCTCTCAATCTCTCTCAAAAATAAATAAGCATTAAAAAAAATAATAACAAAATGTATAAGGTGCTGGTTAACGGAGATTTGGGGTCAACCAAATGCCAAGTAAAATTTACTTTTCCCTATCTTAGAAGTCATCAGCCCCTTTCATTTCTGTATGGAAAATAATGAGCCCAGTGTTTCATTAACTATGTTCACCAATCTATAATATTTTCCAAATTTCTCTTCTGTAGCAGATGTTCAATCAGTAAACTGTATTGTCCCCACCACCAAAAATGTGGTATATGTCAACATCTGGCCTTGCCTTTACACGGACTTTCAGAGAACCGCGACTCGAAGCAGAAAACATTTAAGTTATACTTCAGTCCCGCTGGACAAAATAACCAATAAACAAAAAACATCAAATAAGACGTGGATAGTCCCCCTTCCATCAGAAAAAGTCACAGGACTCTTCTAACACTTGAAATACTTAACACAATCCGCACAGCGTGTCAAGTTTAGCAAAAAGCGTAACTATTTTAAAGACAGAGTCAGAAATCAAGCAAGCAGCATCACATTTAAAGAGGTTAAGAGCAAAATAAACCAAAAACCTGTGACTCCTTTCTCAGTAACCAGACCAGTAGTAGCTTGTGCAGGAAATGCACGAAATGCCTTCTGGTAACTTAAGCATTACAAACGCCTATCAGACCTTCACAGGCAGAAAAAGGAATGGGCACGCTGAAGAGAGCAAAAGTTAGCAGTACATTTTTTTAAAGTGCAAACAAAAGAAAAAAAAGAGACAAATTGAACCTCATTAAAATTAAAAACTTTTGCACACCAAAGGTTGCTATCAAGAGTGAAAAGCAGCCCACAGAATGGAAGAAGATATTTGCAAACCACAGATCTGATAACAGCTTAATATTCAGAAAATAGAGAGAGCTTCTCACAACTCAACAGACAATCCAATTGAAAAATGGGCAAAGGACCAGAACAGACATTTCTCCAAACAAGATACACAAATGGCCAATAAACCCATGAAAAGATGCTCATTATTCATCATTAAGGAAATACAAAGCAAAACCACAATGAGCCATCATTTCACACCTAAGACGTTTATACTCAAAAAAAAAAAAAAAAAAAAAACCACCCAAAAATGGAGAATAAGAAGGGCCGCCAGGATGTGGCAAACTGGAACCCTCATACACCGCTGGTAGGAATGTAAAATGCTGCACCCACCGTGGAAAAGTCTGGCCGTTCCTCAAAAAATTAACTAGAATGACCACATCGCTCAGCAATTCCAATCCTAAACATATACCTCAAAGAATTAAAAACAGAGACTCAAGCAGATATTTGTACACTAAAGTTCACAGTGGCATTATTCACATACCCAAAAGGTGGAAATAATTCAAGTGCTCATCAAAGATGAAAAAACCAAATGTGGTGAATACATACAGTGGAATATTCTTCAGTCATAAAAGGAACAAACTTCTGATCATGCCATCACATGGATGAGCCTTGAAAACACTACATGAGCTGAAACAAACCAGGTACAAAAAGACAGTATTCTAGGATTCCACTTATGTGAAGCATCTAGAAAAGGCAAATTCATAGAGACAGAGAGATTAGATGGTACCTGGGGCTGAGGAAAGAGGAGAATGAGGAATTACTGTTTACTGGGAACAGAGTTTCTGCTTGAGGTGATGACATTTTTGGAAACGGTGATGGGTGCAAAACTTGTGAAGGTAATGAAAGCCACAGAATTACACATTTAAATTACTAAAATAACAAGGCAAACTTTATGATATATATTTTTCTACCCCAAAGAAAACAAGTACAAAGTAGTTTGGGGCAAAATGAACGCAAAGCCACTTCAAAACCAGGATTAACAGAAGAAGCAGTCCTTCCCCCAGAGTGAATGCAATCCCACAATAAAAGGCTGATTTACCCGGACGACAGTTTCTTCATTCATGCCATCAAATGCTGAAGTGCATACAACGTGCTAGGCACTATCCTAGACCCCCCAAAAAAATCACAATCCAGAAAACTTCCCAATCAGGACTCTACAGATTATGACGATATGGATAAAGTGAGTTTTTCTTAACAAGTTAAAAGATTAAATGCTTTTATTTAAAATACACAGTTTCATAATAAGTACATCAAAACTCCTAAAACCAGTCTGTTACCATCTTTGGCCCACGTGGTTTAATTGAAGTTGCCAATTTGTCACTTTCTAAACTGGAATAAAGGACCTTTCCTTCTTTCTTTCCTTCTTTCTTCCTTTCTTTCTTTCTTTCTTTCTTTCTTTCTTTCTTTCTTTCTTTCTTTCTTTCTTTTTCTTTCTTTCTCTCTCTCTCTCTTTCTTTCTTTCTCTTTCTTTCTTTCCTTTCTTTCTTTTAACAACCCAAACATGATCACAGCGCAGCATTTAAGAAAATACTATTTTCTGACCTTCACAAGCCAATGGGCTACCAGTCGGAAAATATATATATACATCACAATCCTGAGTATAATTTAGGCGTGGTGCCTAAAAGCAGAACTCCTCAAGATGGGATAATTAGTTCTATGAGGGAAAAAAACAAACAAACAAACAAACAAACAAAAAAACTCTTGTTTTCCCATCTTTCCAAGCGCATGGTTGTTCAGCAATGAGAACTAAGCAAAAGGTTTAAATGACTATGAATCATAGTTTTGGGACCACCTGGAGGGTGAAGAAAACAGTTTCCCCTTTATGATATTTAAATGTTTTACAGCTCTTTAATAAAAAATAATACACAGTCGTGCTCACTAGCATAGCCTAGATTAATTTAAGTTTTAAAGCACAACACTGAGCTGTCCTACGACCCACGCCTGCTGGTACCTGACGCTCCACAGCATTTTCATCACCATAATTAGGCCACTAATCGCCTCAGAGAACTGTTCATAATTGATGACGGTAACTAAGGTAACTCAGAAACAACGACCAGGTTGCCTTCTAGTCGCTGCAAACTACCTGGGTATCTGTAACCTGGGAAGGAGCAGGAACAATGCCTACCGTCTAATAATTGCTTACTCAAACCAGCAAAGGGAGGGGAGGGAGGGACACTGGAGAAGAGACAGCACTTTAAATGATTCAGGGTGACTCCCGTGCCTGGGAAAACACTGACTTCAGGGGATCGGCAGGAGGTATGAATGTTCTTCAGGATAAAGCCACAACATAAAAAAGAATTTACTGGGTCAAAATGTAATATTCATTTTCATTTAGCATCCAATTACCTAGAGGACGGAGGACCGAGCAGGAGCTAATGAGTCCGGGGCTATCTCACGCTTGAAAGCAAAAGTGCGATACTAGGGAAAGGACTGATTTAGCAGATTAAAACTTAAAAGGATTTCCCCAAGGACAAAAAAAAAAAAAAAAAAAAAAAAAAAGAGCGGGGGGGGGGGGGGCGGGGAGGTTTTAACATCCCCAAGATATTCCCCATAAAATTCTTTTTAGTTTTTTCCCTTGCCCAAGACAACACACAAATGTTTTTTCTTTTCCTTGTCATAGTAATTTCAAAGATACAGACTTGATTGCAAAAATTCTTCTTTTTAGGGCAAAAACTGTCCGAACACAACAGCACTGCACACAGTGAACTTCTCCATCACCCCAAAGGGGGAACCTGCGCAAACACTTCGCCACCCCAGCAGTGCCACAGAAGCCACGGCTCAGCACCTCACCAAGGGTTAAGCAAGCGGGAAACCCAAATTTTAAAAGATGGGTGCCTTTACGCAACACAAGCCATTATTCCTTCTCCCACATCAGGGTGCCATCCACACTCGCCCAGAATCCTGTAACCTCAGATCCGACAGCATCCCTAGAATCTGTACCACCATCCGTGCCCTCAGTTTACAGACGTGACGACTGAATAACGCTTCCTGTCTAGTCACTGGTGATGCCCGACTAGAGCCGCGATCCTTCCAGCTCCGTGTGGTGCTAGCATCAGACCCTGGAGGACGTCTCCCACTTACAAATAATCGTTACAAACCTAGGGAGCTTGGTGTCAAGCTCTGTGCTAAGCCCTTTTACATACATGCTCTACTTGATTCCCACCACAACCATGAGAAAGATAGTATCTTCCACTTGGTAGATAAGAAAATTGAAAATAATTTGCCCGGGGGACCTGGCTGGCTCATTGCATAGAGCTTGTGACTCTTGATCTCAGGACTGTGAGTTAGAGCCGCGCTCAGAGCAAGGAGGAGAAGGAGGGGAGGGAGGGAGGGAGGGAGGGGAGAGGAGGGGAGGAGAGGGAGGGAGGGAAGAAACAATGTGCACATTCAGTGTGTTGATTCAAAACCTAGGTCTGGTTGACTTCTAAGCTAATGTTCAGTCCTATTCTCCAGTCCTTACCACGGCTACAGGGTCCTACACAGCCCGACCCCTCCTATATTTCTGAATTCATCTCCTACCACTCTCCCATCACTTAAAAAAATCCAGTCGGGCCCCCTGGGGTGGCTCAGTCAGTTGGGCATCCGACTTCGGCTCAGGTCATGATCTCGAAGTCCGTGAGTTCGAGCCCCGCGTCGGGCTCTGTGCGGACAGCTCGGAGCCTGGAGCCTGCTTGGGATTCTGTGTCTCCCTCTCTCTCTGCCCCTCCCCCGCTCATGCTCTGTCTCTCTCTGTCAAAAATAATTTTTTTTTTTTTAAATCCAGTCAACCTTCACTCAAACTCATCCCTGCCTCAAGGCTTTTATACGTGCTGGGTGCCCCCATCCCTACCCCGACCACCACCCCCAAACCTGTCAACGATTCATTCTACCCCTCCAAGACAAGTATCACCTCTTCAACAAGGCTTTCCCTAACCACTCAATCTAAAATAGACACTCAGGGGGCACCTGGGTGGCTCAGTCAGTTAAGTGCCCCTTGATCTTGGCTCAGGTCATGATCTCAGGTTGGCAGGATGGAGTCCCACGTTGGGCTCTGTTGGGCTCTGCACTGATAGTGTGGGGACTGCTTGGGATTCGCTCTCCCCCTTCTCTCTGCCCCTCCCCCCACGCGTGGGTGTTCTCTCTTTCAAAATAGCTAAACTTAGGGGCGCCTGGGTGGCTGAGTGGTTGAGCGTCTGACTTTGGCCCAGGTCATGATCTCATAGCTCATGAGTTCGAGCCCCGCGTCGGGCTCTGTGCTGACAGCTTAGAGCCTGGAGCCTGCTTCTGCTTCTGTGTCTCCCTCTCTCTCTGCCCCTAACCCACTCACATTCTGTCTCTGTCTCTCTCGAAAATAAACATTAAAAAAATTAAAAAAAATTAAAAAAAAAAACAGCTAAACTTAAAAAAATAAATAAAATACAACAGATACTCCGTCACTCCTACAGCTATCTGAAATCTTCTTGTACATTGGTTGTCTCCTTATTAGGATAAAAGCACCACAAGGGCAAAAACCTCTCACTGAAATAAAAGCGCCAAGATGGCAAAACGTTCTGCCTTATTCATTTCTAGACTACCCAATACCCAAAAGAGCATCAGACCAGAGGAGGCTCTCAAAGGAACCACCAGTTGCATAAAGGAATGAATGCCTTTATTCTACTTTTCCCTAGTTGTTTCTTGTGATTAATCTTATCTTTTCAACCATCCTGCATGTGCCTCAGGGATATCTTATAATTCTCACTTTGGGCAAGTTAATGACTCAACTTGGGCTTATACAATCATCTAGAAAGTGAAAGAAGCAGTCGGTCTGGAATTCAGGGGTGCCTGGGTGGCTTAGCTGGAGGAGCATCTGACTCTTGATTTCGGCTCAGGTCATGATCCCAGGGTCGTGGGATCAAGCCTTGTGTGGATCCACACTCAGCGTGGAGGCTGCTGGGGATTCTCTCTCTCCCTCCCTCTGTCCCTCTATCCCTCTCAAGCGTGCGCACACTCTCTCTAAAATAAAACATCTTTTGTATTTAAAAATGTTTAAAAAGAAGCTTAGAATTCAAATATCTCCCACAGCTGGTAACATAACAAGGTAGATACTGAAATACTCATTATTGACCCATGGATCTTAAATTCCTTTCATTTTCTCACATATTTCTACAAAAATACACCTACTGTGCAAAGGCAAGCACGCTTACTTAGCTGGCATTAGAAACTAAGGAATAACTGGGGCGCCTGGGGGCAGTCAGTTAAGCGGCGACTTCGGCTCAGGTTATGATCTCACGGTCCGTGAGTGCGAGCCCCGCGTCGGGCTCTGTGCTGACAGTGCGGAGCCTCCTTGGGATTCTCTGTCTGCCTCTCTCTCTGCCCCTCCCCCATTCATGCTCTCTCTCAAAAATAAACACTAAAAAAAAAAAAAAAGAAGAAAGAAAGAAACTAAGGAACAACTACCCTTACAGTAGTAGCATACGCAGGCCCGCCTCTTCTCAAGAGGGCTCCATTCGCCTCTTCCAAGCCACACCCAACCTGTCTGCTTCTGATTATCCTTTATCTTGACCAGCGTTAAGCTCCAGTTTTCTCTACTTCTTTGACAGGCCTCAGCAGCATCACATTCTTTTACTTCTTGCCTGCTAAAGTTTTGTTTGCTTTAGATGGTTGGATGTGTCCAACAGATCTCCTATGATCAAAAAAGCTCCAAAATTAGAGCAGTCAGTTGCATTTTGGCTTCTATGGTTTGGAATTTCCACTCTCCTGAAGAGTTCCAAAGAGTCTTAGCAACACAGAGACCCTCCTTCCTGGTAATATATTATATGCTGCTCCCACTGGCCTGTCAAGCTTGGGGTGGGGGGAGGGGGGATGTCAGGATTGGGCCGGGACCATCTACTGGCTACAGTATCAAAGGCCTGGAACCGTATCTGATACCGTGTGACTGATACCGTGTGAACGGCTGCTTCTAAAGATTGTCCAAGATGAGCCTATTTTCACTGTTAAAGACATTTCATCTCCAAACCCAGACCTTGTTTCCAACACAGCAAAATGCTGCAGGGGAGACATGAAACATCGCCAAAGTCCTGGTCAAAAATGTGCTGTTCAGTTTTATAACGTCAACCTGTTCCCTAAAGATGGTTTCCTTCTAAGACAACTGACCGGACTCAAAGAAAATATTTGAGTGAGTTGAGCGTGAAAATGAGCATGAGGGGGTGGTGATCTTTAACAGGATGAAGTTTTTTTACTTTTTTTAAAAAAAATAACCCACATTCCACCATATGTATATCACTCCACAAAAGCTCAAGCACTACATGCACTGTGGCATTTAGGGGGCATTTTCACATAGGGTACAAAAAAAAACCCACAAAAAAACAAAAAAAACGAGGCTGTTTTCATACCAACCTGGGGATTCTGAAATTTTCCTATGGTTATTAGAAAAAGTTGCACTTGACTACATAAAACATGTATCTTATCTAAAATCTTAGGCCCAATATTTCTACAGAATATGAATGAATTATCAACTTTCTGTATGTGAAAACATCTCATTAAAAGTTGGTTAACATGGGGGCGCCTGGGTGGCTTGGTCGGTTAAGCATCCGACTTCGGCTCAGGTCATGATCTCACAGTCCGTGAGTTCGAGCCCCGCGCCGGGCTCTGTGCTGACAGCTCAGAGCCTGGAGCCTGTTTCAGATTCTGTGTCTCCCTCTCTCTCTGCCCCTCCCCTGTTCATGCTCTGTCTCTCTCTGTCTCAAAAATAAACGTTAAAAAAAAAATTAAAAAAAAAAAAGTTGGTTAAGATGAAGTTCTGGTTTTTCAAACAGCTTTGGGGTTTTGTCAAGTATAAGATCAGAGAGAATCAAGTGACTTGCTCAAGGTCATTTGGTCAAATCAGGTGGGATTAGCATTACTGGTTCCTGCCTTCCAAAAGCCAACCAAAAATCAAACTTTTCTTGAAACTAAGCAAGCCAAAAGGGAAAAATCATTCCCCATTTCCTCTCCTCGGTAATCCAAGGACAAAAGAAAAATTAGTTTCAATGGCAGAACTTCAATTAATAAAGTTTCGTCAATACATAGATTATTACCTCCAACCATGCACGGCACCTCTCTCAAAATTAGTAACTATTTTACCAATTTGCAAAGGTCAGTAACCTCTATACAACCTTCCCATCTAACAGCCCCATAAACTTACTAAGATGCTTTTAAATCAGCCTTTCCTATGTACATCTATAAATAGTTCACTTCTCTTATCTTCTATAAGATCTGGTCAGACTGCAATATATAGATGTACTCTGAGCTGTTAGATTTTTTTTTCTTGAAGTTAAAGGATCATAAATAAGTTCAAAGTTTTCTTCAGAACTCTGAAAGGAATAGGGATATTTCACCAGGAAGGGTGAAGCAGCGATTAAATACACGGGAATTGGTCAGGCTGGGGCTGGGGCAGGGCTAGAGAGGCTCCTACACATTTTTATCACCAGATCAGCTGCTGCTTCAGACATTTCAAACCCACCACCTTCATCACATTTTCTGCCCCATCCTTTTCATTTCTACTTTCAACCTGCTGATATAAAACACTACCTTTGAATTAATAACAAAAATGTAATATGCAGTGAAGCCATATTTTGAAATCACTAACTGGACTGGGATAGGGGTATTAAAGCAGCTGGGAACTCTTTGTACTTATTACAAGCACAGTGTACTCGTATCTAGCAAGCAACAGTCCTCACATCCAATTTTCCGAGTCGAATGGTGCCATTACCCCTATTTCAGATGACCCTCAAGTCCAGGATATTGCCCTTTGCTCTCGGACGATAGGTCACCAATATTAAAAGCTGGCATGAGAACTCAAAAATACTAAGTTAGTGGGCAGGCTAAAATTGTGGCTGGATTCTATCATATATGAACAACTTTAAAATATTTAAAACTAACATTAATTTTCTCTTACCTCAATTTCAATTCAAGTCTACTTATTTCTGAATATAGTTGTAACACACTTTTTGAACTGATGATTTCTCTGTAGGCCTTTGAGCAAAACGTGATCACTGGGTATATAAAGCAAATCAAAAGCAGGACTGGAAAAAATTAAACCCGGAAGGAAATGTAAGTCACTAACACTTTCCATTATGCCAGAAGTGAGAAATGTCATTATTTGGAAATGAATCAGGTTAAGCTATTATCACACTGCCAACATACAGCTGTTTTTGACCTGCAAAAACAGAAATTTCATATGGTTCAACCTAATGTTATTTTCTAAGCTCATTTTAATAACTGTCTCAAATTAAGGTGTTGACAACCCAAGGCACATAAAACCTTCTATTTCTCTAGATTGCCTTAACCTTTGGAAAGATTTGCCACCCCACTGTCCAAAGCTGGCCATTTGAGAAATTAAGTGTATTAACAGGAAAGCCAAGATTTAAAAAACAAAACAAAACAAAAACAAAAACGAGACCCAAAATCCCACCAAACAGCTGAATATAACTGTGCCTACAAGAACCCTAAAGCCATTCCACATCTTTTGTGCAGTTCACATTCTCCACTAACAGAAGTTGAATCCTGAGAAGATCGGCCCTTTAGAAGACTTCCATTTAAGGAAAAACTAGTGAAAATGTAAGTGCACCGCATCTTTTTCAGTTTTCAATGATACAGGAATCTAAGCATGGTAAATATTCATCATTTTACACTGGGGTTCCACTGACCTAAAAATTTATTGTTGAGGAATTCTAACTGAGTTGGTGAGTTCTGCTGGAGAATGTGCCTTCTAACCTTTCTAATCTCAAGGGTGATCACCATCCCAGTGGGATTATTCTGCTATTTGGATATGGTCGATTTATGTACAAACAACAGAAATAACCTGTCACAGACAGCGTTTATGGCTGCAAGAATACATCTAGGTCTAAATCTATCATCTTACACCCATTGTTAGTAAGTCTAATAACTAATATGCTAATGACCTCTTTTCTCAATTAATTCCACTAATTACTCACCTGTTCTCATTCTGCCAAAATTCCTCTCTCCTAATCTGATCCATCAGACCACATACTATACTCTCCCAGAGGGATGTTTTTTTCCCTAAGATACTTCATAAACTGTTAGGACAATCAGATGGTGCCTGTTCTATCTTTCCAGGTTTCATTTATAGTATACAGCATCAATATTAACCAGCAAGTGAAATACGCTCTTAAAAAAAAAAAAAAAAAAATCAGGAGAGAATCTCCTGCTCTATCTGGAAATTTCTCTATTCAGCTAGTTCAGTGTTGACAGGTCAACAGAGAATGGCACTAGGCATTACTACAGTCCTAAAGGGCATGCCCCTATAGTGAACCCATCAACCCTTTCCTAACATCCAAATGACCCAGACTTTTTATAGCAGAATCTACTCTCCTTGCCCCAGCCCCAACAGCATCTTCTGGTCATTTTTCACCCTGAACTAAAGTTTTCTCTGGAGCGTGTGGTGACACCCTGTCAGTCAAATACATTCTTTAAACCTTCCATCTGGGGCGCCTGGGTGGCGCAGTCGGTTAAGCGTCCGACTTCAGCCAGGTCACGATCTCGCGGTCTGTGAGTTCGAGCCCCGCGTCAGGCTCTGGGCTGATGGCTCAGAGCCTGGAGCCTGTTTCTGATTCTGTGTCCCCTCTCTCTCTGACCCTCCCCCGTTCATGCTCTGTCTCTCTCTGTCCCAAAAAAATAAATAAACGTTAAAAAAAAAAAAAATTTAAAAAAACACGTACAAAAACTCCCTGTGCATCCTAAGTGCTTTAAAAAAGAATGTATCTACTTCCATCCTTAAAACCCTATGAGGCTAGGTTTAGTACTCCCATTTTACAGAGGAGAAAAGCTGAGGCTCAGTAACTTGCCCAAGGTCATAAAGGGCAGGGATTTGAATTCGAGTCCGACCTCGGTGTCCTCTGACCTCAACCCTCATGCTGTATTTCCTTCCAATCTCTTTCTTCATGTCCTTTATGTCTGTCTGCTCTGTGGTCTTACAAAGTCTATGCTTGGGCAGTGTTCAGTTTCTCCTGGGGCTGTCTTGCCTTTAAAGGACATGCCTTCCAGAAGAATGAGTACCCATTCCATTTTTTCTCCATGCTCCTCCTTCCCACCTGGCACCATTTCCCCCAAGGCTCTTATCACATCTCCTCCTCTAGGGCCAATTTACGTGTCCTCTCGGTCCCTGAGCAGGCACCACAGGATACTGAAGGGCCACCTTCTACCCTCAAGGCTACGAGAGAGAAGTAAAAGGGTGGAAGGGTCCAGACAGCCCCTCTGCCTAAGTCTTCATTCAGGAAGAAACTGCGGCCGAGGACCGGAGGGGGGGTGGGGGGGGGAATTTGGGGAAGGAAAAGAAGTACGGGGCGGAGTAACAAGGGTGTGCCCTTGGGGGTGGGGGGTGGGGAGATGGAGACGGGGAGGAGGCGTGGGACGCTCAGGGTTTAACAGATTGAATGGGAGGGGGGGGTGGACCGCCATAAGGTGGGGGGGGGGGGGTGCCACCCGGAGACGAAAGGGGCCACTTGGAGGAGGAGAATGTGTGCGCTGGGGAGGAGAACCTGGAGGTGGATACAACAGGAAAGTGGAGGGAAGAAAGGGTAGGGAGGGGGAGCAGGAAACGGTGGACTCACCCGGGAGGAGAGAGGGGAAGGATGGATGGGAACCGGGAAGGTGGGGCGCCTCGAGACCCCACCACCGAGGCTCGGCGAGGAGGGGCGGGAGGGCCGAAAGGGTTCGGGGTCCGCGGAATGCCGGGAACCGGGGCCTCGGGAGACCCCGGGAGAGGAGGAGCGGGAGTTCTCGAGCCGAGCGACGGGAAGGGGGGGGGGGGGGGGCTCAAGGGAGGCAAGGGCGGGAAAGGGGGCGTCCCGGCCCGGGGGCTAGGGGCGAAGGTATCGTCGGGCTCGCCAGGGGATGGAGTAAGGAGGGCCGGGGGTGCGCGGGAGGCAGGCGGGGGCAGTGGGTTCCGGGGCCCGTCGGGGTGCAGAGGGCGGGAACGTCCTGGCGTCCCCCGAAGGCCGGGCGTGGGGTCTCCCGAGGGTCGGGCCGGGGTCCCCGCAGTCTTCCGCGGCCAGGCTCCGGGCGGCCTCCGGCCGGGGTCTTCCAAGGGTCGGCGCGCCGTCAGGGTGGGGCGAGGGGTTCCCGAGATTTTTCCCCCGCTCCCCGAGGCCGGAGCGGCGCCTCCCCCCCCCCTCCCCAGGACCCCAGGCTTCCTTCCTACCTATGCCGGGCGCCACATAGACGAAGTAGAGCAGGGAGGACGACAGCGAGAAGAAGAAGAGTGCGGCGAGCAGCGAGCGGCGCGGCAGCCGCAGCAGCCCCCGGCGGACGCGCATTCTGCAGCCGAGCCTGCTCCCGCCGCTCCCCGTCCGCCGCCTCCTGGGCTGCCGCCGCCGCCTGGGCCTCGGCCACCACCTCCCGGGCCTCGCGGGCCGCCGCTCGCCGCCGCCGCCTCGCCGCTCCCAGCCGCCGGCCGCCGCGGGCCGGGCCACATAGAGCGGGCGGGGGCCTGAGCGGCCCGGAGCGAGCGCAGCGGCGGAGAAGGGGCGGGGCGGGCCGCGGGAGGCGGGCCGGGGGCGGGGCCAGCGCCGCCGGGCACCGTCGCAAAAGACCGGCGCGCGCTCCCTCGCCGCCCGACCCCCCGGTTCGGCTCCCGCGGCGGAGCGGCGGCCCGCAGGGAACGTCGCTAAATGGCGACAGCCCCTCTCCTGGCGCGGCCACCGCCCAGGCTTTCGGGGAGCGTCGCTCAAGTGCCGGTGGGCTCCGCGCAAGGGCGCCCCTAGCCCGGGAGCCAAGGGGCCGTCTGCAATGTCTGACGCTGCTGGTCGCCTACTGCGACAGTGGAGCGGGGATTATAGGCATAAGGGCTCGGCATACACCTTCACTCATTCATTCATTAATTCACCTCACCATTTATTAAAAGCCAGACATAGGCCATAGGCCAGACGCTGTTGTTGGTGTTGGGCACGCTACAGAGAACAAAACAGACAAAATCTGTCTTCGTGAACTCACGCTCGAAAGCGAGGAGAAAAGGAGACAAATCAGTTCGTAGTATCGGGTACTGATAAATGATATGAACAGAATAAAACACGAGAACGTATTGGAGGCAGGCTAGTGTGGTTAAGGAAGGCCTCATTGACCAGGTGACGTGGGATGAGACATAAAAGGGTGAACAGCAGGCACAAAGGCCCTGAGGTCAGAAAGCTTCCTCTCTCCCCAGGTTATCCAAACCCAGGATAAAGGTTAGATCTCTAGGCAGGGTCCACATCCCACAGAATCATAAGGAGTGTAATGATAACAATTATCAACGTGAGGACTTGGGTTGAGAGACGCTGGGCTTTACTTATGTCGTTAAACTGCCCCAGCAGCCCTGCAGTCTGTGCTCTCATTATTGCTATTACACAAATGAGGAAACTGAGGCTCCTAGGGGAAGCAATTCCCCCAAGCCTTGCAGTAAGGGCTCAAATCAAAACTGACCTGTCTCCCAAGGCAGACCTGTGACCACTAGGTGGTAACTTACGTCAACATTACATCTGGCTACTAATTCGCACCCTGCAAGTTGGTATCCTACTCCGTAGGATAGTGTGTGTGACCATAACCAAAAGAATGCTTTAAGATCAGCCCCAGGTCAGAAGAACCAGCCCAGCTTCAAGAGCCTTCCAGCTGAATTGGAGAGGAAAGCCTTCCTGGTGTAGATACATCTCCCAGGAACTGTGAGGCTGTCTTGGAATGCCAGAAGCAATCAGGAGGGATTCTTTGAGAGTCAACAATAATCCCACTTTCTATTCCTAAGGTAATTTATACTTTTTGCAGTGTCTGAGCCTGTAAGTGAGGGCTCTAGAGCAAGACTGTCTAGGTTCCATGGCTCCTATCTCTTCCATTCTTAGCTGAATGACTTCAGGCAAGTTGCTTAACCTCTCTGTGCCTCTCAGTAAAATGGCAGATATTATTAGTAACAATTGCATCCAGTTGTTGCGAGGATTTGAGTAATCCATGCCAAACCAGGCACGTGGTAAATGCACACAGCTCTCACCTAACCAACACCCCTGGAAAATGGGATGGGGCAGAAGAAGCTTAAACAACAAAATTTCTCTGCTTTTCTCGGCAGGGAATTTTGACTCGGATTTGGGTTCAAATCGTGGCTTGGTCTCAGCTAGCTGTGTGACCATAAACAAGTCATTTACCCCTCAGATTCTATTCATTGCCTACAAAATGGACCCAGTGTTGCCCACCTCTACAGGGACGTGATTCAGAGTAAGTGAGAGCTGAGCTGAGGCCCTAGACCAGAAATCTCAAACTGGCTGGAATAATCTGACCTGTAACTCCTTTTTGTTTGGCCCACACCACGGCTCCTGCCCCACCATGATCTCGCAGTTTGTGAGTTCGAGCCCCACATAGGGCTCTGGGCTGACAGCTCAGAGCTTGGAACCTACTTCGGATTCTGTGTGTGTCTCTCTCTCTCTCTCTCTCTCTCTCTCTCTGTCCCTTCCCCACTCTCACTCTGTCTCTCTCTCAAAAATAAATAAACATAAAAAAAAAATGAACAATCGGGGCACCTGGGTGGCTCAGTCGGTTGGGCATCTGCCTTTGGCTCAGGTGGTGACCTCACGGTTCAAGGGTTGGAGCCTGCATCGGGCTTTGCTCTGTCAGCGCAGAGCCTCCTTGGGATTCTCTCTCTCCGTCTCTCTCTCTGCCCCTACCCTGCTTGTGCTCTCTCTCTCTTTCTCTCTCTCTCTCCAAATAAATAAATAAACTTTAAAATTTTTTAAAAGAAAGTGAACAATCATACTGTAATATGCTGTAATAGCCAGTACATTCCCAAATTTCCCAAATTTCCCCAATTGTTTAAAGAATGTCTTTTATAGTTGTTATTTTTTTCAACAGCATCAAATCAAGACTTACAGATCGCATTTGGAATTATTTCCATAGTATGTACTTACTTACCTACAACCGTCTCCGTACCTTTTTTCATCATTTCTCCCAATATTTTATTTAAAACATTTTTAAACCTATAGGGAAGTTGAGCAAATGATACAGGAAACACCCAGATATTACCATGCAACGTTTTGTTTAACCGAACCAGTGCTGGATCCGTTGGATTTCCATGGGGGGAAAAAAGACTCTTCACTCCTACTTCACACTATCCACAAAATCAATTCAAGATGGATTGTAAATCTAAATGTGAACGATCACAAAAAAGCTTTTAGATGAAAACAAAGACTATCTTCATGTCCTTGACGTGGGCAGAAATGTGTCAGAGGACACAAACACCAACCAGGAGGGAAAATTGTGATAAATGAGGCTGCATTAAAATAAAAAATTCTCTTCATCAAAAGACACCAGTAAGAGAAATGATAGGCAGTACAGTAAAAGAAACAGAAATACGTAGCTTATAAAGAACTCATATACAGAATTAAAAAAAATTTGTTTTAGTGTTTATTTATTTTTTCAGACACACACACACACACACACACACACACACACACACACGCAGGGGTGAGTGGGGGAGAGATGGAGACACAGAATCTGAAGCGGGCTCCAGGCTGTGAGCTGTCAGCACAGAGCCGGACGCGGGGCTCGAACTCACAAACCATGGGATCATGACCTGAGCTGAAGTCGGACAGTTAACCGACTGAGCCACCCAGGCGCCCCCAGAATTTTTAAAAAACCCACACATGTATAGAAACAAGACTGACAACCAAATAAGGGGTGGGCGGGGGAAGACTTGAACAGGCATTTCATAAAGGAAGGTATCTAAATGGCTAATAAGCATATGAAAAGGTGCTTAAAGCTCTGAAAAAAGCAGAGGAAATCCACACCTCCATAGCGTGTGTGGGCCGCTGGTTCTGAGCAAGGGAGGGACAGCTTACAGCCAAGGCTTGAGGGCGCTTCAAAGGGCAGAGTAGTAGGAAAGTGAGGCTGTCAAGCTGACGGAGAAGGAGGAACAAAGCCGGGAGGCTCAGCGCTCGGTGCCTCTGTCCCTGTGAGTAGGCCGACTTGTGCACTTCTGACCACGCTGCGGCAGGGAGAAAGAGGGTCCAACCCCCTTGGATGACACAATATGGGCTTCAATTAGGAAAAGGCTGGTGGAGACCCAGCCCGCTTGAACCAAATGTCTCTACAATTGGATTCCCTTACCATCCACCCCCACCCTCGCCTGGGTGGGCAAGGAGTTCAGCTGTTCCACGGTGAAAGAGACAGGAAAGCCTCCCTACCCCTGGCCTAGGTTCTGATGACCAATCTCTACCCCTACTACTCCATCTGAAATAACAAGATCTTGAAAAAGATTGGGGTTTTTTTTTTTCCAACTTCTTTCTTTGATTTTTTTTTTTTTTTTTTTTTGGAGCTTGACACTTTTTTAAGTTTATTTCTTTATTTTGAGAGAGAGAAAGGGAGGAGAGCACAGGGGAGGGGCAGAGAGAGAGGGAGACAGAGAATCCCAAGCAGGCTTCGCGCCACCAGCGCTGAGCCAGACGCGGGGCTCGATCTTACAAACCGTGAGATCATGGCCTGAACCGAAATCAAGAAATCAGGATTCTAAAGCTTAACAGACTGAGCCACCCAGGCGCCCGCGGGGTATTTGTGTGTGCATGTACGTGCGTGTGTGTGTGTGTGTGTGTGTGTGTGTTTCAACCTTCTCATTTCTGAGTTAGGCTTCCAACTCACTCAAATACGCATTCATTCATTCATTCATTATTAATTTCCTATTCAGCCGCTCAAACAAGCTCACTGCATTCTGGTCTCTGCTCAGATGTCACCTCTTCTAAGAGACCTTCCCTCTAAAATATCTTCTTCCCCACCCCAGGACTCTCTCTCCCCTTACCCAGCTCTATTTCTCTTCATAGTACTTTGCATTCCCGACATTACATTATACACGTGTGTGTGTGTTCGTTCATTTTCTGCCTCCCCTATCAGAACATAAGCTCTGTGATCTCAGAGATTCTGTTTCATTCTCTGCTACATCCTTGCATCTAGCACGGTGCCCCGCATCCAGCAGGTGCTCAATAATTGTTGGAGGAAAGGTGAAGGAATAGCAGGTGTGCACTAAGCATGATGGGCAGGTATCCAGGGGTTTTTGCAGCCCAGGGGCAGCACTGACAGGAAACCGGGTAACCGGTATGAGGTGTAAGGACAGGACCCCTGGGCTAGCAGTCAGGGGAGCTGTTCTGTGAGATTCTAGATGGTCTTTTTTTTTTTAACATTTTATTTATTTTTGAGAGACAGAGCATGAGCAGGGGAGGGGCAGAGAGAGAGGGAGACACAGAATCCCGAGCAGGCTCCAGGCTCCGAGCTGTCATCACAGAGCCCAATGTGGGGCTCGAACTCACGGACCATGAGATCATGATCCGAGCCGAAGTCGGTCACTCAGCCAACTGAGCCATCCAGGGGCCCCTCTAGATGGTCTTTGAAAGGGAGTTGAGACAGGCTTGCTGCCTGCCTGATTGGAACAGCCGCTCAGTCCAAGGACAAGGAAAAGACGAGGGGTGAGGCTGGAGGTGGCTGGACCCCATGGCTCAGCAGGGGCCCCTGAATTGAATCGAAAAGACCTGGAGGCCAGCCAGGCCTGCCTCTTCCTTGTTCTCTCCCTGTGATCTGGGCAAGTCTTTTCACCTCTCTGAACCTCCATTTCCACATCTGGTTCCTTCTTCCAGGGTTTCTGGGAGGATTTGAGATAGTACCTATAAAGTGTCTGGATGTAGCAATACTCAATCACTGTTGGTATTCTCACACTTTTTCCTGTGGGCCATAGGGAGCCCTTGAAGGTTTTGGAGGAGGGGAGTGACATAAAGAAAGGAAGGCCCCTGGAGAAATCCCAGAAAGCACAAGTTGGCCCTCATGTCTGCTCGTCAACACCTAATTAACAGGCTTGCCCAAAGCAAACACATAAAGAGGCTCCACAGCCTAAAGTGAAAGATACCATGCCCCTCCTACCCCCTCATACTTTACTGGGAAAGATTCCAGGAACCCGCCCTGAGGAAGACATTGCATAATCCGTGGACAATAATCACCAGTAGTGAGATAACATCATACGCTTCAAACTATCTCAGGTCAAACTCCCAGAGGCGTGAGCAGATAAATATCATTGACTTGTGCATAACTGCTCTCTATGTCCAAGGAGCCCTGGCATTGAGTCCTTCCGACGCCAGGGATGCCTATTGGCCGAGCATCGACTAGGTGGCTCACCCTGGTAAGTTTTAGCCAGGCAGTAGTTAATCAGCCCCTTTCAGAGAAACTGAGGCTCAGAGCAGAAGTGACTATCACTTCCTGCCAGCAGCTCACGGAGCCAGTGTCCTTTGCCACTCTTTTCCCTCTGCCGTAATAATGAACAATGTTCTGCAGAGCTGAGGCCCCACCAGCTGACTTCCAGAGTGAGGAGGAAACTCCCCTCACCCCATCATGATCAAGAAATAAGGGGCGCCTGAGGGGCTCAGTCAGTTAAGCATCTGACTTCAGTTCAGGTCACAATCTTGCGATTCCTGAGTTCGAGCCCCGCGTCGGGCTCTGTGCTGACAGCTCGGAGCCTGGAGCCTGCTTTGGGTTCTGTGTCGCCCTCTCTCTCTGCCCCTCCCCTGCTCGCATACACTTCTCTGCAACATGCTTTCTCTCAACATTATTTTTATAAGACATGTCCACAGTGAAGCATGTAGCTTGAGTTTATTCATTTTCACAGCTGTGTAGCATTTCACCATATATTGAGGCCTGTTTTTAAGTCCTTTTTCCTGATGATGTCTATTTAGGTCGTTTCCTCTTTTTTGCTACTACTGGTCCATAGATTCTTAGCTAAAGTTCAAAATCCAAGAAACCTAAAACTTAAAAGCTTTTTCATAGTTTATTTCGCAGCAAGACCTGACCTGACCTGAACATCTTTAGTGGCAAAACTTGACCTCAGTAGACAGAAAGCTGTCTATAATCTTTATCTCACTGTGAATATCTGCATGTTCCCCTGAGGAAACATGTAGATCTTCCTTTACAGAGTAACCCCCATCCCTCTCAAGAGGTGTTCTGTAAATATTCAGTGTATGTCTCATATTATCGTTTTTATTTTCATATTATCTTTCAAAATTCTGTGATTTTCAAAATTTCAAAACACATCTGGCCCCAAGGGATTTGGGAAGGGGATGTGGACCCAATTCACACAGTGTTGCAAGGAACAACTGCGGCAGAATGCATTTTCCAAAGATGGTCTCAAAAATATTTTCCATCCTCCTGCTCTTCTAGAACTTTCTTCATTCCTCCCTTCTTTGCAGCTGGGTGGGGTTGTGAGTCATTTATAGCCAATAAAAACGCGTGGAAAGTGACACTATGCAGCTTCTGACTTGTTGGTGGGGACACACATCTCTGGAACCTCTGGCCACCATGCGTGAGGAAGCCATACGGAGGGGCCACCTATGGGTGCTCTGGTCAACAGCCCCAGTGGGGATCCCAGCCCACGGCGGGCATCAATCACCAGATGTGAGAGAGAACAAACCTTTCATTTTTTTTTTTTTTAGTGTTTATTTATTTTTGAGACAGAGAGAGACAGTGCATGAACAGGGGAGGGTCAGAGAGAGAGGGAGACACAGAATCTGAAACAGGCTCCAGGCTCCGAGCTGTCAGCACAGAGCCCGACACAGGGCTCGAACTCACAGACCGCGAGATCATGACCTGAGCTGAAGTCGGACGCTTAACCGACTGAGCCACCCGGGCGCCCCGAGAACAAACCTTTAGATATTCCAGCCCCCATCTGTGACTTTCCGGTCTTCTCAGCTGAAGCCCCCTGACAGGCTGTCCCCACTGTGCCCTTCCCAAATACATGAGCATAATAAAATAGTTACCGTTTACACACAAGTCTGGTTTGCTACACGGCAGCAGTAACTCTAACGCCACCCTTCTGTGCAATCCTATGCATATGGGCAAGAGTTTCTCCAGAGCACGTACATGCAAGAGTGGATTTGCACATCTGCTTAACTATTTCTGAATTGCTTTTCAAAATGGGTGTACCCATTTAAACTCCCGGCTGCAGTGAATGAGGGTTCCCATGACTTCCTGCCTCACCCACAATTGCTATGATCAGACTTTTCCAAGGTTCTGTCCCTCGGCCATGAAACGCCTCTATAGAGACAAAGATATGAGGAACATCCCTTTTAAAAATTCTGCCACTGTCTTTCTATCCTGGACAGGTAAGCCAAAGGCATAACAGGGTTGCGGCCAGGGAGTATTAGCTGGTAGAAGTAATTTTCTCATTCAACAAATATTTATCAAGTACCAAACTATGTGCCAGGCATTTTTATAAATGCTAACTGGAAAAGATGATGATGATGATGATGATGATGATGATGATGATGATGTCGTCCTGGTACCAGGCATTTATTGACCTTTTATGGTCACTTAACATTCATTCACCTTCTGCAACAGCTCCGATTGCCTTCACCTCTTGCTTTCATTCTGGGTGGTGCTTTGGGGTTGCTGACTCCATTTCTACCTCAGACTTGTTATGTGAACCAGCCTGGTCAGTCATAACTTTGTATTCCTCTGGTAATAGTGACTGGTTTGGAGTTGGGCAGACTGGTCAGAACCAATGAGACTCAACTCCCAGAAATTTAAATTTGTGCCTTTGGAGAAGCCAACCATGTCTTTCACACTAGACTTTAATATGAAGCGTTGTAAGCCTGGAGCAACGGCAGCCATTTTGTCAGCATGTGAAACCTGGAAATGAAGCTGGTGTATGCAAAGAGACTGATGTAAGCAACAAGGAGAAATTGAGGCCTGATGACATAATTTGAGTCCTGAATCCACTTAGCCCTGGTGGCCATCATTTTACCCCCACGTTGTACCTGCTGAGGTTTTCCTGTTTTGTTTTAACTGAAGTATAACATAAATACAGAAACATATGCGTATCACAGACATATAGCTCTCCTACATAGGATGACCGTAGACCCCTCTAGCAGAGCACTGGTCACAGTGCTTCATATGTGCATATGTGCACAAGGATGTAAGTTCAAGTGTATGTACATATTTAAAGAAGCACTCAAATAGTACTTACTCAGTGTCAGGCACTGTTCTAAGCACTTTATACACAGTTACCTTACAAAAACATCTTGAGGGAGGTACAATCATCCTCATTAGCAGAGAAACTGAAATCTAGAAAGATTAAGGAACGTGACCAAAGTCACAGAGCTGGTTTCTTTCTTTCCTTTTTTTTTTAAAGAGGTGGGTTTTTGGGGTGCCTGGGTGGCTCAGTGGGTTAAGCATCTGACTTCAGCTCAGGTCATGATCTCACAGTTTGAGGGTTTGAGCCCCGTGTCGGGTTCTGTGCTGACAGCTCAGGGCCTGGAGCCTGCTTCGGATTCTGTGTCTCCCTTTCTGTCTGCCCTTCCCCCGCTCACACTCTGTCTCTCTCTCTTTCAAAAATATACAAACATTAAAAAAAATTTTTTTAATCAATAAAGAGGTGGGTTTTTTGTTTTGTTTTATTTTGTTTTGTTTTAGAGACAGAGCTCAAGAGCATGAGCAGAAAGAGGGGCAGAAGCAGGGAGAGAGGGAGAGAGGGAGAGAGACAGAGAGAGAGAGAGAGAGAGAGAGAGAATCTCAAGCAGGCTCCACACTGATCATGGAGTCTGACGCAGGGTTCAATCCCACAACCCTGGGATCATGGCCTGAGACAAAATCAAGAGTAGGACACTCAACCTACTGATCCACCCATGTGCCCCTCACACAGGCAGTTTCTTATAAATCATATGACAGTTATGGCTAAGTAACACATTTCCTTGAGGGCAAGAGCTGTCTCTTTTCCATCTTTGCACCCCCAGTACCTAAATCAGGGCCTGGCATAATGTAGATCTTTGGTAAATATTGGTTGAACGAATGAATGATGAATGAATGAATGAAAGAAACTTTATGAATTCAACTGAGTCTGCTGTGAGAAAACTTTAAAATACCCAAAAAAATCCAAATATTTAAAAAAGACTCCAGGGTGTTTCTTCTCCCACTAGAGCACAGATAAGCAAACTTCTTTAGTAAAGAGCCAGATAGTAAATGTTTTTGTTTTTGCAGGCCTTACATTCTCTGTCACAACCACTTAATTCTGCTATTGTACAACAGCTAATGTGGCTGTGTTCCAATTGAATTTTACTTTCAAAGACAGGCAGTGGGCCAGATTTGGCCCTTGGGTTGTAGTTTGCTAACTCCTGCTCTAGAGAATGAGTCTTTATTTTATCGAAGTATTCGCTGTTGATTATTGCAGTTAGTAAAATCAATCAGTACCTTGATTTTTGCTTTGCTTTAAAAAATTATTTTTAAGCCACTGCCTTCCAGTTTATCCCATTTACTTCCTTCACTATATTAAGCTTCCTAGAACATACTTTCCATCATGTCACTGTATTAATCAAAAAACTTTAGTGGCTCCCTATAGCTTATAGAAAATGGCTACTCTTCCTTTGACTTTTAAGACCCCTCCACGATCTGGTCGTGACCCTTTGCAACTCTTACTTCTCTCCAACAGGTAAGTGGGGGTGTAAACATCTCAAGTTTTATAGTGGGGAGTGTGGTTAGTAACGTTCTATGACTGTAGACCATAGGGCACTCAGTCAACATTCCAGGATTCTACACAGAAGAAGGGGGTTCAGCTAACATTCCTTAAGTCTGTACAGATAAGGAAGCTCTATAGACATTCCATAATGATTGGCAAAGAGGCTCTGCAAACACTTGATGATTTTGTAGAGACAGGCATCCTATAAGTAATATAAGATTCAAGCCACAACAAGTGTCTTTGCAAGCATTCCATGGTTCTGTGGACCTGGGGGTGTTCCTCAAAGACAGTTCATAATTTTATAAACAGGAAGGAAAATGTTGAAACACCCTCAAATTCCATATACAGGGAGTGTTCTGTAAGCGATTTGTGATCTTCTACCCAGGAGGAGACTACAAATATTACTTAATTCCATAGAGAGAATAAGGCTCTGTAGATCTTCCTTGATTTTCCAATGTGCTTTGCAGATAGTTAGCGACCCTTGAGAGGGCTCTGCAGACGATAATTCTACATGGAGGAGAGTGTTTATTCCCTGAACAGGCTTTCTAGGTAGATTCCTATGGTCGATAAAGATTCCATGGTCCTAAACAATAGGAAACTCTGCCTGCGGTTAGTGATAGTACAGATAGGACAGCATTCTGTGAATATTTCTTCTTTTAAATTTTTTTTAAATTTATTTATTTTGAGAGAGAGACAGAGAGAGAGAACAAGAGGGGGAGGGCCAGAGAGAAAAGGAGGGAGAGAATCTCAAGCGGTCTTGATGCTTTCAACGCAGATCCCCACGCGGGGCTCGAACCCACAAACTGTGAGATCGTGACCTGAGCCAAAATCAGGAGTCGGACACTTCACCGACTGAGCCACCCAGGTGCCCTGTGTAAAGAGTTCTTGTTTTCACACAGAGGAGGGGCAGGGAATATAGGCCATGACTAAACAAAATGGTATTCTGCAAATAACTCTTACGATTCTATACATAGGAGAGAGCTCAACACAGTCCCAGATCTTACACAGGTGAAGGGGGTCCAGCAAATACTCCTTAAGGAGTATTTGGTCCTCTACCAAGAGGACCAAGAATCTCTGCAAATATCCCTTGGTGTTACCTATAAGATGATTTGGAAGCAGGTCATGATTTAATACACAGGAGGGTGCTTGACAAAATCTCGGGGATTTTGTGGGCTCTAGTGGGCTTGGCACATCTGGTCTTATGAAGGAAAGCTGGGGGCTGGGCAGTTTTACCAAAGGACACGAGAGGCCAGAGGCCACAGGCCAGAGTCTCCAATTGTTTCAAGTGCACATAAAAACGTGTTAGACCTAAAAAACAATATTGACTCCAGAATATAAAAAGGAAACTCCAGGGGTGCCTGGGTGGCGCAGTCGGTTAAGCGTCCAACTTCAGCCAGGTCACGATCTCACGGTCCGTGAGTTTGAGCCCCGCGTCAGGCTCTGGGCTGATGGCTCGGAGCCTGGAGCCTGTTTCCGATTCTGTGTCTCCCTCTCTCTGCCCCTCCCCCGTTCATGCTCTGTCTCTGTCTGTCCCATAAATAAATAAAAACGTTGGAAAAAAAAAATTTTTTTTAAATAAAAAAAAAAGGAAGCTCCAAAAGTTGAAATTAATTGATGTTTAATTAAAATGTCTACAAAATAGTAAATCAACTAATCAACGGCCTCTGAACTCACGTGATTACATCTCATGTATCTAGTGGGCCATTGGGGTACATTTTCTTATGCTTAATAGGACATGGGTGGGCCTTAAAAACTCAAGACAGAAGCCCAGGAAGATCCTAAAATGGCCCTAGACTTGGAAGGGGCTGGAAAGTTCATGTGGGAAGGTCAGAGGACTCTCCAAGCCACCTGCTGCCCCTGTCCGGCCTCGTTCCTGAACAGGACACTGACATTCCAAGGCTGGGACTCTCCCAAGAGATGGACCGGGCCCCAAATATCACCGCTGATTAGGGGAAAGGCCGCCCATGTCAGCAACAGGGAAAGCCAATTAGCCAAGGACATTATGTTGTGGCAGGTGTCTGGAAGAATCAGATATTGTCATGGTCTCGGGAAGGAAAAGCAGCTGTTTCTGTTTCTCCTCCATCATCCCGAGTCCCAGGAGAGGGCTTTGAGCTAGCAGCATTACTTGGAGCAGGGTAATGGGGGCCAGAGCAAGGATCTGTGGCCACAGGTAAGCCCCAGAGTCACAGGCAGGAATGAAGAGTGTTGATCAAAGCCAGTGAGGGAAAATCTGAGTCTAGGGTCTTACCATCCCAGAGCCCAGCCATAATCAATCAACCCACATGACAGCAAATGTAACACTGCCCTGAGCTAGAGGCCACAGGATGGCAGAGGTTATAGCTTTGTTAGTCAGTTTTCTTAACCCATACCCCATTTCAATGAACATAAAAGCATCTCAATCCTTTTTTTTTTTTTTTAATTTTTTTTCCCAACGTTTATTTATTTTTGGGACAGAGAGAGACAGAGCATGAACGGGCGAGGGGCAGAGAGAGAGGGAGACACAGAATCGGAAACAGGCTCCAGGCTCTGAGCCATCAGCCCAGAGCCCGACGCAGGGCTCGAACTCACGGACCGCGAGATCGTGACCTGGCTGAAGTCGGACACCTAACCGACTGCGCCACCCAGGCGCCCCAAAGCATCTCAATCCTTTGACATCATTTTAGATTATAAAAAAATGGTTTTTTCTTCGAAAACTCCAAAATGATTAAAGGAACACATAGAAGAATATCTTTATGACTTCGGAGAGAAAGGGATTCCCTAAAATGGCACAAAATGCACAAACTATAAAGGAAAAGATTAATATACTGGAGTACATCAAAATTGAATATTTCCCCTATGGCAAAAGACCTCACAAAGGGGAAAAACAAGTGACGAGCCAGGAGAAGATACAACCAATGTAACAAAGGAATTAAATCCAGAGTCTATAAGGAAGTCTTGTAGATTAATAAGAAAGAAAAGATAGGCATCCCAATGAAAAAAAGCACTAAGGGACTTGAAAAGGCACTTCTGCGAGAATAGAAAGCCCAAAGGGCCATAAACATACGAAAAGAGGCTCCATCTCAAGATTAATCAGGGAAATGCAAATTAAAACCAGAGTCAGACACTGCTTTACATCCGGAGATTGACAGAAATTCTACTGCTAGGTATGTGCTGCAAAGAAATTCTGGCAA
Organism: Puma concolor; assembly: GCF_028749965.1. Lineage (NCBI taxonomy): Eukaryota > Metazoa > Chordata > Mammalia > Carnivora > Felidae > Puma > Puma concolor. Next base: position 129,382,657 of record NC_141669.1, read on the forward strand.
GTGAGCACAAGGAGATATACATACAGGGTGTTCGTTGCAGCATTGAGTACAAAATTTGCAAACTGAATTTCATTATTAGGGGAACAGGCTAATAAAATACGGTTTCACAGGGGCGCCTGGGAGGCTCAGTCGGTTAAGCATCCGATTTCATCAACTCGGCTCAGGTGACGATCTCACGGTTTATGAGTTCGAGCCCCACGTCGGGCTCTATGCTGGCAGCTTGGAGCCTGCTTGGAATTCTCTCTCTCTCCCTCTCTCTCTCTCTCTCTCTCTCTCTGCCCCTCCCACCACTCGCGTGCTCTCTCTCTCTCAAAATTAATAAATAAATTTTAAAAATATAATGCTTTTACTAGTGACATGATGGCGTGCTATGCAGCAGTTAAAACGAATAAACTAGAGCTTCTCTGTGTATCAATGTGAGAAAGCAGCAAGCTACAGAACGAGACACATGGTTGGATAACATTGGACTGAACTGTAAAACATATAAACAACGAAACCATAGATACTATGAGAAAATATGAAAGAGGGCTTTCTAACCATGATTTAAAGTCCAGAAGCCATAAAGGAAAAGATTAATACATTTGACTACATTAAAAGAAAAAACCTTATGGCAAAAACAAAGTAATAAAGAGAGAAAAGAAACAACCCATCCTATACAAAGTCAAAACACACATGACAAACAGCGGAAAAATTCTTGCAGCTCATATCACAAAGAGTTACTTTCCCTCATGTCTGAAGAGCTCTTAGAGGCAGATAAGAAAAATGGACAACAGCCCAATAGAAAAATGAACAAAGGGTGTAAACAGACAGTTTATAAAGAAGGAAACTCAAGTGGCCATTAAACATGAAAAACGGCTCCATTGCCACTATGCTCCATCTGTCACACTGGGAAAGTTCCAGAAGCTTGATAAGACTTCGAGGCCGTAGAGCACCTCCATGATTCCCGGTGGGGCATAAACTGGCCCATCCTTTCTGAAGGGCAGTTCAGCAAAGTTTATCAAAATTAAAAATGCGTACACCTCTTTGATCCAACAATTCTATTTCCGGGAGTTTGGCAAATAATCCCATGTATGTGTGAGATGGCATTTGTATGGAATTACTTATGGAAAGCGTGGGTTATAACAGAAAAAAAAAAAAAAAAAGGAAAACCATTGTCTGTTATGAGGAGACTGGTAGCATAAATTGTGATCCACCAAATCATAGAATACTATGCAATAATAGGAAAAAGAATAATGATGTTCTCTACACATTGATATGGAAAAGTGTTTAAGATAACACTGATTGGTGTGTGGAAAAGCTAGTGTGACAGTATCTACCTTGCATAAAAACAGTAGGAAAACAAACACGTGTGTGTTTGTATTTGTTTATGCATGCAAAAAGAAACTCCAGGGGTGCTTGGGTGGCTCAAACAGTTGAGGGTCCGCTTTCAGCTCAGGTTACGATCTCATGGTTCGTGGGTTCGAGCCCCGTGTCAGGCTCTGTGCTGACAACTCAGAGCCTGGAGCCTGCTTCGGATTCTGTGTTTGCCTCTCTCTCTGCCCCTCCCCTAGTCATGCTCTGTCTCTCTCTCTCTCTCTCTCTCTGTCTCTCTTTCAAAAATAAACATTAAAAAAAAAGTAACTCCAAATGAACACATAAGAAATTAAAACACTAGTTACCTGTTGCAGGGGGAGGGGGACATATGAATTATCATCCACTTAGGGATTAAACGTAAAAACAATGAAAATACACATTACACACACACACACACACACACACACACACACACACACCTAAATCAGTTTATGTTTCTTCTCCACTTAAAAGGCTCCCAGATGGGGCGCCTGGGTGGCGCAGTCGGTTAAGCGTCCGGCTTCAGCCAGGTCACGATCTCGCGGTCCGTGAGTTCGAGCCCCGCGTCAGGCTCTGGGCTGATGGCTCAGAGCCTGGAGCCTGTTTCCGATTCTATGTCTCCCTCTCTCTGCCCCTCCCCTGTTCATGCTCTGTCTCTCTCTGTCCCAAAAATAAATAAACGTTGAAAAAAAAAATTAAAAAAAAAAAAAAAAAAAGGCTCCCAGAGCTGTCCCCTGACATCACAATAAAATCCAACACCTGACTGTGAGGCCTCCCAGCCTTGCATGATCAAGTACCAGCCTTTCCCTCCCAGCCCATCTGTTCACCTTTCCTCACCTCCTTCTATCTAGATGCTCATACAGTTGTGTGTCTCAAAAAACCAGCAGGTATGAAAAGGCATCCCCAAATCGGAACACTTACATGCAGCTGGTGGGAATGTAAAATGGTGCTGCCGCTTTGGAAAACATTGTGGCAGTTACTCAAGATGGTGAAACATAGTTACCATATGACCCAGCAAGTTCACCCGGAGGTATACATACAAAAGAATGGAAAACACACATCCGGAATGCCTAGGTGGCTCAGCTGGTTAAGCATCTGACACTTGATACCGGCTCAGGTCTTGATTTCAGGGTCATGAGTTCAAGCCCCGCATTGGGGTCCTTGCTGGGTGTGGTGCCCACTTAAAAAAAAACAAAAACAAAAATGTGTCCACACAAAAACTTTGTACACAAATGTTCATAGCGGCATTAGTCATACGGCTCCAGAGTGGAAACCTTCGGTGCAAATTACTAAGTGAAAAAGCCAATCGGAAAAGGCTGTATACTGTATGATTCCAATTATATGACGTTCCAGGAAAGGCAAGACTATGGAGACAATATAAAGATGAGTTGCCAGGGGTGAGGAGAGGGGGAGATGAAGACAGCACAGAGAATTTTTAGGGCAGTGAGAATACTCTGTATGTTAACGATGGATATATGCCATTTCACATTTGTCCAAACCCATAGAATGTATAACACCCAGAGTGAATGTTTCACTGTAAGGTAAACCGGGGACTGTGAATGACTATGATGGGTCAGTATAGATTCATCCTAATAGCAGAGGCTGTGCATGAGACGGGGCAGGGGGTATATGGGAAGTCTCTGTACCTCCCTTTCAATTTTGTTGTAAACCTGAAACTGCTCTTAAGAGAACGCGATCTTAGGGCACCTGGCTGCCTCAGTGGGTGCAACATGCAACTCTTGATCTCAGGGTTGTGAGTTTGAGCCTCACGTTGGGTGTAGAGATCACTTAAAAATAAAATTAAAAAAACAAGACCTTAAGAGTGCGCACACACACACACACACACACACTTACCCCAAGACAGAAAAAGACATGTATATTTTTAATGTTTATTCATTTTTGAGAGAGAGAGAGAGCATGAGCAGGGGAGGGGCAGAGAGAGAGAGGGAGACACAGAATCTGAAGAAGGCTCCAGGCTCTGAGCTGTCAGCAAAAAGCCTGACGCGGGGCTCGAACTCACAAACCGCGAGATCATGACATGAGCCACCCAGGCGCCCTGAAAAAGACATAATTAAACAAAAAATTATTGAAGGGGAGTGAAACTGAAGGCCACCTGTAGCCAAACCAGATGGCAAGCCAGGAGGAGCAAAGTGCCAGTCCGAAAGACTGAGTGAGCTAGGGAAAGGCAAATCCCAGTGTGCCCTTCCTTCTCCACCGCCCCCCACCCCACTTCCCCGCCCTCCACCTCTCCTGCCCACATACACACCTTTTCTCTGAAACCCTTCTCACCCTCCTAGGCTCACATACACCTACACCTACACACCTGCCAGCCTCAACTCAGACTTCACCTCCACCGGGAAGCTTCTGTGATAGAGGTTACAGCTCACACTAGAGCCCAGGGGAGGGACCAAGGTGGTGATTCGGGGCAGCAGGGAGGAGGTCAGTGTGGCTGGAGTGGAGCTGGGGGGAGCTGGAGGAAAGAGATCAGAGGTAATCTGATCAGGGAGGGTGATCACAGAAGGCCTTATTGATCATAGTAAGGCTTTTACTCGAATGAGGTGGGAGCCACGGGTATTTTGAGGGACACCGGCTGGCTTAGGATTCCTTTGCTTCTGGAGAGTGGTTGGGGACAGCAGAAGCAAGAAGCGACACCCTCAATCAGAATTGGGGCGCCTGGGTGGCTCAGTCGGTTAAGCGGCCTACTTCGGCCCAGGTCATGATCTCGCGGTCCGTGTGTTCGAGCCCCGCGTCGGGCTCTGTGCTGACAGCTCGGAGCCTGGACCCTGTTTCAGATTCTGTGTCTCCCTCTCTCTCTGACCCTCCCCCGTTCATGCTCTGTCTCTCTCTGTCTCAAAAATAAATAAACGTTAAAAAAAAAAAATTAAAAAAAAAAAGAATTAATTGGCGATGTACCCAGACCACATGCGTGAGCTCCTTCGACCAAGCGAAAGCCTTTATTTCTTCTGTTTTATGTTCCAGTTGACTATAAGCAGGTGTGAAGCACGGTGGTTAAGACCAAGGGCTCTGGAGGCTGGCCTCTGGGTTGAAGCCCAGTCTCCCCCATCAAAAAGTCCGGTGTTGTTTCGTTCGTTGGAACTTAGGGTTTTTTCATCTGCAAAATGGGGTTGATAAATTGTATTGACCCCCACAGACTTTTGAGGATTAAATGAGTAAATCTACATTAAAGGATGCCAAGAGCATAGTGAGTGCCCAGTAAATATTAGCTATTAATAAAAAGCATCTGTCTGCATGACTGTAACCAGAATTTCTCAGGAACTCTGTATTGATTTAAACAGGTACACTGAGGCAGCCCTCGGGGGAAGCTGGATGGACAGTCAATTCTCTACTCACTGCAGAAGGTCTCCCTACCTCCCTCCTTTACCTCCCCCTCTCCCTCCTTCCCCTCTGACCCTTCCTCCCCCATCTCCCCCTGGGTTTGTTCTGATTCTTGTATCAGACTCTTTACCTGTTAACACTTCCAAATAACTCCATCCAGCAATCCACGCGTCTCTGGACAGGTGGAGAGACTGATGGAGGCATTCAGTCACACGGTGGAGGGGCTGGCAGGGCCTCAGAGCCCTTGCCTCATGCGCATTAAGGTAAAGAAATGGAGGAACAGAATGGTTAAGCCGCCACTTCCTGCACGAGTTAGGAACAGAACCGGGGCAGAAATACAAGTTTCCTCTCTCCAGGAATGAGGTACTTTTGTTTCCTTTTATAAATTTCTCATTACACAAGTAAAGCAGTCTCCTCATTAAAAAAAAAAAAAAAAAAATGCAGGTGAGGGGCACCTGGGTGGCTCAGAGGTTAAGCATCCGACTTCTGCTCAGGTCAAGATCTCACGGTTTGTGAGTTCGAGCCCCGCGTCAGGCTCTGTGCTGTCAGCTCAGAGCCTGGAGCCTGCTTCCGATTCTGTGTCTCCCTCTCTCTCTGCCCTTCCCCCATTTGCAATCCTTGTGTGTATCTCTCTGTCTCTCAAAATTAAACAAACATTAAAAAATAAAAATAAAAAAATGCAGGTAAGTGTAAAAAGTGTCTTTAATGATCACCCTGTGCCATCTGCTAGCATCTTTATCCAAAGCACCCATTTCCACAACCTACCACCTGCTGGAACAAAACCCCCAAGAGGGCAGGGAGTTGGGTCCATTGTATCCACAGCTGAGGTCCCAGTGTAAGGATAGTGCCTGGCACAGAGTAAGTGCTCAATAAACACCTGCTCAAAGAATAAACGATATTCTGCAATCCTTCCTGTCTCCATGCCAGGGTAATTGCTATTATCAATTTGACTTTTTTTTTTTTTTTTTAATTCCAAGTTACTTATTGCATGCAGAGTTTCCCTCAGTTTGGCTTTTTTTTTTTTTTTTAACCCATCCAGACCAGCACCATCCGATAGAATGTACTAAAATGATGGAGATATTCTATACCTGCACCATCCAATATGCTAGCCGCCAGCCACTGGCCACATGAAGCTACCGAGCCCTTGAAGGGTGGCTGATACCACTGAGGAGCTGAATTTTAAATTTTAGTTAATTTTAATGACTTTACATTTAAATGTAAATAGCTGCCCGTGGCTAGTGACAGCTGTACCAGACTGCTGCTCTTCAAGATGGTTTTCCTGTGCGTTTGCATATGTACGTTACTGATAGACGGCTTTGCATTTTTGTGTTTTGCGCAAGTTTTCAGGCTTCTTGTATCCTTCTGCTTCTTGGGTTTTGTTTTTTGTGTTTTTTTGGCTGCACACTAGATTTTAGAGTTTTTCGTATCAGGCCACACAGCTCTCTCTCCTTCCCCAAGCACTCTCTTTTAACTGCTGCACAGGATTCTATAGTGTGGATGAGCCATGATTGGTTCAGCCATTTCCTACCGAGAGATATTTAGCTGGTTTTCAATCTGTCACTATTAAAAGTCACGCTGCAATGAATATTACTATCCATATCTTCCTGGGCATAAAAATGACCTTTCTCTTGTGAAAATTAACAATAATAATTATTGTTATAATAATAACCGCTTGTACTTATTCAGCCTGTATTATATGCCAGGCATTGTACTGAGCCTTTTCCTTGTATTAAATGATTCAAATCCTATTTCAGTCTGATAAGGGAGGTTTTGTTATTGTCTCTGCAGTACAGATGCAGAAACTGGGCACAGAGAGGTTCAGTGATTTTCCCAAAGTCACACAGCCAGTAAATGGCAGAGCCAGGATGTGAGCTCAAGGAGTTGCGTCCAGAGTTGCACATCCAGTCTCAGTTTTCCTAGCCCCTGCAAACTACTCTGCAGAGGGTAGAGAGGCTGTGCCAGTGCCCACCCAGCCACGGGTCCTTCCCACAAGGGTGAAATGTCACCCTAGGGATCTCTTTTCTGGGATGAGACCCTGGGATCCTCATTCTAGGGTGAGTCACACATCCCTGGAAACTGGAAACCTGGCGGGGCCACGCTGCTGTTTGGGTCTGCCTGGGCAGCAGCAAACTCCTGCTGATATGCCCTGTGTCTTCCTCCCAGGCTGGTGTGAGCTCCAAGCGGTATGGAGACAACAGCAAGAGAGAGACAGTGCTAGCAGCTGGCAGACTTATGCAATCCGATGATACAGGCCGACTGGCTGATTGGAAACAAACAGGAAAGGAGTCAGGCAGAGCTTCCTGGAATCCAGGTCTAGGAGCTGCCGAAAGCAGGCCTCTTCTCTTAGGAACAATTGAATGTCACTGGGGTAACTGAACTCTGCTGGCAACAGAGGCCTCCTGCCCACGGCCTCACAGAGCGGCCTGTGTGAGCCAGGCCGGGCTCCAGAGGAAAAAAGGGCCTGGCAAAGTGCCCTGTGAGGCCATCTGAGGAGACACTGCAGTCTCTCACGCCGGACCGGCCTCTGCTGTAGCCAGGCTGACGGGCCACAGGCGTGGGGATTCCCAGGGCGAGTCTCAGGCACAGAGACAGCTCGCGGGGAGGGCCCTAGCCCAGTGGTCAGGCCCTGAGCTCAGGAGGCAGGATGCCTGAAAAGCAGAGACAGTAGGTATCCGCTCTACCACCCAGCTGTCTCTATGTGAGAACCGCTGTTATGCCAAACACAAGGGCAGGAAGTGCAGTGGCTTCAGACATTTCTGGAACCGGCGTCCGAAAAGTCACCTGGAATTGTGGCATCTGTATTCTGTGTTCCTTTACCACTCTGCCCGCAGATTCCTTCATCTCTGCTCTCTGCTTCTCCTCTCTCTCTCTCTCCTTCCCCAAGCCCATGACCAAATATGGCCGCCTCACAGCACCTGAGGGTGCACCCATCCCGTAAGCAACAGCTCACGAAAATCACTAGATCATAACCCCAAAATCTCAGGAGAGAGGATCCAGTTGGCTCAGTTAATCAGGTCCCCGTCTTTATCCAGTCAACTCCGGCTGGAGGGCAGGGTTGTGCAGTTGTAAGCATGACTCCCTAGGGCGTCCACACCTGTTCCAAAGAGAGGGGTCACCATGGACTGGCCCAACCCCACGTAATGTGTCCATGATGCTCTGTACCTGAAGGAGACAATCCACAGAGAGATGGGAGCCAAGTTGCAGAAGCTGTGCCAGCAGCCAGGAATTTGTTTCCTCGGGACGAGACCGAGTCCTGCCTCTGGGGAAGGGCTGAGGCTGCTTGCCTGAGCACAGGACCCAGCTGTTGGGTGGGGCTCTGCAGGGCCCGCAGGAGCATCCTACCAGAGCCTCATTCCAGCAGGAAGCCACGAGAACTTCTACAGGAAACCGAAATCATGACAATATAAAATAGTGCTACGAGTAATCCTTAGTCAGTGGTACTGCAGGCTTCGGGTAGGTACTGTACACGCTTCACATTTTTAATCCTCACGAGGATACAATAGAGTGGGTCTCGTGCTTATTTACAGAACACTTGTCGAATGACTTAGCACTAACTGATCACTTGTCTCCTTTGTCCATTTAGTCCTTCACTCACTCCGTGAACGGATATTTAACGGAAGTCAACTCTATGCCAGACATACGTGTGTTGCTGGCTGTTGGGGCCACAGTGGAGAGCAAAAGTGACCCTGCCCTCACAAAGGCTGGAGCCCCTGAAGGACCGATAGCCACTAAGTAGCCATAGAGGAAAGGGAACAGCATCCTAGCACAGGGAAGAGCATGTGCTAAGGCCCCGTAGGGGGAGGGAGGGTGTGAGGCAGCAGGAATGCTGTTAGACTAATGTAAACCAGGTAGACAGAGAAACAAGCAATTTACGACAGCTAACTCTCTGAGCCCTTACGGTCCCGTGCGATTGTTTTTAATCTTACTTTGAGAGGAAGAAGAGAGGGCGAGAGAGAAAGAGAGAAAGAATCCCAAGCAGGCTACACACACTGTCAGCACAGTGCCCAACGTGGGGCTCGATCTTACGAACCATGAGATCATGGCCTGAGCCCAAATCACGAGTCAGACCCTTAACTGATGAGCCACCCAAGCATCTCAATCCTGGGAGATTTTTTAAAATATCACTTTGAAGATGAGGAAACTGGGGCACAGAGAAGGTGAGTAACTTGCCCAAGAACACACAGCTCCATCAGCAGTGGGAAAACCGGGGTTAGAACCCAGGCCTCTTCGACTGGAATCCCAAGCAGCTCTAATCTTTCGTAAAGAAGGAGACATTCATCCAGTGGGAGCAGGTGTGCAGTCTGGGGGCCCTCCAGGACTATTTTTATTTGCAGCTGTAGCCACAGGATTTGTGGTTTCCATAACAGAGAGGAGAAGAGTGCACGCAGCCTTTCTCGGCCACGGACAGGAATCCTTTCAGGCCGTTATTGATATTCGGCTGCAGGAGATGCCACAGGGAGACACGCAGACGAGCCAGCCCAGGGAGAGGAAGTGAGGAGACCGGCATTTATCCTGGAGGGGCCCGTTTCCCTTTCCGTTAGGGGAGAGTCTGTTAGAATGGAAGGAGCTTGGACTCTGCAGCCGGGCCAGCCAGCGTCTGTTTCAAATGACAGCCCCTGCCACCCACATGCTGTGTGGCCTTAGGCGAGTTACATCAGAGCCTCCATTTATTTCCTTGTACAAGCAGGATAAAAGGACCCAAAAAAAGTAAGCCTCTCTGTCTCTCTTCCTTCCCTATCCCACTTCACCCGGTCCCCCACCCCAGAATGTATGCGTCATTGCTAGGTTCGTATGTCACCTTCCAGGTAAATTTTAAACCAGAGATACATGGATAGATAGATGATAGATAGATGTACACCTATATATAATATATAGGGGCGCCTGGGGGGCTCAGTCAGCTGAGCATCCAACTTTGGCTCAGGTCATGATCTCACAGCTTGTGAGTTCAAGCCCTGCGTCGGGCTCTGTGCTAACAGCTCGGAGCCTGGAGCCTGCTTTGGATTCTGTGTCTCCCTCTCTTTCTACGCCTAACCCTCCCTTACTGAACACCTGGTTGCTCAATCCCAAAGGCTCATTAGAATCACTCTCGATTTCTCTCTTTCACTCGCTTGTTACATCTCGTCCAACAACCAGTCCTGCCTGGCTTTCCTGTAAACCCAGAGGTAGATCTGCCAAGAAGTGGATGAAGCATGAGTTCAGCACCCCTCAACTGGACAGCCCTTTCAGCGTGGTCACAGCGTCTTGTGATTCTGTAACACCTGCCAAGGGAAGGTGTTAGAACTACAGCCCTCAAGACCACTGTCTCTCCAGCTCCCCTCCCCCCGCCCATTCCCTACCTCAGTGTCAGGTGACATGGGAGAGCCTTGGGCACTTGGAGGGATCAGCTAAAAATAAGCTGAACTGGGGAGTCCACTCAGTGGGGTTTAGTGGATGTGATCACGAAGCTGTCCATCTCTTTTAAGCACAGTGGAGGTATGGCCTGCCGTCCTGGCATAGCAGTGGCGTTCGGGACACTCTTATAGCCCACGTACCGACTCACCTAATATAGAGACACAAAGGTGTAGGGACAGATGTCATACCTCTAAGGAGGATGCAGCAGAGGGACAGAAAGAATCTGGATCTTTGATGATATCATTACCTTCCCAAATGAACCAACTCTGAAAGTGTTCTATGAACAGTCATACATTTGTACGTTAGATATTGGTTTTTTGGGATTTTTTTTTTTTGTTTTTTAATTTAAAAAAAATTTTTTACAGTTATTTATTTTTGAGAGACAGAGACAGAGCACAAGTGGGGGAGGGGCAGAGAGAAAGGGAGACACAGAATCCGAAGCAGGCTCCAGGCTCTGAGCCATCAGCACAGAGCCCCACGGGGGGCTTGAATCCACCAACCGTGAGATCATGACCTGAGCTGAAGTCGGACGCCTAACCGACTGAGCCACCCAGGAGCCGTGGTTGGATAGTGTTTTGTACTTAGAGCCAAATCATCTCAATAGATACAATGATATATGCTTATATACATCTAAGGTTTACCTGGAAGGGGATGTGCAAAACTGGAATCCCTAGATGCCTCCTGGGATGGGGACAGGAGTCAGTGGGAAGCGGATGAGAGGGAGACTCACTTTTCGCGGATATTTTTATTCTGCTTGAATTTTGTTTACTTTGGGTCAGCTTTTCGTATCTCAAGAACTAGAAAATAAAACTTCAAAATCAGTGGAACGCTTGAATTTTACATTTCTTTTAGTGTATGAAATAAATAAATTTAATCTGACAAGACTGGTCCTTGCTGAAATAGTCTCCAAGAGGCTGTTAGGATGGTGAAAGAAGAAATGTTGACAAGTTCAGTTACTTAAGGGTCAGAAGGTGATCTGGGACCCAGCACGCAAAGCTCAAGGGACATTCAGAATTTTTCCTGCCTGCTTTCCCGCCACTGAGCAGCTCAGCCAACCCAGCCTGATGTTCCCAAGGATTTCCAGGAAACTAACACCGGCCACACCCCTGGGAAGTTCTTTTGAATGACTGTTTCAAATGCATCAGGCTCCTTCCTTTTTAAAGACAGTAGAGAAAATGTTGCTGACTAGCCAAGGAACCTGGAAGATGGTTTTGCCATCTGTTTTAGAAGTCAAGGGGTGGAATTTTTTTTCAAGGTCACACAAAGTCAGTAGATGACCAGGAGGGAGTCATCAAGGATTTCCCTGTCTGCCTGTGTGTACTTGGCCCCTTCATGTTCCCGGTTTGCCCAGGGTTCCTTATCTCCTCCAAGAGGCTTCCCTGATTTTCAATGTTAGCAAGGGGAGGACCTGTATGAAAAAATGACCTTGACATTCAAAGTCCATGAATCCAGAGAACAGCTGCATTCTATAGCCCCTTTTGTGGAGATTTACAGTGCATAATAGATGAAGTCTCTGGTAAGTTCTGTCGTAAAGAAAACCACTTAAAAAAAATTTTTTTTCCTCATCAATAAAATGAGGATACTAAAAGGACCCAACTCACAGAGTTGTCATGAGGATTGAGAGCACAAGTCCACAACCTCCTATCAGAAATCAGTGTTTCAAAATTTAGATATTTCTAGATTTTAGAAAAGCCATGTTGTCCATGTTCCACATATTTTAGAGCCATCCCATAATCAAACATATTGATATGAAACATATGAATACGGATTCACATGAAAAGGGTTTGACAAGGTTATAAATAACCTCAGATCAGGTCAGGGTTTGCTCCCAAATGAGTTTGGGGTGCCAAATTTGTGGGAAACTGTTGGTTTTCACAACTGTAGATAAAGGAATGGGGGCTTAGAACAAAAGTAATTACTAATATTTATTGAGCATTTGTTTATTCATTTATTTATTTTAAAGATTTTCTTTTTAAACAATCTCAACACCCCGCGTGGGGCTCCATCTCAGAACCCCGAGATCAGGAGTCACATGCTCCACCAACCGAGCCAGCCAGGCTCTCCCTTGAGCATTTATTTGAGTCAGGCAATGTTCCGAGCACTTCACATTTAACAAAGTGAATCCACAGAACCCCAAGTGATAGATAGATACTATTGTATCTCCCCATTAGGCAGAGGAGAAGACGGAGGCATACAGGGGCTAAGGAACTCACTCAAGCAGCAGAGCTGGGATTAAATGAGATCATGAATACGAATGGTTTATCACAGTGCCTGGCACATAATCACCATTCCATCAATGGTAGCTATTATTACCTTACTAATATCATCCTCATCGATGGTGGAAGAATTATGATTGATTCTCATCTTCTTCTCTGCACATATGTGAAATTTCCCATTTTGCTATAATGAAAATATCCTATGTGTGAGAAAAAATGTTTTTCTAAAGGTGAAACTCAATTTCTGAATTGAGCCTAATCTCTCAATGGTTCTTCTGATTCCTTCTGTCAAACTTGATGCTGCCCCTGGGCAGAAATGGATTTGTCACCTCAAATTTGACTTCTTTGGGCATAGCCAGACCAGACACTGAGCACCCTATGACAGTCCTGGAGGGGCAGAGCTTCAAGAACTTGCTAGTTGCCTGTGAAGAACGCAGCGAGCTGACAGCCTCCAGCTGCAACGTCTTAAGGGTCTGTCTCAACTTTCAAGCCAAGGCCATGCTCTTCCTGCATTGCCCCAGGTCAATGACTGAGTATGGCAGGACACCAGGGCTGGCCATCTCGCCCAACGTGGGGCTCCTCTAACCAACAATCTTTGCTCCGGAGCCCCCCAAGGAGTTGACAAGGGCTTTGCGGACCTGCATTGAAGTGAGGCCCCCTTGATCAATTCTGCTTTCTCTCATATTTATTTTTCACAAGCAGAACACCTCTCCTACCTTCTACAAACCTCACTCCGTCTGACACACTGCCCCTTGCTACCCCAGAGGCATTCCCACCCCGCTTCCACATCTTCCCTGCCCAGAGAACCTTGATTTGGGGCCCAGCTAAGGGGTAGAAATCCCTTGATCTTTGGAGAGTGGCTGGCTCTCCAGCCCCAGCAGATAAATCATGACCCATCTTAAGTAAAAGTGCGCATTCTCCTTGAGCAATGATTGGTCCAGAAAGGGCATATGATCCAGCTCTCAGCCAATGAAAGGTCAGGGGAAATCTGAGGATCCACTTCATTAATAATCTAGAGCTCCAAGGGGGTGAAAGCCTTTTGTCCCCCCATCCCTTCCTTCCTGCTTTGATCGGTGTCCTGTGATCAAACGTTCTATGATGCCGCAGTAGCTGGGATGGGCTTGAGTCTGAGGCCAAAAGCCAACCACTGGAGATGACGTAGCAGAAAGATAAGCCTGGGTCCTTGACACATCAAAGCGACTTTGGAGCTGCCGACCTCCAGACTTTTTGTTACAAAGGATAATTCCACTTCTTCTTCGCTTAAGCCACGGTCAGTCAGGCACGCTGTAACTTGCAGTTGAAAATATCGTAACCGGTGCGGTCACTTTCCCCATGTTCTATTGCCCAGATTGCCTGGGGGAAATAGAAGGAAAGGAAGGAGAAGGAAGGAAACCAAAGTTAGCAAACCCTCGAAGATGCAGGGCTCAGGGTTGCCGTAGAGGTATTTGGACTTTTCCTGGAAGGGCGACATCAGAAAATCCTCCCATCTCCAACTTGCTAACACCTCTGTGTGACACGTCCCTCCCCCTGCTTCAAATCCTTCCATGACTTCCTGTTGCTCCTAGGACAGAGTTCAAACTCCTTGTTATAAAGACCTGCAAACACCCTGGCATCGCCCTGACCCTCTTTATCTCATACTTAGGCTCCAGTCAGACTGATCTACTTTTAGCCCTCCAATATCCGATTTCACCTCTAGGCATTTGCATGTGCTAATTCCTCCGCTCTTCCCCCATTTCAACTGGCTCTCTCTTTACTATTTAGGTCTCAGCTCAAACGTTGTCTACTCCAGGAAGACTTCCTTGGTTTCTAGACTGGATCCAGTAAACCCTTGCATCTCTCATTGTACCTTATGTTTGCTTCTATTAAAACACTCACTAAGGGGTGCCTGGCTGGCTCAAGTTGGAAGAGCATGCGACTCTTGATGCCAGGGTTGTGAGTTCGAGCCCCATAACGGGTGTAGAGATTATGAAAACAAATGAACTTAAAAAAAGAAACACTTGTCAGACCAGTTTTGTAGTTGTTCTGTTCTCATGATTGGAGAACTTGTCTTTGCTTTCCACTATTCCACTTCTAGCTAGTCCTGCTGGCCAAAAGCTGTCTTAGGCCCAGGCAGACTCACAGAGGTAACTACTTCCCATAGATCTCTCCATTAACTCCCTACAGAGCCTGACGTGGGGCTTGAACTCACGGACCAAGAGATCACGACCTGAACTGAAGTCGGACGCTCAACCAACAGAGCCACCCAGGCGCCCCAAGAAATATTGTTTTTTAAAAAAGAGAGCGAGACAAGGGGGTGGGGAGAGTATTATTCAAAAATTTCAAAGTCACACAAGACAAAGAAAGACTGATGCTCCAGATGAAAGGAAATTAAAGAGACATGACAACTAAATGCAGTATCTGACCCTAAACGGACTGGTTCTTGTGCTGGAGGAGAAAAACACTTTAGGACATTTTTGGATCAATTAGCAAAATTGTATATTATTGTATATAATTGTATATTATTGGAATTAGTAAAATTTGTATATTATTGGAATGCAAATGGTAGAAAAGATAAAGATTTTTTAGGGGCTCCTGGGTGGCACAGTCGGTTAAGCGTCCAACTTCAGCCAGGTCACGATCTCACGGTCCGTGAGTTCGAGCCCCGCGTCGGGCTCTGGGCTGATGGCTCAGAGCCTCGAGCCCGTTTCAGATTCTGTGTCTCCCTCTCTCTCTGTCCCTCCCCCGTTCATGCTCTGTCTCTCTCTGTCTCAAAAATAAATAAACGTTAAAAAAAAAAAAAAGATTTTTTTATCAATAATTTTAAAGTATGAAGGTTGAGGGGCGCCTGGCTGGCTCTGTTGGTGGAGCACGTGACTCTTAATCTCGGAGTCGTGAGTTCAAGCCCCACGTTGGGCGTAGAGATTACTTAAAAATAAAATGTTAAAAGGAGCGCGCGCCTGGGTGGCTCAGTCGGGTAAGCGTCTGACTCTTGATTTCAGCTCAGTTCATGGTCTCACAGTTCGTGGGATCGAACCCCGTGTCACACAGCCTGCTCGGGATTTTTCTCTCTCCCTCTCTCTCTGCCCCTCTCCTGCTCATGCTTTCTCTTAGGTGTTCTTTGTCCCATTTTTATTCATCCAACTCTTCTGTAGGTTTGATATTATTATCAAATAAAAAAAAAATTCAACACAAAAATTACAATGTTAGAGGCCAAACTCCTAGGTTAGCCCCGTCTTACCCTCTACATGGTAAATGCCTGCACAGGGCTTCAGGAAACCTTCAGACTAACAAGGAAGTTTGCAGAATTCAGCCCAGAGTGGTGGGGTCCTGATGAATTATTAATGCTTATTCAGCTGCAAGAGCTTCACGAGGAAAGAGTCAAAGAGCAAAGTGGGAGAAGCCTGACCGGCTGTAGAACCAGAACAATCTCAGAGAAGTGGCAGCCTTTTTGGTTCTGCCTTCTGTGCTTTAAACTTCTAAAGTCTGCAGGTGGATCCGTTAGGGCACGTTTGGGGTGCAGGTAACCTGACACTCAGTTAAGAGAGCCTTAAATGTCGATCTTTATTATCTCAGGTAACAGTAAGTCAGTAAGTAAAATGTTTTGGGATTGGGAACTTCGGCATCTCAGTATTAGGGCAACGGGTCAGTTTCTTGAGGATTCCCTCGGCCATTCCCTTAGAGTCTCAAAGTAAGTGCTCTAGCTCCAAAAGTCACGTCCTAGTACAACCATGTCCAAAGAATGGAGGAATATATGTATGAAAGAAAAGGGGTTGGGGAGAAAACTTGTCTCTTTTAACAGAAAGGAGAATCCTACCCAGAAGCCCTCAGCACACTACCCCTGCTGCCTCGCTGGCCAGGATTGGGTCCCATGCTTACCCCAAGACTAGGTCAAAGGGAGACAGGATTCCCATGCTGGCTTAGACCAAACAGAATTCATCCTCTGGGCCTTGCACGCTGCTCCTTGGTCCCGCAAAATTCGGTTCTGATGGCCAGGAAGAAGGGAAAAGAAGCAATCAACAGAGCCTGCTTTATGGTTTTGGTTATTTCCTGAGTAGGAGCCTAATAGTCTCCTTTTGTGACCTGAACCAAAGAATAACTTGGAGCCACAAGGGCGCCAAGAAGCCCAGAGCCCTCAAGATACATGGCCTACACCAGGGACTCCACGCTGACCACAACCGGCCTTGCCTGTCCAGAATTCATTCCCCCATGTTTGCACACACCGCTCAGTCCTTCTTCAGGGAACTTCCTCTCCCTATGTCCAGGTGGGGCCATCCCTACCCCAACAGGCACGTGGCCAGACCTGGACAATCGGAACGTCACCTTCCTTTGGTGACAGTGACCGGTTCAGAGACAGACCATGTCCTAAGTTAGTCCAGTCCGAGTGGATGCTGGATCTACAGTAGGGTTTTCGGGAAATGACCCTCCTTTTCCCACCGGACTTGTACCCAGCAGAATGCAGGCCTGGAGCCCCACTCGCCATCTTGTCAGGTGGAGTCTGAGAACGGAGCCAACGCACTGAAGAGAAAAGGCAAGAGATGGGGCAAGAGACTGTCTGGCGACCTCATCTGAGTTCGTGAATCCAGCTAGGCCTAAAGCCAGAACTCTTCGGTTACTTCAGCCAGTCCTTTTTCAGTTACTTCAGCCAATAAACTGCCTCTTTTGCATAAGCCAGTTTCAAAAGGGTTTTCTTCACTTAAATAAAGGAGTCCTAAGTTTCTTAACCTTTGGAGAAGCGTGTTTGAAAGACAAATTCCCGGGTCTGGTCCTCAAAGGTTCTGACTGAGTCCCCCCCAGGGCTGGGGCCGGAGACTCCACTTTGGAACGAGGTCCTCCAAGGCCCCCCTCGTAGGTGGTCCTGCTCACCACAATCTGAGATTCTAGGACCTTGGGGAAGGACGGCCTGTTTTCCTAACTGGGGGTAAAAGGAAACCCAGATCTTTCGATCACAAAGTCCAGCTACCTTCTTGGCACAGAGTCGGGGAAATACCTTTCATTCTTTCCCAATGACTCTGGAGTTGAGGAAATGAAAAGTAGTTGATTTCTCAAACAGGTTATTCCGCCACCTTGAACGTTGGTAACTCCCCTTGCTCCACAATGTTGCTAAAGCAAGTCAGAACACTCAGGCAAGAACGATTTCCCGGCCAAACCCAGGGACTGCAAACCCTGTCACTTGAGGGGCCAGATAGGGAGGGCAAACCCGAGGAGCTATGGGAAATAGGCCTGCCTGTGGGGAGCAGGAGAGCTCAGGATGGACCAGGCTAATAAACGGCACTTCAAATTACACACTGCGCTGGAACCAGGGATGCACATAAGGCCACCTGGATCTGATTTCGCTTCCTCAGCTCAGCTCCAGCATCCTCTGAGGCGGCTTCATCCTCAGAGAACACCGGCCCCCAACCTAACGTCCCAAGAGTTTGGGGACCGCAGCAGAAAAAGGTTCCTGTTCCCAGTCGTCTCGGTAGAAGTCCAGGAAGAAGCTGTCATTGGCCTGGTTGGGGGTCACGTGACGACCCCTGAACCAATCACTGTAGCCAAAGAGGTATGGTGGTGTGATTGGTCAGCTCCGAGTCATGTGCCCATCCCTGGAGTTGGGGGATGGGGTCAGTCTCATTTTAACCGCATAGACAGAGACCCGGAAGTGGGGGAGACAGTCGAGTGCGTTAGCTTGGGTTCCCGCACGAGGAGACCCTGACACAAAGATCTCGAGTACAAGTAGATTACTTGGGAGATGATCCCAGGTGGCACCATTTGGAGCTTGAGGGAATGAGACAGGGAAAAGAAGGCAGTCGATGGAGGATGTGTTTTCACACAAGTTACTACTATAGTCAATTGGAGCTTAATCCCATCGGGGAACTCTGGGAGCCAGCATAGAACGTATGCCTCAGAGTTATCCCATTTTAGGGCTGAAAGCGCTAAGAGGTTTAGCTACCAGCGCCTGTCAATCCTTGTTGGAGAGCTGCTCCCACTGGCGTTAACTGCCAATTGCATAATTTTAAGTATGTAAGAGCAAACTGGTCCCTGGTGACCTAAGAAAGTCCTCGAACATGGAGTGTTAGAACAGCGGCTAGGTCAGGAGATTGGAAATGGGCAGTTCGAGCAGAGTGACCGGCCACCCCAGTTGGGGACAAGAAGGGTTCTGGTCAATGGTAAAACCCAGCTGCAGGATTTGTGGCCAATCCCACGTCGCCTGAGACCCCAACTCCAGTTTGAGAAGTTTATCCTCTGTACTGTCTCCTCTTCCTAACAACCTTCTCTTTCCTTGTATCAACTCCTCTTTGGCTAAAAGACGGCCAGGGCTTCTGCCTATGCTCTGTCCTCGTTGTTGTTGGACCTCCTCGGCCCCCAGCTGTGCCCTGCCTCCTGGGAACCCCAGTGATGCCAGAACCTCTGTCCAGCTCCCCAAATCCCCATGTCCTACCATCTTGTTTTTCGATCATCTCAGCCCTGGGAGTCCAGGGCTTGCAGAGCTAAAAATGAAGCATCAGAGTAGAGAAGGCACGTGCCGGTGTTTCTCACAGAAACAAAGTCAGGACTCAAACTCCTGGCCCAGGTGTTTCCCTCTGTACCCCTCAAAATCCTTAGTGTCTGTCATTCAGCTAACTAGACATTTCTCCAGAGCTGAGATAAAATCCTCCCACATGCCCCTGTGCTCAGCAGGGGGCAGAGGGCATGGCGTGTAATGTGGTCTCAAGAAACACTCTGCAAAATACCTCTAGGGTCCTCTTCCCTCTAGCTCCCAAATGATCTCAGGGACTGCTCAACTTGTCCAAACACAAGTTATCCCTTCCATTCCCCAAGCCTGTCCCCCACCACCCCAGACAGCTGGAGGTGGCTTTTAGTGTTTGTTTATTTATTTAGTTATTTTGGAGAGAGAGAGGGAGAGAGCAAGCAGGGGAGGGGCAGAGAGGGAGACAGGAGACAGAATCCCAAGCAGGTTCTGTGCTGCCAGCACAGAGCCCAATGCGGGGCTTGAACTCACAAACAATGAGATTTTGACCTGAGCCGAAATCAAGAGTCAGAAGCCCAACCGACTGAAGTACTCAGGTGCCCCTGGAGGTGGCTTTTACCCCAATAACAACAGGATCCTGGAGAAACTGGAGTTTCTCAACATCTGCACTATCGACATTTGGGGACAAATGACATTGGGGGGTATCCTGTCCTGTGCCCTGGGGGATGTGGAGCAGCATCGTTTGGCCTCCACCTACTAGATGCCCCCACTATTGTGACGATCGCAAATGTCCCTGACACTGCCAGATGTCCCCTAGGAAACAAAGTCACCGCCGGTTGAGGACCACTGATAGAGACCATGGATGTTTCCTGACTATTCTATGAAGGATAGCCATAAGCAACTGAGAAAATACGGTCATTTTCATCGAGCTGTAGATACCATCTACATAACAACCTCAAGCCCGTCACACAAACGCAGCTTGCAGTGAAGGCTCTGGCAACCACTGCCCGCCACTTGGCTTCTCCCAGTGGGTCACACACAGATTCTGGCACCAGGGCCACCAGCCGCCTCCTCCCCACCCCAACACGCGCGCAGCACACACAGAACAATGGAGCCCTCTTTGGTTCTCTGAGCTACTCCACACACCCACTTAGCTCTATTTTCCTGCGCCGGAGAAGGTCTCTAGGTTGTGGGCAACTGTGTTTATGCTAAGGCAATAGAATGGTCTCCCTGGCCTCCAACTTCATGGCCCATTAATACATTTAACCTGAGTTTTTTGACCTTGGCACTATTGACACTTAGGGCTGGATAATTCTCTGTTGTAGGGGGCCATCCTGTGCCCTGAAGGATGTCCGGCAGCATCCTTGGCCTGTACCCACCAGATGCCAGGAGCACCCTCCCCCCATTATGACAACCAACAATGTTTCTAGACATTACTGCGTGTCGTTTGGGGTACCAATTCACCCCCAGTTGAGACCCCTTGTCAATCTGTCCTGCAAACGCTAAGGTTCAGTGATGGTAAACCATCACTTTACGGATGAAGAAACCAGGGTATGGATAGGAAGGGATAGACAGGAAGACTTGCCTAAGCGGTAAAGGGCAAAGTCAAGGATTAGCGTTAATGTCCCAAACCAGTGATTACCAAGTTCTCCGACTGATAAAAGCCTCGTTAACTGAAGTCCCAGACCCACCCAGACCCAATGCCTCTGAACTTTTAGGGATGCAGCGGGCAGTTCTGTATTTCCCAGCTATACAAGCCAGACATCAGCAACCCCCAGAAAACAGCAGTTCTCAATATGCCACGGCTCCCGTCCTCCATCCTTACAGCTTTTCTCCTCATATGCACCCCCAATGTGTTGACATTACCTTGCTTATCAAACAAAACCTGCTTCTAATGTAATCACTCATACATATTCCAAATGGGATTAGCTGGATTAGCAAACTGAGTTAATAACTGTCACTCATTGAGTGCCTATGAAAAAGTCAAAGGTGTCCCCAAACAGAGAATGAAGCCAACAGTGTGTCCAAGCACTGTTACTCTAACTTCTGCTGTATGTTGGGCCTTTTAGCTGGGTTATTATTTTTTTTAATGTTTATTTCTGAGAGAGAGAGAGAGAGAGAGAGAGTGGGGGAGGGACAGAGAGAGAGGGAGACACAGACTCCGAAGCAGGCTCCAGGCTCTGAGCTGTCAGCACAGAGCCTGAGGCAGGGCTCGAACTCGTGAACCGCGAGGTCATGACCTGACCTGAGCCGAAGTTGGACACCCAATACCGACTGAGCCACCCAGGCACCCCTTAGCTGGGTTATTTTTTTTTTTTTTTTTTTTTAAATTTTTTTTTTCAATGTTTATTTATTTTTGGGACAGAGAGAGACAGAGCATGAACGGGGGAGGGGCAGAGAGAGAGGGAGACACAGAATCGGAAACAGGCTCCAGGCTCTGAGCCATCAGCCCAGAGCCCGACGCGGGGCTCGAACTCACGGAGCGCGAGATCGTGACCTGGCTGAAGTCGGACACTTAACCGACTGCGCCACCCAGGCGCCCCTAGCTGGGTTATTTTTAAGGCCCACAGCAAACACTGGAATGTAAGAACCATTCTCATTTTAAAGAAGAAACTGAGGCACAAAACTTTAAGTGAGATCGAGCCCAAAGCCACATACAAAGTGAGAAAAATGTCATTACCTGCCTAAACCCACCACGGGCAAGTAGATGTTATGGCATTATCGTGATTCACTTAGGCTCTATAGGATTTACATGTATATGTGCACTCAGACGCAGAAAAGTCTAGCTGGAGACAGGCCCAGCCTTCCTCTTAAACACATGGCCATCCAGTGTTCCCCACCTCCAAATTGAGGTTCTGTAGGCAAGAAAGAAGGGGCAGGATGGTTATTAGATAGGTACCCATCAGTGTCTCCCTCATTTTATACCTCCCTCATTTTATAGATGGGAAAGGCCCCACAGCGAGTTAATTGGCAAGACTGGACCTCGAGCTCCAGTCTGGGCCAGCAGACTCTCTACACTGTTCCAAATGAGGACTGAGTATCTGCTGGAGGCTGTTTCCTGGGGAACAGCAACCAGCCACTGGCCTCAGGGACACACAGGAGCCCCCCTCCCCTGACAGCCCACCCCCCCAGAGACTCTGCCCAGAATCCACCTACTTAAGGAACAGAAGGTGACCCTTTGGTCACTAGGGAACTCCTTGTCCACGTGAAGCCCTGTGAGTCATTCTCCAAGGCTCCAAAAGGACTTCCAGACAGGGGCCCATCCCAGAAAGAAATAAAACGTTGGCTCAAGGCCCAGACTTTCAGGGAAACCAGCTGGCTCACTGGGGTGGGGGCAAGGGGAGGGTCACCTTGAACCGAAGCCTAGAAAAGAACTGTTTTCTTATTCAATAATTTGCGCATCAGCTATAGTTATGCCTTTATTCTTTATTCAACACATGTTATTGAGAGGGGCAAGGTAACTACTTATACCCTTTTGAATTGTATGCGTTTGGTATTACAAAAAGCACACACTCCTTTGTTCAGCTTTGTTTTTAGTTAATTTTTAATAACAAGTGATACATAAGCACATTCTCCTTGTAACCAGCGTGAGACAAGGTAACTCACACCGTGACTCACAGGTAGTCTCTTTCCAGACTTCTTTTGTGCATATCCATGCAGATCCACAGAAAAGTTTTGAATTGTTTTGTGTGTGTTTGCATGTACGCTATCATGAATTCGTTTGTAATTTAAAAAAAAAAACAATGAAAATAGAATTTATTGAGATGCTATTATGTGCCAGGCCCATCTAGGTGCTAGAGATACCGCAGTAAACAAGGTACAGCTGCTCTGTGAGTCTAGCGGGAGATAGAGCCAAACAAAGCGATCGTTATAGTACAATCTAATAAGTGCAAAGAAAGTGGAGAAAAAGGGTGTCTTGTGAAAGTCCAAAAGGGTACCCACTCCAGCCCAGGGTGTGCTCGGGTCCAGAGAGTATTCGTCAGGTGACAGAATACCCACTAACTAGTGAAAAAATATAAAGTGGAAAAAAAAAATAAAGAAAGGGAGGGCAATTCACTGGTTTATGAGAAATCGTGACATACAATTGCCTTCACACATGACTAGATCCAGGGGCTCAAATGATGTCAAAATCTACATCTCTGTTTCCCATATCTCTCTCGTTCTCTCTCTCCATCTTTCAGCTCTGGTTTCCTCTGTTTTGGATCTACTTTCAGACAGGCTTTCTGCACTTGTTGGCAAAGATGGCCAGCAGCAATTCCAAAGCCAACTCAAGTGTTCTTTGTTGCAGGCATACATGCCCATCCAGGAGCCAATCACCGGGGCCAGGGGGATGGAATATGCTGATTGGCCAGGCTCACCCAAAGAGCTGGGGGTGGGGGAGCTCATACCGAATCCTATAGATAAGTGTAGGGGAGGGAGTGGTTCCCCGATGGGAAATTGAGATGCTGTTTTCTGATCCAGAGGAAATCAACGTTGCAAGGTCAAGGTAAAAGATCCCCACCACTGAAAGTTTCCAGGAGAAGTTGACTTCTAAGCTGACAGGGAGAAAAGAAGCAGAAAGGGCGCATCTGGTAGAGGGAACAGCATGTACGAAGTTGTGGAGAACATTGCTTGTTCCAGAAATCGTGAGTGATTTAGTGTGGGAGGAGGGAGAGGGAGAGGGAGAGGAAGTGATGAGGTCAGAGAGAAAGACGGGATGTCTGGGGGGGGGGATTGCAATTTTAGCCGGGCCCCTCCCCTCCACCTCTCCACCCCCATCCCAGTCCCAGGACCGTGACTCAGTCATGGGATATTCACACTCCCCGGCTTCAAGTTTGGCACAGCTTCTATATCTTGAAAATGTGTCATCCATCAGGAGACCACATCGCCCCATTGATCCACTCTGTGGGTTCCTGAATGTCAGCTGATTGTCACAGATTAGACAACAACTCTTCCAGAGTTTCGTAAGGCAAAGGAACTCCAACTTGAAAATCAAGGGAGGATTAATACATACGACACAAACCGGATGCATAGCACACAGATGTTCACGCAAATTTTTTGTTCAGTTGGAAAGAGGAGAATCACATTATAAGCAGGTCTACAACCGCCTTTTTTTTTTAAGTTTATTTATTTATTTTGAGAGAGAGAGAGAGAGAGCACAAGCAGGGGAGGAGCATAGAGAGAGGGAGAGAGAGAACCCCAAGGAGGATCCAGGCTGTCAGCATGGAACCTAACACAGAGCTTGACCCCATGAACCGTGAGATCATGACCTGAGCCGAAATCAAGAGTTGATTGCACAACAGAATGAACCACCCAGGTGCCCCTGCAACCACCTTTCATTGAGCTGTCCCTAACAGCTCAGGCTTCTTTCCTCCTCAGAAGAACATTATAAGGGAAACGCTTTGGCTGTCTCCACTTCCCAGATGAGAGCAGGATTGAGGAGACTTGCCCCAAATCTCACATGCATGAGCTCTCTTTCATCCTCGCTGCGGTGCATCCCCAATTTAGAAATGGGAAAACCGAAGCCCAGAGAATTGAAACAACTTGCCAGAGTCATACAGCAACATATGCTGCTGTGAGGAATGAAAAATGGTGCAGCCTCTGGAAAACAGTTTGGCGTTTCCTGCAAAGGTGAAACAGAGCATTACTGACCATAGCACCCAGCAACCCCACTCCCAGGTGCAAACCCAAGAACGGAAAATGTATGTCCACGCAAAAACATGCGCGTGTAGCTTTAGAGCGGTGTTATCGTAGCCAAAAGTAGAAACAACCCCAAATGTTCAACAGCTGATGAATGAATTTCAAAAAATGTGGTCTACAGCCCCTCTGGAAAACAGGATGGAGGTTCCTCAAAAAACTAAAAATAGAACTACCCTATGACCCAGCAATTGCACTACTAGGTATTTATCCAAGAGTTTTGAAGGGGCACATGCACCCCAACATTTATGGCAGCACTATCAACAGTCACCACAGTATGGAAATGTCCAAAGAGCCAAAGTGTGGAGCCCAAATGTCCATCGATGGATGAATGGATAAAGAAGACGTGGTGTGTATATGTGTGTGTGTGTGTGTGTGTGTGTGTGTGTGTGTGTGTGTGTATAATGGAGTATTTCTTGGTGATCAAAAAGAATTAAATCTTGCCATTTGCAACTACGTGGATGGAACTAGAGGGTGTTATGCTAAGCAAAATTAGTCAGAGAAAGACAAATATCATATGACTTCACTCATGTGGAATTGAAGACACAAAACAGATGAACGTAAGGGAAGGGAAGCAAAAAGAATGTAAAAACAGGGAGGGGGACAAAACATAAGAGACTCTTAAATACAGAGAACAAACTGAGGGTCGCTGGCTGGGTGTTGGGTGGGGGGATGGGCTAGATGGGTAAGTATCATAAGGAAGACACTTGTTGGGATGAGCACTGGGTGTTATACATAGGGGATGAATCACTGGAATCTACTCCTGAAATCATTATTGTACTAGATGTTAACTAACGTGGATGTAAATTAAAAAATAAATTTTTAAAAATCCAAAAAAGTAATATAAATAAATGAATGAATGAATAAATAAATAAAGTGGTCTATTCATAGGAGATACATGTTATAACATGGATGGATCCTAAAAACATGCTAAGTGAAGGAAAGACCCAAAGAAGCACGTATTCTATGATTCCATTTATATGAAATGTCTAGAATGGGCAATTCTCGAGAGATGGAAAGTAAATTAGTGATTGCCTGGGGCTGGGCTGGGCTGCGCTGGGGGGTTGGAGGGAAATGGGGAGTTACTGATGATGATGTTTTGGGGTGATGGTGAGTGTCCGTGGGATCCAGAGCCAACGGCCAAGAAAGAATTCTCGAAGACGTCTTTGGTGCAAAAAGTGATTTTATTAAAGCACGGGGACAGGATCCGTGGGCAGAAAGAGCTGCCCCAGACCCTGCAGAGAGACTGGTTATATGCTTGGGAGTTGGGGGAGGTAAAGTCCAGGGGAAGTTTCCAAAGAGATTTTCATGTACTGAAGAAGACTCAAGGCTACAGGAAGCCTAGCCATTGTCAAGCTCAGGTTGTGTTTCCCTCTGGCAAATCATTACGTTTTACTCTGCCCGCCTCTAGTATTTGTCAATGGGCTGTAGGTGGTAAGGAAATTTAATTTTTTTTTTTTAATTTTTTTTTTCAACGTTTATTTATTTTTGGGACAGAGAGAGACAGAGCATGAACGGGGGAGGGGCAGAGAGAGAGGGAGACACAGAATCGGAAACAGGCTCCAGGCTCTGAGCCATCAGCCCAGAGCCCGACGCGAGGCTCGAACTCACGGACCGTGAGATCGTGACCTGGTTGAAGTCGGACGCTTAACCGACTGCGCCACCCAGGCGCCCCAGGAAATTTAATTTTATCTGCCATTTCCTTCTGCCTTTGTTTCCCACATCAACTGATAATGGTGCGAGGTTTCTCTTTAGGGTGATGAAAATGCTCTTTGTGGGGTGATGGCTGTGCAGCTCTGAATATATAAAAAACCACTGAAGAGTACACTTGACATGGGTGAACTGGATTGTATGCGAATGATACCTCAATAAAGCTGTTAAAGAAACAAGTGTGACAGGAAGGGCTATGGTTATGACCACGGCCCCTGTTTGAGTATCTGCTACTATGTACTTGACCAACAAAGGGGGAAAGAGGTAGAACGGAAAAGCTCACAGACATTTCAGGTTTGGCTACATCCAGGAGCTCCAGAAAGGTCCATGGGCCTTGTCACGCTCAGATCTGCCTCAGTTGCCTTTCCTTTCAAAGAGAAGGCCTTGGTCACCCCAGGCTGCCTCACTCTTAAACATCCCCGCCACCCTGGGAAGTACTGCACAGCTTCAGTAAAGGTTTGGGGGAGGGTTCTCATTGGCCTGGCAGGGATCACCTTTGAACTACTCACTATGACCAGGACAATCTGTTGCTCCGAGGGCCTGGGGCTAGGTGACACTACCCATCCTAGAGTCAAAAAGTATGGTCAGCCTCACTCAGACCACATGGTCAGAAGTGGGGGCAAGAGGGTCCCCAAAAGATGGTTGGGGTTCTGGGCAGGTGCAAGCCACAGATGCCCACAGTACTGCGGGATCAAGGACCCACAACCCAGGTTTGACTCCTGCTTCCTCCACTTGCGAGCTCTGTGACCTTGGCAAAGTACTAAACCTTTCAATGCCTCACTACCTATAAAATGGAGCTAACAGTCCTGTGTCCCTCACAGGCCCGTTCTGAGGTATAAATGAGATGAATTCAGGGACGTGCTTACAGGGGTGCCTCCCACACGATGAGCAGTCATTACATTACCTGTTACTATCACACACGCACTGCTAAACCACCTCCAGTTACCCATGTCACTTTGGGGGACAGCAGGAAAGCAGATACTAAAAATATCGATCGAGTAGGAGTTTGAAGGCAACCGTGAAGACAGAGGAAGAGACAACCCTGAAACTTCACGGGTGACTGGCTCAAGAGTGTCCACGGCGCCTTGACCTCCCCCAGCAGAGTATCTGTCATTGTTCTGTAATTGCTCAACCCCATCCCTGGAAGCTCCCTCTCTGACTCTTGGTGGTGATGGGCTCTGAAGTTCATGCAGTTTTAGAAAAAGAATACAAAGCTGTAAATATGAAATAAGAAAGTATTTATTGACAAAGAAAAAATAGCTCATCTCGAGTTATTGGACACTTGGTGAGTCAGGACCCTTTCTTCTGAGATCTCTTTAGGCAATTTTAAGAGAAATGCTTCCTGACTGTACCCTAGCTGCCCTTCAGTGACCCCAGAACATTCTAGAACTCTTAACACCTCCCAGTACCGGTAAATCGTGGTAAACCTGCCTTTGGGCCCAATAACGATTTTCAATAAATGTCTGTTGAATGACTAATTGGTCAAATAGCTACACCCTGGATTTTCACAATGGACAATGCACACCCACAGGGCTAAGAGCCACATGCTTTTTTATTTCCTTCCTTTATTCTTTCATTTAAACAATGAAAAAGTTTTTGCGAAATCTCCTCTCCTTAAAGGCAAAGGTCCTGCCCGACTGACTTCAAGGTCTTTGAAATGAGACTGACCTGGGTTATATAACTTCTGATTCTGGTGAATCACCTGCCTTCTCTGAGCCTCAGGTTCCTCCTCCAAGCAATGGGCCTCATTAAAAGGAAGAAATGGGAATCATCTCAAGCATGTAATTGACTTCACACACTCCCTAGAACAAGTGTCTAATAAAGGAACTTCTGTTATGTTTCACTTTTTACTGGTTTATTTGGCTAGGTGATATCTCTAAAAAGTACAAAAGGTTGAAAAGTGGGTTCTCTTCTTCCTTGTTCCTTTCCCCACCCATTTCCCCTCCCCCGACACAACCACTATTATGGGTTGCAAAAAATAGTTTCAAATTTACAGAAATGTTACAAGAATAATTTTAAGACTTCCAGTATATCCTTTACCCAGATTCACTAATTAAAAAAAATTTTTTTTAATGTTTATGTATTTTTGAGAAAGAGAGAGAGAGCAACAGAGCACAAGCAGGGGAGGGGCAGAGAGAGAGGGAGACACAGAATCCCAAGAAGGCTTCAGGCTCTGAGCTGTCAGCACAGAGCCCGACGTGGGGCTCAAACTCACAAACTGTGAGATCATGACCTGAGCTCGGCTGCTTAACTGACTGAGCGACCCAGGCACCCTCCCCCCGATTCACCAATTTTTAAAATATTTTGCCATGTTTGTTTTATCATCCTCTCTTTCTTCATGTGAATATATGTATTCATTATTAATATTTATTTTCCTGAACCATTTGAGAATAGATTACATACATTATGCACCATTTACCCCTTAAAATTTCAGCACATACTTCCTAAAACAGGATATTATTTTCTGTAACTAAGTAAACATGGTTACCAAATTCAGGAAACTTACTTTGATACAACACTTTAATCTACGATCCATATTCCCGTTTTTGTCATCTATTGCAGTAATGTCCTTTAACATCATTATTTCCCTCTAGGACAGGATCCAGCTCAAGACCATGTTTTGCACTTAGTTATTATGTCTCTTTAGTTTTCTCTAATCTGGAATGATTCCTCAGCCTTTCTTTGTCTTCTGTGACATTAACATTTTTGAAGATTACAGCCCAGTATTGCATAGAATGTTCCTCATTGAGGATTTGTCTGCTTAACATTGCTTTGTAACAAATTACCCCAAATTCCTACAGAACAGGAATTCAGAATCCTGTATTCAGAAAGAGCATGGTGGTGAAGTCTGTAATAATATGAGACTTATTCATTCACCTGTCTGTTGATGCTGGCTGCTAGCTGGGGTTTAGCTAGGCTCTTGGTCTGGACATCCACACAGGGCATCTCCGTGTGTCCTGAGCTTCCTCACAATACGGTGGCTGGGATGAAAAGACGAGCATCCAAGTAAGAGAGACAGAATGGAGGAAGCCATATTGCCTTTTATGACCTAGTCTTGGAGGTCATGCACTGGCTCTTTGACTGTTTTCTATTAGTCGAAGAAACAACTGTGTTCTGCATAGGTTCAAGGGCAGGGAACGTGGACTCCACTTCTGGAGGAGGTATGCCAATGTCACTTTATAAGCAAAGCATTTGGGATGCAATAAATATTGGTGTGACCATCTTTGGAAAATACAGTCTGTTCCATTTTGATTCAGGTTATGCATCCCCGGCTGAAATATGGTTTAAGTGGTTTGTATTTTTCTCAGGGAGTCACATGTGGAGTGACATGATGCCCCTCTCCTCTCCTTGATGATGTTGGTTTTGACGTTGATTTCGAAGGCATAGTTCTCCTTAAAACTGATACATAATCTGATTAGGGGACACGCGAACACCAATGAAATATTTTGTTCCTCATAAATTTCTCTGAGCTCTCGGATGAAGCGTTCATTGATCATTTTTGCCTGAATCAGTCTGGGATGGTTTTAAAATATTATGTATATTTTTGTTCACATAAATCTACACATTCCTCCACTTTAGTTTTGTTTGTTTTGTTTTCTTGTAAAGATTTATCTTGGAGTCTATCCCATCGTGGTACAGTCGTTTCCGAGGTTAGCTTTTATTTTAACAACGATGGGTAAGTATACTTTTAGCGATGGTTGCTCCTGCTACTTTGCTGCTTTTCCTCATGTCTCTGACCTTGATCATGTTGGATGTGCCCCACACCTCAGTCCTCAGGCATCTTCTCCTGCTGTTTCCTGGCTCGAAATAGCACCTCAACACTGACATCCTGGATGTATGTCTTCAGCCAAGACCTCCACATCCACGTCAACCTCAGTCTTTTTGGTACCACCTTCAAAACACATCCAGTATCAACACTTCTCTGCTGACACCATTTCGAGCCAAACCACTCTCATTTCTCATCGGGATTGTTCCAGCAGCCTCCTTATTGGTCTCCTTGCTTTTTTCTTAAAAACTTATTCTCAAACCAGTAGCTGAAGTTAAGATAGAATCAGACCACGTCCCTTCCATGCTGAAATCCCTCTAATAGCTGCCATCTCACTCAGAGGAAAAGCTGAAATCCTCCCCTTGGCCCACAAAGACCTGGGGGATCTGCACCCTGCAACTTCTCTGACTTCAGCTCCCTGCTCTCTTCTCTTGCTAGAAAGTTCTTTCTTCACATCCTCACATGGCCCATACTCTCTCCTTCTTCAAGTCTTTGCTTAAACATCACCTCCTCAAGGAGGCGTTCCTGAACAAAAGTTGCAGTCCCACCGCAACCCGACTATGTCTTGCCTTCCATATCCCCATCTCTGCTTAATTTTTCTCCGTAGCTCTGGTCACCATCTAAACCTTCATTAACAAATCAGCTCTGAGAGAGCAGGGACCACCTCTGCTTCAACACAGAGACGCCCCCAGTACCTAGCACAGTGCCTGGTAAGTTGATATTTATTGGTTCAGTTGATATTTATTGCATGGATGAATAAATGAATGAAGCACCTTTGTACCAAACACAAACGTGCCTACAGCCACATGCTTATTGGGTACCCAAAAAGGGTTTGAATTAATGAAATAAAGAATGGACAGCACTAATCCCACTCGTGAGATCAGTGATCTCACTGCTGTTCACAGTGACTTATTGAAATTTCCCTGTCTAAACAAGTCTGTCCCACAGTGCAGGGGCTGATAATGCGGGCAGTCAGGCTGGCTGGCACCAGACTGGACCCGGATGTGGTAATCAGGCCACATCACAGGGGGAAGGGGAATTTTGTGGCCAGAGGCTCCAGGGGTGGGAGCCAAGTTGGGTATTCGGGGAAGCTGATGCCTGTACCTCAGGATGAAACAGAAACTGCAGCGGCTGGTAAGGAGGGTTGCCCACTAACGGCTTCTGATACACCACAGATACTTTCTGGAGGAAACTCTTTATTGAAATGTAACATACACACAGAAAAACGCACACCTAAGTGACATTTGCACAAAGGCAACACACTAG
The DNA here is from genome assembly GCF_028749965.1 of Puma concolor. Taxonomy (NCBI): domain Eukaryota; kingdom Metazoa; phylum Chordata; class Mammalia; order Carnivora; family Felidae; genus Puma; species Puma concolor. The sequence goes on from NC_141669.1 coordinate 129,413,777, forward strand.
GGTAACAGCCCCTAGACAAAGGAACAGGACATTCCTGGTCCCTTAGAAGCCCCTTTCCAGTCTCTGCCACCACCCTCACCAGTAACCATGACCCTGATTTCCAACACCAATGATTATTTTTGCCTGCTTTTGAACTTCCCATAATGGCATCATACAGCACATAATTCTTTTGTATATTACTTCTTTGCACCACAGTATGTTTGCAGCAACAAACTTTTGACCTCACCTCTTCCTCCACAAGCTCAAAGTGGGGGTGGGAACCTAATAACTTTGCTTGGCTGGTTTCAGTGCACCAAGCCATTCCTTGGAGCCTCAAAGCCATTACGTGGCTGCAATCGTCATTGTTTCCATTTCACAGATGAGAGGACTAAGGCACAGAGAGCTTAAACAATCTGTTCAGCTACGAAGTGAAGAGTCTACATTTGAACTCGGGTCTGTCTGATCTCTGAGGTCATTTTCTTACCCACCATGCATGTTTCTTATTGATAAAATGACCGTTTATTGAACACTCTACCTGGGCTGAACATTGTTCTTGAGCTTAATTTGATTTTCCCAGCCCCTGAATGAGTAATATACCTTTATCCTTGCTTGACAGATGACGATGAAGCCAGGATTCAGAGAGGTAAGTGACTTCTCCAAGGCCATACAGTCTAGAAAGGCAGAACAATAAAGATTTAAACTTGACTATATTGACTCCAAAGTCCAATGCAGGGTGGTATCGGTGCCCAGCATGGATGAGCATCTTTCAAATACACCTACTGAGTTTTTCAAAGAAGGGACAGTAACAATAGCAGTTATCTTTTGTAGGGTTTCTCTGAGTCAGATGCTTTGGGTCAAGATTACAAATGATCCCCAGTACGTTCCTGCCTTCTCGCCACTATTAACAGAACAAAGGGTTTTTAGCTGGACACATGGCTTCCCACGGCTTCACCACATATCCCAGCCTTCTTTGCAGTGAGGTGGGGCCACGTGATCAAATTACAGCCAATGGGAAGCTCTTCTCCCACACAGCTGCAAGACCAGCTTCCGGGTCCTACCTTTCCCAAAGAATGGTCGATGCTCTTCCTTCCGCTGTACCCCTTCCCTCTGGCTGAGATGACAGCCATAGTATTGGGGAGCCATCCCGGACCTTGTAGATGAGGATGCCTCTTTAGGGATGAAAGAGCGGCACGGTGAAGGAAGCCCGGGGTCCCGCCCCGTGGAGCCGTGCCTTCCTGGCCCTGGAGCACTGACACCCACACAGTTCCAAGAAAGATTAAAAAAAGAAATTAAGGGGCGCCTGGGTGGCTCAGGTCATGATCTCGTGGTTTGTGGGTTTGAGCCCCACGTGGGCTCTGTGCTGACAGCTCAGAGCCTGGAGCCTGCTTCAGATTCTGTGTCTCCCTCTCTCTGACCTTCCCTTGCTCACACTTTGTCTCTGTCTTTCAAAATAAGTAAACATTAAAAAATAGTTGAGGGAGTTAATAGATGCTCTAGATCACCCGGCTGGAAAGTGCCAGGGCCCACCCTCTGGGCCACCAAGTCTATGTCGTTCCATTACACCTAGGATTGGCAAACGGTGGCCTGTTGGCCTTGCAGCTAAGGATGGTTGTCATATATTTAAAGGGTTGAAGAGGGGCGCCTGGGTGGCTCAGTCGGTTGAGGTCATGATCTCGCAGTTCTTGAGTTCGAGCCCCGCGTTGGGCTCTTTGCTGACAGCTCGGAGTCTGGAGCTCATGCTCTGTCTCTCGCATTGTCTCAAAAATAAATAAACGTTAATTTTTTTTTAAACGGTTGAAGAAAGGAGGAGGAGAAGGAGAGGAATACACAACAGAGGCTTTATGTGGTCTGCAGAGCCTGAAATATTTACTATTTGACTCTTCACAGAAAAAGTTCATCACCCCCTGCCTTACATCATTTTTTTAACCTCTCAGTTTCTCTGCCTAGGAAATGAGGGTGTAGGCATTTAACAAAAGCAGGGACATAGGTATCAGAGTCACATAAGGCATGAATTGAGAGAAGCAGCTGGGTTGGGAGGGCGCTAAAGGGGTTATGGTTAAACAGATGCTGTTTATTGAGAAGCCACTGGCTTCTCGAGAAAAGATAGGTTAAGACAGAAGCAGGGTTGCTGCTGTCAGAAAGAGTGACCTTTGGGCAGGGAGTGTGGTTCTCATCTCTGCACAGGGTGCGATGGGGGTGTTGGACGACATCTGTCCTCTTGGTTTTATCTACTCAGAATCAAGTCCCTGTCCTCTGGTAACAGCACCCTGATTTTCCTGGGACCCCCTTCTCTACTCCCTGTCCCTGGGAGGCATATGGGATGAACTCCATCCTCGGCTCCAGGGAGGCCAGGTGCCCTAAGCTGGCCAATGAACACGGCATCCCTGTGCCCACAGGGATTGGTTCGGGGATGGGCATGCATCCCACGTGGACCAATGAGCCAGCCCTCGGGTTCTGGAATCACTGGCATTGCCTTGTTTTTCTTTCTGCTGTTCTAGAAGGGTGTGACGAGGGCCTGCAGCTCCAAAGTGAGTGAGAGACTCAGCTCCTATAACTGACGAACCCCTGAATCTAGCTAGCTGTACCTGAAGCCAGCGTATCCTTGGACATGTTATTCTCCAGGAGCCCATATGGCTCTGTTTTGGTTTACATCACCCTGGCAGACGATGTTGGTCCTCTGCCCACATCCCCCCTTGACATTCATCGTTGTGAGGCTCAAAGACCTAATGGTTGCCAGTCCCCAACCCCTGTGCTCTCTGTCTGAGGGCTTTGTCCCCACGTGCATTTAGCACAAACAGGTCTAGAATGTATTTAGCACAAACAGGTCGGAGGGTTCACCCTCCCCTGAGAGCAGCCTTAACCAATGACTGGCAGGAGTTGGTGGATAAATACCCCTACTCCCTGGAGCCTCAGGTGGAAGATTCTGAGGACTCTTCTACTCCGAATCCTGGGGTTCCACAGTGGGGTTGAGCCTCCGTCGCCCAGAGTGACTACCTGCTCAGTAACTTCCTTCACATTGCCTTCTTCCTCTTCCCTTTCTCACTTCCTGCGTCCCCCCCCCCCCCCGGGATCCTCCTTGGGATCATCTCTTAAATAAATTACACACAAATCCTTGACTCGGATCGGCTTCTGTGAGAACCCAACCCGAGTGCTTCCCAAGATCGGTTTTCTGTCACTCACAGCCAAAAGTGCTCTGGCGGACACAGGGTTCAAGCATTCTTTGAACATATTTGCGTCGTAACTATATTTTTCCAACCTGCTGTTCAGCTGACAAGCAGCACGTGCACTAGCCCACTGGTGTACAAAGCAGGAAGGGCCCCAAGAAGAGAAACCCCACTTGGCCTGGCCCCGGGACAGCTCGGTGATCCACCCTGCCTGTTCCCTCCTTCCCACACTTCAGCCTTTCCCGGAGTGCATTCATTCTGAGGCTCCATCCGGCTCTCCCGCCCACCCTGGGGAGACAGTCCAGCCTGCTCGTCAGACTCTCTTTAATCTGTGAGACCTCACTGTTCCGTCCTGCCAGTGATAAGACAGTCTACGCAGTCTTCCTGTCCCTGACCTTTGAAGGAACAGTGTGCATCCAGGGCCTGTGACGTTACCTCTGGGCATAAAAGCAATAGGAACAGGAAGACTCCTAAGAGGTCACCATTCATTCATTCATTCATTCATTCATTCATTCGATGAGTATTTATTGAGTGCTTGGGCAAGGCATTCTGAATTGAAGCCGGTAGAGTCAATTGGAACCCGCTTTAGGAGAAAAGGACCTGTTAAAGGTTTTAGGTAGCACCCTAGATGCTCAACAACCACAAACAGTGCCGGCAGAAGCACCCGATCCAGGAGAAACACCTTCACTGCTGAACTCTTCCAACAGAAATGTCGCCACTGCTCCTGCCACCTCAGCTCAGGACTTAGGGAGGTGAGGATTGGCTGATAGCACCCCTGCCCCCACTATTCCCTAGAAAGACCAGATACTTCTGGCACTGTGCTTGCCTGAAAATGCCACCACTTGGCATCCCACAGCTTGTTTTTGCCTCTAAGGCTCACCAGGGGAACCTGGGCCACAGAAGTCACTCCTATTGCAAGGACTTCTGGGCAAGGTTTTTTGTTGTTGGTTTTGTTTATTTAGTTTTCATTTTTATGTTTGTTTGTTTGTTTGTTTTTGTGTTACTTTCTAGCCTTTACTGTGTAGGAAGCAACCTTAGAAAGGAATTGGGGTAGAGTAGGCAGGCAGGTCTGTAATGCCTGCCGTAGGCCCACGACAGTGATGAAGTCAGGAAAGTTCTCTGCTTTCCAAGAGCTCACGGTTGACAGGGGGAAACCAACACTGATGAAGTAATTCAAGAAGGGGAAAGCATTACTTCAGGGAAATTTTTGAAAATTATGGGAGCATAGACCAGGGGGACTTAATCCATTCCAGCAGGGCCTCCTGAAAGAGGTGTCATTGTATGTGACTTGCGAAGGTGCTTAGAGGCTAACCAGGTAAAAGAAGAGCAGGAGGGTACAGCGTTTTAGGCAAGAGGAAATGTCATGTGCAAAGGCCCAGTGGCAGAGAAGGTGAGGGTTTGGGGAGGGATAGAGAGAAGGCCAGGTGGCTGGAGGACAGAGAACAAGGGTAAATGGGGAAGGAGATAGAAGGGTGAGAAGAAAACAGATCTTGACCTCGTAGTCCGTGTTGAGTTCAACTGTCTCCTGAGGACAATGATGACCTGCCAAAGACACATGAGCAGGGCAGTGACATAATAACAACTAATATCTATTGAACACTTATTCGGTGATAGACCTTTTTCTAAGCACTTAACAAGTACCACTTAGTGTCTATTTGCAATGATCCTAAAGACCAGGCTCTACAGAACAAGAGTGAGTTTCTCAGACCTCTCTCTGCACCTCAGTTTTCACCTATGCACCCGTGGGGGTAATAACAGAACTTGCCTCAAAGGGTTACCACGAGGATTACACCAAGTGGCACATGGGAAACTATGTACGTGTTAGCCTTTTCAACTAGTATTCTCGTCGTACACATGAAACAGCAGAAGCCCTGGGAGATGAATCAACTCGCCTGATGTCACACAGCCGATAAGCAACAGAACGGTCAGAACAGTAGAGGAGAGGCGGCCTGGTGGGGATGGAGAAGCCACATCTTTATCCATCCTGGGAGCGATGGGAACCGGGGACCGCCCCTCGGGGTCCACATGGTCAGCATTCGTTCTGATTGGTTGGTGCCTGGGTCAAGCCACTTGTTGAACCTTTCAGGATGGCCCCTGCTATTGCTATATATATATCGATATTGTTTTCGATATCGATAGAGATAGAGATAGGGATATAGATAGATAGATAATATTGTGTTGTGGCTTTAACAACTACATAAATAGTACTAGACTAAGGGTTTACTTCTGAAAATTTCTCACTCGACAGTGTAAAGACCTATTTAGATCTAGATTATTCATTTTTACTGCTCACTGGTATTCCTTTATGGGAGTATGTCGCTGTTGATTTACCCACTGATGTCCATCCAGTTGGTTCCACTGTTGGCCAACTACGGGTGAAGCCACCACACCCATTTTCACATAGGCTGGAGCTCCTCTGGGGTGGATACCTGGAAGGAGGATGGCTGGTCACAGGGTACCTGCATTTTGGAGAGTGTGGAAAGTTCCCATTTCCCCACTTCCTCACCAATAATAATATACCACCACCATATATGGCACTCATTACGTGCCAGGCACTTTCTTGGCATTTAACATGAAAGAACTCACGGAACCCTCCCGCGAAACTTTGAGGTAAAAACAATTACCATCCCCATTTGATAGATGGAGAAATGGAGGCACAGAGAGTTGGAGTGACTAGCCCCAAATCACTCAGCTAGGAATGACAGAGCTCAATACGAACCCAGAGAGGCCGGTTCCAGAACCTGAACTGTTAACCACTTTTCTGTACTTTGGTATTTTCTGATTTTTCAAAGTGTTGTCTCTGGCTGTGAAACATCAGAAAGTATTTGAACTAGCGTTGCCTACTTTGGACAGACCTTGAGGATCTTTCCATCCATTTATTGGCCAGTTAGGTGTCCTCTTTGGAAAAATGCCTCTTTTTTTAGCCTTGGCTGCCCCTGAATTTCTGATCTTCAAAGCAAATGCTCCTGGAGTCCAGGACTCTAGGCAGAGCCTGCCTGGCACAGGGTAGGTGCTTGGTAAAAATATACCAGACTGGACTGGCAGTCTCTCACCCACCTTTCCTCCCAGAAGCCTGATGGTGATTAATAACACTTCTGCTTATATTACTGGCCCATCATGTTTGTGCTGGACACGCGAAGAGCTCCCTGGCTCCCAATCCATTTTCTCCTCTGTGACCTGACTCTAGTTTACCTCCCTGAACTCGCTCATCTCCGTGTTTCTCATGAACCCCGTTGGCCATCATCCTGTCCCTTTAGCTGGCCAACTTCACTCCCACCTCAGGGCCTTTGCACACGTTCCCATGGCAACTCCATCTCATCCTTCAGGCCTCAGTTCAAATACCACCTCCTCAGAGAGGCTTTCCTGACTACCCTTTTTCGAGGAAACAGAGGCATGAATAGATTGAGCATAATGGCCAATAATTATACAGCTGGACTATGGGTAAGGTTTTTGAATTTTGTTATCTTATTGTGTGCCTGTATTCCCAATTCGTTCTGATTTCTAATTTAAAATTAACTAAGAGCCAATCCTGAGAGAGGACAAATGAGCTTCTGAGGCTCTTTTTGCCAATTCCTCTGGCTCAACACTCCAGTGAGATTGAAAAAAGATCCCAGCATTTTGCAACCTCCAGGATTTCCTTCCTCCCCACTCCCACCCCCCGACCACCTGACCATTGTCTGCCCTTGGCTCTGAATCATAAACCTAAAAGCAAAGCCTCAGATCCCAAAGCTTATCTGCTAAACAGTCTACCTCCCCTTTAGAGGTTTCTGACCAGCAAAATGGGGATAATTAAAGGACTTACTTCCAGGCTAGTGTGAGGATTCAGTGTCATGGTGCTTAAAAAGCATCCAACAGAAGGAAAGCTACTACCGTGTTGGAAATTACTGTGTGATAAGTTCGGAATCAGACAAATCCTGGCTCAGAGCCCAGCTCGCTGTGTTACCTTGGGCAACTCACTTGATCTCTCTGAGCCTCAGTGTCCCCATCTGTGAAATGACAATTTTATTTCATCATTAATTTTTTTTTAATGCACGGAACACTCTTTTTTTAAGTTTTATTTATTTATTTTTAGAGAGAGAGCACAAACAGGGGAGGGGCACAGAGAGAGAGGGAGAGAGAGAATCCCAAGCAGGCTCTGGGCTGTCAGGCAGAGCCCAACATGGGGCTCGATCCCATAAACTGTGAGATCATGACCTGAGCTGAAATCAAGGGTCAGACACTTAACCGACTGAGCCACCCAACGCCCCTGAAATAAAGACTTAAAAAATCCATACTGAGCCCATTGGAATGTCTTTTGCTAGAAAGAAGAAGCTGATAAATTCACAGTGTCCTAGCCAGAGTAGGTTATCCCGCCCCCCGCCAGCCCCCTTAAGGATATTCAGCTTAGGCCAATGAAAGACAGTTGGTTAGATAGCCTAGTGCTATCATTCAGGACCCAGGCTCTTTCCATCTCTCTGTTCTGCGGACCAGTGCTGCTTTCATCCCAGGTTGGTTCTCCTTGTGATCACAGGGTGACTATGAGCCATCAGGGTCCCAGCCTTTCATGTCCAGTAGCAAAATCGTTTTACTTCCAGACCCTCTGTTGGAAGAGCGAGGGAGAACGCTCCTGGCAAACATCTCTCACTTTTCATTGGCCAGATTGGGGTTACATGCCTGTTTTTGAACCAGTCTCGGGTACAGGGATGCAATTCCTACGATTGGCTCAAACTGGGCCCAGGCCTGTGGCCGGGCGGGAATGGATGTCAAGGGGTCAACCACACTGTCCATCAAACCTGCCTCAAAGTGTGGCAGGGGGAATGAAATGAGATCGTGCTCGCAAAGCTTAGAGCACACTAGATGCTCAATAAACGGTAGTTCTTATACTGTAATTATCAACATCGTCATCATTGGGGGCTCTGGCAACAGGCAGATTTCAATTAAACGGTTTCTCCGCCTCTTAGCGTGGCCTTATAAGAGTTGCCGACCTTCAGTTCTATTCTGGAAAAGTGGAAATGATAAGAGCTCCTGAGCCACGTCACTATCGTGTGGCAAATCGTTAATGCTCAATCTGTGCTGGTAATGCCGTATTTTTGTTGTGTTGTGGTTTTTTTTGGTGTGTGTGTTGTGTTGTGTTGCCTTCCCAGTCTTCCCAGTAGCAATTTGGGTGGCCTTTTCCCCCCTCAGTAGATGTGGTTCAGGTGAGGGAGACTCCTCCTTCTGACTCCGGGAGTGGATGCATTATCCTCACCTGGATTCCTGCATCCCCCAGGAATGTGGTGGGGGTGGGGGTTCAGGGAATACACGTGATCCAAAATGGATCCAGAATTTTGCTGGTCTTGCCAGGGAAGAGGGTGGTCTCTTTTGTCTCTAGGATTGCTGAGCCAGAGCAGAAGCTGGGAGCTGCTAGGGACTATCCTGGTCACCTCTTGGTAAGAGGCTGCCCGAGAGTAAAACCAACAAAAGGGGAAGCAGAGATAAGAGATAAGATAGGCAGAGGCCTGTTGACACTGTTGAGCTCCTAGATCCAGCCATGCCTGAATCAGTTTTGCCATCGGGCTTTTCCTTAAGTGAGCTAATTCTCCTTTCAAGTAGTTTGAGGTTCTGTTACTTGCAGTGATGAGTTCATAGTGCAGCCTAGCCCCGCTAGGGTGGAGAATCAGAGAAGGAGATAGTCCTCTGAGGCCAGAAGCATGCCTGCCCAAATCAGTTTGGTGTCTTGAGAACTTTGTTCAGGCCAACGCATGGAGTAGAACTCCAGAAGTAACGGGAGTTAAAAGTGCAAACAGTCTGATGAGTGTCCCTGCAGACTTTTTCTCGATGCTCTAATAAACAGACACACACACACACACACACACACACACACACGAGAAATATTTTTACAAAAATGGAATCACACTCTACGTTTTCAGTTCAGATGCCTTCTCCTCAGGGAGACCTTCTGTGACCGCCCCGGCTAAACAGTCCCGCCTCCATCACACTGTCTGGCATCACAGCATTTTTCATTACCCAGATTAACTTATCTCGTTTAGTTGTGCACTGTCTTTCCCTTCTGGCAGAATGTCAGCTGTATGGGGGCAGGGATTTTTCTCTGTTTGCCATTGCTATGTCCCCAGTGCCTTGAACAGAGTGGCTGGCTATTCAATACCTATTTATTAAATAAATATTCTGTGGCTGGTTGTTTAACTGAGCTGTGTGACCACAGATATCTTTCCAGGGTAATAGATATGGACCTGCCTCAATCTTTGATTCAAACGCATGGCAAACTATTGATTGGTTCGGCCATGTTCATTTTCCCAAACCCAGTTGGATGACTTGAATGAAATAAAAGGCCAAATGAAGCAGGGCTTGGGCGGGTCAGTACCTCCTCACCTGCAACACAGAGCAGGGCGGCTGGGGAGGAGAAACTGGCCAGCCTTTAACAGCCGCATCCTGATTCACAGGGAGAGGACGTGAGCAAACACGGGTGACTTCGTGTTCTAGCCAGAATTTCCCAGGCCAAAACGGTCCTCAAACACACAAAGGTGAGAACAAACAAAGAATTCGGTGACCGCTTCGGCCCCGGAGGGCAGAGTTGTTTATTAAGCCCTCCACTCCCTAATGGAATTAATTCCATTTTTTCCATTCCAAAAAACTTTTCCTGGTTACAAAAGTAGCATTGAACTGTTATTATTTTTAAAACTTCCAGACAGTACAGGAAAGCATGGAGAGTGAAAAGCGGTCACAATTGCAGAGCATTTTATAAATTATATCACAGATTTTTTTCAATATGCTGATACATATTTAACGCTAAAGTGAATTTGTGCTATGCTTTGTCCAACAGTAATCACTGAAGTTTACTGAGTATTACAATGCATTTGGTAGTTGCTCCCTGTATATACACTCATGTTACTCTGATAATAAGTCTCTGTGGTGAGCACTCGGATTAACCCCATTTGGGTTAAACGAGCCAATATTGATGAAGTGCTTAGAATGATGCGCAGCACGTGATAAGATGAGGAAGCTGAAACACAGAGAGGTTAAGTGGTTTAGCCAAGCTCACACAGCCGTAGGTGGCCAAGCTGGGGTTTAGACATGGGTGTCTATATCTTCAAGGCCTGTGACCTTAACTGCTACATTACATTGTCAAGGCAGAGGGCAGGCTTCTTCCGACGTCATCCCTGATGATGATATGAGTCACCGTTTTCAGTATTTCCATTTATTCTTCTATTAATGGATAATTGGGACTTTCTAATTTTTCACTATTAGGAAAGAGAGAGGAATTTCCCTTTTGGTCTTCATCAAATGAGGTAAGAAAACTGGGTGGGTGTTGCCACAACCAGTATTTCTAATCCAAGAGATGTGTAACCCGTGTTTAATGACTTGTGCTGGGCGCTAGTCTAGATATTGAAGCTCCTGAGAGTTTAATGGGGATAAATAAGGAGGTAAGTTTTTAAAAAGAAACAGAATATTATGCTGAGTGAAAGAAGACAGACACAAAATGTCACATGCGTGATTCCATCTCTATGAAATGTTCAGACAGGCAAATCCATAGCGACAGAAAGTGGATTAGTGCTTGCCACGGGATGGAGGAAAGAGAATCAGTCACAAGGTTTCCTGTGGGGGTGGTGGAAATGTTTGGAAATCAGATAACATTTGTGGTTGCGCAAAGTGATAAATATACTAAATGCCATTGAATTGTATACTTTTAAATGGTGAAGCTTATATTACATGAATTCTATCTCAATAATAATTTTTAAAACGTTTTCAAAAAAGAAAGAAACAGCATTCGACATGCGCCACAAGGCCGAGAGTAAAATGTTGGAAGGGAGATAATAACCGGTTGGGGAAGTGGGCAGGGTGGTTGCTGAAGGCTCTTCTGAGGAAGTGACATTGGTGATGGGACCTGAATTATGACTAGGAGGCAGTGATAAAAATATCCGGAAGAAGGTAGATGAAGGATCAGTATGTGCAAAGGTCCTGGGGTGGGGACAAGTCTGGCGTGTTCAAGGGGCAGATAGGTGAGCAGAGCTGGAGCCTAGTGAATTGGGTGCTGTGAAAAGGTACAAGGGGGGATCAGAGACTCCTGCAGGGGCGGGAAGTAGACCAAACCAGGCCCTGCAGGCCACTAAGAGGACTTTAGCTTTTGTTCTCAGTAAAACGAGGAGCCAAGGAATGGTTTGAGCAGGAGAGTAACTTGATCTGATAAATGCTTCAAAAGGACTTCTTGGACTGCCGTGTGAAGTAAATAGCAGGTGAGTAAGCGTAGAGGCAGAAAATGTAAGCAAAGACCTTTGACACTGTGCCCGAGACTGGAAACGCTCAGTAACTGCCAGTCAGCTTTCATAAATTAGCAATATGCCAGCTTGTCATATTTATTTAAAAACAAGAAGTCAAGGCCACGGTTATTTGATACTTCTGTCTTTGACACTGCCTCGCCTCGCTATTCTGTGAGTCACCAAGCTCTGTCCGTTCTTCCTCCCTCACCCCTCACCCCTTCACCCTTGTATCCTTCCAACTGCCCCTACTTTGCAACCTGGTGACAGATAGAAACACTAGTTTCCAGGCTGCCCCTGGGCATGGCTTTTTTTCTTTCTCCCTTTTAAAAGTATCTTTTCTTCTCTCGTATTTTTTTTCACACTGTATTATCATTTGCAGAACAAAACTATTAAAAAATAACAAATAAGCAGAAGAATAGATCCACAATTCAGAGACAACCATTATTAAAACAACATTTTAATATATGTTATTCCTGTCCTTTCTTATTATTCAGTTTTAGATTTTGATTATATCAAAAGTATATAGTCACATAAATTGAAGAGTCACATTTTCTTTTCTTAAAAATATTTAAGTTTATTTATTTATTTTGAGAGGCTAAGCAGGGTAGGGGCAGAGAAAGAGGGGGAGAGAGAGAATCCCAAACAGGCTCCGTGCCATCAGCACAAAGCCCAATGCAAGGCTCAAACTCGTGAACTGTGAGATCATGACCAGAGCTGAGATTAAGAGTCAGATGTTTAACCGACTGAGCCACCTAGGCGCCCCAAAGAGTCACATTTTCTAAAAACAGAAATCTTTGCTCCCCCCTTCCATTTCCCCCTCCCCGAAGACAACCACTTTGACCACTTTTAGGGGACCTTTTGATATTTAATTCCATAGCTCTAAATAACACGTTTCTATTTCCACTTCTAATTTTTTTTTCAGTTTCCGGTATAATGTGCTTTCCCACTATAGGATGCGAGGATCCTTCTCTCTTTCCCTCCCCACACTTGGCCACAGCACATATGCATGCCCTTCCCATCCCCCCCCCAACCTGCCCCCCCCCCCCGCCCTCTCAACGCGGTTATATGGTAACTTCAGTGAGATCAATATATTCACTATTTACATAATTGTGACTATGTAAATGCCATTCACAGCTGAGCTCCACGGTAAACTAAGATGTCCTTTGCTTTCCTGCACAGCTTTTTAATTTTCCCTCGAGTTAATCATTGTCTTGTTCCCTACTCCCACCCCAAGCCAACCTAATTTTCTCAACATTTGTTATCAGTTCAACTCCATACTTTTTGCCAGGGTCCAAGTGTCCCCTCAACACCTTCTAATGCATCAGAAATTGTATCCATTGACCTTGTGGAAGAAATCTCTCCGGAGCTTTCAGACCTGTTGGAATCTGGACTGGTACCTGTTGGTACCTAGCTGTCATTCTGGATCTCCCTTCATTTTCTGGGAATGCTATTTGTTTCTCTCTTGTACCAGGTTTTGTTTCCGGGGTCATGTGTCCTCCTTGTCTGATCCCCCCCCCCCCACCTTTTGGTAGCATAGCCTTCTGTAGCTCCCTGAGAAAGGGTGTTGGGAAATTGAAACATTGTGCCTTTCCACATCTGAAAATGTGTTTGTTTATTCTTTTTGTTCCCTTGATGATTGCTTGGCTGGGTATGGAATTCTAGGATGGAAATCATTTTCCTTCCGAGTTTTGAAGGTACTACTCCGTCATCCACTTGCTTCTACGTTTTGGGCGAGAAGTCTAAAGTTACACTGCTCTCGGGGCGCCTGGGTGGCGCAGTCGGTTAAGCGTCCGACTTCAGCCAGGTCACAATCTCGCACTCTGTGAGTTCAAGCCCTGCGTCGGGCTCTGGGCTGATGGCTCAGAGCCTGGAGCCTGTTTCCGATTCTGTGTCTCCCTCTCTCTCTGCCCCTCCCCCGTTCATGCTCTGTCTCTCTCTGTCCCAAAAATAAATTAAAAAAAACGTTGGAAAAAAAAAATTAAAAAAAAAAAAAATAAAGTTACACTGCTCTCAATGCTTTAAATGTGACCCATTTCCCCCCACTCTCTCCTGGAAGTTTGTTCTTGGGATTTTGAAATTTCATGATGGTGTCCTTGCCATGCATTTATTTTTAGCCAACGTACTGGGCACTCAGTAAACTTCTACTCTGAAAACTCATGTCTTTTAGTTCTGGAGAATTTTTGTGAATTGCTTTATCCGTGATTCCTCCCCTTCTCTCTCTTTCTCTTCTTTCTTGATAAAATGCCTATTTTTTCAGATGTGGGATTATTTTAGACTGGTCCCCTAAACATCTTATCCTTTCTCTCCTATTTTCTGTCTTTGTCTTTTTGTCCTACTTCCTGGGACAAACCCTCAAGTTTATCTTCCAACCCTTTCATTACATTTTTAAAATGTCTACTGTCATGCTTTTCATTCCCAAGGGCCCCTCTTTGTTCTCAAAACATTTCTTTTTTATGGCGTCTTGTTCTTGCTTCAGGGTAGCTCTCTGAAAAGTTGTTTTTGCTTTTTTGATTTTTTTTCTCTTGCACTGTTTCTGTTTCCTCTGGTTATTTTTCCTTATTTGTTTTAGTCTCAATTTTTTATGTAAGAGGGCATGCTCTGATGTCTGATATGTATTCATTTTCTGCTCATGTTTAAGTGCAAGGAACCTAGAAGCTGATTATTGTGTATGTTGGAAAGGGGGCTATTGCCTTGGAGCTTTTGCGGGGGACCCCCGATGTTAAAACATCTTTAGGTGATTCCTCCGAGTCTAGTCAGATTTTCTGGAGAAGACTCTCCCAGTCTCCTACCTGGAACAGAATGAATGGCCTGGCTGGCCTGGTTCTTCTGTCATGTGGGTGGGGCCACCGTATCCAATTTGCCGGGCCCCCCTGGATGTGAGCAATGGGGCCGGCCCTGCAGATGTAGAGAAAGATGAACGGAGCATAGCCCAGCATGCAGACCAGAAAACGGCCCGCAAAAAGTATCCACATCAAATCCCCGGACCCTGTGAACGTTACCTATCTCTGCAGCTAAATTAAGGCTCTTGAGATGAGGAGATAATCCTGGATTATCCAGGTGGGCCCTAAGCACCACCACAGGCATCCTCATAAGAGAGAGGCAGAGGGGGGTCAGAAACGTGGAGGAGAAGACAATGCGAAGATGCGGCAGAAAGAGGTATGTCCACAAGCCGAGGAGTGCCAACAGCCACCAAAAACTGGAAGCCACGAGGAATGGACTCTCTCCTAGAGCTTCTGGAAGGAGCACGGCCATGCTGACACTTTGATGTCTGACTTCTGGCTTCCAGGACTGTGACAGAATACATTATTGTGTGACACCCTACAGTTGGTGGTGATTTGTTACGGCAGCCCCACGAAGTTGCTGAGGTTACTATGTGGTTACTAGTGTGCCCTGCTTTCGTTGTAGTGCCGCTGCCCTAAAGCATGCTGGGGTCCACAAGTCTAGACACACTCTGTCTTACTGTCTGCAAAGAATAGACCTTCAGTCTTCTGCCAGCAAGGGTGCCCACATACCTAGAATGCCGGGTTGGGGGGGGCGGGGCAGAGAGCATGCAAAAATCTGCTTCTTTTTAGCCAATTTCCTTTACTTCACACCCTCTTCTCCTCTGCCCACCTCCCACTCCCCTTTCAATTTTACTTTCAAAGCTACCTGGTGCCACCAATTCTTGACTGTTTTGGAGGAATTTTCCGGGTGGTGGTGCTGGTGGCAAATCAGGCTGACCATGGCTTTCCCCTCTGCTGCCTAAGAATTGGATTTTCTCAGTTCCGTGGAGCCCTTTAAACCATCTGCTTTCTCTTCCCCAAGATATTCTTTCTGTCATCTCCTCTCTCTGTTCTCCAGGCTTTAAGAGCTTATGCTTTTTATTTTTTTTTTTTTTAATTTTTTTTTTTTTCAACTTTTTATTTATTTTTGGGACAGAGAGAGACAGAGCATGAACGGGGGAGGGGCAGAGACAGAGGGAGACACAGAATCGGAAACAGGCTCCAGGCTCTGAGCCGTCAGCCCAGAGCCCGACGCGGGGCTCGAACTCACGGACCGCGAGATCGTGACCTGGCTGAAGTCGGACGCTTAACCGACTGCGCCACCCAGGCGCCCCTTGAGCTTATGCTTTTTAAAAAATGAATCCCTTCATTGCCAACCTAGTGGGGCCTAGAGGAGGAACAGAGTAGAAGCATGTTTAGTTGGCCCTCTTCTCCCAAGTCTCAGAGGGCTAATCTTAAAACGGCGCTCTCTACATCTGCTGCAATCCCATTCCTCCTTCCCTAGAGGCCCAGGTCTGACTCAGCTCTCCATTCCCCATGCCAAGAATGGAGCCTGCACACACACGGTAAACAAGGGGATGTTTTTTTAATGGATCTTCTTCAGCAGCAGTTACCTAGTGTGATCGCCATAAGCAATTGTTGAGGGGAGTGTCCTAGTTTCGTTTGCCCAGATATGGGAGTGGAGAATTCAGACACCCAAGAAAGAGAAGTCAATATAGGTGTGTTATCTGTCAATTACATCTGAATTAAAATGACATATATGTTATATAATATATATTTTATATAATATAGGTGAGATTGTAGATGAGATATATTATAATATATATTATTATTTTATATAATATAAAGAAAATATATTTCATATAATTATATATTTTATATTATATTTACACAATATAATATATTATTTTATATAATATAAACAAGATAAAATTTTATAAAGTAAAATATAGTTATATATTTTTATATAATATATCTCATCTATAATATCATCTATATTATATAAGATATATATCACGTGGCTTATATATTGTTTTATATAATGTATTTAAATTTTTTTAAATGTTTATTTATTTTTGAGAGAGAGAGAGAGAGAGAGAGATAGAGTGTGAGCTGGGGAGGGGCAGAGAGAGAGGGAGACACAGAATTGAAGCAGGTTCCAGGCTCCGAACTGTCAGCACACAGCCTGACGTGGGGTTCGAACTCATGGACTGCGAGATCATGACCTGAGCTGAAGTTGGATGCTTAACCTACTGAGCCACCCAGGTGCCCCTATAGAATGTATTATATAGTATACATATAAAATCTGTGGGGAGAGCATAAAAATTCTTAAATTGCTAGATTTCAGAGTCCTGGAATCTACATGGTATTAACTTGTCCAATGTCATTTATAAACTGTATTTTCAGGGTATGTATTTTTGATTAAAATATAATTAGGAAGAAAGTTATTTGGGACATTTCCTATTATGCAGAATGCTAATGCTTATGTTTGTCAAAGGTATTCTTTCATTTCCTATGCTTTCAATGGTCTAAAAACCAAAAATGAATATAGAATTTAATATAAGTAATAAGAGTTGCTGTATGGGCATCAATATTTAAACTCTAATAACAAAAAAAATTAACTTTTCTATTTCTCCCTGTGCCTTACAAAAAATTATTCATGAATTAGACAAGGAAGTAAATCTCTGTGAAGTCATAAAAACAGAGTAATGTTAGTTTATATCACCTGGTAAAATATAATGAAATTTGGGGCGCCCGGGTGGCTCAGTCGATTACGCATCCAACTTCAGCTCAGGTCATGATCTCATAGTTTGTGAGTTTGAGCCCCTCATCGGGCTCTCTGCTGTCAGCGCAAAGCCCCCTTTGGATCCTCTGTCTCCCTCCCTCTCTGCCCCTCCCTCGCTCGTGCTGTCTCTCTCTCAAAAATAAATAAACATTAAAAAAATATAGAACGAAAGAAAGAGAGAGAGAGAAAGAAAAGGAAAGAAAGAAAGAAGAAAGAAAGAAAGAAAGGGGAAACTATGGGGGCGCCTGGCTGGCTCAGTCGTTAGAGCATGTGACTCATGATCCTGGGGTCATAAGTTCAAGCCCCACGGAGAGGGCAGAGAGCTTACATTAAAAAAAAAAAAAGGGGGGGGGGCGCCTGGGTGGGTCAGTCGGTTAAGCGGCCAACTTGGGCTCAGGTCATGATCTCGCGGTCCGTGAGTTCCAGCCCCGCGTCGGGCTCTGTGCTGACAGCTCAAAGCCTGGAACCTGTTTCAGATTCTGTGTCTCCCTCTCTCTCTGCCCCTCCCCCGTTCATGCTCTGTCTCTCTCTGTCTCAAAAATAAATAAACGTTAAAAAAAAAATTAAAAAAAAAAGAAAAAGAAAGAAAGAAAAGAAGAAGAAACTATAATGAGAGTGTCATGGGTCAAAACTCATGATATCCTCAAAGCAGATTTTCAAAACAAAGTAATAATCCTGGATGTTTATATCAGCCAAAAAGAAAGAAAGAAATATACATGTAGGCGTATTGTCAAACAGGTCACCCCTGTGGGAAGCTTGCGCTTAGCCCCACTGGGGAGCTCTGCTTAGAACACACATTTCAGGGGCGCCTGGGCTGGCTCGGTCAGAAGAGTGTGCAACTCTTGATCTCGGGGTCATGAGTTCGAGCCCCACAGTGGGTGTAGAGATTACTTAAATATATGAATAAACTTTATTTTTTTAAAGTTTATTTCTTTATTTTGAGAGAGAGAGAGAATCCCAAGCAGGCTCCATGCTGTCAGCACAGAGCCTGAGGAGGCTTGATCTCATGAACAGTGAGATTGTGTCCTGAGGTAAAATCAAGAGTCAAGATTCTTTTTTTTTTTAAATTTTTTAATGTTTATTCATTTTTGAGAGAGACAGAGACAGAGTGCCCGTGGGGGAGGGGAAAGAGAGAGAGGGAGACACAGAATCCGAAGCAGGATCCAGGCTCCGAGCTGTCAGCACAGAGCCCGACGTGGGGCTCGAACCCACAGACTGTGAGATCATGACCTGAGCCAAAGTCGGACACTTAACTGACTGAGCCATCCAGGTGCCCCAAGAGTAAGATTCTTAGCTGACTTAACTGACACCCAGGTGTCCCAATAAATACACTTAAGAAAATAAATACATAAATAAACTTAGAAAACAAAAAAAGAAAAAACCCCGCACATTTCAGACTTGTCTCACCCAGTGGGTGACAGAGGGGGGACATTTATCCTCCACTTGTGCCAATCATTGGTTGAGGGCTGCTCTGGGAGCATTCACTCCCCGGCACAGCTGGCTTGTGCTGTGCTGAGAGGAAGCCTCTAAGAGGTTATGAACAGGCATCAGCACAGTCTGCTAGGGGAGAGAGCCAGAAAGAAATTCAGAGTCCCAGGCCCCATACCTGGGACCCAGAAGGTCAGTAATAGGTCTGGACTCTATTTTTTCACAAACCCTCTCAGAAGTTGCACCTGATACCACTGAATTCTACAAGCCCAACTGTTTCATTGCTGCCTAGTAATTCTAGGACCTGTGACCTGCTCTGTGGCCAGGGCCAGATTAAAATATTCAAGTTCACAGGCATTAAAGAATTATACCAACTCATATGTAAATCTATGTGAGACAATACTAAATAATAAACGTGAAGGGAAGGTCAACACAGATTGTGTTTTCCCCGTGGTGTTGGTAAGCAGAATAAAGTCCCCCCCCCCAAAGATGCTCACGCGCTAACCCCTGGATTCTGCAGTATGTTATATTACATGACAAGGGGGAATTAGGGTTGCTAATCAGTTGACCTTGAGATGGGGAGATCATTCTGGATTATCCAGAGGGGCTCAATGGAAAGAAGGAAGGAGAGTCAGAGCCAGAGAAGATGACCAAAGCAGTGGTTGGACTGAAAAACTGAGACTAAAACAAATAGGGAAAAATAACTAGGGGAAACAGAAACTGTGCAAGAGAAAAAAAAAAAAAATCAAGACGGTGGAAGGGGCCACAAGCCATGGGCCAGCAGCCTCTAGAAGCTGGAAAAGGCAAAAAAGCAGATTCTCCCCTACAGCCTCCAGAAGGAACGCAGCCCTAGCAACCCGTTGAACTTAGCCCTACAACACTTCTAACCTACAGAACACAAAGACGATAAATTTGTGTTGCAGGGTAAGGGTTCAAGAAATGTTAGAAGAGGTAAGGAATGGAAGAAAGACAGAAGAGAGAGACAATCTCCTGCCAGGGAGCTTATATCCTAAGAGAGGAAACAAGATGATCAACTCAGGAAGAAAAAAAGAAGGAAGGAAGAAGGACAAAAATATATATATATCTGATAGTGATAAGTACCTCAGAAACACTGACGTTTAGGACTTTATATCAGGGGTCAGCAACCCTGGGAGGGGCAAATCCAGCCTGCCACCTGCTTTCATATGGCTCATGAGCTAAGAATAGTTTCCGCATTTTCAAATGGTTGAAAACAAGTATTATGAAAATGACAAGAAATTCAAATTTCGATATCCATAAAGTTTTGTTGGAACAAAGCTGCACATATTTAAATCATCTGTGGTTTCTTTCCCACTGCAACAGCAGAGTTGACTCATAGCAGCAGGGATTTGAATGCCCACAAAACCTAAAATATTTACAGTGTGGCTCTTGACAGAAAAAGTTTGCTGGCCGCTGCTTTAGACGGAGTGGTCAGGGAAGTCCTCCCTGAGGAGGTGATCTTTAAGCTGAGACCAGAATGGCAAGAAAGAGGAAGCTTGGGGGGGTAGGGAGGACAGAAAGAACAGAGAACTAAGGCAAGAGCTTTCTCTCTAATTCTATAAGAACCTTCCCAAGAAGGGCTCTGGCAAAAACCATGATGGGACCCTGAGGTTCTGAGGGTGCAGTGGTGTCCCAGGGTCACAGAGCCGTGGGTCCTCAGTTGGGATAGGGAGCCAGGACTGCATGCCTTGTTCCAGCCTCTTTTAAGCCTGGCACAGCACAGGAGTCTAGGAACTGCATGTTGAACGGCTTTATTTGCCTTCCTGGGGGTAATGACCGGGAAATTTAGATGAGTTCCCAGGAATAGGTGAGAAGGGCCTGGGATTTGACCTCAGGCCTAAGAGCAGGTGTTTTATGGCCTCCTGCTTGGTGGCAGGCCCAGGATGGTCACAAAATCCCAAAGTGGCCCTGACAACAAGATGTGGCAAGGACAGTGTGTGGAACAGCAGGTAGAATGGGGCAGCCCTCAGAGAATTCAGGAATTCTCTTTCATCCTGAGTAGCCCACAGCTAGCAGCTCAATACAAAAAGATCTCCGCACCCCCAGTCACAGGGCCCCGGCTCCAGCCAGGTGGGGTTTTCTGAGGCTGGAAGAGGAATAACAGCCTCAAGCTCTCAGGCCCTAAGTGTGGCTCAGAGAGAACCCCACTCTCCATCTTTTATGGGCCAGTTCCTCTCTGCCAGGCTCTGTGCTAAAGGAGAGAAATAGACTGTTAGCCCCATCTTAGAACCAGAAAAATTAAGGCAGCAGAGGGCAACAAGGAAGAGCAGTGTGGCAATAACAAGTCTGTGGTGGCAAAAACACAGACTCTGCGCCTGAATCCCAGCCTCAACAGTTCCAGCTGTGTGACTTTAGGTAAGTGGCTTAACTTCTCTGTGCTTCAGGTTATAGAAATGCCTTGAAGAAGAAGAAGAAGAAGAAGAAGAAGAAGAAGAAGAAGAAGAAGAAGAAGAAGGAGGAGGAGGAGGAGAAGGAGGAGGAGGAGAAGGAGGAGGAGGAGGAGGAGGAGGAGGAGGAGGAGGAGGAGAGGAGGAGGGGAGAGGGGGAGGGGGAGGGGGAGAGGGAGGGGGAGGAAGAGAAGAAGGAGAAGGAGGAGAAGGAGAAGGAGAAGGAGAAGGAGAAGGAGAAGGAGAAGGAGAAGAAGAAAAGAATTAAGGAAACAATAGCTGAGCACCACACCTACAGGAAGAACTCAATAAACGTTGGCTGGTCCTAAGCATATTCTCTCAGCTTTGTCAACAGCCCTAAGAGGTTTTGGAGTGGCAGGGGACTTTGGGTGTAAGCCAGACAGCTCTCTTCTCTACCTAGTTCTTCAGGACCAAAACCTTGAAGTCATCCTTGACTCCCTGCTTTCTTTTACACACCACAGTCCCTCAGCAAAACCCGCCTTCAATATGTACCCAGAATCCAATCCTTCCTGTCATCTCTAGCACATCACCTTAATCCAAACCACCATCAACTCTCACCCTGGTTAGTGCAAAAGCCTCCTAGCTGGCCAGAGGCCTGTCATCCACCCAACTCCTCACAGGCAGGCAAAGTTGTCCCGATAAAAGTCAGGTCAGAGCACTCCTCTTCTTGAAACCCTTCTGTTTCCTAACACATCTAGAGTTAACTTCTTCACTCCTTTATTTATTTGATGATCCTTTATTATTGAGCACCTACTGTATGCTAGGTGCTGTTCTGGAGATGAAACAACAGAGCAGACAAAAACCTCTGCACTCAGGAAGTTTACATCCTTGTGGAGGAAAATGCTTTGGGGAAAAATAACTCGGGGAAGGAGAGGGGGGTTGGGTTTTAAACAGGGTGGTCAGCGAAGTCAGGATAAGGAAGGTAAGCATTAAACAAAAAGCCTAAAACGGGGAAAAGGTGACATCCAAGGGACAACCCACAAGTGGAGTATTCTAGACAAAGGGCTGAGCAAGTACACCAGTAAGTACCTGGTGTGTTCCCAGTTCACACAGAAGCCATTGTGACCACAGTGGAAAATGTGCGGGAGGGGGGTGCCTGGGTGGCTCAGTCGGTTGAGTGTCCGACTTCGGCTCAGGTCACGATCTCACGGTTCGTGAGTTTGAGCCCCGCGTCGGGCTCTGGGCTGATGGCTCAGAGCCTGGAGCCTGCTTCCGATTCTGTGTCTCCCTCTCTCTCTGCCCCTCCCCCGTTCATGCTCTGTCTCTCTCTGTCTCAAAAATAAATAAACTTAAAAAAAAAAAAAGAAAAAAAAAAAAAAAGAAAATGTGCAGGAGGGAGTGAGTCCATCCACCTCTGAGGGGTAAATGGGGCAGGGTTGAGTCTTGTGAGTTTTCTAACTCTTTTTTCCTTTGACTCAGATTGGAAGCCAGTGGAGGTTCCAATTTAAGCAGGGCAATGACTAGAGGTGTTTTGTTTTGTTTTAATTTATTTAAAAAAAAATTTTTATGTTTTATTTATTTTTGAGATAGTGAGAGTGTGAGTGAGAGAGGGGAAGAGAGAGAGGGAGACACAGAAGCCAAAGCAGGCGTTGAGCTGTCAGCACAGAGCCCGACGTGGGGCTCGAACCTGCAAACCGTGAGATCGTGACCTGAGGAGAAGTTGGACGCTCAACCAACTGAGCCACCTAGGCACCCCTTGTCTTTAAATTCAAGTTAGTTAGCATACCGTGTAGTATTGGTTTCAGGAGTAGACTCAGTGATTCATCACTCACGTATAACACCCAGTGCTCCTCCCAGCAAGTGCCCTCCTATTTAATGTCCACCACCCATTCAGCCCATCCCTCCACCCACCTCCCCTTCAGCAACCCCCAGTTTGTTCTCTGTATTTAAGAGTCTCTTACAGTGTGCCTCCCTCTCTGTTTTTATCTTTCTTCCTTCCCTTCCCCTGTGTTCATCTGTTTGGTTTCTTAAATTCCACATACGAGTGAAACCACGTATTTGTCTTTCCCTGACTTATTTTGCTGAGCACAATACACCCTAGTTCCATCCGCATTGTTGCAAATGGCAAGATTTCTTTCTTCATGATCACCAAGTAACATTCCACTGTAAATGACTGAAGTTTTAAAGGATCACTGGAGGGGGGAGGGTCTGGCTGGCTGAGTCCCAGGAGCAGGCAACTCTTGATCTTGGGGTTGGGTGTAGAGATTGTTTAAATAAATAAATAACTCAAAAATGTTTTCCAAGGATCGCTGGAGCCCGTGGTGCAGAAGGCCGTGAGGAACAACAGCAGAGCCAGAGACAAGTTTACGGTTCAGGCAGCTACTACAGCTGCCATGAGATATGACGTCTTGGACCTGGAAGGAGGTGGCAACAGCACAGGTGGTGTCCTATCCAAAGACCTTACACAAAGGTACCAGGAGGAGGAGGGCCCTCTTCCCCCTCCTGACGGGGTCCCTCTTACCCCTACAACCCTGCCTCGTTCCTTCCTGATATGCTCAACCCTACAGACCACCGCTAGGCACATGCAGTCGACTCCACGAACAAATTAATGAAAGACCCAGGACCAGATCGTCATCACCTATTTGAATGATAGGCGTATAGTCAGAACTCAGTAATTGTTTACAGATAGAATACTGCACGATTCTGCGAGGCCCAAGTGGCTAGTCCTCTCTCTACAGCGAGGAAAACTGGGGCTCAGATCGGGGAAGTGTACCCCTGGGGACCCTCTGCACAGCCTCGGTTAGACGTTTCCTTCTCAACTTTCGGAACGCAGTCCTCCACACTGGATGGAGAGTGCTTGCTCTCAGGGTGAGTCACAACGACCTCACAGGAGCTTCCCTCAAAACGTCCCCGCCCTGGGATGAAGAAAGGCCAAAACTTCATGGGGCCAGAAGGTCACCAGACGCAGGGCAGTCAGGCGTCCTAAAAGTGCCCTGGCAGGGTCCTCCCACCTTCAGGCCACAGAGACGAAGGGACAGAAGGGCCGCCCTCGCGCGGCCGAGGCCCCGCCCTCCGCTCCTCCGCCAGCCCGCGCCTCCAGCGGAAGCCGGAAGCAAAAGCAGTCCCTGCTAGCCCCCGGCTCCGAACTCGGTGGTCTTGGAGGCTCCGCAGGATGGGGGAGAAGATGGCGGAAGAGGAGTGAGTGGGCATTTCCCGGGCGGCGGAGGCGGCAGGGCTGGGCCCCGGCGGGTGTGACAGCGAGCGCCTCAGGCCGCCCTCCGGCCCTGAAAGGCGGAGCTCCTTGTGCCGGTTGGCCAGGACGAAGCATGCCGGCGCCAGCGAGGAGGGCGGGAGGGATGGGCCTGGGCCCAGCCCGGCCCTTAAGCCTCCTGGAGGTCAGATCCTCGTGCAGGGAATCGACAGCCCAGGGCAGGCCTCGAAAGCCGTCTGGCCGAAACCGCAACCCAGATTTCATTTTCCCATTTTTCGGTCTTCTGAATATTGGGGAGAGCTCCGCCGCCTCCTCCAGCAAGTCCCCTACCCCCCTACTTAGCCAGTCGCCTCTTCCATTGTAACGGTCATTTTTCTCTTCTGTCTCCTCCACCGAGATTCATTCATTCATTCATTAACTGTTGGCCATTTACTCTATTCCAGGCCCTGGGCACATAGTAGTGAAGGAGGCCGACCAGGAGCCGCCCTCAGGTAGTTTACATTTTAGTGGGAATAGACCATCAATAGGCAAGATGATTTCAGCGCTCTAAAAGGAAATGGAAGTGTTAGGGCGGGCGTCCCTGCAGGAAGACGTGACATGCCAGCTGAAACTTTAAAGACAAGAAGGAGGGATAGGAGAGGGAACAAGCAAGTGCAAATGGCTGGAAGCAAGAAAGGGCTTAGTGTCTTTTAGGGACAGAAAGAAAGGCAGGATGGCTGGAATAGAAAGAGTGAGGGGCTAGCTGAGATGAGATAGAGATGTGTGAGGCGTCCAGTGTCCTCCAGGTACTTCTGGGGGAAGGACCACTCTTTAGTCTGTCTCCGCACGTGCCGGGCACAATCTATTGCATGTTACAGATGCCCTACCTATGTGGAAGGGTAGGTAGAAATTAAGAAGGAACCCCCATGGTTGAAATCTGACTCCCTCACCTGACATCTTTTCAGATACGTCTCTTCAGCTGGGTGGTCGTTTCATCTTGGCAGCTTATTTACCCAGTGTGTGCTCTATTGCAGACACTGAACTGGGCCTCAGCAGCGCAAGGCAAAAGAGGTGGAAGGGCCCCAGTGATTTCAAGTTTGGTCTCAAAGCTTGATTCTGCCGCCGGCTGGCTGAGATATTGGCCACGTTATGCAGCCTCTCTGAGTTTCAGTTATTCATGCGTAAAAAAGGGAAAGTAATAGTCCCCATCTCAGGCATGGTATGCCTATGAAATGAGAGGTTGTGATGTTACCTAGTCTCTGGCATGAAGCATTACTCAATAAACACTAGCTGTTATAATCACAGTTGCAATGATTATTATATGAATATTGCCCTATTTAACAATCCCACCCCAGAGCAAGGAGAGCACTGAGAAACGGGGCAGATGCCGTATTACAGGGGACGTTACATTTGAGCCTTTGGAAATCTGAGAAGGATTTTGTCAAGTGGGGTAAGGTGTTCCAACCAGATCAACAGTTGGGTAAATTCAGGTGGCTTCGTCAACTTGTGGCTATAATTCAAGGAAAAGAATGTAAACTGGAGAAACAAAGGCGCCATGTAAATAATGTTGGATCTTGGAATGTGATGACAGTCCAGTGTGCCTCCGTTTGAATCCCTTATTAAATGCCAAAGAGCAGGCAGCATTTTATTTCTACGCTGGCCCTAATTCCCCCCTTGTTTCTGTCCCATAAGCGGCTGAGTTCAGAGCACCTGAAGCCACTGGTACTCTCCTGCTGTGGCAGGCAGGAACTTTCTGAGAATCAGTTTGGTTCTAAGACTTGTGAATCCATCATCCTCTTTGCCAGATTCCCCTTCTGCGTGTGTGCGCGTGCGCATGTGTTGGTACTCAGGGCCCATTTCCCTTTATCTAATACTGCTGCTTTTTGTGTCCAACAGGTTCCCTAATACAACTCATGAAGGTTTCAATGTCACTCTCCACACTACCTTGGTTGTCACTACGAAACTGGTGCTCCCGACCCCTGCCAAGCCCATTCTGCCCGTGCAAACGGGGGAGCAGGCTCAGCAGGAGGAACAGTCAAGCGGCATGACCATTTTCTTCAGCCTCCTCGTCCTAGGTGAATGTGGAGACACCCTCGTCTGCCATCTTGAGTGTCTGTGTGTGTTGTCCGTAAGGTCCACCCTATCTAAGCCACCATTTACTTGACGTCAAGTCTTCCTTCCATTTGGTTTTTGCGCTTCAGACACTGAGGGACGATGATCAGTTCATAACATAACAGGGTACTCCTTTTTCTTCGTAAAATCGCCGAGCTTAGCAATTCTGAAGAGCTCTTTCTATAATGTCTTAGATATCATTTGGAAGAAAGGAAGGATTTTTGACCTAGAAAGAACCTTGAGCATCTTCTAGTATAGTGGATTTCAGGCTGTGCTCATGAGTGTGTATGCTTGTGTAGATGGTGGTGATAATGGAGGCGGGGTAAGTCAAATGGGAGGGCATCTGCCTTTTTGACCAGAGACAGCATTTTGTCACTTTGCTCTCAGGTTTCCATGTAAATTTTATTTAATTAAAGGTTTTGCCGCTGAGTAAAAGATCAGACACCCTTGCCCTAGCACACTTTTTTCCTTCCCCTTTAACTTTCCCATTAACTGTGGTTGTGACTTTTACCATATCTGTGTACCACCTGTGCTGTTATTTACTTACGTAATATTTTTCTTTGAACAGATTCACTCATTTTGTTCAACCTCCTCCTGTAACGGGTGAGAAAATTGAGGTCCAGAGAGATGAAGTGATTGACTTGCCTGGTTTTGGGGAGACTAGAGATTAAAATTTGGGTTGCCAGACATCAGTCAAGAAGTTTAGGTAATAGGTGATAGTTTAGATGCCTCCCGGAGACCGTAGAGAACTGTTTTAGACAAAAACAAAAAACAAAAAAACCAAACAGATGAAACTACGTAACCACTTTGGACTAGCTGACTAAGGAAGAAATAGCTTGGAATTTGACCCAAATCCACACTCTATTTTGAAGAGTGAAGTTGGCATATTTATATTTTCTGGTTAATGGTCAGATAGTTTTAATATAATAATTTTGTTTGAAATCCCAGGACTCGAGGTGCCTGGCTGGCTCAGTCAGAAGAGCATTCAACTCTTGATCTCAGGGTCATGAGTTCGAGCCCCACGTTGGGTGTAGAGATTACTTAAAAAGAAAATCTTTAAAAAAATAAATAAAATCTCAGGTTTTCAGCCTGAGGTTTCAGCCTTATCTCTCATAGGTTCCAAAAAAACTTAAAAAAAATAAACTTTTTATGTTTATTTATTTTTGAGAGAAAGAGAGAGACAGAGTACGAGCAGGGGAGGGGCAGAGACAGAGGGAGACACACAATCCGAAGCGGGCTCCAGGCTCTGAGCTGTCAGCACAGAGTCCGGCTCAGGGCTTGAACCCACGGACACGAGATCAAAGTCGACCGACTGAGCCACCCAGGTGTCCTAAAAAACCTTTTAAATAGAATACAGAAAAAGTACACAAACCACAGGCATTCATTGTCCCGTATGGACCTGATAGGCCCAGATAATTTTTTACCTTGTGAATGTAGTTGAATTTTGTTTCTGTTTCTAGCGGATGACTTCAACAATCAAGGACTCTTGCTTCTCCTTTTTGCTCTGTGATGGTAGTTGAATGTAAAGAAAAACAGTTCTTGGTCAAGAAATCTTTAGTACTTGAATCCGTAATCTTGAAGGACGAGTATTCTTAGTCTCTTTACATTGTTGTCAGCTTCATAATGGCAGAGAACATAAAAGGCAGAGCAGGAAGAAAACTTTGGTTTGTAGTCTCCTTTTTTCATGGGAAGATAAAAAGAATAAGTCAGACTTTCAAAGTAATTTTCAGGGTGTGGAGCATTTAAGGTTGGTTTGTGCCTGAGACCACAAAACGGGGTTATAGTGCTTTTAATCCCGGCCAAACCCAGCACAGTGGTAACACATCTTTGGGGCCAGAAAGGTCTAAACTATTTACTAGTGTTGTGTATTTTACTTGGATATCTTTTCAAACAGATGGTAAACCTGGACTTCACAGTCACACTAGTGTCAGGTGCGTTTTGTTTTCACCTAATCAGACTGTTGGCAGTCTAGGAATTGGTGTCTCCATTTTTTATGTATAGGTCAGCATGCATTAGCAGAGTGGAATGCTTTCTTTTTAAATAAATTTGAAGACATTTTTTCTCTTGTATATTATCAACAAAATATGTATCTTGTATATTGATTCCTGATTAGATGTCCAAACATATAAATCTGATAAAAAATTGGAGTTCATAGGTATTTTGCTGGGGCGCCTGGGTGGCTCAGTGAGTTAAGCCTCCAACTTCAGCTCAGGTCATGATCTCACAGTCCGTGAGTTTGAGCCCCGTGTCGGACTCTGTGCTGGCAGCTCAGAGCCTGGAGCCTGCTTCAGATTCTGTGTCTCCCTCTCTCTCTCTGCCCCTCCCCTGCTCGCACTCTTGTCTCCCTCTCTCTCTCAAAAATAAATGAAGATTAGGGGCGCCTGGGTGGCGCAGTCGGTTAAGCGTCCGACTTCAGCCGGGTTACGATCTCGCGGTCCGTGAGTTCAAGCCCCGCATCAGGCTCTGGGCTGTTGGCTCAGAGCCTGGAGCCTGTTTCTGAGTCTGTGTCTCCCTCTCTCTCTGCCCCTCCCCCGTTCATGCTCTGTCTCTCTCTGTCCCAAAAATAAATAAACGTTAAAAAAATAAATAAAAATTAAAAAAAAAAAAATAAATGAAGATTAAAAGAAAAAATTTTTTTAAATAGGTATCTTGCTAACTCACTGAGTACATGAACTGTAGTGAATTGAGGGAAATTGGGGTCCATGATTTATTCTAGACTTCAGGAACTCTTAACCTGGAACACATTTAACCACTTTTGTTTACTGTTTTAGTCAAGTCAAATGAAATTGTAACTTTTATGTCCTTTAAGCCCTTTAAGCTTGTCAAAGGATTACAGTGTGTTCCCCTTTTTTGAGAAAGGATGCCAAAACTCTAGTTACTTTTGACTTTAGAAGCTTGAAATGAGTTGACTTACATTTAACCCTTGCTGATCTTGGACTCTGCAGAAACAATGGTGAGTCATTTTTATTGACCTACTAGAGTTAACAATTAGCATCATTTGGCACATACATTTTATATAACTCCATTATGCACATGCATTTTATTTAACTCCATTAAACTTAATGGAGTTACTAAAATTGATATGCCTGTTTTGATGAAGTTTCCATAATGATTACTTCAGGCATGAATGTTTAGAAACTTTAACTTGTGGTATACCTACCCTCCATACCTCACAGAAACCTTTGCCTCTTGCTCTGTTTTTTCCAAGGTTACTTGAAAACATGTACTTGTGTGTGTATATACATATATACATTCATATGCACATTCATTTGTAAAGGCACATAGAGCTTAGATTTTGTTTGTTTTAATACAAACAGGATTCAGTAACTTGCTTTTTCATCTCACAGATGCCTTGGAAATCCTTTTATGTTCTATTTTTTTATATCTGCTTTTTTTTGAAGAATGTGTGTTAAAGTAAACATAAAATATATACCATTTTATCTAAAGTGTACGATTCGGTATCATCGAGGACTCTCACAATGCCGATGCAACGATCAGCATTATCTAGTTTCAGAACATTTTCATCACCCCAAAAGGAAACTCAGTATCCATCGAAAGCCGTCACTCCCCATCTTCCCCTACCCCCGGTCTTTACTAAACACTATTTTGCATTCTATCCCTAGGAATTTGCCTACTCAGAATATTTCAGACACAACTAGAATCATGCAATATGTGGTCTTTTATGTCTGGCTTCTTTCACTTAGCATCATGTCTTCGAGGTTCATCCGTGTCGTAGCGTGTCTTAGAAGTACATTCATTTTTATGGCTGAGTAATAATTTCCTTTATAGATATTCCACATTATGTTTATTCGCCAATTGACAGACATTTGGATTGTTTCTGTGTTTTGGCTATTGTGAATAGGGCTGCTGTCGACATTTGTGTATAGGTTTTTGCGTAGATGTATGTTTTTATTTCTCTTTGATACATACATACATACAGGAGTGGAGCTGCTGGGTTAAATGGTTGCTCTATGTGTAACTTTCTCAGGAGCTCATACTTTGCACAGAGGCCGTACCATATTTCGTGCCCACCAGCAATGGCCTAGAGTTCCGGTGTCTCTGCGTCCTTGCCAACACTTGTTATTTTCCATTGTGTTTTGTTTTATTTTTTAATTATCACCATCTCTTACTCATTGGTCGGTGTGAAGTTGCATCTTGTGGTCTTGATTTGCATTTCTCCAAAGACAAATGAGGTTGAGCATCTTTTCATGTGCTAATTGGCCGTTTGTTTGTTTGGAGGGATGTCTAGTCTGGTTCTTTGTCCATTTTCAAATTTCATTGTTTGTCTTTTTGTTATTGAGTTGTAAGAGTTCATATGTATTCTGGTTGCTAGACCTGTATCAGATTAATGATTTACAAATATTTTCATCCATTCTTTGGGCCATCTTTTCAGATCTCATTCTTTTAAATGGTTGAAGACCATTCCCTGGCATTGCTGGACCTCCTACGTAGCACTCTCTGTTGATAGATGGTTTTCCCCTTTGCCTTAAAGGGGCAAATTGTTGTTTGATTTACAAGAATAAACTATTTATTTTTAAACTTTGAAGTTTTTTTTTTAAATTTTTTAATGATTATTTTTGTGAGAGACAGAGAGACAGAGCGTGAGCAAGGGGGGGGGGCATAGAAAGAGAAACAGAACCTAAAGCAGGCTCCAGGCTCTGAGCTGTCAGCACAGCGCCTGACACGGGGCTCAAACTCACAAACTGCGAGATCATGACCTGAGCTGAAGTTGGACGCTTAACCGACTGAGCCACTCAGGTGCCCCTAAACTTTGAAGTTTTTTTGTTTAGGTTTATGTTTATTTATTTTTGAGAGAGAGCAAGAGTGCGTAGGGTAGGGCCAGAGGAGGGTGGACAGAGGATCTGAAGCAGGCTCCGTGCTGATGGCAGAGAGCCCAACACAGGACTCAAACTCACGAACCATGAGATCATGACCCGAGCCAAAGTCAGGAGGCTTAACCGACTGAGCCACCCAGGCACCCCGAGAATAAACTTTTTCAATTAATTTTTTCATCTAGCTTGGTGCAAAGAAAGATCAGAAACTGAGTGAACTCCCTAGATCTATATTCAGCCCACTTATGTACCTGCCTTTTTAGACAGTAGGCCTGCTCACTAGTCACATGTTGTGCTTACGCATTAGAACATTTTTCTTGCTCTTGGTATTTAATGTAGGATTTTTCTAACTAGGTTAAATATTTATAATAAAGTAACACCACAGATTGATAGTTGAAAGCACAGAATGCAAGAAGGACAAAATTTCTATATTTACAACTGTTTCCTTTTTCTGGCCACCTGGTGCTTTTTGGTGGGCCTAACAATATCTAGTCTGTCAGTGCAGGCTCTGAGGGTGGCCATTTAACCACTATGCGGATTGTTTAAACATTTCCTTTTACAAAAAAGGCAACAGTTATACTTAGTACTGTTAAGATAGTCCTGTGATTGATGAGATGCTATCCCACCTAGGTGCATAATAAAAGAAAGAGATACGCACACTTGCATTTGGGCCGTGAAATTACATTTAGGAATTATTTATGTGAAAATATACTCGTATGGGGGGGAGGGTCCAGAGATACTTATCTCTTTCAGTTTTACATTCTTTTGTTTCTTTTCGTGACCGCCCCACTGTGAGCAAAATTAAACATGACTCCTGTTTTGGTGACTGAGGAATGAAGACAGGCGGAAGGGAGGTGGTGGATGCCTATGGCTAAAGGCACAGGGTTGGGGGGCCCGGGGGGCTCAGTCAGTTAAGTCTCCAACTCTTGATTTCGATTCAGGTCATGATCTCACAGTTTCTTGAGTTTGAGGCCTGCATGGGCCTCTGCACTTGCACGCTCTCTCTCTCTCAAAATAAATAAATAAAACTTAAAAACAAAAACATAAAGGCACAGGGTTGGAATCGGGCTCAACCCTGCAGCACCTACAGTGACATGACCTCTTGAAGCCTGTTTTTGTGCCTATAATCAAAGGAGATTATGGTCATAATAGCTAATTAAGAGGGGTGTTGGGGGCTAAATGAGACTGTGTTTGAGAAGTACTCAGTGCAGTGCCTGGCCATGGGGAGCCCTCAACTAGTGGGAGCCCCAGTACCTAGCTGAGGAGCAGGCACCCCACCTTTAGGTCTCTGATGTTCTCCCACCAGACCACAGTTTTGACTTCGTTCTCTGTGGACTATACTCTCACTTCATTCTCTGTGAAAAGAGAACCAATCCCATGGTGGCAAAACACTTTGTGGCAACATATTCTGTTGCAGTTATATTTGATTAAAGGGATTGATTTCACTGACTTCCTCCTCCCATTTCAGATTTTCCAGGTGATTACTTCCAAAAAGTTGAAGACCATTTCTCAGAATTAGATATTTGAATACATGATTGTATAAGGTTTATGCGGTTAGGGGAAAAGATTAGATGTCCGTTGCTCTTTCAGCAACCACTGGAAAATAAACTAGTTCAGGCATATAAAAAATCTGGAGACAATGTTATAAAACACTGTGAATCTCCTTCCAGGTTAAGAAATAAGAGATTGGAAAAAGAACTGAAGTTTCCCATGTCATTGTCTGCTGTCCGTTTTCCTTAGCAGCAGCACCCCCCCCCCCAGAAGTAACCATTGCTTTGAACTTGGTGTTTATTATTTGAAATTGTGCTGTTTTAACAGTGTCTTATTTTTTCCCACAGCTATCTGCATCATATTGGTGCATTTACTGATCCGATACAGATTACATTTCTTGCCAGAGAGTGTTGCTGTTGTTTCTTTAGGTAAGTGCTTGTCAGTGATCCTATAATAAAAGCAGTAACAGTACGATTTTTTGAGTGCCTTCCTAGTGCCAGAAACAGCATGAGATGTGGTACATGCCCGATTTCATTTAATCCTCACTGCAACCTGCCACAAGGGTGTTATGATCCCATTTTACAGATGAGGACACCGCGACTCAGGAGTGATGACCTCCTAAAGGTCACATAGAAGCTCCCCCCCCCCCCCCCCCGTTACTAGGTTATGCAGACACCCAAGTCTACTAAGGCAAGTAATGGACACTTAATTCATAGGGTCACTGAATTTTACAGCCAGAAGGAACTCTCACTTCATGGTCTAAGAAGGAGAAATGGCTCACTCTAATGTCAGACAGAATGAGATCTAAGGTGTTCAGGAGTATTCCATTCTACCTCACTTGCATGTCTTTCTTGTTTCCTGTGGCAATAAATTGTTAAGATAACTAGCCTCTGTATGTCAACTGTACTTCAGTAAGATTAAAAAAGGGGGAAAAAAGGTAATCAGCTCCTATTTAGAGGGAATGAATCAGTGTAATAATAGATGTGAGCTCACATGAAAGTTAATTGAAATGGTTAATGAAGGAAGAAACAGGGACCTTACTTCTCAGGAAGTATTAAAATCAAGACAAAAATGTGTTTGGGGGTGCTTAAGGCATGGTAAATAAGGTTTCACGGAGACCCGCTAAGGCATTTATCAGTTTGTGATATTGTGTTGCTTTTACTAGTTTTCACTTGCCTACCAATGAGATTTAATTTTCCCTTATCACCACCGATGCTCTCTGTAAGTTAATTTTCTTTGCCTTACAGGTTTGGTTGAGTAATATTTTTATAATACATTGATGGTTTAGCTTAGCTTTGGAAATGAATGTTCAGACTTTGATTCCCCGTCCCCTGTCATCATCTGCATTCCTACTAAGCTGGTTCAGCCACTCCTGTGTTTTCCCTGGGCTTCACATTACCCCTCTAAGTGGTGCCTAGTTCTCGCCTATGAGCTTTTGCATTGCCACCTCACGTGAGCCTTGTAACCCCCAGTGATGCCATATCTTAAGGAAGAAACACCAGTGGATAGTACTGATCTTCAGTCAAGAGTTGGAAAACAGTTTTACTTAGAGTTCCTATTCTCTGTTTAGCAGGCTCTTGAGCTGCACATCCCGGCAGATTCTAACAGCCTTAGCTAACGAGATAGAAAGCCTTCAAGGTCTAAGAATGGTATGATCATCCCTTTTCTGCTATCAGGACACTGAAAATAACCTACACAACTAACACCTCTTCTGGGACATTCAGTAAAGACTTAAAACACCACTCCAAGGAATGTACAGTTTTGCAGTCACCTTTCATAGTTTCTTAGAATAAGAACTGTAGCTGATGTGTGTTTAGTTATTGTGCCATGGAAACGATGGTTCTTATAATTTGGTTTGGAATGTCATGTTCTTCACTCTTTGAATGTTTGGGTCACTGTAGGTCAGTGAACACCAGTGCTTGTACTAGGAGTTATAGCAGACGCTGTCGGTTGCCTACCCAAGGGCCACTGCCCCCTTCCTTGAAAATAGAACCCTAATTTTGATCAGGTATCTTGCCACAGTGCACTCAAGGAAGGTGTGCCCCTCCAAGTCAAGACTGGTCTTTGCCATCGTGATAATTCCACTCTCCTTTGCCATTCATTGATTGGTTGAATGAGGTGAAGGCAGCGAGGCAGTGTGAAACCCCATCCTGGCCGGTGAGACCACGGGGAAGAGTGTGGAGGTGGAGTGTGCCTTATCCTCTCTGGTGAAAAGTTTCCCATACCTTTGATTCAGTTGTGTGACGATCTGATGCCTGGAGCATTGGGAGACATCTTGCCATCACTGTGGCTCAAAGACAAAAGCCAGAATGCTAAGGGTTGCCAAGGAGACAGATGAGAAAGCCAGATTCTTGACTGCATTATTGTTTTGTTGAATTGATAGCCCTGGAGCTGCCTGTTGTGTGAAATAAGAAACATCTGTTGTTGAAGCCATTTTTAAGCAGGTGTTCTTTTACTTGCAGCTAAGAGCATCTTAACGAACATAGGGCTCTTTCCATTCAAGGGAAAATCGGTTCAAATTGATTCAAAGAAAAGTTGGCAGGGGTGGAGTTGCACACCCATTGGCCTGTGGAACCAAAAAACCTACCAGTGACACTGGCCTCAGACTCAGGTGGATCAAGTCTCCTGGACTTCATTTTTCTCCGCTTCTCAACAGTGCTTCCCTTTGTTTTGGCTTCAGCCTCAGGCAGGCTCCCTCCGTGTGATAAGCCGTTCCAGCTTCAGGCCTCCTACCCTTACAGGAGCAGTCACAGTGGGAAAAAGTGGCCTCCTCTTCCCCCCCCCCCCCCCCCCCCCGGTTTCCACCAGAGGTTGTAGGATGAACTCTGACCTCCTGGCTTCCCCATTCTGGACACAGGGTGGAATGGTGTTGGGGACTGGCCAAGGCTCTCCATCCACAGGGTTCATTTCTTCACTGATGTAGCAGAAATAACTGTAGCCTGGAGGGCCAGGTCGTGGGAGGGTTGATGGCAAGTAAATCTTGCTTTCAAAACTTTTGTTAGTTAACTCAGGTGATTGGAATGCTAAGGGTAATTCCAAGAAGAGTGCTGGGGTCCGGAAGGTGTTTTTTATTATGTTAGAAGACATTTGGTTAGAATTTAGAAATGCTGACAAAGCTATCAAAATAGTTTTATATTTCATAAAGCTATGTAAATTGAAGGAAAGCTTTTTTTTCTCTTACTGGAGCAAAGTGTAACAAAATATTGAGCTATCCACCATTTCAAGAATTTCCAGCTTTTGTGCCAACGAAGAATCTAGATGAAGCTGCCAGAGAAAATAGAGTTTTCATTCTTTAGGGATAAACTCTCCCAGCCTACCTCTTCTAGCCCAAAGTCACTTTTCAGACTGCAGTCATTGAGAGACGTGATTGGCCTTTCGTGTTACAGTTAAACATTCAGGGTACCTAAGAAACTATTGGTATAGAAAAGGACTATCTACACTTTAAAAGCACATTTTCCCCCTTCTATTGTCTTGTAATTTCAAATGAGCCTCCAGACTTTTCTCATTCTTTCTAGAAAAAAAGGTATCAACATGAAATTCTAAAAATATTTTCTTGACCCTTCTTCAGAGCTTTTGGATACTTTCTGTACTTAGGGAATTTTGTAGCTTAGGCCTTTAGAAAAAAAATTTTTTTTTTTTTTTTGCACAAAGAGCTAGACAGAAAAAGAACAATCCTTTTCATTGACAACTTCAGCTATTTTCATTCTGCTTCATTCCCTTCCAAACCATATGTAGATTCAATGACTTTACTTGGTTTGAATTTGTATCATTTTTTGTGTTCTTTCCTTTTTACTAGTCTTTTCATTAAAGTTCACATATTTACTTCTGTCAGTGCTGATTCACTCTATATTTAGGACTGAAATTTACAAGGAATAAAAAGGAAATAATTGTACTGCCCACTATCCTGTGTCACGTATAGCGAAACAGGAGATTTTCCCTCCCACAATCATACTTTATTTCAGAGAGAGGAAAGGGTTCAGAGAAGGGGTTAAGTAAGAGCTGGAAATTTGCCCTTTCAAATGCCAAGGCCTAGCCTGAATACTACTGATAATTAGAAACACTGGATTTGATTGAATCATTGGTAGGATACACAAAAGTGCTTCCTTGTCATAACTTTCTTAACTATGTGCCTTTAGTATTATTGACTCGTTCTTGTTCTGACTAAAGGATTTCAATTTTTTTTTTTTTTTTTTTTTTTTTTCAGTAGGAGAATAGTGCTCTTTGTGGGGCATCTGGACGGCTCAGTTGAGTGTCTGCCTTTGGCTCAGGCCATGATCTCACACTTCGTGAGTTTGAGCCCCACATCAGGCTCTCTGCTGTCAGTGCAGAGCCTGCTTCAGATCCTCTGTCCCCCTCTGTCTGCCCTTCTCCCCCTCGTGCATGCACTCTAATTTACATTAAAAAAATTTTTTTTAATATCCATTTATTTTTGAGACAGAGACAGAGCATGAGTGGGGGAGGAGGGGCAGAGAGAGAGGGAGACCCAGAATGCGAAGCAGACTCCAGGTTCTGAGCTGTCAGCACAGAGCTTGACGCAGGGCTCGAACCCACAGACCGCGAGATCATGACCTGAGCTGAAGTCGGACGCTTAACCCAGTGGGCCACCCAGGCGCCCCCTTCTCTCTAAAACAAACATTAAAAAAAAAAAAAAAGAATAATGCTCCTTGTGTCCGTGGGTGTTTTGAGTGGAAAGTGATGAGAAATCACTCAATTCCTGAGTTACTAACTAAAGGTAATTCCAGAAAAAGCAGATGTAGTAATGATATTTTAAAATTTTTTTTTAATGTTCATTTATTTTTGAGAGAAAGAGACAGAGAGAGAGACAGAGTGTGAGTGGGGGAGGGGCAGAGAGAGAGGGAGACACAGAATCCCAAGCAGGCTGCAGGCCCCGAACTGTCAGCACAGAGCTCCATAGGGCGAACTCACAAACTGAGATCATGATCTGAGCCGAAGTCAGACGCTTAACCAATGGAGCCACCCAGGCGCCCCTGTAGTAATGACATTCTAATTGTACTTAAGTTCTTAAAATTTTTTTTTAATTTTAAGACAAAGGGAGAATCCTAGCTGTAACTGTAACAGCTTTTGTTACTCTTTAGACTGTTAAAGTCTAATGCTGACATAGCTTACAGTGTCTCCCAGGAAACTCCTCGAATCTGAGGTGCTTTGATTTTTATTAGAGAAGAAACAGGCATTCATTTGTTGGTATTAGAGTAGCTGTCTTAGAGGCAGAGGCCAGAATTGGTTGTCAAACTGACAAAATGATCACGTTAGACTCTCAGGATTTTCGAGGCTGTGCTCGAGGCAGGGAGGAGTGCCAGCACAGACTCAGTTTCTAGATACACGGGTCAGAGGGGACTATGTTCTTGGCACATCTTGTTGCTGTTCTACTGCCATGAACTAAATGTGTGCCCTCGGCGTGGAATAAGTTCCTCCTTTTTCCTGGAGTCCTGCCTTGACTTAACTAGTTTTATGGTCATCTCCTCTTGGCTAAGCCTTTTATCATCCATAGGTTAGATTTTATACTCAAATCTTCCAGTTACACCAAAATAGATCGTCTAAATTTTAAAAATAATAAATAAATAATAACTTAAATAATTGTATTCTGAAAGTTGCTACATTGGGGCTGATTTCTCTGATTTCCTCTTGTACCACATAAATGTTCTCCTCTGTGCTTGAAAAAGGAAAAACATTGCTCTGAAAGGGTGAGCTGCTTTAAAAACGAAACATTTGGACATCCTCTCCCCCCAGAAAACAAACTGCCCTGAGGGATGGATTCTCATTTTAGAGTCTCTTTGGGGTAACTACTGTAGGTAGCAGAGTCAAGGACTGGATTTTCAAACTTACCTTACCAGAGTATAACTTGGTTCTATAATTACAGCTGACAAAATGTGCTAAAAATATATTAAAGTATTTTCAAAAAATCATCTGTGGTTAAAAGAGGATTATGTAAGTAAGTATATCCCTTTTTGCCTCATTATATAGTAGCAGACCTGTCTCCTCATGATGATCAGGGTCAGTCATCCCTGCCAGTATCGGTAAGCCTTTTCTAGGCCTGCTGGTCTGTTGACTCAAAGAGCCCCAAGGGACCAGGCAGCAGCCATTGTAACGCCTACTGTGTGAACCCTGGTGGAAAGGTCACCTTCTGGGAGCCAGGACCTTTCGACCCCCTGAGCCTGTAGTTTCAGGCTATGGGAGCAGAAGGTCTCCAAGTGGGAATCCCTACTCCCAAGTGAGTCTCTGAGAGTGATGTTGAATGGGGCCACTCCTACAGTAAGCAAGTGCTGTGCCCCGCTTACTCTTAGGGACGTACTGCCCTATAATGGCCATTGGCTTAAGGAGTCAGTCGCATCCTGGGGGGGAGCTCCAGTCTTCGTAGGATGTCCTCTCTGAGCTGGTGCCTCAGCTTCTTTATGAGACCCTCTTACCACTCTGGCTGGCTGGCGGCTTCTGGATGGGGTGGCGTATTAGTGTAGGACCATGTGGGGTCCATAGTCGCACACCCACTGCTGCACCTCCCTTGCCATAAAGTGAGTCTCTTGGTTTGACACGCTGTTGGGCAGTGTCCCGCTTTAGTGGACCAGACACTTGTGAGCCCTGGGACAGCGGTGCGATCCAAAAGACATACCCGCCGGCATACTTGTCCATCTCAGAATGAACTACCAGGGTGGAAGGGGTCTGATACAATCGAGTGGCCATCATTCCGCTAGCTGGTCTTCACAAGGGATGGAACCACATCAGGTGCTGGGTGTTGGTCCGTGGGCTGTCCAGTCACCCATTCACCAACAGCAGTAGCTAGAACAGCCATGGTGGGAGGGAGTCCACGCTGTTGGACTTGTGCACAACTCCCGTCTCTGCCATCATAGCTGCTGTGTTCATGAGCCCGTTGCATAAACACTGAAGCGGCCAAGGTGAGAGGCTGACTGAGTCACCCGTGAACCAAGCTGGTCATGGGGAACTCCCAGCGAGGCCATATGTAGGAACGGAGGGAGAGGTGTTGATGTCACAGCTGTAGAGGACGCAGAGGCCCGGGGCACCTGTTCATGCAGCGTGCTTGTGCCCGCCGGACCTGGCCAAACCTGATCTGTAATGTAACACCTGGACCTTACAACACACTGCTGCTGGGCCCACCCAGCCTTATAACTGGGTGGTTATGGCAACGCCACTTAGGAAGCACAGTTCTGGGCACATGAGCACTTAACACCCCATGCTCAGACACTCTGTCTCTACCAGAGCCCAGTAACATGCCAGGAGCTATTTGGGTTTTTTCCTCCCGTGTTTTTCGAATGCCGTGTAGTTCTCTGCTGCAAATGGCATGACCTTGTTCCAGAACCCTAGGGACCTGTGCTGAGGAGCCCTCCTATTGAGGCTTGCCCGAGACGTCACACACCATCCCTTTCTACCCCAGATACTTCCGGTGCCAGGGGGTCTGCCAGACGGTATGGCAGAAGCGGCAGGCTGCTTGAACTGCAGCGGGGCCCTTTCTTGTGGTCCCCACTCAGAACGCTCAACCTCCCACAAACCAGTAAATGGGTCAAAGTAGTCTTCTCAAGTGTGGAATATATAGCCTCTAAGCCTGGAGGAGGCCTACCCAGCATAGCGCTTCTTCTTAGTGGTGGGAGGTGGAAGGTGCAAATCTTGTCTTTTACTTGAAGGCAGTGTCTTGTCATGTTTCAGACCACTTGACCCCTACCTTCCCAGATGAGCGGTCCCCTGAAACTTTCTGTCATCTGAAGCCTAGGTGTCTTATCAAGACATCCACTTGCCACTTCTTGCTTGTTGTGTCAGATTAGCATGCTGTCCACCTAGTCTAGTGGACCCCGGTGTTGTCCTGGGCAGTGTCCATATGGTCTAGGTCCTTTGGGACTATGTTAATGACAGAGAGCAAGAGCTAACATAAGGTGCCTGCCTTATTTGGACTTCTGTGTAATCTTGAAACAGCCTGAGGAGGTCTTTATGCCAGCAGGGAGGTGGGGGCACTTCAGCTGGCCCAGAGGGTCCACAGGAATCTGGAGATTGAAGGTGCTCATGTAAATCTCCCCCAGATGACCCTCCGCCACGTCTCAGAGTCGCCCATCTTCCTTAGCAGGGCCCGGCAGGAGAGGACGTACGTAGCTTTACCCTCTTGAGCTCAACTTTCTCAAGATCTGCCATTCTTGGAGTTAAGTCCTGTGCCTGATCTTCTCTCTAGAAGCCCTCCAGCTGCAGCAGGTGAGGGCCTGCTTACATGTTGCCAAGGAGGCCCTCCGACTCCCACTTTGCTCTAAGTTGGTGATTGTCTGAGCCTGTCCTTCTCTCTTTTCAAAACCTTGGCGGGGGGGGGGGGGGGGCAGGGGGCGCACCTGGGTGGCTCAGTCAGTTGAGCGTCCGACTTCGGCTCAGGTCATGATCCCACAGCTCGTGAGGGAGCCCTTCATCGGGCCCTGTGCTGACAGCTCAGAGCCTGGAGCCTGCTTCGAATTCTGCGTCTCCCTCTCTCTCTCTGCTCCTTCCCCGCTCCTGCTCTGTCTCTCTCCTTCAAAAATAAATAAGAACATAAAACAAAAAACCTTGGCGGCCCTCCGCAAAACCACACCATTCCACTGTTCTCATTATTTCCCCCATAACCTGTCCAACACCACACATGCTGCCTGAGCCACTGCCTCCCACCCCGTGTCCCAACCCAGTCACCACGAGGGAGTCTTAGCAGTGGCACTGCTACCCCAGCTGAGGGACTACCAGTGCTTTCCCACCAGTGCCGGGGTCCTCACTGCCAGCCGGCTGCTGAGTGATCCACCTCCCTCCTCGGGGAGCATCCTTCGAGTGTGCTTCCTGGAACCACTCCGCTCCTGGAACCAGTTGTCTTAAGTTGGGAGCCTAAAAGCAGAGTCTTGAGACAGGAGGTTGGGACATGTAATTTATCGAGGGATGCTCTTCATGAATAAATCTGTGAGGACACGAGACTAGGGGAGGAGAAGGAGCCAAACACCGGCAGGGATCTCAGTTTAAGCCCAGCCTGAGCCTCAGTAGGAGGGCTCTGGGGCAAGAACCCACACTGGTTGTCCCTCTTTAAAGCGAAGGGGCTGGACTCCTAACGCCCTGTTAGCCATTGGCTGTGAACTGGTGCAGGGTGGGCACAGCTTCCTGATAAGGTGCCTCTCGGCAGCTGACGACACTCTTCTGGAGAAGGGGACAGGTGTGAGCACTCAGCTCGGCCTTCTCAGCGGCTCACACAGATGGGCTGTGTGAAGACAGCTGGGCAGGCCTTGCAGCGTGAGAATTAAAAATGCCTGTAGCCTTGATCCACCCATCCCTCTTTCAGGGGTTTTTCCTCTGGATGCCCCCGCACACGTGGGAAATCATGTATTTACTCAGGTGGGAAGGGCAGCGATAGCAAAAACCTAGAAAAAAAAAAGCCTGGAGACTCAAGTTTTCACTGAATACTCTTTGGTACCTTTAAAAATTTTGTACCGTGTGCGTCTGCTATATAGTCAAATAAAGATAAAATAATTCACTTTTAAACAATTCTGTATCTGCTATTTACTAGGTAAGTGATGCCGGGCGTTAGCCTCAGTTTCCTTATCTGTAAACTGCAGGTGATAGTGCCTTCACGTCCTAGAATTGCAGATATTAAACATGGTAATGCATAGAAATCACTTAGTATAATGCCTGCCTGCTGAGTAATCAGTAACTATTAGCTGCTGCTATTAATATTATCATCTGTGTTATCATGGTTTATTGCCTTGCAGGGTAATTGTGGGCATGAACTAAAATAATGTGTATTTTATACATCAGCACAGTGCCTGGCACATAGGAGGTGTGTGTGTTTCTTTTTCACACAGGGCAAATAAATATATGTATATATATACACACACATACACACACACGTATACATACATGTATATTATGTGTGTGTGTGTATATATATATATATATATGTACCAGTTCAAATATATATATGTATATGTTTATATATGTGCATCTTTTTTAAGGGAATTGGGATCAGGTTTTGCAACCTGATTTTCTTCCTTAAAACATTTTAAATGTTTTTCCTGTAACATTAATTATCAGGATCGTTGCACAGTGATGCTGGTAGAGCAGCATTGCACCCTGGGAGGGAGGTGAGGGTTCATGGGTTGTAAAGGCAGGTGTAGTCTGCCTGTGTCTTGGCGTCATGAACTGGTAGGATGTCGAGTCCCTTGCTAGCTCTGAGCCATTAGACTGGCTACTTCAACTCCGAGCCTTCATACCTGAAGCATTCTCTGGAGGATTAGAAATAACTTAAAGCGACAAATCCTAGGGGCGCCTGGGTAGCTCGGTCAGTTAAGCATCCGACTTCAGCTCAGTCATGATCTCACGGTTCGTGAGTTCGAGCCCCATGTCGGGCTCTGTGCCTACACCTCAGAGCCTGGAGCCTGCTTCAGATTCTGTGTCTCCTTGTCTCTGCTCCTCCCCTGCTCATGCTCTGTCTCTGTCTCTCTCTCTTTCTCTCTCTCTCTCTCTCTCTCCCTCTCTCCCTCTCAAAAGTACATAAACATTAAAAAAAATTAAAGAGAATTGCTCAAGTAGTAATAGTAACAGTAGTGATAATATCACATCATATTTTACAAAGCTTTCCAATGCCTCATAAATAATAATATAGAAACAAGCTTACGCAATAGAATTATGATTATAATCAATAGATGTAATAATAATTATGAATAATTATTTTTCAAATGCAGCTGCTCCATATGTAATTACAAAAGCATTAACCATGGTATTAAAGTTTGGTATACATTTACAAGGGAAAGAGAAAGTTGAGGTTTTAGTAGAGCAGAAAAGCGCTAGCTTTGAAAATGAAATCGGAAACCAGGAAAAGAGGTTCAACTTCCCCAGTAATCAGGAGTGATTACTGAATGTAGATTAACTGTCAAATGCAAAGTGAAACAGTGCAATGCAACTTCTCGCCCATCATATTGGCAACAGTGTTATTCGGATGATTATCCAGGGTTCGTGAGAATGTGGGAGCGCTCTGGTGCCCAGTGTGAATTGGTGCAGCACTTGGGAGGACAATTTGGCAACATTCTCAGGAGATAAAAATGTGCTATGCCATGCATCGTCTCTGGATCTGCCCTAGGGCAACACGCTTCCACAAAGAGGCGTGAACTGACAGGTTCATTGCCAAGTCCGCTGTGAGCAGCACACGATGGGAGACAGCGATCATCTGGGGACTGATTTAAAAAATTGTGACTCTTGAAAAAATTAAAATGTAATTCACATACTGTAAACTTCACAGTTTTACGGTGTACAGTTCAGTGTTTTCAGTATGCTCACAGGGCTGCGCGACATCACCGCTGTCTAATTACAGAACGTTTTCATCGCTGCAAAAAGAAACCCTCTACCTACCTACTAGCAGTCACTTCCCATTTCCTCCTTTCCTCCTACCCTGGCAACCTCCGTCCTGCTTCCTGTCTCTGTAGATTTGCCTAATTCCACACGTTTTGTATCAGTGGACTTGTACAATCTGTAGCCTCTCTTTTAATGTAACAGGTTTATTGAGATATATAATTCACGTATGAGTTACCCATTTAAAATGTACTCTCCAATGGGTTTTAGTATATTTGCAGAGTTGTGCAACCGTCGCCACAATCGATTGTAGACATTTTCATCACCCCAAAAAGAAACCCTATTCCCTTTAGCTA
Organism: Puma concolor; assembly: GCF_028749965.1. Classification (NCBI taxonomy): domain Eukaryota; kingdom Metazoa; phylum Chordata; class Mammalia; order Carnivora; family Felidae; genus Puma; species Puma concolor. Next base: position 129,457,777 of record NC_141669.1, read on the forward strand.
TCACCACCAAGCCCCTCTTCCCCAGCCCAAGACAATCATTTCTATCTCTATAAATTTGCCTGCCCTGCATATTTCATATAAATGTGTCATAAAATACATGTCTTTTGTGCCTGGCTTCTTTCACTTAGCATTTTTTTTTTAATTTTTTTTTTTAACTTTTATTCATTTTTGACAGACAGAAAGAGACAGAGCACGAGGAGGGAAAGGGCAGAGGGAGGGAGACACAGAATCCAAGCTGTCAGCACAGAGCCCGATGCAGGGCTCGAACCCACGAACCGTGAGATCATGACCTGAGCCGAAGTTGGACACAACCGACTGAGCCACCCAAACGCCCCAAATGTTTATTTTTGAGAGAGGGAGACACAGAGTGTGAGCAAGGGAGGGGCAGAAGGAGGAAGACACAGAATCTGAAGCAGGCTCCAGGCTCTGAGCCGTCAACACAGAGCCCAACGCGGGGCTTGAACTCACGGACTGTGAGATCATGACCTGAGCCGAAGTCGGATGCTCAACCGACTGAGCCACCCAGGTGCCCCATCACTTAGCATGTTTTCAAGACTCATCCACCTTGTAGCATGGATCTCTCTGTCTCTCTGTCTCTCTGTCTCTCTCTCAAAAACAAACGTTAAAAAAAGAAGTCCTTAAAATGTATACAAAATTTGGAAAGATAAGAAATAAAAAGCAGCTGGGGAACCCTGGAGAGGTTAGAATGAGTGCTTTCATGCCACCCGGAAAGTTGAATTGGGCAACTTGTGTTTTGAAAATAAGTTCATTGGCTCCCTTTACAGCTCAGACCTATTTTGTCTTCGTCTATCTTTTGAAGTAATTTTGTTACTGTCTTAATAATATGTACCAGTTCAAATAGTAGAGAGGCTGATAAAGTTAAAGTTGCTTATCTCCTCTCTTCACCTGAAACCCCTCCCCCACAGCAATGAGTGTTAGTGCAATTCCTTTTCCCGATAAACTTCTCTGTTTAGTATTGTCTTCTCGCCCCACCTCACAAAGTGTGTTTCTTCAGCTTTCTGTTGTCGACGTGGAAAAGCTCCTTCCTCTGCAGGGGGAAGTAGGTCTTTGTCTTTAAGCGTGGACAGTGGTCTTCAGGCTTGCTTCTACCAGAGATTGTGATTTAGGAGGTCTGGAGTGCTGCTCAGGTGTCTTTTTTATAAAAAGCTCCCATGGTGATTCTAGGGAGTCGACAGGGTTAAAAATCATTTGTCTAGTGAGTAACAGAGCAATCTTAAATTGTACCCGTGATGCTTCTTTGAGAATTATTTTTGGTAGGTTCTTTATGAGAGAGTAATGAGCCTGTCAGCCTTAAGGAAACACGCCTGAACTTAGATGGTCTGTTGTGTTCCAGGAATTTCACAGAATTTTTGCTTTAGGTTATTTTTAGCATCGGGGTTTTATCTCTAACGAAATGCTCTACATAGAGCTGCCATCTGAGTCTAAGAAAGTGATCTGGGATTCTTTTTTGAAAATGGTAGGAAAAACAGCATAAGGCAAACTTAGCATGTAAGCTTTGGGTCGTTTCACATTGAAAATGGGGGGATGTAGCAAACCGACAGGCGGAAGGACTGTCCTTGGGTCTGGTTTTGTCAAGCTTTCCGTTTCCCCAGCTGCACCCCCGCCCCTAGATTGTCCTTGACTTCATTACGGTATGTTTACCTGAGATGCAAATGAGAGAAACTTGTGACTGAGAACATCACACTGATTTCCATTCTTATGTTTTCAGACATAAAAGTTGCAGAAATCCATAAAAGCTATTTAAAGACATAATAATCAGATTCTCTAGGATGATAATAAACCTGAGTAATCTTTCTCATATCTTAAATTATGTTCAACTTTACATTTTCTCTTCCAGGTATTCTCATGGGAGCAGTTATAAAAATTATAGAGTTTAAAAAATTGGCAAATTGGAAGGTAGGTTTACCCAACTTACGATTTTTATTGATTATCTTTAATTTTAGTAACACTGATGGTTAGTTACGGTGGCTTATCATTGCTTCACTATGAGGGAAGTTTACATTGTCCCATGAATTTTTTAACGTTCTGTTGGATTAGGATTGATATCATTACATCGGACTTCTCTGAAAAAGTATAAATCTCACAGTTTCAAGTTAACATAGGAGCACTCAGTGTCAGATTTTGTTATTTATTTGCATTTTTATAACCTTAGACTAACCTGCTCTCTGGGGGAAAGTCTCTAATTAGCATAAAACGTTTATCAGTGGTTACCGCTGACAGTGGAAGATAAAATGTATTTGTCCAGCACCAGAGTTTACAGTATGCTTTATACACTGTAGCTCATGTTGTCCTCATGACAACCACATGATGTAGATGACCACATTCTGTCATCACTCTGGTATTACAGATAAAGAAAGCGACCACAGAGAGGTTGAGACACGTCCAACATCACAGAGCTAGAAAGTAGTTGAGCCTTCTGTCCAGCCCCGCTGGCCCTGTGTGTTCTCTGTTCTCCGCCATACTGTGCTGTCCTCAGGGTGTGGGTGTTCATACCCTCGTGTTCACACAGTGGGTAGAGCGTGAGCATCATCTTGTGGTACAAGGACTAAGTGAAACCCGAACTTAAATGTGTGTACATCCATATTAAGTACTGAGATTAAAAAGTATGTGACGGAATTGATTTTGAGGAGGGGAATAAGGTTCATTTGAAAAGATTAAAGAGTTATGTGGCTCCACTTCATCACATTCAAACTCTTCCTATTTTGATTCTGCTTCTAGGTGCTAGGATTCATTTACCTGTGAAACTGTAGAGTGTAAAATGTGCAAAACAAGTCGCACACTCTGACCTAACACACAATTTGAAACTGTTATAAATAATACTTAGGAAATATTGTATGTATTAAATGGAATCTCAAAATCTATGTTGAGCTCCTGCTATTACAGAACTGCCCTGAGCTGGGGAAGGGACTGGGCAGGCCTCACTAGAGCCCACTGCGAATCACATCTCTGCCCTCCTACAACTGGTTAAATTGAGTCACCCTCACAGTGGCTCATTCTAGGGCAGGGGACACAGACTGTAACCCTTACCCTACTCCTAGATACCACCTGATGTGTTTTGATTGTGTTTGATTTAAAATCAGTTGCTCAAAATTGGAATTGACTTTTAAACAATTAAAAAGCATTAGTTTTATTTTAAAATATTTTCTATCTATATAACTTACTGGGAATTTCACATAGAAACCTGAATCTCGAGCTTCTCTTGAAGAAGCAGAAACTTTTTTTTTTTTTTTTTTGGAACTTATATCTGTTATTTAAATTTATTTTATGTTTAATACATTTATTTAAATTCAAGTTAGTTAACATACAGTGTAGTACTGGTTTCAGGAGTAGAACCCAGAGATTCATCACTTACATAGAACACCCAGTGCTCCTCCCAGCAAGTGGCCTCCTTAATGCCCATCACCCATCCAGCCCCATCCCCCAACCCGCCTCCAGAAACTCTCTTAGCACCAGGCCCACATTCCACCCTGCAGAGATCCGGCAGCTGCCCCTTCCGGGAGTGCTGTGTGGCCAGGGAGGCCTGGGAGATGGTGGCCCCTGTTCGGAGTGGTGGGAACAGAGGTGGTGGGGGGAGATCGTCTTCCACTTTTGAGTTTTATATGCTTCGGTTTTGTTGAATTTATTGTTCAATAGATGTTACTTTTCAAGTTAAATAATAGTAATATATTTAATAGTACAGGCAAGTGAACTAGAGTTGGGTAGTGAAGGTAATGGAGTGCCTAAAGGGCCTTCCAGGCAGCCTGGGCTTGACCTCAGAGAAGGGGTATGTCAGGCCCTCTGATAGATGGGGCAGGCTTCCTGGAGGAACAGGTGTTTGTGGAAAGCCAAAGCAGGAAGCAGGACACCTGTTTGGAAACCAGGTGCTGCCGGGAGCAAGATAAGAAAAACAAGGAGCTTGGTGTTCATTCCGTGGAGTTCTTTTGCCAGACTGTCCTGCTGGGCCTGCCTTCCGCCTGTGTTATCGTGTACTTACATATTTATTTCTTGAAAGCAACTTGCTTTTTTTATGTGTATACATTTTCTTTTTTTTTTTTTTTTAATTTTTTTTTTTCAACGTTTATTTATTTTTGGGACAGAGAGAGACAGAGCATGAACGGGCGAGGGGCAGAGAGAGAGGGAGACACAGAATCGGAAACAGGCTCCAGGCTCCGAGCCATCAGCCCAGAGCCTGACGCGGGGCTTGAACTCACGGACCGCGAGATCGTGACCTGGCTGAAGTCGGACGCTTAACCGACTGCGCCACCCAGGCGCCCCTACATTTTCTTGTAGTAGTTTTTTTTTAAGGCTTTTGCTGTGGTAAAATATACATAACATAGGGGTGCCCAAGTGGCTCAGTATGTTAAGTGGTTAACCTACTGACTCTTGATCTCTCACAGTTTGGTTAGTGGGATTGAGCCCCAAGCCCCCTAGGCTCTGCGCTGACAGCTGGAGCCTGCTTGGGAGTCTTTCTCTCTCTCTGCCCCTCCCTGTCTCTCTCTGTCTCTGTCTCTCTGTCTCTCTCTCTCCCTCCCTCTCAAAATAATAAATAAGCATTTAAAACTATATATATATACATAACGTAAAATAGCGTTTTAGTTATTTTTAAGTGTACATTTCACTGGGGTTAAATACCATTCACAGTGTTGTATACTCATCGCATTATCTATTTCCAGAACTGTTTCATCATCCCAGACAGAAACTCGACCCAGTAAACAGCTCCCCAGTCCCCCCGCCCCACAGTCTGTTCTGGTTTCTGTTTTTTTTCGTATTTTCTGTTGTTTTCGTAGCCCCCTATTCTACTTTCTGGCTTTATGAATTGACCGATTCTAGGTACTTTATATAAGTGGAATCATACATTTGTCCTTTTGTGTCTGGTTTATTTTACTTAGTGTGATGTTTTGAAGATTCATTCATACTGTAGTTTGTGTCAGAATTTCCTTCCTTTTTGTGGCTGAATAATATAGACGGCTCTTTGTCAATCCATTCATCTGTTGATGGACCGTTGGCTTGTTTCTCCCTTTTGGCTCCTGTGAATAATGTTGTGAATACTGGTGTGCTACATATGTTTATCTTAAAGGAAACATTATAATGCTGTGGAAACCAATATTTTTATAAATAAATATGATAAAAACAAAGGAGTAGAGATGCCTGCTGAAGCCCCTGAGATCAAGCCCGTTCTGTCAGAAAGGGAGATCAGCACATTGGAGAGAGGCTTTACTGCCTATGACACCAAACTGTGGTGTCTTTGACTTAATTGAGACCAGAAAATGAATCAAAAAGAGCGGACTTTCTCAGTCTGGGGGGATCAGTGGTATATGGCATACACTGCCCAAGTATCACCTAAAATCACCTTATACCATTTGCGGGGACGAGTTGCCAAAAAGAACCTGCGATCTTTCTGTAACACTATTCACTGCACGCCGGTACATGCATTTCCTGTGGCTACGATAACAAATGACCAAAACTGGTTGGCTTAAGACCCCAGAGAGTTATTCTCTCAGAGTTGTAGAGGCCAGAAATCTGAAATCAGGATGTTGGCAGGGCCGTGTTCCCTCTGGGAGCAAATCCAGGTGGTAGGAGAGAATCCTTCATTGGCTTTGTAGCTTCTGGTGGTCCCAAGTATTCCTTGGCTATGGCAACATAACCCCTTTCTCCTCTGTCTTCACATGTCCTTTGTGTCTGTGTGTCCTTTCCTGTCTCTTATAAGGACACTCTCATTGGGTTTAGGGCCCACCCATCCAGTGTGATCTCATCTGGATTCTTCCCTTAATTGCATCTGCAAGGACCCTCTTTGCAAAGAAAGTCACATTCTGGGGTTCCAGGTGGACATGAATTAAGGCTGGAGGACCCTGTGCAACCCACTGCAGGTGGGTTCTATACAGTGGTCCCCTGCGCAGATCCTGAGAATAGGTTGCCCCACAAAACACAGATCGGCCCATTTCTTTTCACATGGTCCCAGTCTGAGGCATGAGCTTGTTGCACAGGCAGCTATTTTAAGACTTAATAAGGCATTTTCAGCAGCCATCATTTGCTTCTAGTTTGAGCCTTTGAATGTTGTTTTAGGCTTTATGGCCACAGCTGTACATTTGTAAGAATACACTTAACCATTCTTCTGAATAGGGATTTTGACAAGAAATCAGACTGTCAAGACTGTAGCATGAAATTTTCCTATGAGAAAGGGCCTAATTTTGCAGTGTTAAGGAGACTCTGTATTACATGCAGTCATTTCGGATTTGAAGACCAATATGGGTTTTCCCCCTGATACACCAACAATTAGAGATGTTAATATAGAACATGAAATTATGATGTCATTCCTCCCAAGATGGCCGTATTCTAGAAATACCTTTCATAGTGACACTTAATATTTGAATCTGGAAGCATAGCAAGGGGCTGACTTTATAGCCATGTCCCCAGTCACAAGGTCATCAGATGGCCATTATTTCATCACAGCCAGGTTTAGGAAAGTGGCACAGTTGTCTGTGACAGGCAGAGAAAAGGCCAGGGCAATTTTAAACGTGTATAGGGTTTAGTCTTCCTCCAAGTGGATTGTTCTAAGGCTTACTGTTAACTTTTTTTCTGGAGGATTTCATTTTGTGGACTTGTGTTTGTAAGCGTTCTGTTTGCATTGAAATGTCTTCTGTATTAATACTAACTTCCTTTCCTAAGTAAAGAATAAAAAGCATACAGGGTGTGTTTGGAAGCACTTCATTCTTATTTATTTTGCTGGTCACCTTTAAAATCACTTGTCCTACATTTATTAGTGCAGGTTTTGTGGTGTCTTTGGTTTCTTCTGCTGCTTGGTTCTATCATCAGGTTCTTTTTTAAACATTAAATATTTCCACAGGGCCTACGAGGACAATTACTTTGGCTCTTCACTGACGGATTTTATTTCTTAATATATAAATTCCATGCTTCTGAGAATACCCATTTTACATTTACAGGAAGAAGAAATGTTTCGTCCAAATATGTTTTTCCTTCTCCTGCTTCCTCCTATTATATTTGAGTCAGGATATTCGTTACACAAGGTAAGGCCCAGGCATGCACTGGTGCTTTTGGTCCAGGTGGCTGCCCAAGTCGGTGAGACCAGCTCCTTAAGAGCTTGGGTGTTGACCTAGCAGCGGTGGCTCTGTGTGAGCACCCCGGGGGTGCGCTGCCTGAGGGAGAGGGGCGCGCGTAGCAGTTAGTGGGTCGCTTTAATGGTTTCAGGCAGTGTGGCTTATTAAACTAGTATTTTCCACAGAGGGTTACTTTTCCTAGGAAGTGATGGCCAAAGTGATTTTTAAGTGTACACGGGCAATATATTGACTCTTCTTTTTGGACACAGACTGACACATGTTAAGAGGACAGTGTGTCCCAAGCCTTTTGATTCTCAGCTTCCCATGTGCGGCTTTTGTCCCTCCTTCGGCCTCTCCATCCTTCAGTGTCTCCCCTCTCAGTGTCCTGCCCTAGCTCCCCCTCTGATATCCCCTTATCCCCGGACTCCTTTTCTTTCCGCCATCTCCCTGGCCCAGCTTCTCCTTACCAGACTGGAGCCTCATCCTTCCCCAGCCCTCCAGCTCCTTCTGACCCATCACCTAGTCTAGTCCCACAGTTACTCTGCTCATTCTTGGCTCCTCAGCCTAGAGAGCGGCCTCACGGGCCCTTGCCCACTTCCCCGCCTTGCCCCAGCATTTCTGGTCTCTGCCCTCCAGCTTCCAGTGGGACTCATTCTGCCTGGGCGGGAGCTTCTCACTTTTAAGCCAGTTTGTGTGTATGTGGGGGGTGGGGGAGGGGTGTCTTTTTCTTGACGTTTTAAGTTTATTTATTTATTTTTGAGACAGAGAGGGAGAGCGCACGCGTGCACGCCCACACCTGTGCGAGAGCAGGGGGGAGGCAGAGAGAGATGGGGTGGGGGGAATCCCAAGCAGGCTCCATGCTGTCAGCACAGAGCCCAGTGTGGGGCTTGATCCTGTGCACTGTGAGATCATGACCTGAGCCAAATCAAGAGTCAGATGCTCAACTAACTGAGCCACCCAGGTGCCCCTCTTTAAATGTACTTAAGTTTTAGGGGCGCCTGGGTGGCTCAGTCGGTTGGGCTTCCGACTTCAGCTCTGGTCATGATCTCGTGGTTCGTGAGTTCAAGCCCCGCGTTGGGGTCTGTGCTGACGGCTTGGAGCTTGGAGCCTGCTTCAGATTCTGTCTCTGTCTCTCTGTCCCTCCCCTACTCGCTCTCTGTCTCTCTGTCTCTCTCTCAAATGTAGTAAATAAATAAATAAATAAATAAATAAATAAATAAATAAATGTACTTCAGTTTTAAAATAAAAAAGTGACTCAACTTAAAATGTTAGTAATACATCAGTTATTTTGTGAATGTGATTAAAAATTGTGAAGGTTGGAAAGTTTGGCCTACCCTTGGACAGAGGAAAAGAGCCTGGACTTTAGAGCCAGAGAGACAGAGGTCTAATCATGCACTGCCTCCTACAGGTGTCTTTTGGGTAGAGTCAAAATTAAAAACAAAAAAAATCCCCCAAACCCTACCTGCTGGGTTGTTTGAAGGTTTGCACAAAATGAAAGAATGTATGCAGAGCATGACCCACCACATTAAATAATCGATGGTGTTCCTTGTTGTTGTTAACATCATCTATTATTAATATGACCACTGTCATTATTGATAACTTAGTAAATGAGTTAAATTTAGTCATGAGAGTTTTGTTAAAACATACTAATTAAATCTTTAGTTTTCCACCTGGATACTAAAACATAAATATTTTAAACTGTTCAGTCCAGGGGCGCCTGGGGGGCTCAGTCAGTTGAGCGTCCGACTTCGGCTCAGGTCATGATCTCACGGTCTGTGAGTTCGAGCCCCACATCAGGCTCTGTGCTGACAGCTCAGAGCCTGGTGCCTGTTTCAGATTCTGTGTCTCCCTCTCTCTCTGACCCTCCCCTGTTCATGCTCTTTCTCGGTCTCAAAAATAAATAAACGTTAAAAAAAATTTTTTTTTTTTAAAAAGGAACAGGCAAGAAGAAATTAAAAGTCAGTGTCTTTCACACTTTCATTTTATAAACAAATCTTAAAAGAACTATACGCAGATAAAAGAAAATATTTCAAAACAATGTGAAGTGGGAGTGCCCGGGTGGCTCAGTCAGTTAAGTATCCTACTCTTGATTTCCACTCAGGTCATGGCGTCAGCCATGAGATTGCGTCGGGCTCCGTGCTGACAGCCGGAGCCTGCTTGGGATTCTCTCTCTCTCTCTCTCTCTCTCTCTCTCTCAGAATAAATAAACATTTTTTTAAATAAAATTTTTTTTTAATTTAAAAAACAATGCTGAGGAAGTTGAGTTGATCTTTGCTTAAAAACATGACACTGTGATATTATATTAGAGCATATAAAATTTTTATTTTCTAATTTTTTGGAGGGAGGGAGATAAACTTGTTCAAAATTTGAGGAAAATAATAGTTTCTTAGAAAGACATTTGTTTGAAGATGGCTTTCCAGCAGGAAATGTGACAATTTATGTGAAATGGACTAATGTGAGTTAGAAATGTGAATTCAGAGACTTCTGTTCACTTCTGTCCTCCCCAAAGAAGATAGGAAGTCAACTTTGAATGTTTTTAGTATTGCTGTATTTGTTGATGTAAATTTGAACTTGGAATAAAAATTTCAGTAAGATTCCCATCAGTTAATATGCATTAGATAGGCAGCTATTGGTTCTTTAAAATTATTAATATCATATAAAGAATAGGACATTAGTTATGTCAAAGAGAAACAGATAAATTTGCTCGGTGTAACAAAGGGAAGTTCTTTTAGTGTGGTAACTTGAATTTGGGTAAATTTTCAATATCCAGATTAATATTAACCAGCTACGTAAATTATATTAGCATTAGATTCCTATAAACAGATCAAGACTTAATTTAATCTATTTTAATCTATTTTTAACAACAAAAATAAATTAGCTCTTTGCAGAGAAAACTCCTAGATGAAAGCCTTTGATTTAGAAAAAACAAATCATTGTGTTTGCCCTGAATATTTTAAAGTTTTTTGTGTGCTAAAGATTGATAAACCAGACAAAATAATTGAATGTTAGATTATGGGCAGCCAAATCAAAATTGCAACAAAAGAAGCAAAAAAGCTTCCTGAAGGAGATAGGCTTGGTGGGGCCGTTGGTGTTGAGGTGAGGACATAACTTTGGAAGTGAGCTTTAAAATAGCAGTTCCTGGGGCGCCTGGGTGGCGCAGTCGCTTAAGCGTCCGACTTCAGCTCAGGTCACGGTCTCACAGTCCGTGAGTTCAAGCCCTGCGTCTGGCTCCACACCGCCTGTGCGGACGCCGCTTGGGATTCTCGCTCTCCCCTCTCTCTCTCTGCCCCTCCCCCGTTCGTGCTTTTTCTCTCTCTCAAAATGAATAAATAAACTTTAGGGGCGCCTGGGTGGCACAGTCGGTTAAGCGTCCGACTTCAGCCAGGTCACGATCTCGCGGTCCGTGAGTTCGAGCCCCACGTCGGGCTCTGGGCTGATGGCTCGGAGCCTGGAGCCTGTTTCCGATTCTGTGTCTCCCTCTCTCTCTGCCCCTCCCCCGTTCATGCTCTGTCTCTCTCTGTCCCAAAAATAAATAAACGTTGAAAAAAAAAATTTAAAAAAAAAATAATAAATAAAATAGCAGTTCCTGTTGTCTGTGGCTGGACAGTTAAGTAGAAAATGGGATTCCTTGTCTATGCCCACAATCAGGTATCGAGGTTCCTCGGTGTTGTTCCTAAGTGGAGTCCACAGGATTCTAATAAGTAGCTTAATTTTTTTAACTTTACGGAAATTTGAAAGATTTACCATGCTACCAGGACGTAAATATATTCTCTTAAATGCTGTGAAGTATAGATGGAAATATTTTTTATCCGTCGTCTTTGATGAGGATACTAATAGAGTAAAATAAAGTTATTTAAGGGGCACCTGGCTGGCTCAGTCAGAGGGGCGTACGACTCCTGATCTTGGGGTCTTGAGTTCAAGTCTCACGTTGCATGTAGAAATTACTTAAATAAGTAAACTTTACATAGATAGACAGATGGATAGATAGCAAGCCCTGGACAGCAAACAGGAGTTTTTGATCATATAACGTATTATCTTGACATACTTTGTAATAATTCACCTTTTCTGGGGCGCCTGGCTGCCTCAGTTGGTGGAGTGCACAACTCTTGGTCTCACAGTTGTCTGTTCAAGCCCACATTGGGTATAGAGATTACTTTAAAATCTTTAAAAAGAATTAGGCACCTTTTCTTAATTAATTAAAAAATTATAGTTGTATAAATTTTGGACTTTGATCAGATGTGAAACACAGTTAATTCCTTCAGTACCTATTAATTATCTTCTATCTGATGGGCATTATGCCAGTAACTATGTTACATAACAGCAGACCAGGTCACTGCCTCCTCCACTGAGCTTATAGCTTAGTGGGACAGACAGACCTCAGTCAAATAGTTACATAAATGAATATAAGATTTTGGGCATGGGGCACCTGGGTGGCTCAGTCGGTTAAGGCGTCTGACTTCGGCTCAGACCATGATCTCATGGTTCATGAGTTGGAGCCCCCCATCGGGCCCTGTGCTGATGACTCAGAGCCTGGATTCTGTGTCTTCCTCTCTCTTTGCCCCTCCCCTGCTCGCTCTCTCTCTCTCCCTCTCTCAAAAATAAATAAGCATTAAAAAAAATAATAATAAAAAAAAAAAGATTTTGGCCATGTACCAGGAGAGGGTCATTGTGCACTGAGAGCATAGGATAGGATTTGCCCTGGCTAAAAGATCAGAGCAGGCCTCCTTCAGGAAGAGTCAAGCTATCCTCAGATCTTAAGATGATTCGGGTTCACCAAGCAAGGAGAAAGGAAGAGTGGTCCAAGCCCAGGAAGCATAATATGTTCTAAGAACCATAAGCTACCAGTGTGACCAGAACCCAGAGAACAAAGGGGAGGTGTGAGGCCTTCACAGTGGGTAGAACCATCCAGGCTTTGGTTGGGTTTTGAGTGGAAGTGGGAGGTCAGGGTGGAGGCATCATAATCAGGCTTGGCTTTTCCAAAGCTCATTCTGGAAGCCCTTGAAGAGCTAGAGGGGGAGGGGCCCCACTGGTTCGGGCAGTTCCTAGCAGCAGTCCAGGGTGAGGTGATGGCGGCTTGCACGAGGGCCCCATCGATGTGAATGACTCGGGGAAGGTCACAGCATGACACCTGGCTCCCCGTTAGGCGTGGGGGTGAGGGAGGACTGCCAGGTCTCCAGCCAAACCAGGTAGGCGGCGGTGTCCTTTGCAGAGAATCAGAGGGCTGGGTGGGGGATGAGTGCCTTCACTGACTGGACCGGCTTCCCTAATCAGTCCTCTCATTTCTGCTTTTTCAAACAGGGTAACTTCTTTCAAAATATTGGTTCCATCACCCTGTTTGCTGTCTTCGGTACGGCAATTTCCGCTT